>NC_136067.1:827819758-829019758 GCF_964261635.1 Lissotriton helveticus
CAGGCCACCAGGTCACAAACCTGGTGCTGGGACTTGATCCCACAATGGCATAGGACATACCAGGGCACCCGGCAATATCGCAGCCTGCACATCCGCTCAGCCCAATGGCTGCCACTAACCCTGTGAACCCGGAAGCGAGGTCACGTGGTGGTAGGCCCGCGCAGCCCGCTGGCGCAGCCTACACTGCGGTCCAGCAAGGCACACAAATCCTGAGCTGTCTGGACCGCCAGGACGGGGCATCATCGCAGGCTACACGCCCACTCAGTAGCTCACGGTGCCAATGACTCAGTGCACCCAAAGTCACCATCCCATGGTGGGGTGCCTGTGCCATCCGCAATGCAACGTGTGCCACAAACCCTGTCCAACCCCAGTCAGCATCCCGTGACGGGGTGTCAGGCCTGTGCAGGCCGTAATGCAGCGTGCACCACAAACCCTGTTCAACCCCAGTCAGCGCCACGTGGTGGTAGTAGGCCTGTGCCTGTTCCTTTATTTGTAACGTGTATTTTTTCGTTCGCCACCTGTCTGGTTTGTAATAGTTATTGTTTGTATATCAGCATGCTGTATTGAGCGCTATTGTCTTAATTGTCTTATAATATGTAATACATTTGTAATAACCTTACTTTTTCTATACTATTGTTTATTTGTCCTGTTTGTGATTTGGATTTATGTGTAAACATTGTACTTTTAAGCAAATTGATTATGCATGTGTGCCACTGTGGCCATCTCCACTCGTCCCCCTAGTACCTGGTGGTCACTCACCCTGTTGCGGTTGTGTTGTGTCCTGTCGAACAGTGTCCGATCCTCCGACTCCGGCTACAGTCTCCACACTGATGACTGTCGACACCAGCTCCTTCATGTCATCCAGCTTGAGCTGTGGCGCTGGGCCCCCACCTCCAGTCTGCGTTGCTGCCTTCTGGTTGGCGGAGAATTTCTCCTTGGTCCGCCGCTTGATGTCATTCCATTGCATCTTGACCTCGTTCATTGTCCTCTTGTGCTCACCGACGGCATTCACCTTGTCCACAATGTCCCGCCATATTTCATTTTTGGTGCCCAATGACACGTTGGGGTGATGAACAGTTGTTGATGGTATTCCATCACCTCCATGACTATGATCCTGTTTGCCTGCGGACTGAACTTTGTCTTCCTCTTCTTCTTGTCCTTGCCCTTCCATGTCCCCGAGATCCCGGGCTTGTTGTCCGGGGTGCTTGTGGTGTTGCTCTCGTCCTCTGCGCCTGCTCCGGCTGCCTCCATGGGGCTTGGGTGTTGGTCAGTTTGTGTTTGGGTGTTTTTCTGCTTTTATGGTGATTTTTCCTGCCTGTCAGGTGTGTGTTGTAGGCCTGGCGCTGCTTATCGCTGGTTTCCTCATTGTGCTTAGGCCCATTGCAGGGTTTTTGGTGTTGTGGTTTGTGTTTTTGTCTCTATCGAGGTGGTTGTATCGCGGACATTGTCCGCAGTTTCAGCAGACTATCGCATGCTACCGCCGCGCTAACACAGGGTATTTTCCCACCATAGGCTGCGATGTTGGAAGTTGCTTCACGCTACTCTTGCGGTAGTTATCACACGTTCTTGTGAATATACCCCTTGGTGCGCTCATCTCTAAATTTGACTGAGAGTGTCATCATGTGGCAGATTGTCAGAAGTGCTGGTATTGATAATTAAGTGATGGTGTCGAGCACCGGAATCCACTGGTTCAAATGAGCACTGCTTGCCTAGCGAGGACTGAAAACCTGCTAGTTTATTGTCCAACAACAGTGCACGATCAATCCCTGGGCATTATTTTATTTTTATATTTCAGATGGCCTTCTTCACAAGACCCCTTATTGTACCGCTTCTTTCAAGACTAATCCCTGATTTACAGTTGCGTGGTTTTGAAAATTGCTCTGATTTTTGAAGACTACACTCAATGCAGGTAAAGTCCATTGGTGGGGTTTCCTCCCCCATGAAGATAGATGGTAGAAGAAATGCCACTTCTGGATTGGTCTCCAGATTTATCATTTCCTTCAGAAATCATAGGATTATTGGGTCGCATCCAACTTAAAGCCCAAATTCTTGTAAGAAGGGCTGCTGTTTAACCAGGCTTAATTTAATGTCTTGACCCCATTAAAACTCCTTTTTGACTGATAACTGCCTGGTACCTTGGAGCAGGAGTTTGCTATGGGGACCTACAATGTGTCCTTATTGTGTCTCTAAAGAGCTCTCCGAGGCTCTTTGGAAAGATGGGGAGAGGAGTCTGGAGCCAAACTGGCTTTTAGTGTAGACTAGGAGGCTTCCAAGTTCTCTTTTATATCATTGTAAAAATAACCAGCATGTTAGCGTGACCAACATCATTTGCACAGCTCTGAAGTCCTTCTTTGTAGCAAAAGTCCCTTGTGAGCTGAAAAAAACAGCCTGGGTCACAGGAAACAATAAGGGTTTTGATGCTTTAGGCTGCCTTGTCTGTCTGTTTCTATAATGTTAACATATGGGTGTGTGTCAGTGTGTGTTTGTATATATACACATACACACACACTACATATATATATAGTTACTGAAAAAAACAAAGGTTAAAGTGACGTTATAGTTAAGTTAATATGTCAGTTATAACATGCCGTTTTAAATGCATGCTTATTAATTTGTAAAGATTGTTTCCAATTAATTTTTGAATGGTCAGTTTGTGCAGCTTTACAATATAATCCTATCAGTTAAACACATTAAACATTCATCAAATTTGAGGCATTGTTACAATGCTTGAACAACTTACAAAATGTAAAAATAAGCTCAGGTTCGACCGGTACTAGTTAAAATACTAGATTATCAGAATCACTAAAAAAAACATTCAGTATTACGTTATCCAAGTATATCTCCCTAAAATCAGTTAGTCAATGGAATCCCATGGCAACATGTAAAAGAGTGCCTAAAAACTCAAAACACATGCAAATATTAGTAGCAAATGTTTTTTATTATAAATACCCCTGTGATAGAGAAAGTAGACATTTTCAACACCAACTTTATATACAATTTTTTAGAATTAATTTCAGGGTAGTAAAAGATATGTTTGCATGTCCTCGAAAATTACGCTTGACACCTTGTAGGGAAGAACGTCCACCCACTTTACACTGGAGGCTTATTAAGCTTTGATAATACAATGTGTTTCCAAATAATTTTGTGCCCTCTCCCTGAAGATAATGCAGTCGTCTGTCTTGGACTTTCTATGATTTTAATTTTTCTCAGTTGTTTCCGACTTTTTGGTTTTCTCTACTGAATTTTCCACCAGTGACGGACTGTGCCTCTGGTTTGTGGCAGCGCTTTGTAACCCATTCATTCATTCCTGTTAAATGTGTAATTCTTGTTTCTAATTTTAGATAATTCCTTCCCGTATAGTTTGTTAATTATCCTCAATAATTCACATACTTTGCCAAAAAGGTCCCCTTGAATATGTATAAAGTAATGTTGTGACTCCTCCTTACCCTTGTTTGAAAAGATAATATATCCATCTTTCTGAGTATTTTCTCTTTCATTAATCTCCACAGCCCTTCACTTTTCCCCTACTTTTCCCATTTTTAGGTGTAGCTTGAAAACATAGCTGACTTGAGGCGTATTGTTGCCAGTTATTCAACAGACGCAAAGGGTGGGATTTGGCTACACCCAAAAGGAACATTTTCTCCCACTTCTTGGGCTTTCTGTTCGGTATATTGCTGGCACGAGAATCAGGTTTAAATTAACATTTCCGGTTTACCACCAACCAGACTAATTCCTGCTCTGTCAGGTTGAGGTGGATCTTGGCCGTTGTTTTGAGAAGAGAAAATCAATACATCAAGTATATTAACATTTCAATCATCAATATTATTTTTGAGTCAATAAAGAAAGGAGTACATTTTTAAGGGTTTTATTAACTGAAAATCTTTTAGTCGATCATCTTTATTAGGTCATCGTACAAATTTATCAATAAGTAATTATTAGAATCTTGTGAAAATCAATCAATATGCAGAGTATTAATGAATGTATTAAGTGCTTTCCATAAAGGAATGAATCCCTATTCTAAGAATGAAGAGAAAGGAGTCTGTCAGAACTCATAAAGAGCACTTTGTCGAGAGTGAGTAAGCATAAAGCTTAGGCCATAATTTAGCTCAATAAATCAAAGCAGCACATTCTATAAAGGGAAGTTCAGGTAACTCAGTGGAGTCTCAGAGCAATGTGGCGTTTGGGTCTGGGGCAAATGGATTAAAACTTCTGAGTAACCTATTCTAGGGACACACACTTATATGAAGAACACATTTTATGAAGTTGGCAGCTGTTTTATTTCCCATCCTCTTCCATCCAATCAGTGTTTGATGTTTTCCTGGGAACAGGATCACTCCTCATTTTATCACAGAGAGAACAATAGTCTTTTGAGTCACTGTGTTAGTTTTGTATCAACTAATACTGAATGTGATTCAACTTCTCATTCAGAGTCACTTTCCCACATATACTTGTACACTTCTAACCACTTCTAAAATCTACACAATAGGCTATGTAAAGGTTGAAACATCTCTTATAAGGAAAGTCAAAAGGGTCAATATCAAATTTAAATACTGATTCTACATTTATGATTGCATTGTTTTTCCGTTAAAAAGACTAAGGGGCATATTATCAAGGGGGTTTATCTCCGCTTTTTTGGCTTTAAAAGCCAAGAAATCGGAGATAAAATGATCTCCCTATTACCAAGCTGTCGCTAACACCAGTTAGTGACAGCTAATAGGAGATAGCGACCATCTTGGGCCCCGCTTTGCATGTCAGTGATATTTATCACTAATGACATGCAAAGTGGGCGTGCCAAGATGTTAGCGACTGGAAACAGTCGCTAACATCGCTATCTCCTATTACCAACTTTTGGAGATATTCGCGCTAAGCGCGAATATCTCCAAAAGCTAACACCTGCCCTGAGCAGTTCTTCACCATGTTATCCAATGGGAGATGGATAACATGGCTAAGAGCATTTGCTCGATAATGCATGAATATCGCTGACTTTTCAGCGATATTCATGCATTGCGGCCGTTTTTTATCGCATTTGCGATAAACCTTGCTAATAGCAAGGTTTATCTGCGATAAAAATCGCCGATGTGCGGCGATAATTTTTGTCTCTAAACAAGTTAGAGACAAAAATTATCGCTAGTTGTTGGTAATATGCCCCTAAATTATCACCATTTGTGATAGTAAGCTTTGTTTAAGTAGAAACATTCTGCAGAAATATAAGAAACTTTATTAAAAAAAAGTTTGCTTCATCATGGAAAGCACTTCTATGTAGAGGTCATGAGTTAAACAATTGTATTATATCTACATTCTTGTATTACATCATCTACTGTTCAGGAAATAACATTTCATGTTGTTAAGCAATTTAGGCCTTTAGCAGTGCTACATCTGAGGCCTAGTAGGTGTTAAATGGTAACTGTGTGCATTTTGTCACATTTTGAAACGCATTTTCTTTTATTTAAGCTTTCACATTAATACCGCACATTCATAATAAACTATATTATTTTGTGTTTTATTAAAACGTTTTCCCAATATCATTCCGCCTCCTATACAGTCATCTCACTGTGATGCTTTAAGGAATATTTTACATCTCAGAGGTACACTGAATCATCGTACATTTAATTATTTATTTCATAGTTGCAATGCACTCCCACTTTATAAGTAAGTAAATGCAGAAAGCAATCCTTTTCAGGTCTCGGCAACTGACTGATTAGGCTGCCTGTAAGCAGGCCTGGTGTTTCTTATACAGGACATACACCCAGAGTAGGCTTTAGGTAAACCACTTGATCGTGATTGGATCTCTCGTTTGTCTACGTCAAAGTCCAGCTCCTGATTTGCAGTCTTTCCTTGATATTCATTTGTTTGTCCCACCCAGAGGAGCGATTTGGTTTCATCATCTTGAGATCCATAGTTTCATCCTTAAATAATATTAGGCGTGTAGTGATTGGATGGCTTGCTTGGCTATTTCAACTCCTTGCTCCAGATTTGATGGCTTTCCACTGTATTCTTGAGCTTTTCTTGCCCAGAAGAGCTTTTTGGTTTCACTTTCACACCTTTAGATTTGACTTGGAGTCTGAGTGGCTTCCATAGATGAGCTACGTGCTCCCTGCATGGGCTTGTTCTTTCTCACAAACTCCTTCAGACCCTCGGACAAACACCTTGTGAAAAGATATATATTTTTTAAATACATGTATTTATTCCTTTTTTTTTTACAAGCTGCAAAGTGCTGCCAGGCTGATTGCTCTTTCCTCTATCCACCCACCCCGCGCCCCTCCCCCTGTAGCTCCCAGTCCCGCTTCCTGTTTAAAAACATATTTGTTTATGTATTATTTACATATTTTATGAGGGCCCTGCAGCTGCAAAGTGCAGTCTGACTGCTCGCTTCATTTCGTTGCTCATATTGATGTGGTTTGTTTTGCTCCATCGTATGTCTACTTTTAATAAACCCCTACCCTCCACTGTACAAGCTCCCTGTCCCCATCTGGCTCCCCCTCCCACCTCACTTTTTTTTTTAATTGTTCTTATTTTGCGCAGCAAGAAAAGCTGTCAGCTACGTCCTAATGGAGAGAATGGAATTTGCAAATTAAAATAAGCACATTGATGCAGCGTTTCTGCATTGATTAGAGGGCACCCTGAGATACAGGGTGCTGGATCCAGGCTCACAGCTTACCTTGATGCAACAGGTGCAGTGGCACCGGGGCCCAGAGGGTGTCATTCCAACAGCAGCCAGGGGGGGCATTTTCTTCCTTGTACAAGGGCCCTTGACACTGTGGGTGCGCCACTAGCTGGGCCGAGGCCTGGACTAACCCATTTTTTTTTTAAGTTTGAAGTTTATTAAAGTATAAAGAAGCAATGACAGAAAATGAAGAAACAGTCATAAGTTACGAAAACAAGAAATCTCTCTTACAAAATGGCAGAACTGATTAAAATAACTGCACAGAAAAATAGGATATTTAATAATGCTCATAAACATAAGGAAGTGAAGGAACAATTTGATTAATAAAACGCATAAGTGATATGAAATAAGCAGTAAATGAACTTAAAAACTTTGAAAGTAATTAAGAAAAAATGCAATCATGGTGGTTTTTGAACTTCAACATTACGTATTGGAGAAGTGGGAGGGAGTCTGGTGAATCTGGATAGATATTCAGTAAGGGGGATCCATAAGAGATCACGCTTAATTGCTAGAGAAATGGGGGAAACAAAGTTAGTATCTAGACGATGGTTAAAACAAACTGCGTTCCACCAAGCGTTAAAGGAAACATCGTTAGCCTGTTTCCAATGTGACGTAATATGGTGTAAAGCAATGGCAATCAAAAGATCAAATAATTTATGTTTGTGTGATGAATCAATGAAAACAGGGGAAAGAGAACCTAGGAAAACATGGACAATGGAAAAGGAAAAACTAAATGGACTAACCCATTCATCTTTCCTTGGAGCCGCTCTGCAGGCTACCGTACTGCCTGTATCAGCAGCGCATGGGAAATGGAAACACACAGGGGTGCGAAGGTGGAAATGAAACATTACTGCCCGACGGTGTCATGCGTCGCAATGCAGACAACACTGCATGGGAGGGAGGGAGTAGGTGCTAACACGCCAGCAGCAGAGAGGCTGACTTTGGCCCTCGACTTCATGCTGCAAGCATTGAATTGGGTTCAATTTATTTAAACTATATTTTGTGGCTGGTAACAGCTTTAAATAACACACTGCTATCGGGGCTTTAGAAATGTAACACTGACAGGTTCTTGTGTGTTTTTCGTAATCCTAATATTCTAAAAATCCAAAGCTGTTCTTCATCGCCACATGGTCTCATTCAGCAAAATGCAGTTCTTAATTCAAGTATTCAGTAAAGCGGTGGGGATGGTTACTCCACAGTGCGCCCTTAAAAGCATAGCTGCGCACTCATGATTTACTGCATAGACTGCAGGCCCTATATTCAGGTGTGCACAAATACTAGGTCTTGCATGCAGACTGAATGTAAACTCTGGGCCCGATTCACAAAGGCCTTCCGCAGTCGGCAGGTGGGGCAAGGGGAGGTGGGGGCTCCTCGCTTGTGGCGGGACCACCGCAATATATAACTGCAGTTCGGAGGTCCTGCCACGAGATCCTTAATAATCCAGCCACATACGGCTTGTCCACCTGGGCTGACTTTGAATGCCAATTAGCACCTATGTATTTCCACCAATTGGTTTTAGAAAGTTTTGGGACAGCCAACTCTGAATGACAATGAGAGACTCTTCCAGGTGGCCAATGAAATGTAAGATGACTGATCAAACTTCAGCCATGGCATGTGACCTTCTCATACAAGAGTTGTTTGGAACCCTACGACTGGGTGGAATTCCCAGTAGTCAGGCATAAGCCTGAATAAGACTGAATAAAATCATCAAAATAGCTGACCCTTTCAGCAACCCACAAATCACGTTACTCAACAGAGAAAAAAGAGGGAAGGGACTCCGCCTGCATCCAAACATTTGGAAAGGAGCTATGCCACCCTAAGGCACAACCAGAAAGACCAGCTGCCCTGAAATGGCCGGCCAAAGTGCATTCAAAGGTAATGGTCAGAACTTTACCCTTATCCCTAGTGGTCCGTAGCTCATTAGGGCAGCAAGCAGAACCAACTCAGCATCATGTTTTAGTTGGAATCTGGCTTGGGAGCCATCAACAAGATCATGGGGCTCCCAATAGCTGGTATGTTACTAGAAAAGTTTTATTTCCATGATCTTCAAGCAGATTTATAGCTGCTCAACTCAGCAAGCTCCAGATTAAGACTCTAATTACGATGTCAGTCGGAGTTGCTTCCGACCGACACTGTTTTAGTGAGGGAACCGCCCAACCATAGGTCGGTGGTTCCAAACACCGGATTATGACACGACCGCACATGGTGTGGCCGCAAACTCCCATTTCTCTATGGGAGCTTGTGCGGCGGGTGGTGGGCGGAAATCGCCCACAGCACAAGCTCCCATTGAGAAATGGGAGTTTGTGAAAATCCCTGCACACACGGTGCAGGGATTTTCAAGGGGGCACTATAGATGTCCCTGAGACCCAGATTTGGAGGGCCAGGGGGCAAGTGGGCCCTGCTAGGGGTCCCCAATGTCGCTTTCCGACAGCCTTTTCTGTCACAAAAGCGGACATAAAAGGCCATTATCCCAATGGCAGAAACGCCGTCCTTAAGGGAGAAGTGTGGCTCACTGGTTAGAGTAGGCAGACCTTGAAGCAGAGGTCAGACCCGGAACCAGGGTTCAATTGCCGACGCGGCAGGGTCTTGAGCCCAATTATCCACGGACTTGATAATTCTCGTTTCGGTGCCTACTCGAATCACGGGTTCACACTCTGCAGCTCTGGGCATCAGCTTGCTTAATCTCCACTACGGCCCCCCGCGGCGGGATGCCTGGCTTTCACTTTGGGGATGCCCAGTATGGGTATCTCACAAGGAAAAGCCAGGACGGGTTCCCAAGGCAAGCGCCGAGATGCCTACGGGTAATCGAGCGCTATATAAGAACGCATAATAATAATAATAATAATAATAATTATGAGAAGCTTCCGACTAACCGATAGCTTCCATGAGCCCGTTGGAAGGCCTCGGTCGGTCCCCCTGACTGCTGCCTCCTACCACACGCATCCTAATGCATTGTCTGATTGCAGCAATAGATGCGGGTTCGGACGGTAACAGACAAGCTGTTGGTTGCGGTACGAACCGCATCGTAATGAGGCCTTAAGTTGTTTAAGTAGTGGGATGGCCACTCTTTTCTTACAGGCTCCTGGAACAAGTCTGGAGTGCAGTGAGAAGTTGATAGCTTCGCTCAGAAGGGTACCTTAGGCCAAGGGATGAAACATGGGGACGGGACAAGGATCATAAGGAGAGCCAAATTTTAAACAAACTAATGTTCTGATGATTTTGCAATTGTGACATCTGGATGAGTGGTAATGTCCACAGATGCCCTTTATGTATTTATCTGTGGCTCAGTAAAAATATGAGAAGTTAATATTTAATTCACTCATACAGGCCTGAAACTTTCATGGAAAAATGTGTGGCCAGTATACCACATCATTCCTACAATGGGACATACTGCTGTACCCAGGCTATGGGCTGCCTGACCTTACTACAAGCACCCCTTTATACAAAACACATAATTGTAACCACACCGTAACACTACACCCTATAATACTTCCCACTATCTACTGCCACAAGGTGGCACACCCAATTTTACCCTCAACCTACTCTTTATGCAATAGGCTTCCCATCATTCCTCAGTACTCTACCGTTTCACACTGCATCATATCCATAAATCACTACAAACCTTAAATTATCAAACGCTAACATACATCTATCTATCAAAACCACACCAGACATTCAACACACCACCAGACCGCACAAGAGTCCTCCTATGCAGTGGTGCTGGAACTAGGGGCCTGGGAGCACTGCAGCATCCCCATGAAACTGGAAAGAATTAGCTAGAGCATGAACAATAAAGGGGTCCTTCAAATGTTTTTCTTCTGGCAGTATTTGTAGTGTTTTCAAAGACAGACTGTCATATATCCCTTTTGCCTTTAGTGAGGTGATGCTACTGCTCCGCACATTGTTTCAGCACCATTGCTCTCATGCTTCAGTCATGCAAGGGACCACTGTAAATAATTGAGTATGGAAAATCCTAAATCGTGTTACATAACAAGGCTTACTTTCTTAACAACAAGGGACCCCAATTCAGTCAGCCAGGGACCTCGGGGAACAATTTTTTGAAACAACAATGGTCCCATGCATAAATTGATAAAACACAACCAATAAATATAGACGAAATCAAATCTATATTTTAGAAGGACATGCCCAGCCGGACAGAGGTCATTCAGGTTTACTGAATAAACAAAATTCTCAGGATAAAGCAAGAATACCTTCCACAAAGCCCCTATGTGGTACACAAGCCTGTGCCCAACACTTACGGGGTGATTACAGTTGGAGAAAAAAGGAAAGGTTCAAAGGCAAAACAAGCGTTTTCTGTTTACGTATACATTGCACAGAAAATATCAGGCTGCACCATTACAGAAAATCAATCAATCAGATATTTGTATCGGGTGCATGAGCAAGTCGACGGCGTTTCGGTTCCCAGGGAACATCTCCATGACCGAATATATCAGCTTGCCCTGGCGTCGTCCGGTTACGATCGTGTAACTAGGTAAACCTGACGCCTTGATTCTGGGCTGTCGGTCCGGGCTATACAAAGCATCGACTTGTGCCTTGCCTTAACACGCACTGCCTCGGCAAAATTAAGGTCTAATGAAAAAGGCAAAAATTAATTGTTTGTCCTGATGATGGTTCCTATGATTCCTTAGTGGAACCGAAACGCCGTCGACTTGCTCATGCACCCGATACAAATATCTGATTGATTGATTTTCTGTAATGGTGCAGCCTGATATTTTCTGTGCAATGTATATGTAAACAGAAAACGCTTGTTTTGCCTTTGAACCTTTCCTTTTTTCTCCAACTGTAATCACCCCGTAAGTGTTGGGCACAGGCTTGTGTACCACATAGGGGCTTTGTGGAAGGTATTCTTGCTTTATCCTGAGAATTTTGTTTATTCAGTAAACCTGAATGACCTCTGTCCGGCTGGGCATGTCCTTCTAAAATATAGATTTGATTTCGTCTATATTTATTGGTTGTGTTTTATCAATTTATGCATGGGACCATTGTTGTTTCAAAAAACATAACAAGGCTTAACATAATGCACGATTACTGTACAGCCTTTTTTTGAAAATTAATTTTTATTGCAGTATTTCAAACAGTGACATATTCAAATATGTATTTTGCACCAAGTATAGATCAGAAATTCACAAGTCGTGGCTTATCAACATCCATTATACATCGTATTACATTTTTCGTTTGAAGTCTCTTACAGTTACAACAACTCCCACCCTCCCACTAATTGCCCCGGCACTAAATATATCAATACACAAATCCCTTGTACTGCGTTCATATTATTTCATGAGAAAAGACAATATATATCCTCAATGTTCAACGGTTCCCTGCCATGTCCAATTCACTAAGTATGTCAACAGAACAACATGTTCTTATTGTTGTACTGTTCATCCGGTATGTGTCTTCCTGCACCTGTGTTCACATCCTCAGTAGGTCTTATAAGGGCTACATCGAGGTAAAGGGAGGGACGGGGGGAGGGGAGGGGTATGGACAAGGGGTGGAGGGGGGAAGGAGGGGAGGAGTAAAAAGGGGGGAAGGAAAAGACTGGGGGGGAGGAGAGGAGAGGGTGGGGGAGGGGGGGCGATAGACTCTTTTTAGTTAATTTTATGACTCTTCGTTATTAGTTGCATTCGCAGCATGAGGCAGGGTGACGTCTGCACCCGATTCAAAATGTAGCAGTATTGCATTCCATTCCAAAGAAATGGGGTGTCTACGTAAAACCTCTACGCTCCTCTCTCTGTAACTCTGTACTCTCAGCTCTCCCCCATCTCAGCACCTCCCTGCGCCAAGTGTCTGGTTCTGGTGGCCTAGCCGATTTCCATCTCATATTAATCGTTCTCTTCGCTAGTAGCAGTGCCATATCAGCGAAGCGGGACGCTACACTCCTCTTCTTTTTAGTATGGCCCAGCCCCAGTATGCAGTATTCTACAGAGGTGTACGGTCTTGCTGGAGCTACCCTGATTAGTTCCTTATGTACCGTTGTCCAAAAGTATCCTAATTTTGGGCATTCCCATAGCATGTGTAATAGTTGTGCGTCGTCTGCTGAACATCGGGGGCATGTGGCCGCGGCAGCAGGGAACATAGCGTGTATCCTATGTAGAGTGAGGTATGCTCTGTGGAGAATCATCAGCTGAATAAATTTAAATTTCGGGTTCCTCGAGACCTTTTTAGGGAATTTCAGAATCCTCTCCCACTCCTTGTCTCTAAAGTCTCTCCCTATGTCTCCCTCCCAACGTTCGCGTGTGGGTTGGAGGGAAATGGCCCTACCGGCCCTAATAACATGCGTTATCCATTTCGTCAAATGGCTGCCCGTTCCCATAAAATATTGCATAGTGAGCAGGGAGTTCGTGGACGGTTCCGCACCAGTCCGTGCCCATGTTTGTGTCACATAGTGTTTAACTCTAGCTTATAATATAAATAACCTGTCAGGGGTCTGATGTGTTCTATTGAAGTCCGCAAATGGCATAATGTCACCATCCACAAATAGGTCACCCACCTGCGTGACTCCTGCATCATGCCAATCAGTTAGGTTGTGTTCGGTCAGTGCGTGCAACCCAAGTGGAATCCCCAAGAGTGGTATCGTGGGAGCATATGATGTCATCGCGTTCGTATACCTCACCGCCTTCCTCCAGCAGCTAAGAGCAAGTTTAAGCAGAAGCGGTGCCGATCTAGGTATCTTAACCTTTGGCAGCAATAATGTATGTATGGCACCATTCGCTCTATCCGTTTCCGTCATGTCGATCTCATGAAGGTTGTGGCCTGCCAGCCAGTAGGCTAGCCATTGTAGTTGGCATGCGTAGTTATATGCCAACATATCTGGTAATCCCATGCCACCCTGTGCAGTCGGTAATTGTAGCTTGGCTATACTAATGCGTCGTCTTCTCGAACCCCACACCAGTTCGGTCAATATAGTGTTTATTATTTTGAACGTACGTGTTGGGGTCAAAAGCGGCAAGTTCGTGAAGAAATAGAGAAGACGGGGTAGAACTACCATCTTAGAGATGGTTACCCTACCGGCCACCGAAAGCGGTAGCGTGTTCCAGAACTGTACCTGTGCTTTTAAGGCGGTGATTGCTCTGCCCAGGTTCCCGTCCAACATGTCTGTTGTCTTCCCATATATTTGTATCCCTAAGTACCTAAAGGTCGTTGGTGCAATCTGTAAGTGATAAGGGGTGAACCGCAGTCGTGCGTCCCCACCCGCAGTACCAAACCAATACCCGTATGACTTGGCGTCGTTTATCGTGAGGCCCGATATGACTCGAAAGTCCTCAAATATGTTCGTATCGGGTCCAGACTGTCCCTCATGTCCCCTATATATAAAATGATGTCATCCGCATATGCCGATACTATATGCGTCGTTGCAGTCCTCCGTATACCCCTGTGCTGTCAAAGGCCCGAAGCTTATGTAATAATGGTTCCAGTGCTAGGATAAACAGTAGGGGCGATAGTGGGCAGCCCTGTCTGGTGCCCTTCTCAATGCGGAGAGGGCTGGAAATGCATTTATTAGTGCGTACCCTTGCCGTCGGCCGTGTATATAACAGTGTTACCCAAGCCACAAACTCGGGCGGAAGTCCGAATCTACTGAGTGTTGCGAGCATGTAATCCCATCTAAGGGAGTCAAATGCCTGTTTCAGGTCTAAAGATATGCAGCCTTACATACCGTTCATAGCATCTTCATGTAGCATTATCTGGCTTAGCCTTCGTAGATTCATCGCCGTACTCCGGCCAGGGACAAAACCGCATTGGTCCGGGTGCGTTAACCGTGGGACATAGGGGGCCAGCCGCAGCGCCAAAATTTTACTAAGAATCTTGTAATCCGTGTTTAAGAGCGAGAGAGGTCGATAGTTTGCAAGGTGTAGTCCGTCCCTACCAGATTTCAAGAGTGAGACTATCAGTGCCTGTAACGATGTGGGGGGGAGTGCAGTAGTGTTTAGCGACTCCAGATAAAGTACGTGTAAATGCAGTACAAGAATGTCGTGATATGCCCCATAAAACTCAGCCAGTAGGCCGTCTGTCCCAGGGGTTTTACCTCTCGGTAGCGCCCGGATCGCTTGCTTTATTTCGGCAATCGTGATGGGGCGAGCAATGTCGGTACTCTGCTCCGCTGTGAGTCTTGGGATGTCAAGGCCCTCCATAAAGGAGTCATACTGCTCCTCAGATAACGTCGGATGACATCCATACAGAGTCTTATAATAATCCTGAAACGTGTTGTTAATGTCCATTTGTGTCCGGACCGGCGAGCCCCGTTAAATCACTTTACAGCCTTTATGAATATACACAATTTTACGATTTACACTACAGACCTTAACCACATGACACCGCTACCTCTACTCAAATAATACAAAAAGAATAAAAAACACGCACCGCAGACTCATACCACCTCTTCCAACTCAATTCTGTCTAAAAAACTTTATAGATGATAGATCACATCGCAAGGCCACATCAACAAACTTTATGAAGAATGCGCATGTATATATATACTCTCTCTCTCTCCCTCTCGCTCCCCTCTCCCCTCCTCTCCCATCTCACCTCCCCCTCTTTCTCTCTCTCTCTCTCTCTCTCTCTCTCTATCTCGCTCTTCCATAGTTACTCAGTCAATCACAAAGTTATCGAAAATGCGACTATTAACCAATGCATTTGCACTTTATTGCCCGAGTCCCATAAAACCTTTTTTTTATTTATCAATCTTTTCAACACTGGTATAATTGGTGTTTTATGATTATGAAACACACACATTTGTATGTTGTATGTAAAGTTAATGTTGTATTTATGTCCATCTGTTTAATACACAAAATCCAATGTTCTGTTTTTTCTACTCTTTCCGGGACAAGTATAACTTACAGTGAACAGATTTTTTTTTTATAGGTAGCTTTGCCTAAATGTTATGTCTTTTCGGAGGCCAGTATAGACAATCTATTGTGTTGACAAATCTCCGTAAGCCCTCTTCAGTTTATTTCCTGTAGATGTTAATGTACATTTGCTCCAGGGTTTTTAAGTTTCATAGGCAATTAACTGTCCTCTATGTCACTGCCTAATGTGCTCGTGTAATTATTTTTTTTCTTTTACGATTTTTATAAAGCTTCTACTTAATCAAACAAATAAAGTTTACTCACCTTTCTGGATCCTTGACCATGACTGTAAAATCCGGTCCCCGAATGAATGAATGATTGTTTTTTAACTTCGAACTTAGTGGGCCAACCCGTCCTCTCATGGAAGAAGTGTGGGTATATGTGGGTGTTCACTGGATGAAAAATAAAAATAATTCTGCGCGTTTTTGTTAAAGGTCGAAAAGTTTATCTTTATATGTCCATTGTTATCATTATCAGAGGGTCTCTTATAGTGCCAAGTTTCTACTTTTGACTGCAAGTCAGATTGTTATTTCCCCTGGTGCATATGAGAACTTCCTCAATCAGAAAATCCAACCTAAAATGCTGTGCCCTCTTTTTAAAAACAAGGGGGCATATTATCAAGACAGCCGATAAAATTATCGCCGCTTTAGCGGTAGAAAACTGCTGCTAAAGTGGCGATAATGGGCTTGAAGATGTGCTCTATGGAATTCCAATTGAAGCGTATGTTAGATGTCCTTCACATCTAACATGGGCTTCAATTGGAATTCCATAGAGCATATTATCAAACCCATTATCGCCGTTTTAGCTGCAGTTTCCTGCCGCTAAAACGGCGATAATTTTATCGCCTGTCTTGATAATATGCCCCAAAGTATTATTTTGCTATCAGGAAAAAATGTTTGGATGTCTAGTAGATATCATTTGCATATAGAAAACACATCGACAATCGATTTCTGTTAACAAAAAACCCGCACATTAATTAAGTAGTTAATATTTCAATTTGGCACCAAATGCATGCATTCATGATTTTCTTTGAAACTATTCTCAAACAACCTACTCTTAAGCGATCGACTCAGCATCTGCTTAAGTGCTGTCTGTATAATGAAGTGTGTGCAGTAGCATTTTCTCAATGTAAACAATTTTCGTGGCACAGGAAATGGCGACCTTTTTACTACTTATCTTCACTTCCTGAATGGTACAGAGATAAGTATGAGAAATACACACTTTTACAGCGCAATATAAAGGCATCATTCAACAATGTCTTATTGCTTGGGTAACAAACAAAAACAAGCATTGGTAAAGCTACAGATTGAGGAGGGTATTAAAAAACAAAAGCTGAGCGGGGGTGGGTTGGGGTGGGGGAGCAACAGAGGAGTAGGGACATACCAAAGCAACACTGAGAATATGGGGATGAGAAGGTGATACAGCACCCAGGGAAGAAGGGGAGGCAGCAAGAACACATATGCACTCTAAAACAAAAAGAAAGTAGTTGCCTGAATGTAAACAGTGGAAGGATACAAGTCAAAAGGATGGGAGAGAAGATATACTGATGACGAGGGGCAAACACAAGAAGAGGAAGGAAAACCATCAAACAACAAGAAAACACATGGGATTGTCAGGAAAGACAGAAGTGAGCTGAATTAAAGCCCATCAGATGTATTGAGATCATACACATAGGCTTTCGCAACAGACTGTTAAATCTGTCTGTTGTTAATACCCCAAAAGATGTACCGTATCAATTACCCAGCCGCAGCCGGTGGTAGGTGTAACTGCAGGACGGTGACGTAGGGTGGGGGGTTGTAATCTATGGAAGGTAAGTAAACATATAAATAAATAAAACGAATTTCGTTGCGCGCAATGCATCGCATTTGGTGATGCAGGGCAATCAACGAAATTCATTTTATTTATTTATATGTTTACTTACCTGTTAAAGTCCGTAATCCATACATTACAACCCCCCACCCTGCCCCTTCCCCTCCCTACGTCACTGCCCTGCAGTTACACCTACCACCGACCGTGGCTGAAATTACCTGCATAAAATGGACTACTATTGACATCTAATAAGGGTACACTGGTGTCTGAAATGCTGCATTTGGACTGCCCTTTGATACTTCTGGCACTGCCACATGGGTAACGTGATCTCCATGCTTCTAATACCAGAGCTGTTTGCTTTCTAGAGTCCACTCATCACCCTTCCCTCAACCACTCAGCAGCATATCCAGGGCTGAGCAAGATTCCCACCAGGACAAATAGTTACTTTTATGATTCAATCATGGGCCAAAGAGTGTGTGATGTCACTACCGCTGCCACAAATATTTGGCGTCCTCGGTCATTATCCACTCTTTGAAAGAGGTGTGGGTTCTCAATATTGAACAGTGAATATTGTTATTCCTTAATGCTGTAGCCAAAATATGGATAACAAAATAACGACTGGTAAGTATTTTTAGATTTTTTATACCTAACTCCAAATCTCCCTTGACACTATATGTATCTTCCAGGTGCATAGACGTGGAGTTAAGAACAGTAAATATATACTTCCCTTTATACACTTACCCATCAATATTTTAGTTCTCAATATTTTGGCTACAATATTCTTGTACTCGATATTCCAGACTACACCCTTTAAAATACTGGAGAGTACTCAACGAGAACGCTTTTTCTTTTGCGGCGAGTCCCCAATGAATGTGAAGGAGGATGGTACATGCCATTGGTTACAAAACCACAATGTCTGTAGACCATATATTATATTTAAATAAATGCACCATCATTAATTCCACACAGTGTGGTAGTCACTTTATTGGTGATGACCTAAGGTATATATCAACCATTCACATTTATGCTCAGAAATTCAAAGGCCGATTGTAAAAACTGGGTAACAGTGGTGTAACATGTAGACTACCTTTACAGAAAGAGCCTTTTTATCATAATTTATTCGAAGCTTTTTTCATTGTGTTAATTAAAGCTCAACCTCTGAAGTTAGGACATTTACATTTCCAGATGATGAAGCCAGGGGCAGGGGTATCTTAGATTACTGAGAGTACTTGCACGAGATACAGTGTAACCACTCGCATTAAGGCCTTTTGGAGCTGTACATATGTATGTATGGGTATTTGAACAGTGCACAACCTAGCTGGGAAGTAACTGTGTATTTTGTAACGTGTTAAGATGGGTGACTATGTCTGGTCAGGTGTAGTTACCAGTTGAAAGTTTGTCAGTAAACGCCATTGTATAAAGAGATGCAACTTTGGATAGATACATTTTTCGAAGTAGAATTGTACGGAACCCGCTGGTTTGGTAATCGAATTTCAGAGTAAAGGCTTAAGGGAGTAAAGCTGAGATTTCTTCGCACCTGGTTATAGTTCATTTGACACGGGGTGTAGATTTACCTCATTTAAAGAACACTACATCATGTTGTAGTAACAGTCTACAATTACCCCGCCCCTCCACTCACATATTTACTGTCTTTTTGCCTTGGACTCTGTACAGTGCCTGCTGTCTTTTGACTAGGTTTACTCTATGGAAATTCCTTATATTTACATAAAGCCACAAACAGGTGTGCAAAGTCTGCCTAATGTACTTTTGGATCACCGCTTCATTCATTGGCCAAGCTCATGCTTGAAATTTACAGACTGGGGCAATGCTTAAAATGTGCGCGTGTTAGTCGGTGCTCAGTGTCTGCAATCATTTCTAAAAATAGTCCACCACATGGTTGCTCCACGTGTCTATTGTTTAGCAGAGTTCATCAGTGGAGCATTTAACTATTTAATACCCTTAAAAATTATAACACTATCTCTTCCAGACCAACCGTATAGTTTGAGGTTATCTGGTATAGTCCAGAATGTCACATTTTTTGTGTGTGATCAGTTAGTAGGTAATGCTAGCACTGGCATTCAGCAGCAGTGGCAGGAGCTGTGGGTGGCGCCGGCTATGGAGTGGATTTCTGTAAAATACCTTGGCCGCGCTGCATCATTTGTTACAAATAAAGCACAGTGAGAATTCTACATTTAGTGCCTGATTCTGATGCGGGTTGGAAAGCTTCCCGACCGAATCGGTTTGGAAATGGTTTCCGACCCACTCGAATCGGGAGAGTCCAACCGATGGAGTACGATGCATCCGGATTCTTCCAGATACGATTTGGCTGGACTCCCATTGACTTCAATGGGAGCATATGTTCCTAACCGCATCATAATTGGGCCATGGGTCGGGAAGACAGGTTCTCGATCCGATTTGTAAGGAGCAAATGCCATTAGGAGGCCTTCCTAACCACATCAGAATCAGGCCCTAGGTGGGAATGCTTTCCTAACCGCATCAGAATCAGGCCCTTAGTGTAACACAAAAGCAAGACAAATAATAATGAACAGAGTTTTTCAAACAAAATGAGTTCTGCAAATAATAGCAAAGCATTATTAGACTTTACTTATGATACAATGAAGAAATACTATAATGAACAAGAGAAAAATAAATAACGAACCAGTTATTTACAGTTACACACTTGCAAAAACCTTTATTCACTGCAGCCGATAAAGCCAATTGAGGGTGGAAAATTGTAGAAAAAAGACTCAGGGCAACAAATACGATTGGCGGTAACAGGGCCTCTGCCAAAAACTGGCAGATGCCTTGTCCACACACCCTTTGTATTGCTGACCAGGTGGCGCTGGGTTTTCTGATAACAGAGCTGGCATTGGCACTGCCTTCGGCAAAAGCCACTTGACACCACCCTGAACGGCTTATGGCAGGCCTTCCAAAGCCCTGTCAGCCATATTTTTACTATCTTGCTCCATCATGTACAACGAGTCAGTACCGGTTATAAGGAAAAAGCCGCACACTTGCTGGTTGAAAACTTCTAGAATGTCATGGAATTGGTTCTTATTTTCAAAGAATTCCCCCTTCCTCCCACTTTGAAGCTTGCAGGAATAGTTCTTTAAACCATATCTAGTAGAACTAGTTTTTTATGAATAGCTACACTGTTTGTAACTTTTTCTTTTGATAAATCTTTTTTTTACCAGTATCAAGTTTTTACATCAATTTTGAAGTCATCATCAACATTTATTAGATGCATCATTGAAGCTTTTTCTTAACTTCACTAAATAAATCAGTCAGTCATGCTGACCCAATGAAGTGTTCATCTGTAGGACACATTCCCCCTCCTTAGGAGTCTTGCCGCATATATGCCATGTTGGGCCAACCCTACCGTTTATTTCTGACATGGGCCCCAATTGCAAGTGGCATGATAACGGAGGTATGGGAATTCCAGATATCTGAAATAACAGCTCCAACTGATAGTCCTGCCCTTGTAATTTACAAATATAATACTTCAGGGCCAGAATTTGGATGGAAAGGTGGATCCAGCATCCCCAGGGACTTTCCCTCATGTTTGGTCTCTTTTCCGAGCTTGTTTCAGCACAGAGATTCGTTCTGTGTGTAGCAAGAGGAATTTCTATCTGAAAACAAAAACGGACTTACCTGGTACCAGTTCATGCCTGTTCAACTCGGAATCAAGTGGGCTAGTATCTCCCACAGAGAACTTCTCAACCATACTCAGAATCTGCCCCTTAGTTGTCATAAGTTGTAGTTTTTTTGGGCAAATAATTAGGCTAGTTGGTATTTGATGGTGTTGTCTTTAACTCAGCTGCATGGATTTTAGCATTTAGAGTAGTTCTAACTTTTGATTGTTGCTATCTACATGTGGGAGAACAAATTGATTGGTTTTGTTAGTTTTACTTGAATTTGAGCAAATATGTTAGTCCTTATATTTTTAATGTATATATTTTGTACACTTTTGTGTAAGTTTGCAATTGTTTGCTGTTCACAAAGGGATTTTACTAGTAGTATCTGTGCAACTGTGTTGCCCCTGCACATACAAAGATAGGACAGTCATATATTTTTATGTGCAGAGACTCAGCAGTCGTAAGATACAACTAGTAAAAAGAGATGCTCATTTAGTGGCTGGTTTAGACAAAGTGAAACCTGCAAGTGTGGATACATCCTGGTTAAACAAAAGTGAGTGATTATAAGTAAATATTGAATTTCATAGAGCTTCCTTATTCCTAATTTTGACATATGAGAGCACCTTCCAATGCCTGAGTTCAGGATGTACGCTGCACAGAAACCTTTTGTGTTTGATTTACTAAACTATAATGTTGATCTAGAATAATAATCTAGGTCACAGATAGGATGCACATGACAACTGACTTTTCTCTTAGTTCACTAATGGGACTATCATCAAGGCGGGGCAAGAGTGAAGGAATCATTCTAAGTTCATGTTAAAAATTATCACTTTTAATAGATACCTCCCAGTGCAGCGATATAATCTGATAAACTAAGGTGATACGATTCTACATGTTAAAGAAGTACAGTGTTTTGAGTATTGAGGAGACTTTGTGATATTTTTACATGATGTTTGTTGCATAATTTACATGACAAATTCAATATTCAATTTGTGCAGGGGCTCTTAGAGCTAAGCCACACCCTTGGCACAGCTCTGGCTTTGCTCTCCTTGTTAATTTGTTTGCTTGCCCACGTCTAATTAGCAAAATCGCAAAGAGAGCATAGTCCTTTCAATTTTTGTTATCTGTACATGAATAGTACCTGAATATTCTCTTTTTATTTGGGATCTTTTGGTGCCAATTCAGAAAGGTATTTAGGAGCAGGTAAAAGAGTACTACGGGAGTACTATGCTATGTACTCCAGAAAGCCTTTGTGAATAGTCCAGCCGCGGTCGGTAGTAGGAGCTTCTGCAGGGCGGTGATGTGGGGAGGGGGAGGGGCAGGGTGGGGGTAGTAATGTATGGATTACGGAGTTTAACAGGTAAATAAACATATAAATAAATAAAACGAATTTCGTTGCGCGCACTGGGTCGCATTTGGTGATGCAGTGCACGCAACGAAATTCGTGTTATTTATTTATATGTTTACTTACCTGTTAAACTCCGAAATCCATACATTACTTCCGCCCGCACCCTGCCCCTCCCCCTCCCCATGTAACCACCCTGCAGAAACTCCTACTACCGACCGCGGCTGGAATAGTCCCCTATACTTTTTTAGATCCAATGAAAAATACTAACAAAACTAGATTCTATCAGAGTCTCTGCATCTAAAATTTCAGCCTTGCAACTCCCCCTTTTCTCCTTTAGCCTTAGTCTTCTTCAAGCACTTGCCCATTTGCTGAATTACCTCAGTCTGTTCAGGTTCTACCTTAAACTTTCACAGCTCTTTCTTTTGACAGTGGGCTTCTAGCCTCTCATGTATGTGGCCATTCCATTTCCCCAATGGGGCGAATCCACCAATCTGCTCACTGATCTCTCGCCACAGTGATGCAAAGCTGCCACTTTCAGAAATTGCAGGGGAAGAATTTATCTTTCACCCGTCCCAGTCCGTTTCTAGTTCTTATGGTACAGAGGCCATTCTAATTTAATCCCCCTGTGGCCCTTTACCAGTATCCAAATCTCTCTTCATAAAGGAGTATTAATGGAGTACTGTTACTGCAGGCGTGCCAAAGGCTTTCAATTTTCACAGTCTGATTTCTGGCCTTAAGGATAGCAAGTACAATACGTCTTTTGCAATCTGTTGTCATGAAGCAGTGAGTTGTGTTCCTTGGCCAGGGGTCACTCTATATCCACGAGAAAAATTGTGACCAAAAGGAAGCACATAATATCAGAAGGGAGTTTACAGAAGCGGCCATGGTAGTTAAGTGTGAAAAATGTATAGAAGGTGAAATTATGTCTTATTAAGTTATTTGACTAAATGGAGTCTGGATTGAAACATCGGAGTTTAGTACTAGACTTGGATAGCTGTGCACTGAGAAGTTGCAGATGTGCTTCTGGTAAATTGTGAAAAGTATACTTTAGAGTTGATAGCAAAGTAATCACAAAGGTATGGACGAGAGTTTTAGCTGCGTAGAGACAATGAACGGGAAGACAGTAGAAATAAGGAGCAAACACACCGTAAATAAAAATCAGAGTAAGAGGTGTTATCTCTGTTGAAATGGGGGATTCTGCCTTCTACTGTATGAAGGTTTTAAGCTCTTATCAACTCTTTCTGTTACAGTTTGTACTATTTGGTAACATTGACTTTCAAATTGAACACACCATTTTAGATCATTTGTTTTATTCTATGCCTCATAGCCTACACATTGCAGACAGTATGTTACAACTTAATTAAAAATACACTGCCATAAACACATTCTGAAGCATCTTATCTGTAGATATCTGTGATTCATGCACATCTAGAAGAAATGCTTTTCTCTGGATAACAAATTTAAATGGAGTGTGACATGAGCTTTGTTTGTGATATTTTTCTAACCTTTTCTGTGTCTAAGGCATCAGAGTTAAAGAAGGAGTAAAAGAGGGGGAGAAGATTGTTCATCTTTCCCAATGATTAGCGTAATAAACAGAGGAGGACTATCAACTGAATCAATCCAATTCCTCACCAGTTATGAACATATCTAAAAATTACTTCTCTGCATTTAATTGTGTAGTAAACGCTGCATGTAAGTGTTGTTTATAACGTTGGCGAGGGAGTGAGAGTAGGTCTTAGTTTATACTATCCTTTTCAGTGAATTTGCTGTTGTGTATCTGTGTACCTCTCTGACTTTTGGCACCTCAAATAAGCAGAAGCTAATTTATTGAAGATGGTTTCACATAAAGTAATACTCTGTATAATAACAATGTAGAACTCTTTATGGTGATATGCATATTCAGACAAGTAAACTTATAAAAAATTGTTCAGTAAGGCAGATGGCACCTTTTTGAGTTTTCGATAAAATTGTCACAGATGGGAGAGAATTTCCCCGGTGCCTATAACATGGTATTGGAGAAAATATTTAAAATATAACCACAAAGACAATGGTTAAAAGGTAATAGAAACACTTTTTTAAATGACGTGTATTCTGCAAAATTGAACTTAATTGTGTTGCAAATTACTCAGCATATGTATCTTGTCACTATTATTATATATTTAATTGTCAGCTATATTTAATCAAATCACCCTTTGTAATGCTGCGAATTTTTACAAGGCTTTGAGGTCAGAAATAAAAGTGTATCCTATTTTACCTATAACTGGTATAGCCAGCTGTTTTATTTTGAATAATATGAACAATAAATAAGACTTAATGTATTCACAGGAGATATATGTAGGTGAGAGAACATGAGAGTTGTGGGGTTTAGGATAAACTCCACCTACAGTGAAGTGTCCCAAACAAAAAGATGTAAGGATCACTTGTGGCCATTAGCTGAGAGATGAGAATTTCCAGAGGAGGAAGTGGATTAAGTGAATGCATAAAGATTGTGAGTTGCCTAGGTGTGATGCTAAGATGATAATTAAGATTTGCCAAATGGGAATGAATTCTGGTGCAGTATTCAGTGGAGAATGTACTTCGACGAGGGAGAAACAAAAGAGGATTTGCATGTTGGCTGTGTTCTAAGACATGCTGCCATAATGGTACGCATTTGTGTTACTGAGGTAAGACACTGGAAATAGTAACAATTTAAAATGACATTAACTTTGGCTCCAGTAAATTTAGTACTTATGGCAGATCACCATTTCTGATGGTAAATTGACTACAAAGTGTAAACTTACATGTGTTCACCCCAGAAACTGGAGTGGAGCTACATTTATGAATGTAAATTTACTACTACAAACTTTTCACATATAGGCAGAGATCTGCGCTACAAAGAGCTCTCCCTTTGGTAAAGGATATAGAAAATTTTAAAAAGTTCATTAAACTTAAAAAAAAATGCATGTTTGTATGTTAAATATGCTTGTGAAATCATGTTTTATATTAATTCTAAATGTAGAACAAAATTTAAAATATTCTACTGCACTACTAACTTAATTTTGAATAACATTTTTTAATAATTGAAATATATTATTTTTTAATGTTTAGCACAACTAAAGTGTTTGTGCTTATTTATCATATACTAAAATAGAAAAAGTATTCTATTTAATGAATTTAAATGAATGACATCATTTCTTATTAATTTTCAAATTAAAAAATGGTTATTACAATGTGTTATAATGAAATAATATTTATTTTCACATAATTTGTTAACATTAAATTACGTTTATATATATACTTTACTAAAAGTGTAAATACATTGTTTTATTTTAACATTATTTCCTACAGGTTTCTCCTTTAAATCTGTGCCTTCATAAATTTCTATTGGAGTGTGTTGCAGTATCTGTGAGTGGCGCTTGTCTTACTCCAAGACTGGGTCGAAGTAAATTTACAGACTGTTTTGTGGCCTTTTGGGCTGAAGTAACTTTAGAATTGTAGTTTGTGAATAGCAATATGCCTACTGTTTTGTAGGATGTCCCTCCCTAAACCCCTCCAATTTTATAGTAGATATTCACCATTTTCACACTGAGCCCCTTGACCCTCCTACATTTACTACTAAGGGCCTGATTCCGATCCGGTTAGGTAAGCATTCCCACCTAGGGCCCGATTATGATGCGGTTAGGAAGGCCTCCTAACAGCATTTGCTCCATCCAAATCGGATCTGGAATGTGTCTTACCGATCGAGGGCCAGATTACGATGCAGTTAGGAACATAGGCTTCCATAGAAGTCAATGGGAGTTCAACCAAATCGTATCTGGAAGCATCCGGATACATCATACTCGGTCAGTCGGACTCTCCAGATCTGAGTCAGTCGGGAACCATTTCCAAACCAATTTGATCGGGAAGATTTCCTAACTGCATCAGAATCATGCCCTCTGTAGTAAACTAATATATGTGGATATTTCCACATTGAAAATATAGGCGAGGTGGAGATGGAGATTTATACCCATAGGTTTGTGAATTGTATTTTGTAGGGGGTAAGGTTGTTGCTGCTTTATGTCGTAGCAATCTGTGTCCTTTCTTGCTGTACTTAGTAATAGTAGGGTCGGATTGGGAAGGCAGGCATTCGGTCGGTGCCTGAAGCCTGGTAGCCGAGGCATGATGTAAGCTGTTTTTTTCCCATCAAAGTTCGGGCCTGCTCTGCTGCTCTGAACTTGAGAGGCTGCAGCAGCCCCTTACTAACCCAGTACAGATTATCGCGGCCCATTGTCATATATGAATTGACAATGGGTGAGCACCAGCAGACACAGCACATGGTGTGTGCTCCCGCCCTGGCCTTGGGGTATGACGGCGAAGCCTCGCCACAGGAGATGCTTTTTCTGAACAGCAGAGATTTTATTCCCATTGGAAGGGGACTGGTGGGAGCAACAAATGGGGTTCTGCTAATTGTTCCCGCGGTGGATGGCCGCACTCCCATTCATCATGCCCAAGCAAGGCATCGTGGCTGCTCTACCAAATCCCCATTTGAAACCCATATTTTAACTGGAAAGCAGCCCCCTGCCATACCTGTATCTTGCAAATTTGGAACTTACTTGAGAAGCTTTTGTCAGCAGATGCCCTAGGCAGCGAGTTTGCAGGGCCATAGTGCCACCGCAGTGCAGCTTTTAAAATATCTTAGTCAAAGGAGGCCCCTACAGAAAGTGTTACTATTTTTCCGACAGATCAAATATTTGATCATGTACTCCTTCCTTAAACAATTAAATAAAGCCCTTTCAAAGAAAGCCAGTGAGACTGAAAGTGTTTATGCTTGTAGTTTAATCCATAAGACAGCACAGTCATTAATGTGCTGTCTTGCTGGGTTGTATTGATATAACCAGGACCACTGTAATTATGCAGCAGCGGTGGGCCAAATTATTCAGCAGGGTTGAGTAAATGATATGGCAAAAAAAGGGAAATGAGGTGATGTAATGCAGAAAATGTTATGATAGTATTACTTCATTAATTTGTCTTTTTACTCTTGTTAACAGTGTCTGTGCATTGGTTGCACCTCATTAGTACCAGTGTAATGCTCAAAAATAAAAATAAGCAACAGAAAAGTGAGCAGTCAAGCATTACAAAGGCCTTCTACAGTGTGGCAATACGTGTTGCTGTGTTTTAGGTAACTTTTGAACCCTCTGAGCTAGAAACAATATTTTGTTTGTTAAAATCTGCAGATTATGCAGCAGTTGATTCATGATTATGTGGCAAATGCGGCAAGAAATGGAAAATGATGCGGAGTAATGTGGCGATTTGGATCCATATAAAAATGTTGCGTTTCTTAGTGAAAATGAGCACATCCATACATTCTGCCTGGAGTGGAGGTGATCACTGGAAATGTTTCATTTATGGTGTATATTGCACTTTCATTTATATTTAAGTTTACCTGTATTAACATCGAAGTTTTAAACCTATAGCATTGACTGCTGACAAATCCATGTGGTTCATAGGAGCAAAAACAGGATATATTTGGAAAAAAATTATTCTTGAGCAAACCTCTGTGTATGCACAAAATGCAGGAAACAGACTTCTGAGTCTTGTGGTAATTAGTGCACTCCCAAAAATGTATCTAGGCACATTGTGCCTGGATAAACCTTTGAACATTCTTCGACCAACAATGGTCGGAAAAGAGGCAAAAATTTGTCATGTGTAGAGGTGGATGAAAATTCTGCACTGCCGGCGAAGTTTTGCCCACTCCATATTCAGCTTGAAGTGCGGAGTTCTAGCAAAACTCCACCAACAGCTGAGTGGCAGAGTATTTCTCATGCAGGGCTTGCCAACAGTAGGTTGGCGAGTGAGAATTAGTGTCCCCTAGTGCCATTTTTGGGCACTAGAATGCTTCCCAGCAAGATTTCTCCATGCAGGTGGTCGCGGCAGGCTCGAGTAGAAAATCTACTTAAGCGGCAGAAAGAAGCAGCACCCTCTTGCACGCCACATTGTGCAGTTCATGCTATTTTTATAGCGCTGAACAAGTTGTTGTTCTAAAAATCAGCACGAGCTGTGCAACCTTGCTGAATTCCCCACGCTCATGGAACGCTGCGGAATATCGCAGAGTTTTTATGCAACTCCATGGAGTAAAACTTCACGAGTTCTGCCCAGGCCTGGTCATTTGGTGTGCAAAGTATTGATGCTGCAAGTGATGTCTCATTCTGAAATGCAAAACATGGAAATATAACATCCTTACCGTAAGCAGCAATTACCACCCACTTACCCCTCAACTCTAATAATCACTTAGGTTTGTCTGTCTGTAGGGGTAAAATCATGAGAAAGTCACTATCGCATGAAAGCAAATTTTCCTAGGCCACCATTGCAATAATACTTCAAATGGTAGCATGATAAACGAGCCACAGGCGATGTTCCAGCTCAGGAATCCATTACTTGTTTTCCACAATGGAAAATGGGGCACTAGGAGGCTATGTTTGATTCATTTATCAAAATTCCTTGTGGAGAACTGAGCATTAGCAAGATTGTTCATTGTGTGTTCTGGTATGTGAAATTCATCATTTTTAAAAATAACATCTTACAAGCTTATGAGAAAGGGAGGCTGGCATGCAGAGGGAGGCATTGGCACACATTCTTGGGCAGGGAGACACCAACAATGGGATAGAAAGACATGAACACACACACATTGGGACAGAGACTTATGTCTCAAATAGCCAGACAGCTACCACTATCATAATTGTACCACATCAACAACATTGTTCAACATAAACCACATTCCTACTTGCAGGTATTCCAAGCACTGATATGGTGTGATTGGTGTGTGTACTTTGGTGTGATATGGTTTGTGATGTGATGCACAATAGGAGGCAGACTTGTCAGAAATTAGTTCACGAATTTGGGCCAAAAGTTAATAGGGGGCCTGTAGAGGCTTTTTTTTGTCATGAGCCATAAGCACCAGTATCTAAGTATTTAAAAAAAAATATGCTTGAAGGCAAACAGAAAATGCTAGTGCATTTTCACAAAATGTATTTTGTAGTACGTGAAGTAGTACTACCAGTGCCTAATTTATGCCTGGACCCAAGATATTTCTCAGGAGGCCACTGCAGCTTACATACACACTTACAGCTCCTGCCAGCTCTGCCGAATTTCTGTGCCAATGTCACCTACTAACCAATACACCCCTACAAACGTGACAATGTGGACCAATACAGTAAAAGTGGCCTGAGCATGGTGGTATTATTTTTTATTGTATTTTATATTGTGAAATACTTTGCTCATGTGCTTTTAAAAAAACTAGACAGACAGCACAACTATGTGATGGATTGTTATAGATATGAGCCGGTGCTGAGCACTGGCAAACACTGGCACAAATTAAGCACTGAATACTAATCAAATACTACAGCCGGTGTTGAACACTGGCAAACACTGGCACAAATTAAGCACTGATGTACTACTCAAATACTACAAAATACTTTTGACTAACTAATGGGTGGAGACCTCTGCTTCTACCGCTCGTATCTTTTCTGTAAGAGATCTCTGGCATAGTGGTTGAGATCTCTGTACTGATAAGCCTATATATTAGTAGTAAATCTGGAAGGAACAAGGGGTAGTGTCTGGAAAATGGGGAATATTTGCTAAAAAATGGGAGAGTATTGAGCAAAACTAAGGAGCCATTGAGAAAAAGCACCGACTACTACGAGTACTCATGCACAAAAGATTAAGCTCATTGTTCTCCCAAACTACACTTCTGACGTTGCTATAGCACGAGAGGTGACTAAACAGTAGCAAAGGTACACCAGCACAGCCTTGGAGCTAGTCAAGCACTGCATAGGGCCATTCACAGGAACTGCAACACATTTCCATAGACAGTAATGTAAATTTACACGTACAGATCTACTCGATGTGGAAATCTACTACTGCACCTAGGTGATACTCTACACTTTTTTCATCATCATTTTGTAGATTTATACCTACGTTTCTCCACCACCCTGGTGGAGCCACCCACAAAAAAAGATTTACAAGTGTAAAGTTACTATTAGTAACTTTTCACATGTTGGTGGAGGAGAAAGCAGTATAAGGACATTTAAAAGGTATTAGTATGTAAAAAGAACATTACAAATATTATAATATAATATACAAATGTAAAAAAAAATTAACACTCTATATATTTTTAAAGCCAAAATAATTGTATTCATTTAACATTATTTCCTAATGGGTGTTTCTTTAAGTAACTCTCCATTCATGCATTGATCCCTTTGTGCTTGGCGCCATCTAGGTGTCTGACCAAGTAAGCTGCCTCATTAATATTGAAGGAGAAAGGCTTGCTTGCAATTACAAATCTATGACCAAATGTTGCTGAAGGACACTGAAGCACTGGAAACCTTGGCACTGGACCATAAAGCCCCCATTGCCTCCTGCCCTCAGCCCTAAGTGATAGTCTTTGGTGGAGGAAAGATTACTTTGATTACTTAATGTATGCATTCCTTGGCTTACTAGCTTTGCATCTCAATGTATGCCTCTAACTGGAGATGTTTCAACTTCTTTGTCTTTTTATAAGAAAGGGTCAGGATACGTTGACAATTAGAGGGACGAGAACAGAAATTGTTAATTGAATATTAACTAAAGGAAAAATAGACAACTAATGAGTTTTAAAAATAATATCAATTTTAAACATAATATAATTTTGGAAGGTGATTGTGGTTCATAGAGAATGTGTGAATAATTGACAAATACATTATTGGATGGATTGTTTTAATGATCTAATGTTTTAGATTTTTTTTAGTAGTATAAAGAAAGACTGTGGGCTTTTATAAACACAAAAGTACAACACTGGACTTTTAATTTCACAGTAAGTAAAGTGAGAAATTGAAACTGATACTACTGTTTTAGAAAACTTCCCTACAACTAAGTTTATCTTTTGCACACATCAGTAGTTGTAGAAACTTTCAAAAGTAGAGGAGTCGTTTTCCAAAAGCAAATACAGATACACAAATTCGGATGTTCTGTTTTTGCCATTTTTTCTGGGACAGCAAATAGTCAAAACCGAAAATAAAAGTTCGGTTTTGTGAAACGAAGCAATAAATGTCTAAACAGGAGTTCTTTTTGTTAATTTGGGATCTGTTCTACTTTTTAAATATGCAAGCCGAACTTTAGTAATGTGATTGATTGCAGTCAACATGTGTGACTTCAATTTTTTTACAAACATTTTAAGGGAGATTATAGTTTAACCTATAAATGATATCGAAGTGTATAACCCTAAACGTTTTGCTAACTTCCATGAACGTAAACAGAATATTCATGAAGGAAAAATGCCCTTAGTTGCACGATTGTTGGAACAGGCCGACTCCCACTTTTTAATGGATAGATTGATTAAACTATTGATTTAGTCCAGGCTCAATTTAACGAATGGATCGATTGACTTAAATATTGTTTGATAGGGCTCATGCTCAGATTAATTATTCTTTCGATTGTTTAGGCACTGAAAATGCCCAGGTTCACTTTCATTGATGTCTAGAGAATTACTCACCTAATAAAACCTCAGACCAGTACCCTTGATAGCCAGAATGACTAAAATATTAATAATCCAATCCAGTTTCATTAGTGTCCATAGTGACATAGCTACTAATAGGTTCTAAACTAACTTTTGTTATTAAATTGGAAAGAACCATTCTTCCCACAAGAGGAACACGTGTTTCTCGGAATGCGGAAACGTTTCTGCTTGATCCCCCCTCCTTCAAAAAGGAAAGATCGATGACTCAATCGTTCTCAGGTAATGTGGTGAGAATCTGGAACTCGCTTCCGCCATTGCTCCGTGCCGCCACCTCCATCCAGATATTCAAAGCTGACCTCAAATCTCTTCTCTTTCAAAGACACTTTCAGAACTAGTACCCTCATTCTCAGACCCCTCCAGGAAGTTAGTTCACCATTGTAAATTTGTAACATCATCTTATTTATTCCCCACCCTTGATTGCTGTGTCTGATATTTTGTGATTGCCTATATGGTTTTACTCTACCTCTCCTGTTGATTTTTGTGACGTTCTATTTTGTACCTTCGGGTAAAGTCTGCGCTTTATAAAAATGCATTAAATAAATAAATAAATGAATAAGGCAGACGAAGTTGATTACTTTAGTGGCCCTGAGTATCGCCCAGTGAGGCTGCTTTGTCACTGGCTTTGCAGAAGGCCCCTGCAACCTGGCCCTTCAGGGGGGCCCGAAGTCCCATTGTGAGGGCTGATGCAAGGTAAAATTGTAGAACAGACAACAAACTACAGCGAAAGAGATAAGCCAAGGAGAGCTCACGAGACGCAAGCACGCGCACGGTGCACAGTGTGCAAGGGTACGTCCCCAGCTGGTTGCAGAGCATCCTTAACCGCGCATGCGCCGAAGATAGAGCTGCACAGAAAAACAGAGCGGCACCGTCCCCTTTGTTTTTTCTTTGTAGGTGACCGCGAAGGCCGTGATTAGGGTGGATGCAATTTTCTCTTCCTTTATGACGCGGGACAAATGTTTAAACCTTGGAAGGAGGGAGAAAGCAAAACAGGAGGACGTTTGAGAAACACTTTGCAGTCTAGTACCTGCAGCCCGGCTTGTATAATGGTACGCAAAAGCCTACAAGTTCCATAATGCAAAGGGGTTTGGCTTAAGTGGTCTTTCTGCACATCTATACCTAGCAAGTAACTCGATGAGATGCAGGAACATCATTGGATGCAAAATCACTATTAAAAGGGAAGAAGATAGCTGTTTCTGTGGGACTCGCAATTCCAAATTGCTTATACATCAAAGCGGATTTTTTTAACGACCCTTGCATTCAATTGTTTTTCATTATTGAACAAATGGCATGATTGCACACTTTGCATCGATTTTAAACCACGTGGCTACTGCCTGTGGGAAGCCCTGCGCCGATCGACGATTGAAATTCAACAAGTAAGTGATATTGCTCTCAGGAGGAGGCCCGCTCGAATAGTTATTGACCGGATAGAGTCTTTTGAGTGCTGATGATAAAGCCCAAGGTACCACTTCATAGCTGGTCAATAATAAATGAGCTACCAATCTACTGTGGCAGTAACACTTGCATCATATGATTCTATACGCCATCCACTTGCACTACTACTTATTCTTCTATATTGTACAGTTTACTTTGGGATGAGTACTGTCTCAATTTATCCCACATGCCTGCCTACGCATACAATAATCACATGGATGCCTCCACGACACCTAATTGTATGCTGAAGCACCTATGTCTCTCAGTTTTACTTGGTGACACCCCTCCGCTTTTGTTTTCCATGTTCTTTTGCTGTTTTTTTGTGGCTCACACATGTTTTATCCCATACGCCTGCCCACGCACACAGTAATTACACCCATGCCTGTATGGCACCCTATTGCACGTCCACGCACCTATGCCTTTCAGTCTTGCTTGGTGACGCCCCTTTGCTTTTCTGCTGCATTTTCAGATATTCTTACAATTTTACGGGTCACTCATGTTTTTATAAATTTAAGACCTTTTAACAATCAATTGTATTTTTTGTGACGTAACACGCACTGTATTTGTAAATGATTTTAGGTAATCATACAATAAAAAAGATTTTACTTCATAGCAGGTCAATAACTGTTTGGGCGCGCTGCCTCTAGGGGCCACAGTTGGGCCACGCATTTGACCTGCTGTGGGCTTTGAATTGAGAAGTTGGTCAGTGGTGGTATAGACAAACCTGCCAACTAAAGAAAATATTTCACCCTGGTAAGAGGGGGCAAAGGCTCGAGCCATGATCTACCTACAAGGAGCTTCCACCCCCTCCTACCACTGACTTCCCCCCAACTGGCCCAAACACTTGCTAAGACTTGCTAAGACTGCGGACAAGGTCAGCCTTTGCTAGGGTAGCACCCCTGGTGAATTAAATTTGGCGCCTTTCTTGTTCTTCCTCACATCTCCTCAGTGCTTAATTTGTTTTTTTAAACTGCATTTGCATTTGCCCAAAATGTTCCTAAGGAGGCCATAGCTCATTTTTACCACTGCACCACTAGACCACCATCTCACTGCCCCTGTCTTCAATGCTAGCACCAGGCCCGCTTGGAAGCAATAATATGGTGAACATACTAAACAGGATTGGGTGGGAGTTCAACCCAAGAAAAAAACACAGCACCACATGCTGATATTCTTTTCAACCTGTCCCTTTAAGTTGATACTTAAAAGGGGACATTTCACAACCTCTTTTTGTAGACAGGAGCCTTCATCAGTTACTCTCAAAACCAATGCCTTCCTTTTCTCAATTTCTATGTATACAATTAGATCAGTTTCTAGTAGTCTATTAGTCAATGAGCCCTGCACGTGCTACAAAACATTCTGACTTTCCACACATTGGATTAGAAAAGTCTTACCTTCAATGTAAACCTTTTGTGTTTGGTCAGTGTGACAGGGTGCATCCAATTTTAAAAACCTGTTTTAGGACTTAAGAATAATATGAAAAATAGGTTACTAAGTTGACCACCAAAGCTTCAACCCACAGCGTGGCCAATTCATCCCTTCATTCTACTTGGGGCGATAACATGTGCACCAAACAGATGGAGATATGTCCCTGTCCCGCTTTCTGTCTCCTTTCTCTCATACACAAAATGAAGAATTCAAAATACAGTCTTCTTGCTACAATTTAATACTTTTATGGACACAAAGAGCAGCTGCCTCACACTTCAGTACCTTCGTAAAGAGGATTAGATTTTCTGCTTCAAGGGGGGTGGAGGATGAGTTCCAAACACCTGCAATGCTGAAGGAATAATAAAACAAGTGTAAGTGAAGATTGTCTCAGAAGTGTAACACCTTGCACACAAATCCTGATGCTCACTGGACGCTGTGTACAGCGCACACTTGTGTTTTTACATGATACGTGATGGTAGGTAGTATGATAGCAGGTAGTGTAAGCGAGGCAGCGCGCTCAGGCACACCTTCTATTTAATGTAATTGTTCGCTGCTGGGTATAGCAGAGATCCACCATTAACCTCTCAGAGCTCCGCCGCGTGCCCACCAGAGTGCTGCCTGTGTGCCCTTGTAAAGTATTAGAACAATGTAAAAGAGAGGCCAGCAGGGCCGGACTGGCCGTAGCGGGCACTGGGCGTTTTCCCAGTGGGCCGGAAAGGTAGGACGAAGTTTTTGAACCGTGGGGGGCAGTTTTGTTCCTGGGGGCTAATTTTGCACCTGCGCCTACCTCCCCCCCACCCCCGCACATCCCGGGGCCAGTCGAGCAGAATAGCCAGGGCTGGTTTCGGTTCCCAGTCCGGCCGTGGTGGCCAGTCAGGCAGCATGGGAGCAGGGCAGGATCCTCCGATCTTACAAAAGGCTTGAGGAAGCAGGAAGCTTTGCATCTCAGCAGCTCCTGGTTCACATGTCTGGTCACCAATGGACTGGTGAGTGATGACTCTCATCGGTAGGTGGCCTGCCCCTGACTTCATCTGCCACCTCCTGCTTGCTGCTGGTGATGTGAGTGGTGTGGGTTGGAGAGGCTTCTGGGTAAATAGGTCAAGCCTTGTCCTTCCTCTTCCCCTCACCTGGCTCGCCTATTCAGATGTAAATTAAAATTGAGAGGCCCTGGGAGGGGGAATGAGGGGGGAGGAGGGGATGGGCGAACTGGCCCCAGGCCCAGAGCGCCTAATTTCAGAAAGGCACACTGAGCTTGCCTGGAAACCTGATTTTAATCATTCATTTTATTTTAGTTCACTGGCGCTTGTCTTTTCTCTTCAGGCAGTGAATAAATTATCTTGTTCCCCTCCCTTTCTCTACATCCCTTTCCATGGCGCACTCTTAAGGATTTTGGGGCCCCTCGGAAAGAGGTATTTTAGGGGGTCCTGCACTGAACAAATTTGAATTGTATTATCCATTTCTTGCTAAATTAAGCTCCACGATGTCAAACAATACTAAATTATAGTTAAACTTTAACAGGGTCACACAAAAACAACTAAAATGTGTCTTGTACGAGGCCCCAAAAAGTATTCAGATTACACTGAATGGAGAGACAGAGTCAGAGGAGAGATAGTCAGAGCAAAAATAGGTTTAATTAAAGAAATAGAACAGACCGAGGTCAAACAGAGAGAAAGTTCATTTTCCACAGGGGTACCCTCAGAAGGTGGGGGCGCTGGGCAAAAATCTACTTTGCCCATGCCTTAAAACGTCACTGGTGCCCACCCCCGAAGGCCAATCTCTTCTGGGCACAGCAGACTCTCTTTCATTCACAGAGCACTGGCTGTAACAAGCATTTACAATGCAATAGGTCTCGCAGCATTAAAGTTTGAGCTATTGGTATTGTATATTACAATGTGTTGCATTAATTTGTTATCAAACTCTGAATTGTTTTATAAAGATGATTTGCAAACTGTCAAATGTTGCTGAATAGTAAGCAACCTTGTGAATATATTTGTTTGCTAGTCATCCTTGCACACGAATCTAGGAAACACTTGCTAAACACTCAAGAACATAGAAAACACTAGAGAGACACAAGAAACTAAAAATCACAGCACACTCAAGCTCTAAAACACTAGACATACAGGAAGCTTGAAAACACACAAAAGACTCACTAGAAGCCAGAAATTACTTGCAATTCAAAGAGTAAAAGGTCGAATTTATATGAAGTTACAGACTCATTTATGTATCAGTGTTGCGAGATATATTATTGATATGCAGAAATAGGAAGGCGAGAAGGCAGTAGTGTGACATGCCGGGACAAAGGTCACCACTGCAGACAAGAATGACCAGGCACCAGTGGTCAGAGCTGCATCACTGCACAGTCCAGTCCAGCGGTTGTGTACACACTGCCTGTACACCAAGACGAGCGCGGGAACATCTGGAGTGTGGGAAGCGAAGCTCCAAGTAAGGGGCAGCCCTGTTCCCAGATGTTCAGTCTTTGCACTCAGGCAGCGCCCCGGGGGGGCGCACCTTAGTCCCTGGTGCCCCCCAGCGCCGCAGCCCGTGCAGAGACCCGCCCGCTGCCCCCGCCGCTCGGTCGCCATGGTTACTGCGGGAGCGTCCACTTATCTTAAACGTTTGTCTGTGAAACATATGTTTTGTATCAGAGCACATGCTAAAGGTAAAATCACATGCTGCCAACTAGACAAGGCACTCTGCCAGCTAAATTATGTTTACATATTTAGAACAGTGCTTTTTTAAAGCATATAGTGACGACCAGGTCTGCTCTTTAGTCCAGTTCGTTCTAAGCCCACCCCATATAAACACAATATACCAGGGCTGAATGTGTGTGCCAGTGGTCACAGGTAGTGGACAACAGTACTCATTTGGGAGGAATGGGGATTATTTCTCATCCCTAAACTTTGACCCAGGACAACAGAGAGAAGGGAGGAGGAAGAGAAGGAAGAAAGGAAGGAAGAAGAGGACGGAAGAAAGAGGACGGAAGAAAGAGGACGGAAGAAAGAGGACGGAAGAATGAAAGAGGAAGGAAGAATGAAAGAGGAAGGAAGAATGAAAGAGGAAAGTAAGGAGGAAGAGGAAGGAAGGAAGAAAAGGAAGGAAGAAAAGGAAGAAAGAAAGAAAGAAGGGGAAGGAAGAAAGAAAGGAAGGAAGAAGAGGGAGAAAGAAAGGAAGGAAGGAGTGGAAGGGAGGAAGAAGTAGTGGAAGGGAGGAAGAAGTAGTGGAAGGGAGGAAGAAGTAGTGGTAGGAGGAAGAAGTAGTGGAAGGGAGGAAGAGGAAGGAAGAAGGAAGGAAGGAAGGAAGAAGAGGAAGGAAGAAGAGGGAGGAAGGAAGGAAGGAAGGAAAGAGAGGAAGGAAGAAGAAGGGAGGAAGGAAGAAAGAGGAAAAGAGGAAAAGAGGAAATGAGGAAAAGAGGAAGGACGGACTGCATGGTGCAACCTATCCCAAACATATCAGATTTCTGTATGATGAACTGCAGATTCGAGAGGAATGTTTCACCAGCGCAGGCTTGTTTTGTTTATAAGGGTGACCTCAGGCTGCCCTCTTTCCTCGTGATGTCACCGAAGGACAGCGGGGATTGTCAAATCAGCACAGCCCAGCTGTCACCTTCCGATCGACTTATGACATACCCAAGAGAGAAAGTGGGGATCGTAAAGTTTAATCCAAATCTCGGGAAACCGACACGATGCTTCATAATATGGCGGGATTACTAACTAAATGTGTGTTTTATTATTTCGTCAGCATACTGAAGGGTGGCTGTACCAGCATTCTCTGTGCCAAGGCCACGACGTACATCGCAATAACACAGGTGTCACTTAGTTCAGCAGCTTGGAAGGTTACCTGTTACCACTCCTGCCTCTCCCTCCAAAACCTGCCGTGCAGCGATTCCTCCCAGCCCTTCACGATTCTAATTATCTGCAAGTAATTCTTTTTTTAGAATTGTTCATCTGTTAGAAAAATACCACATGCCAGTTGGAAAACGCCACCTGCAACTTCCTAAAGGGGTGTCCCCTTCAACATTCCGAATTAACACTTTGTCAATGTAACGCTACAATAAAAGGGTCTACCTAGCGATGTGCTCAGTAGCAGTAAGACACTGACTGACCTTTATATACATGTCAAGACTAACACGGAGATCTCGAACAACCCAGTGTCAAGTGTGAGGACTTCAGTCAGTCCCGGTTTCAAATGTAGTCCTAGATTCCTAAAGGGAACATCAAGACAACATTTACCAGAATGCACAGCCAACGTCAGAACATGATGCGTTATTTGGATCTGACCAGGAGCAATGTAAGATCTCTTAGCGTCGATGCTAGAATTACAAACGACGCTCTCCTGTCAATCGAAAGTGGTGGCAAGAGAGAGGCATGCAATGATGCAAATAATGCCTTCATAGACGTATCTGTATGCAGAAGTATCTTTCCTCTGAGCCAGTCCTACGTGCCTCTCTCTCGGCTTCACAGCTGAATGCAGGGAATACATACACAGATATCAACAGTACCTCCCTTACTGTACAGTTAATGCACATTCGAGTGGAAGCAAAGGAACGGCTCCAAGTGAGATTAAGAAAGGAAGGGGAACTATGTGGACAGCGCATCCCACGCTATTTTCTCTCGTGCGAGGTGAGAAAGTCAATGACTTGCGAGACTGGCGGCAAGAAAAAAATAACTAGTAACAATAAGCAACAAGTGAATGAAATAGTCAACAAGTGCATTACAATGAATGAAAAGGTAGTACAGCTACTCACTTAGCGACGAGGAGCTTGAAAAGCCGTCTCCGGCAATGAGGAGCAGAGAGTTGAAAAGCGGTGCTCTGCAGGACAGCACCTACTTCCGGTTTGGCCGGCAATGCTTCCGGGTCGCCGCAGGCAGCGCGGCGGCCCGCCCTGCACCGGGAAGGGAGGCAGCTTTCGAGGAGGACAGCACCTGGCCGCGAGCGCGTTCTCGTGCGCGTGACCTTAACAAATCGCCGCGCGTGGCCAGTGCTGTCCTCCTGGGAAGCTGAGCCGCTAACTATAGGTCTTCACCGAGACCTAAAAAAGGAGGTGTGTTTCCATTTGTAGTGACACAACTAGTCCAAAAAAGCGATGGAGGGGGCTTTATCTGCTTTATCTGCTAACTCTCCCACCCAGCCTTCCAGGCATGCAGTCATTCATTTATCCTTTCATACACTTGATGATCGACTCACCCATTCCTCCACCCATGCGCATGTTCATCAGTTCACTAAATTATTCATCCATCCACACACACATTCACCTAATCATTAAGCCATGTGTGCTGTCACATATTTGTCATTCCATTCACTTAGTCATTCACCCGGCTATTAACCATGCATTCATTCATTGATCCACCTATCACCCACTGACTTATTCTCACCAGTGGCGTAACACAGGCCCCTGCAGCCCCCTCAGTGCTCGGGCCCCCGAGCTGCAGGGGGGCCCCTCAGCACAGTACTCAGGCCTGAGGGCTCCGGATTAAATCCAGAGTGGGGGCCCCTCCATGTACCTTGCAGGGGGACCCCCTTAACTTTCGTAACACCACTGATTCTAACGTTCACCCACTTATTCATTCACACAACCATACACACATAGACAAGCACATACACTACTTGCCCATTAAAAACGTACATAAAATGTCAGCCTTACTAGCTTCACTAGTGATTGTTCAGGGTTGGATTGGGAATGAAAATCGGCCCGGGCACGCAAAAAAAAAAAAACGGCCCACATTTGCATAAACACTCCTCATATCACTGCTTTGGTGTAATCTTATAAAAAAAACTTTAGGGGGGTAAAAAATTGCATGTGTTAGTTTACACTGATGAAACAAGTGAGACCACTTCTACTCAGGTCCCCTGCCACCACTCAGTATGTGCACACATTAATGGGCCGGCCCGCGATACAAAGGGAGTGGTACCTCTGATAAACGGAGGTAATGAGCGCCCATCCGCCTCTAGAAAGGCCACTCAGACACCCACTGGGCCGCTGGCTGTTTCAGAACAAAAGAGACAGCGCCCAAATTGCCCCCCCAGACTGCTCAAAAAAGCAGCCCACAGCAGAACTCGGACACCGGCCCCTCGGGCATTGCCCGAATGCCTGCGTTACCAATCCGACGCTGGATTGGTTCAGTCACCCGAATGACTCAGTTGAGCTACAGCTCCGTTTTGTGCAGGAGGGCAGGCAGCAGAAAGGGTTAACGGCGACTGGTGAATGCCATCGCGATGATTCTTTAATGAGACAATGAATAAACAGCATGGGAATGAAGACCAATGATGCATGGATAAAAAGACCTCAGCCAGCTGTTTCTAAGTAAATGTATGCCTTTTGCTGCATTGCCTGCGAACTGAAGCCCCGCCCCCTCCTTCCCCCCTCCATTAAGATTTCTCTGTTCCAGTTTGAGCGCAGTCTCTTCCAAGCAGCAAAACACCGAAACCGAAAATCCCCTCTCCAACAGATGCATTGAGCATGGCCTCTGATTAAACATCTGGGCGATGGGAACAGACATCTATTTACTACCCTGCCAGCTCACACACTATTAGCTCCCTTCACACGCTCACTCAGGAAAAAATAGCCAATATCACACTATGGATAAGGTGTCCAGCTCGTCTTTAGAGGCTCTGAACAGTATTCAGGGGCGTGTCAGGGACATCTTTAGGCAGGGCAGGGATATCTTAAGAATTTGGGGGGCCCTGGCCAAACATATTTTGGGAACCCTGTTCAAACAGCTTTGAATTTATGATCCAATTTCAGCTCTTTCATGCCCTCTTTGACCAGGTCACTGACAATTCACAGGCACACTCATCCAAATTCTAAATGTGTTTACATCTAATATTCAGGGATAGTGATGAGTTTTCAATGTTATAACAGCAGAATCTCACTAATTTTACTGCACATAATTTCTGTGACATCCTCCCATTTTTCATTATGTGAGGTCCTATATTGATCTAAAAGAAACTTTTTTTATGGATGTTGTATAAAACATAAACAGCATTGCTCCTCTGCAAAATGTCTGTAATAGGCTCTCACCCATCACCCACATTAAAATAAATTAAAGGAAAACAGTATTTTAAAATAATCTGTTTAAACATTTTTCAGGTCACCAGGGCAAGACTCTGCTGAACAGAGCTGTCCCTATCAGGGGGCGCCCTGAAAGGCTGGGGCCCTGGACCAGAGCCCACTTTGCCCATGCCTTAAAACATCTCTTGTGGGCATCTTAAATGTCCAGCCCAGAGTGGGGGAGGGAGTACATAAATGCAGGAAGAGTACTATAGAGGGGTGAATGGTGTCACTTATGTTCACCCACTTGAAGAGCTAAGCTCCTAGTAAACCCTCCGAACCCCTCTTCAGGATGGGCAGAAACAGTCTGCCAACAGAGGTTAAAAGAAAGATTAGACAGTGGCAGTCCAAAGGAAATTTGGAAAAACTGCAGGGTGAAACTGAAGCCAATCACATCCTTACATAGGTATTGGTTACCTTGTACCTTTGGATTCCTTTTAAGCATAATTCTATTTTAAACTGCGTTTCACATTTGTTTGGATAAGTTGTTGTACAGTGTAAAGTTGTTCCCTTTGTTGAGCATAGTATGAAGCTGTACTAAAAAATAAAGAATAAATGATATAATGAAGAGGGGGAAACACACACAGAGCTTGAAGAGTGTCCCTTTGTAGGACAAAGGCTGTTACCTGTAAACCTGAAGAAAAACATCTCCTGTCGTGATTAATAAAAAAAAAAAAAAAATGCGTGCCGGGGCTCTCGTCAGGAGGCAGCTTGCACCAACCCATTTCCTACGAACCATGAACGTGGGGAGAGGATGTGGCATATTGGCCAGAGCGGTCGACTTTGGAGTTGGGAAGCCAGGTTTGAGTCTTGGCCTTGGCTCAACATCCAGTGATTCTGGGCAAATCACTTAATCTTACTCCAAAAGGAAAGGTAGCTACCAAATAACCTCTAAGAGCCAGTATTAGCTGAATTATAACAAAAAGGCAGCTGAGCACACATGAATGAAGGTCAACAAATGAACAACTTGGTCTTGCGTCTTTTATTGGTAGTCTTCACACTGTCAGTCAAGCCTCTACCCAAAATGTGTTTTGTCATAATGACGCTGTGCCTCCGGCTTCATCAGGGCTAAAGACAATAAAACATAACTTATTGTGATTTCCTCCTCCAAACCACTTTAAAAGTATTATCTTAATATTAATACATAATAAAACCTTAACCTGTTTCTTTATATGCATCATTAATCTGTGTGGGATCCCATTACAAACAGTGCCCTAGTTGCAAACATCCATTAAGAATATCGACCATTTTATATATAATATAGAAACAAAAAACAATACACCATTGCATTCGATTGTAACATATTCGAAATTGCCTCTCCATCACCAAATCTATAAACCAGAGTAAATCTCCAACAGGCTTACACCTAAATAAGTGTATCATCACACCACTAATGTGAGATATAACTTCACAGTAAATCCCTAATTTTGGCTACAAGAAAAATTGACACCAACCCATCACTATGAGTACCCTTGGAATATTGGCAATGCCTCAATAGAATTATACTTTATGAAAGTGAACGCACTTACCCATTTCAGGTTTTGTTGCATAAACCAATAGTATAATGGAAGGTGTATTTCTTGAACCTAAAGACTATAATATAAGTACACAATTAAATCAAACCGATTTCTAACACCCACATATCATATTGAAAATCCCCACAAATTACGCTCCTGACCAATAATATACACAGTGGGGCATATTATCAAGTAAGGGCGTTACATTATCGCCGCTTTTATCTGCAGGAAACTGCCGATAAAGCGGCGATAATGTGCTTGATAATATGCTCTATGAATTCCAATCGAAGCCCATGTTAGATGTGAAGACATCTAACATGGGCTTCGATTGGAATTCATAGAGCATATTATCAAGCACATTATCCCCGCTTTATCGGCAGTTTCCTGCCGATAAAAGCGGCGATAATGTAACGCCCGTTCTTGATAATATGCCCCAGTATTCGTGTTATAACTGCATTGGAATCAGTAAACTGTGCACTCTCACCGTAGTACATCAGACTTAGTATTTAGATTTCATGCAGAACCTTATAATTTACAGGAAACCTGTAAGAGAAAACGAAAGATTAGGACAATTTGGGCCACAGAAAAGATGCAGAAGGGTAAGTTGGAAAATGGCTCAAAGTTGTGTCAAGATCCAATATAATAGACAATAAATGTCTCTTTAGGCTCGTCTTTAACACTTTTGCACAGGAGGCAAGGTGAATCTGGCTGTGAAGCGGTTTCCAAATTGTGGAAGCATTACCAGTAATAATGTGCTTCCTTTCAGAGCTATTCTTGAACTTGGGGCTCTTGAGTAGGATGATAGATCTATTTTTTGATAATCTTTTCCATCCAGAAATACCCAGTTTGTGCGACAAGTGTTCTGTGGTGCCAGGATGCAGTGCCTTACAAAGCATAACATGGAGGCAGCAACATCTAACCAGGCTTGCCAGCTTGTTAAAAAATGTATCACCATATATGGGGGTGAGGGGGTTGCCGTGGAGGGGACGGGTCTTTATGCCGAGAACTGCCTGTGAGGCACTTCTATAACCTCCTTTTACTCACCATCCCAAAAAGATTTTTTTTTAAAAGCTTCTCAGACATCCACTGATATCCATCGGCTGTGAGGATCCTCCAAACACAAGCAGGAAACCCACTCTACGTAGAGGCTTCCATCCCACCTTGTGTTCCTCCACGTGATATCCTCCTCACTAGGTGACCCTGTGAAGGAAGCCGATATTGTGTGACTGTGTGTTGGCAGGTCTGTATATCAGCTTCAACTCAGTTGCATTTGTGGCTTAGGTGTGGGGGTTTTGCCTCTCTAGGCCCAGTGACATCTGTGGCCCCTCCCCACAATCACAACCTAACAGAAGTCAATTTGGTTTGTCGTGATGGTACCACCTGCTGGTTGGCACCTTAGTCTGTAGCCACTCTGTAAGTTGGCGCTGGTTGCACTGCATCACCATGGCCGTAATGGGCATCTGGCATTTCCCCTGGAGGTTGGAAGGGTGGTGGCTGCTTTTGCAGCAGTGGGGGCTGGTTAGATCTCGCTGAGCCAGCGCGCATGCGCTGCTAGCGAGACATTTAGTAAAGGGCTTTTCAGAGTGCTACCGCTGGCATAGAGCTACAGTGCAAGAGGCGTGCACACAAGCAAAGCAGCCATATGGCTTTACGTCGCTCTCCCTCAGAGCCTCCTCTCCACCCCCTTCCCTGCTGCTATTACGATTTTGCAGGCCTGAAGCTTGAGTGCACAATGGCGTTCATGTGCACAGCTGCTGCTCATCTCCCCCTCCCTTTTCGTCAGCTTTATTCAGGCTCCTCTGCTGCTGGCATTCCCCCCTCCCTTCTCGCCCAGTCCTTCTTGTCACCTCAGCGTGCACTCACCCCTCCTTTCTCCCCTTTCGGCCACTTTGATGTTCTCAGTGAGCTGCACGGCCAATGCTTGTTTTTTAAGCCTTCAGCACGAGGTGCGTGTGCTTGGTCCTAATGTTGTTTCCGCTTCTCTGAAGCGCTTTTAGAGTATATTGACATGGTCAGTGTTTTTCTGAGGCGCTATGCACAGCGACTGGTGATTAAGACTCTTTAGTTTCATCGTTTGCTAAGTCCTTCTTCTATTTCCTTATCTGTTCTCCACACCAGCACTGTGAAAGGCGTAAATAAATGAGATAAATGTTGATTTTGGTATCGTACTAGTGTCTTCTCGTTTGCTCCGAGATCTGGAATGCCCCGTTTCGGCTCCTGCCTCGCCCTTTCTTTCTTAATAGTACTGCTGACTCTTATTTTCTTTACTACCTCAAGATGCATTCAAAGCAGGACTGAAAATCGCCCTCCCTGCGAGCGATGGCATCGATTGAAATGAGCTGTGTACCCCGCTGAGGTGTGTATTTAAAACCCTCGTGTCCCCCCACCCCTCCCCCCACGCGGTTTATTGGCAGCAGGGTACGGTTATCAAAAGAAAACGGTAACAGCTATTTAGTGAAGTAAATTGAAGCACTCATAAATCATCCTAGTTATTGTTACACCATATTCCATATAAAGAAATTTGTTTTTGTTTGTAGTTGAGAAAAACTCGGCTTTGTAAGCCGCTTGGTGGTCCTGTTCCAGAATCCAAGCAGGCATTTCAAACTAAAGTGCTTTGAGGACACCAGAAGTGTCATCTAATTATTTGGGTTTATGCCAAACGCATACAACTCCTTACTCGGTCTTCTTTAGGGTCCAATATGTCATAGTTTCTTCTAGAACAGAACTGTGGGGAGCAAAATTACGTTGTGTAAAATAGAAGATTAACGTGAAAAGCACGGTGTGCACACCACCCTCTTGTGATCATTTCTTCTAAACCATGTGCAAAATCGGGAAGCCAATCAAGGCAAGGGACAGACTTGCCCAAGGTTTGAAGAAGGAGCACCATTATCCCTTCAGAGAGAAATTGGTAATCCTTTATTATGCATTAAGCAAAGCATTGAGATACCACACTCCATTTACCTTCAAGACTACATGTAGCAAAATAAAACTGCACATTTGTTTATTGGTTAGTTCTGGCTTATACATCCTAAGAGCTACAGAATGCTTACGTGGTGCCCCTGGAATCTGCTTTAATGTCCAGACGTGTATTCCTTTGCTTGCTCTTGTCCAAAAAACAAAGTACAGGGGCCAGTATGCTGAGGCTGCCAAATATAAATGCTGTGCAGCCTTAATTCCAGCGCAGTCTCTTTCTTCCACATTTCAACAGTTCCTGTCTCTTTTTCTCACTCTTGCAGGTTCTTTTTCATTTCTTCCTTTGCCTTTGTTGCTCTTTTCCTATCTGTATCGTTCTCCTCCTTTCTCCCTTTTCTGCCTTCCTTTCCCTTGCTCTGGGCCAAAGTCTGATGAAGAACAAGCATTGGCATAGCCAATAGGTCTCGCCTTTGGGACCTTATAAGTGTTTAGCCATGCAACAGTTGATGTTGTTGCACTAAGGATATTGTACTGCATAACAAAATACTTATAAGGTTCCAAAGGCGAGACCTATTGGCTATGCCAATGCTTGCTTTGTTACTGGTGGCCGGTTTTGCAGCAGTGCTGCAATATTAGCCCCCAGTAACAAAAGCAGCAGTTCTTCACACTTGCCCCCCTCCCCCCCTCCTGCAACAAGGGGGACTTGGGGGGCAGCTGAGCCGCGAGGTCTGTCCCCCGGGCAGATTTGGGAGGGGGAAAGGGGCGAACCAGGGAGCGGCCATTTTGTCGCTTTTTGGGCTGCCTGGGGATAGCCCAAAGGCAGCCCAATTGTGAGGTAGGCAGCCCAAGGGGTATATAGGTGGGGTCTGTGTTTTCCCAGCCACCATTTTAGGTATTGAGACCTGGTGGCTGGGAGCGGCAGTTTGTGCTTTGAGTTCCCAGTCCGGTCCTGTTAGAAAGGCGACCCCGGGGGAGGCAGAAGATGTCTGACTGACCACCCCTAGGTCCACCTCTCCGTCAAGAAGTAGCCGAGCGTTACTGAGAGGCCTCCTGGGTGAGGGCCCTCTCCTAGGATCGCACAGCAGAGTAACCACACACCACAAATGGACACCACACCAGAGGTCGAGTTCGTAAGCTTTATCAGGAAGTAAAGGCCGCTGGTTCCCAGCGATATGTACAAGTAGACCGAGGGGTCTGTAAAGTCTCGGAAAAGGGGGGTCAGGGAAGCGGGACAGTCTCGGTTGGGGTGTATGAAGGGATACCCTCCGCACAGCTCTCAATCCTCGAGCCGGGGGTTCCGAGAGGTTGAGCCGCGGCAGCACCAGCAGGCTCTTAAGATGGTTCGACAAAGGTGGGCCGCGGCAGCGCCAGCAGGCTCTCAAGATGGTTCGGCAAAGGTGGGCCGTGGCAGCGCCAGCAGGCTCTCAAGAGGGTTCGGCAAAGGTGGGCCGCGGCAGCGCCAGCAGGCTCTCAAGATGGTTCGGCAAAGGTGGGCCGCGGCAGCGCCAGCAGGCTCTCAAGATGGTTCGGCAAAGGTGGGCCGCGGCAGCGCCAGCAGGCTCTCAAGATGGTTCGGCAAAGGTGGGCCGCGGCAGCGCCAGCAGGCTCTCAAGATGGTTCGGCAAAGGTGGGCCGCGGCAGCGCCAGCAGGCTCTCAAGATGGTTCGGCAAAGGTGGGCCGCGGCAGCGCCAGCAGGCTCTCAAGCTCTCGTAAGGTTCCAGGAAAATGAGTTCTTCTGGGGTCGGCCGTGACAGCGTCAGCAGGGCTTTCCATTCCAGGATACAACTGACGTCCTAATCCAGGGCTGGCCCAGATATAGGACTGGAGTCCTTTGATGTCCGGACCCTCGCGCCTGGGGGTCAGAGGGGCCGGGATGATGGTGTCCAGACACCCAGCAGGGGGGTGGAGCCAGCGCCCAGGGAGGCCGGAGGGCGATCGAAACCAGGCGTCCGGGGACGGCTGGAGGGCCATCGAAACACCCTTTTCTCCGGGATCTGTCGAGTGGCCACTCGACCACCTGGGTGGATCTTGGTGCCTCGATGTCTGGGCTGTGCTGAGGCCTGGGCCGGGGCCGAGGCCACGTGGTCGTGACGTGGTGGGCCCAAGATGGAGTCGGGCGCAGCCTCTTGCTTAGGTCGTGAGGGGCCCACGCTGGAGCCAGGTCGGTAGTGGGTGTCCGGGATGGTGGCCGGACCAGCAATGTTGGGGCGTGCAGTGTCGGGCAAAAGGGCTGCCCGATGCTGGGTGGAGGGCCGATGTCGTCCTGGACCCACCATGCGGGAGGGGTAGGACCACGCCATGAGGCCGGGTCCAACACGCGTCCCCCCCAGCTGAAGGAAGGGGAGAGTCACCCATCTTCTTGGGGATTCTCCTCGCCGAGGCGGAAGAATCTGGAGAGGCCGTCAGCATTGGCGTGGTCGTTGCCGGGGCGATGCTCCACAGTGAAGTCCATCCCTTGCAGGGAGATGGACCATCGCAACAGTTTCGGGTTCTCGCCCCGCATCTGCATCAACCACCGCAGGGGCCGGTGGTCGGTCTGGACCCGGAAGTGGGTGCCGAAGAGGTAGGGCCGGAGCTTCTTTAGGGCCCACACGACGGCAAAGGCTTCCCTCTCGATGGTGCTCCAGCGCTGTTCCCTGGCTAGCAGCCGCCGGCTGATGAAGGCAACGGAAAGGTCGATTCCCTCAGAGTTCACTTGGGAGAGGACCGCCCCAATGCCGTGCTCCGAGGCGTCGGTTTGGACCACAAACTCTCGGCTGTAGTCGGGGGCCTGGAGCACAGGGGCGGTGCACATGGCAGTCTTTAGAGTCTCGAAGGCTGCTTGGCACCCTGGGGTCCAGCACACCTTCTGCGGTAGCTTCTTGGAGGTCAGTTCTGTGAGGGGCCCCACAATGCTTCCATAGTCTTTGATGAAGCGCCGATAGTATCCTGTGAGCCCCAGGAAGGCTCGGACGGCTGTTTGCGTGATTGGGGGCTCCCAGGCCCGGATGGCGTCAATCTTTGGCTGGAGGGGAGCCACCCGGCCGCTTCCCACCTGGTGTCCCAGATACGTCACGGACCCTTGGCCGATCTGGCACTTGCTGGCCTTTATGGTTAGTCCGGCCCGTCGGAGGGCCGACAGGACCTCTCGGAGGTGGGTCAGGTGCTCACCCCAGTGGCGGCTGTACACCGCAATGTCGTCTAGATAGGCGGCACTGAATCCTTCTAGTCCGGCCAGCACTCTATTCACGAGTCTCTGGAAGGTGGCCGGGGCGTTTTTCATGCCGAAGGGCATCACCTTGAAATGGTAGTGGCCATCAGGGGTCGAGAAGGCTGATCGTTCTTGCGCTCCAGGGGTGAGGCCGATCTGCCAATACCCGGCCATGAGATCGAAGGTGCTGAGATACTTCGCAGCCCCCAGGCGATCGATCAGTTCATCCGCCTGGGGGATGGGATGGGCGTCGGTCCTGGTGACGGCATTCAGCCCCCGGTAGTCAACACAGAACCGGAGCTCCGGGGGCGTGCCGGGGGCGGCGGCTTTAGGGACCAGGATAACTGGGCTGGCCCACGGACTGTCGGAGGGCTCGACTACCCCCAGCGCTAGCATCTTGGCCACCTCGTACTGGATGCAGGCCCGAACTCGATCGGGCACTCGGAAAGCTCGGTGTCTTACAGGCGGGCTGTCTCCGGTGTCTACATCGTGGACACACCACCGGGTGACTCCAGGGGTGAGGGAAAACAGATCTGCAAACTGCCCCAGCAGCCGCCGGCAGTCATGGTGCTGCTCCGGGGTCAGGGTGGAGGAGAGCATGACCCCTTCGATGGAGCCGTCCTTCTCAGTAGCGCTCATGAGATCTGGCAGCGGTTCGGAGTCGTCCTCAGCTCCTTCATCGGTCGCTAACAGCAGGCTTAGTTCCGTGCGGGCAAAGTGCGGCTTGAGCCGGTTAGCTTGTAGAACCCGGAGGGGGTTCCTGGGGGACTCCATGTCAACCAGATAGGTGACGGGGCTCTTGCGCTCCACCACTCTGAAGGGCCCCGTCCACTTGTCTTGGAGGGCACAAGGTTCAACCGGGGACATGACCCAGACCTGCTGGCCCGGTTCGAATTCGATGGACGAGGCGTTCTGGTCATACCAGCGTTTCATCTCCTCCTGACTGGCTTCAAGGTTGGCTTCGGCAAGTTCCCGGAACTTCCGAGTCTGGTTGCGGAGGGTCAGGAGGTACTGGTAGACATCTGGTGGAGCACCTCGGGCAGCCGTCTCCCAGCCTTCTTTGACCAGGCTGAGGGGGCCCTGGACCGGGTGCCCATGCAATAGTTCGAAGGGGCTGAACCCCAGGGACTTCTGGGGTACTTCGCGGTACGCAAACAGGAGGCAAGGCAGCAGAACATCCCATTTGCGTCGTAGTGGCTCCTCGAGGCCCTTGATCATTCCCTTCAGTGTTCGGTTAAACCGCTCCACAAGTCCATTTCCTTGGGGGTGATACGGGATGGTGAACTTATGTGTGACCCCGCACTGTTGCCACAGGGATCGCATATACTTGGAAATAAAGTTTGTGCCCCGATCACTCACGACTTCTCGGGGGAAGCCGACTCTCGAGAAGATCCCTATTAGGGCTCGGCCTACTACTGGGGCCGTGATGGTTCGGAGGGGGATGGCTTCCGGATATCGGGTGGCATGGTCCACCAGCACGAGGATGAAGCGGTGCCCTTGAGGGGTGCGGGGGTCCAGGGGCCCCACGATGTCTATCCCCACTCGCTCGAAGGGGGTGGTGACCACGGGAAACGGCTGGAGCGGGGCTTTGACTTTCCCCCCGCTCTTCCCGCTGGCTTGACAGGTCGGGCAGGATCTGCAGTGATTGTGCACATCGATGCGCATTTTCGGCCAGTAGAAATGAGTCACCAGGCGGCTGTAAGTTTTGTCCTGCCCCAGGTGCCCGGCGAGGGGCACATCATGTGCTAAGTTCAAGAGGAAGTCTCGAAATCGGAGGGGAACGACCAGCACCCGGCTGGCCCCTAGTTCGGCAATCTTCTGTTCACTGTTGAGAAGGTCGTTGTCCCAATAGACCCAGTGGGACCCCGCAGGGTCTCCAGCGGCTTGAGTGGCGGCTCGTCGTCGAATTCCCTCGAGGGAGGGACAGGTGCTCTGTTCTTGTCGGAATTGTTCGCGGGTGGGGCCACCTTCTTGGCGCCACTGAGCTAGTTCCGGCAGGTGGCCGAGCCCGGTGATTTCCTCATGGCTGGGCCCCGGGGGGCCGGGTTCAGGGTCGGTATCCTCAGGGACGGCGGGCGGTGGAGGTGCGGGCCACTCCGGCTCCTCGATCGGGGCTTCCTCCGTGGGGGGGGAGGCCCGGGCGGACATGGAGCGGGTGGTCGCACAAACCCACTCGGGAAGGCCTAGCATCCCCAGATGCTCTCTCCGCTCTACGCCGGCCCAGAGGGAGCTTTCCAGGTCGTTCCCGAGGAGGCAGTCCACGGGGGCATCGTCTCGGACAGTCACTTTCAGCATGCCCGACACCCCTCCCCACTCGAAGGGGATGCGGGCCATCTGGCACAAACTTTCAGAGTTGTCAGCCGACCGCACTGGGCACAAGACGTTGGGGAGAATTTGTTCTGGGGTCACCAAGTGGCAGCGGACCGCCGTCACGCTGGCTCCAGTATCCCGGAGGGCTTCGGCCCGGCGTCCATTGATGGTGACCCATTGGCGGTATTTCTGGGTGTTACCTGGGATCGGGTCTCGGGGGATCATGTCTCGAACACCCAGGCATGCTAAGATCATGGCTGCGGGCTCCCACTCGGCCTGCTCGGTGTCGTCGCCCTCTTCTTCGCCTCCCTCTGCACTCAGGGCGGCGGCCGCGATCTGGCGGCTTGGGGGACCGGTGGTGCCGGGTCGCTGGTTCATCGGGCAGAGAGGGTCGTTCGCATAATGGCCCTGTCGCTGGCATCTGTGGCACGTAACATTCGGGCGGGGCCCGGGCCTGGCTGGGGGGCCTCCCCTCCAACCCAGGGATGGCGACGGGGAGTTAGGGGATGACCCCGCTGGGGTGTCTCGGCCCCTGCTCTGGCCTCCTCCGCCGCCTCGGGGTCGGTGGTTCCCCGGGGATCCCCGGCCGTAGTCTCCCATCGGACTCCGGGGAACTCGGTTGCTCACCCATCTATCCGCCTCAACAGCGAGTTTTCGTGGCTATGTCAATTTGCTGTCGAGGAGGTGCTGCCGGAGTTCGACGAAGCAATTATTGGAAAGATGCTCCCATAGGAGGAGGTCGACCAACTGCTCGTAGGTGGTGACCAGGCAGCCTCTGATCCACCCTTCGAAGGCTCTGCTGTAAAAGTTCACGTACTCCACCCAAGTGGTACCGGGGATTTTTTTACAGTCTCGAAATCGCTGCCGGTACATTTCGGGGGTGAGTCCGTAGCGAGTGAGGAGGGCGGTCTTCATGTGTTCGTACGAGGTCATCTCGGCGTCGGGGAGCTCTAGCAGGGCGTCTCTCCCCTTGTTGATGAACTTCCCCCATAAGCCGGCGCCCCAGTCTTTGAGGGGTACTCGATGGGCGGTCATGGCGACCTCGTAGGCCTTGAACCACTGTTGGATGTTGTCGTTCTTATAGTATTCTTTGACGACCTCCTTGGGTATGTGCACCTTCGTGTCCCCCGGCGGGGGTGAGGCCTTACCCCCGGCGGTGCCGGTTTCCGTTGTCTTGGCCTTGATTTCCAGTTCTTTGAGGCCGCGCTCATGCTCGAGCACGAGTTTCTTTTCTTCGAGGTCTCGTTGTCTTCTCCTTTCCTCTAGGTTTCCTTCCAGTCGTAGTTGCTCGAGGGCTAATTTCCTTTCTGCCAGCTGTATCTCTCCTTCTTATCGGAGTCGGGCGAGCTCCAGCTCGTGGAGCCGGTTCCTCTCTCGTTCTCGGGCGTCTCCGTGGGGGAGGCCCGTGTCTAGGTCTGCGGGTCTTTCCCCCGCTGGGTTCGCGTCGGTCTCCGGGCGTCCATTCGGGCCCGGGTTATCTTCATTCTGGGGCGGCGCGTTATCGGCGTCCGCCCAGGCTTGCAGGGCTGATTTAAAATCCTCTTTGGTGTTGAGGCCCTTGGTAGCGATGCCTAGGTCTTTGCAAAATTGTTTTAATTCCTTGTGGCTGTAATCTTCCATCTTTTCTTTCTGGAATTCCGCTGTCGGTCTGGTTTCCTGAGTAGTCATGGTCGCGGTGTGTTTTTCTCGGTAGTGAGTGAATTACTCTCTTGTACGATCTGCGTCGGCTCGGAGCCCGTCGCCTGCCACCAATGTTAGAAAGGCGACCCCGGGGGAGGCAGAAGATGTCTGACTGACCACCCCTAGGTCCACCTCTCCATCAAGAAGTAGCCGAGCGTTACTGAGAGGCCTCCTGGGTGAGGGCCCTCTCCTAGGATCGCACAGCAGAGTAACCACACACCACAAATGGACACCACGAAGGGGCGTGGCTTGGCGGGCGAAGATGGCGGTCGCAGCGCAGTAGAGCTCCCGCCAGCCCAGACATAATCCGTTGAATTATCCTGGCCCCCGAGCCCGCTAACTGCCCTACCTGTGTGGCGAGTGTTCCTGGCGGCACCCGGATCTCTCCGGTGTGCCGAATCGCTCCTTCTGTCGCTCCGGTGAGCCGAGATCGTCTGCAACGAGGTGCGGCCTGGAGCCTGTAGGCGGAGCCGGGACCTCGATTTTCGGAGTCGGCGGCCGGTGGTTGGGCCGGCCGGGCGATTCCCTGGCCAGGGACTGCAGCGCCGGAGGTTGGAGGAGCCACTGTGGGGCCCTGTGGAGCGGCCTTGTGCATCGGAGCGACCCCTGGACGACACAGAGGTGCTGCGGCCTATGCGGGCCCGAGCAGCCGGGGCCTTGAGTTTCGCGACCCCGGGCTGGCCCGGGTCCGGATTGCGGTGAGTCGCGTCTCTGGTGTTGGTGGGGCAGTTGCAGTGCCCGCGGAGACAGCCATACAAGTGCAGGGGGTGCCCGGAGGAGCGGCTCACGGCCGGGGCCCGACTGCCCCGTGGGTTGGACTTCTATGGTAGCGTGAACCCAGGGGCGCGCTTCCTTTGACTGGGCCCGGAGCTGCCTGGAACCAGTGGCGCGACAGGGGAGGTCCCTGCTTGATCCTGCTGTGGCGGTGGGGAGACTTCAGGCCCTAGGGACTTCGGAGGGGGACTGCGGCCTGCCTGGCCCTAGAGACGCCGGGGCCTCGAGTTTGGCGATCCCCGCCCAGCAACATCTTCATTGGCTCTCGGACAGGGGAGTGACCGCTGTGCTGGAGAGACGCACCAGCTGCCCAGGTGTTGACCAGGAGCGGACCCGACGATAGCACACGACGAATTGTGGTTGCCCCCCCTCCTCCCCCCTCACTCTAGTGTGCCTGCTTGTGAAACGTGGCGAAGAGACTTGTGGCCCAGGGGGTGGTGTGGTGTCTGCGCCATTCAACTGGAGGAGCCTGGAACCTGCCTCGCATATGCTGCACTGGGATCCGAGCGGGGCCCGGGGGGGCCTGGAGGACCGGTGTGGCTTGGTCTCCCGGTGATTCGGGGCCCTACTGTGCACGTCCTGGTACACAGATCTTGGCGGGGGTCTGGACCTGAGCCTTCGAGACCCTGAGCAGGTGAGGAGACGGATCTATATTTGCACTCCTGGTTGGGGCGGACGTATTCTGCCAGAGGCCTGCCGCCCGGAACTTTGCAGTGGTGCCTGGTCTCTGGGGGTGCTCGTTGGGGACGGCCTCCAGGCCCTGACTGTGGTTACCTTGGGCCCCCCGAGTGGACTCTATTGTTGGATTGCAGTGGGTGTAGGGCCTACCGTGGGCGCGGAGCGGTCCGCCCAATTCCTACTAACCATGACGAGAGGCGGGGCGGCTCTGGATCCGCCAAACAAGGACCGATCGACAAATTCACCGGACCCAGTGGGGGATCCGGGGCCTACGGGGGCGGCCAGGGCACGGGTCCTGATAACGCGGCCCTGATGGCCGCCATTACACAATCCAGGGACATGCTTGATGCCAAGATTGGTGCGGTTGGAGCCGATGTCATGCAACTACGTCAGGACCTCCGCAATGCTGTTGCTCGCATCACAGAAACCGAAACCCGGATCACAGGGGTGGAGGATGATGTGGATACCCTGAAAAAGAAAGTGGCGGAAATGGACAGGATCCAAAAGGGGTTGGCACTCCGCGTCGAGGATGCAGAAGGGCGAGCGCGCTGGAATAATCTGCGTTTCGTGGGCTTTCCAGAGGACTGCGAGAAGGGGCCCATGGATGCGTTCCTGACGCGCTGGCTGGAGAGCTGGCTTCCCCCGGACGTCCTGTCGCGCTGCTTTGTGGTGGAGCGCGCCCATAGAGCTCTGATGCAGAAACCGCTGGTGGGAGAACGGCCACGTCCGGTCATCGCTAAAATCCTTAACTTCCACGACAGAGACACTATACTCCGCGAAGCGAGGGCCAAGGAGACTTTGCTGTTTGACAATCACAGGATTATGATTTTCCCAGACTATACTAAGCTGGTGCAGCAGCAACGCCGTTCCTTCCAGGATGCGAAGGCCAAACTGCGTGGTCTGAAGATCCAATATTCGCTGCTGTACCCGGCTCGTCTTCGAGTTGTCTTTCAATCCAAGACCCACTTTTTTGATACCCTGGAGGCAGTGTTTGGCTGGACTGATGAGACGACCAGGCTCCGACCGAACGCCCAGCCGGGCTTGAACCCCGGATCATCGCGTGGGTCGTCGCAGGAGAGGGGCGAATCCTCCGTCAGGGGTAAAAGACACAGGAAATCTCGATCACGGTGGCGCTCCCGATCCGGGGGTGGCCCTCTGGATGGTGCACAGTCTGACACTGCTCAATCCGGGACTGGGAATTGAAGGCCGTGGGACCTCTTTCTTGCTTCCCTAGCAACTCTTCGTCACTGGACCTTGCAGGAGGCCCTGAGTGGTTGCCGCGTCGATTAAGTGTCTAGCACCTGGTGTGGTGAGATCTGGAGCATGGCTTGACACAGGAGGGGCGATATAGGCGTTGACGGACTGCCTCGCTCCATTCGAGCTGTGGGACAATTGTGGTTCAATGGGGCTCGGGGTACTGACCCATGGGAGGCCTAGTCCCCTCACGTTCGGGGGGTGGCCCTAAGGGGAGGTACTGTTAGTAGGGGGGAGTAGTGGGATCCATTGGTATGGGTGGCTTTGGGCGCTCTGTTTTGGGCCTGAAGCTCCCCATGCCGCGACAGATACTTCAGTGTTTCATGAGGTATAGGGGTGGGGAGGGGGGATAGTCGGGTGTTGGGTAGTTGGGGGGGTTGTGTTAGTGGGCAGGAATGGGGGGGCAAGGGGTGTTTGGACGGGGATGCACGTGATTTTTGCTGCAGTGATATACATGCTACCAGGCGCCTGGGCTGGGTCCTGGGGTTTCCAGAGACTTTCCCATCGAGACTATGGGTGATTTCCCGGAGAAGGCGCTCGCTAGTGGCTCTATGCGAATCCTAAGTTGGAATGTCAGGGGGATGCTGGACAAAATTAAGCGTGGGGCAGTGCTGCGCTGGGGTAAGAGGGACTCAGCGGATGTCATGCTGTTACAGGAGACACATATGTTGGGAACGAAGGTACTGAGTTTACAACGTTTTGGATATACCCAGGTGTTTCATGCAGGTTTTTCCAGGGGCTCGAGGGGGGTGGCCATCCTCATTCATCGACGACTGTCCTATACCCACGAGCGTCATTGGCTCGATCCCCAAGGTCGATATGTGTTTGTTAAGGGTATGATTGGTGCGGAGCCCGTGGTGTTTGGCAGTGTGTATGCTCCCCCTCCTCTGCAGTGGTCCCTGGCAGAGCGCCTATTTGAATTGTGGGCCGAGATCCCAGATTCCTTGGCTGTGATAGGTGGCGACTGGAACGATGTGGTGGATGTGTGCCTGGACAGACAGAGGCTGCAAGGGGCCGCGGTGACAACCTCCCCTACACGTCTGAAGGCAATGATTGATGGGTTGGGCTGGGTGGACGCCTGGAGACATTTGCATGTCAGAACGCGTGAGTACACGTATGTTTCTGCTGTGCATGGCTCCTTCTCCCGGCTGGACTGTGTGTTTGTACCAGGGGCCTTTCTCGACAGAGTGAAGCAGGCCGAGATTCAGCCTCGGGGGCTGTCTGACCACTCCCCGGTCGTAGTACGGATCGGACTGCGCAAGTCGCACCAGCCGTTCCGGTGGCGGATGTCCTCGTGGCATCTCCAGCAGGCAGATTATACGACGCACATGCGCGGAGCGATTGCCCAATACTCGCAGGAGAACCTGACAGAGGGAGTGGATGGTATGACGGTCTGGGAGGCCATGAAGCCCACATTGAGGGGCGTGGATATAGCCTGGTGTGCTGCTGCCCGTCGAAGTCGCCAGGAGGCCACAGTGGCAGCTACGGCTAAGGTGGGAGTTTTGGAGAATCGGTGTCGGGGAGATGGTGGCGATGTAGCGCTAAGACTGCTCCTGCAGGCGCAGCAATCCTACGCCTCGGTCCTACTAGACGAGGCTCGACAAGCCTGGCTGGCCACACGGAGCAGGGTTTACCAATGGGGCGACAAGTCCTGCACCATGCTCCATCGGCTGTGTCAACAAACTCTACAGCCGCTTACTCTACCAGGCCTCACGGACGGAGATGGGATTGCCATGACGGATCCGGCTGCCCTTGCGGCAAGCTTTGCGGGCTACTATGCGGTACAATACGCCCCAAGGGACAGTCTCCCACCGGAGGCGATTGACAAGTTCATAGCTGACCTTCCCCCCCGTGCGATATCGGATGAAGCCAGAGCGGCCCTAGACCTTCCCTTGGCGGCGGAGGAACTGGGTGACGCACTGGGACAACTCAACACTGGCAAGGCGCCCGGACCGAGCGGATTTCCCAGGGAATTCTACAAGAAATTCCACTTGCAGCTGGGCCCGCACTATCGGCGGGCTTTAGAAGCAGCGCGGGAATGTGGTAGCTTACCGGCGGACTGGCGACAGGCTGAAATCGTAGTCTTCCAGAAACCGGGCAGGCCTCCCGACAGACACGAGTCGTATCGCCCAATATCCCTAATCAACTTTGAAGCCAAAGTGTTGGCCAAAGCGTTGGCGAATCGTCTCCTCCCGTATATAGTGGACTTGGTCCACCCGGATCAAGCGGGCTTTATGCCGGGTAGAGCGACAAGACACAATATCAGACGTGCGCAGGTGGCGGTGGTGCAATGGGGGCGACTGGGGAACAGGCGGCGCTCCTGCTAGCGGACATTGACAGGGCATTCGACTCTGTCAGCTGGACTTACCTCTTCGCTCTTTTGCCGCGCCTCAATCTGGGTCCGGTTTTTGTCTCGTACGTCAGGCTGTTATACACGGACATCACCGCCTCGGTGCGTATTTCAGGAGCCGTATCGGAGAGATTTCCGGTTGCTAGGGGGACCCGACAGGGGTGCCCCCTGTCCCCTTACCTCTTTGCGTTGGTCATGGAACCACTGGCTGCGTGGGTGCGCATTGATGCGCAGCTTCGGGGCTTTGTGTGGGGAGCGGGACTTTCGGACAGGATCGCGCTGTACGCGGATGATGTCCTTTTCTTTTTGACCGATCTTAATCGCTCGGGCCCTCGAATCTTGGAAATGATGCGCATTTTTGGAGACGTGTCGGGACTCTTCCTCAACCCGCGCAAATCGACCCTTTGGGTACTGGGGGGAAAGTCCGAGGCATTCCCTTGGGCCTCGGCTCTACAAGAGGCGATCGGCGGACTAAAATATCTGGGAGTTTTCCTGTCGGAGTCTGCTGCAATTGCATGGGAGCGTAACATACAGCCGGTATGGGACAGGGTTCAATCAGATATCAAAACTTGGTCGCTCATGCCTCTTAATATTTATGGCAGGTCTGCAATTTTCAAGATGGTCGCACTTCCTAGACTCTTGTACCAACTGCAAAACCATCCACACAGAGTCGACCCGCAGTGGTTCCGTCGTGTGAATTCACTGCTGGGACGGTTTTTATGGGCTGGGGGTGCTTCCAGAGTGGCGCTGCGGACTTGTTTCTTGTCCACATACTGTGGAGGTCTCGCAACGTCGGACATTCTATCCTATTACCAAGCCTCCCATTTGTTGGTTCTAAACGAGTGGTGGTACGGTGGGCATGGCGATCCGGCATACGCCCTAGAACATCTTCTGATGGGGGACGCCACGCTCCATACACTATTGTATTCGGCCGGGCAGCGGAAAAAACTGCCGCAGGCTACTCAGGTAGTTTTCTTGATTTGGAGACAGGCGCTGCGCCGCATGGGCTGGTGGGGTCGGCTGACGGCCGAAACTCCACTCTGGAACAACGGACAGCTCCCTGCGCTGGCCTCGTTGCGGGGGTTTGGGGGCTGGGACTCCATAGGGATCTCGTCACTTGGCCATGTTCTTACCGGGACTACCCTCAAATCCTTTCAAGCTCTTAGCGCCGAATTTGACATGCCCAAGACCCAATTTTTTAAATACCTACAGCTTCGTCATGCTCTTGCACCGAGTCTGGTGGGGCTGGACCGACTTCCTGAATTTAGCCCCGTGGAAGCTAAGCTTTTCATGGGAGACCTGGGAGATAAAAAAGTCTCCAAAATTTACCAAACGCTAGTCACTCATTGCTCCTCTTCCCTTCTGTCGTTGAAGGCCTCCTGGGAGATAGATGTTGGTCCTTTGGATGAGGATGACTGGAGGGAGGCGCTGGAGTCCCCCCGTGGAGCGGCTATAGCTGTGAGACTCCGGTTTATACAGTACAAGTACCTGCATAGGGCCTATTACACCAGAGAGAGACTGTGGAAGGCTGGCCTTATTGCTACCCCAGAATGCCTGCGCTGCGGGACTGAGAGAGGCACGCTGATGCATACTGTGTGGTCGTGTGTGGGCTTGACCCGGTTCTGGGATGGAGTGTGGAACTGCTTGTCGGAAGTGCTGGGGTGGGATCTTCCTCGTACGCCCAGACTGGGTCTTCTACATATCCTGGATCAAGTAGGTGGTAACATCTATAAGCGTCATCTCCTTCTGCTAGGCCTCGTTGTGGCCAAGCGGGATTTGGCAAGGGCGTGGAAGAGTGACGGTGCCCCCCTGCTTGGCGCCTGGAGGGCGGGCTTGGATTTCCTCATGGGGTTGGAATTGCCAGTGTTTGAGGCCAGGGGCTGCCCCCGCAAACATTATAAGATCTGGAAGCGGTGGGCAGACTACAGGGAACTGACCTTGGAGCCTCCCGTTGACATGGATGATGGACTGCCTACCGGTAGAGATCTCGGGGCCTAGGTGGCTCCAGGACGCCTGTTTTGCTCTAATCTGTATACTGCAGCTGATAGTGATCACGTGCACCGGGCTAGGGTGGGATAAGGGGTGGGTAGTGGGGGATTTTGGGGTTGTTGGGCCGGGGTAGGGGTGTGGGAGGGGGGCAAGTTGAAAGTTTAGGCTATTCATGCATTCTGTTGTATGTTGACCACTGACAGTGTCCTCCTGATTCTGGAGAACTGTACATATGATCTGCTTAAACTTCTAATAAACACAGTTGTGAAAAAAAAACCAAATGGACACCACACCAGAGGTCGAGTTCGTAAGCTTTATCAGGAAGTAAAGGCCGCTGGTTCCCAGCGATATGTACAAGTAGACCGAGGGGTCTGTAAAGTCTCGGAAAAGGGGGGTCATGGAAGCGGGACAGTCTCGGTTGGGGTGTATGAAGGGATACCCTGCGCACAGCTCTCAATCCTCGAGCCGGGGGTTCCGAGAGGTTGAGCCGCGGCAGCACCAGCAGGCTCTCAAGATGGTTCGACAAAGGTTGGCCGCGGCAGCGCCAGCAGGCTCTCAAGATGGTTTGGCAAAGGTGGGCCGCGGCAGCGCCAGCAGTCTCTCAAGAGGGTTCGGCAAAGGTGGGCCGCGGCAGCGCCAGCAGGCTCTCAAGATGGTTCGGCAAAGGTGGGCCGCGGCAGCGCCAGCAGGCTCTCAAGATGGTTCGGCAAAGGTGGGCCGCGGCAGCGCCAGCAGGCTCTCAAGATGGTTCGGCAAAGGTGGGCCGCGGCAGCGCCAGCAGGCTCTCAAGATGGTTCGGCAAAGGTGGGCCGCGGCAGCGCCAGCAGACTCTCAAGATGGTTCGGCAAAGGTGGGCCGCGGCAGCGCCAGCAGGCTCTCAAGATGGTTCGGCAAAGGTGGGCCGCGGCAGCGCCAGCAGGCTCTCAAGCTCTCGTAAGGTTCCAGGAAAATGAGTTCTTCTGGGGTCGGCCGTGACAGCGTCAGCAGGGCTTTCCAGTCCAGGATACAACTGACGTCCTAATCCAGGGCTGGACCAGATATAGGACTGGAGTCCTTTGATGTCCGGACCCTCGCGCCTGGGGGTCAGAGGGGCCGGGATGATGGTGTCCAGACACCCAGCAGGGGGGTGGAGACAGCGCCCAGGGAGGCCGGAGGGCGATCGAAACCAGGCGTCCGGGGACGGCTGGAGGGCCATCGAAACACCCTTTTCTCCGGGATCAGTCGAGTGGCCACTCGACCACCTGGGTGGATCTTGGTGCCTCGATGTCTGGGCTGTGCTGAGGCCTGGGCCGGGGCCGAGGCCACGTGGTCGTGACGTGGTGGGCCCAAGATGGAGTCGGGCGCAGCCTCTTGCTTAGGTCGTGAGGGGCCCACGCTGGAGCCAGGTCGGTAGTGGGGGTCCGGGATGGTGGCCGGACCAGCAATGTTGGGGCGTGCAGTGTCGGGCAAAAGGGCTGCCCGATGCTGGGTGTAGGGCAGGGGCGGTGGGTGACATTTTAAAATGGTGGGGCGCAAAGTGATTTGCATACAGCACCGTAGCGAGCGAGCGCAGCGAGCGAGGCCGAACCCCAAAAGGGGGGTTTGGGGGGATAACCCCCCCCCCAAGAAAATTTTGAAAAAAAAGAAGAAAAATCGTGCATTTTCAAGCAAATTTGAGAAAGCAGGAAGGTTAATAAAGCAATTGTGAAAGTGCAGTTATTACATTAATAGATGGCATAACATAGGTAGCTGCTTATTCAGTATAACCACAGAGCTTCATACATTCCGTCCTATTATGCTCAGACTGAATCCTGTCACCAGGCCAACTGGCTCACTTTCAATAACAGGACCGTATTCAAACCACTTACATGGACATACAAATAAGCAAATGACATGGCATTCAACCTACTCTCTGACACCCTACCATGCTACACACCAACTCGGAACTTTAGATTCACCAATCACAACTTTCAAATCAGCAAATGACACGGCTCCCAACACCCTCTCTGACACTCTACCATACTACACACCAGATCAGAACCTTAGATCCACCAATCACAACCTTCAAACAACACCAAAGCCATCATGTTTGCCTCCTAGTTCTGGGACTTTTACATCTCTGTCCTTCTACACTGAAACTCCACATCACCCAATATGTGGCCCATCCAATCGCTCCAGGAATTTCAGATGGCATTGAAAAGACATGTGCTTCAAGGAAAAAGCACAGCGGCATGGCGGATGTCGACAATGGCATTTAAAGAACGTGCAATACAAAATAACGTTATATGGGCAAACATTTTTTATTAAGTAAATAGAACACTATGAGCGATCCGTACAGGAGAGCTGCATAATTGTGACCAATTGACTACAATCAACAATCAAGGGGAGAGGATGTAGCCTTACGGCTAGAGCGGTCGGCTTCGAAGCTGGGTAACCTGGTTAGAGTCTCAGCAACAACACTCTACATCCTGTGGTTCAGGGGAAATCACTTAATCTCCCCGTGCCTACCAATAAAAAAATGAAGGTGTTCATCTATAACGAAACTGGTGCTCATGTAAAGCGCTCTGATACCCGATGTCTCAGGTCTAGTTTGCGCTATATAAAACTCAAAAAAGAAAAAATCTGAACTTCAAGGTCTGCTTAGCCATACAATATGACTATTCAATGATCAAATTATACATGTCCTACACACGGTCACTGCGAGGAACCTATGAAGCAATGACTGATGACTCATATGCCTTCCCCATAGGCCTATACACCCAGGAAGCAGCACGTGACTCTTGCTGTAGCTACTCTGCGAGTCACTCTTGTGGAATGCTCAAGAGGAACTGACCCTTTTCTAAGCGGAACAGCTTTGAAAAACCGGAAAGAGAATGAGCTTTACTCTGTAATGCTAGGAGTGTTGTCTTTATATCTTTGGCACCTCACCTGTTCTAGGGCCCTCCGGTACGCATGCTTGAGCCTGGAACTTCCCATTATCAGAATAAGTGAGTGGATGTGGTTGTCTGCTTGTTGGTCTCTAGTGTTTGTGGCTGTGTGCATGGTTGAGTTTACATGTGCTGGTGTTTGTGGCTGTTTGCATGTGTGAGCAGGTTTGCGTTTACATGTGCTGGTGTTTCTGGCTGTTTGCATGTGTGAGTATGTTTGAGTTTACATGTGTTTGGGAAAAGAATTACAATCAATGCAATGAACTCCCCACTGTATTTATGTCCTGAGTAATTTGCCACAGCCTCCTGTGCACTGAGATATCTACACAACAATATTAACCTCCTCCCTGCAGCTAGGCAACATGCAGAAATGCAATTTCATAAAAACTCATACTTACAGGCCTTGGGGATAGCATTTATACCAGATAAAAGCCAGCCACTCTGTTTCTATTAATGTCAGATTTCTGCATCCGTTATCTCTCTAGAGGAACCATGACCAAGGCTGAGAGGTAAAGTGGGCATAAAATTAGAATTTAAATTTGCTTTTGTAGTGAGATCAAATCCAAACATTGGCAAAGCGAATGTGTTTGACTTTTATAGTAAATACAGATACACACCATCCAAGCACATGTTGACTCGACATAGATGATACATGCATGTAAACATCCATGCACTCTCAGACTAACACAAATACAGTACTACATGCATACATACCATCGGGCAGAGCCCCAGGCAAACAGAACAACAGACCCCAGGCAAACAGAACAACAGACCCCCATGCACACAGAACAACAGACCCCCATGCACACAGAACAACAGACCCCCATGCACACAGAACAGACCACCCCAGTGACACAGAACAACCGGCCCCCTGGCACACAGAACAACCGGCCCTCTGGCACACAGAACAACAGACCACCCCAGGCACACAGAAAAACCGGCCCCCAAGCACACAGAACAACAGACCGCCCCAGGCACACAGAACAAGAGACCGCCAGGAACACAGAACAGACCCCCCACACACAGAACAACAGACCCCCCCACACACAGAACAACACACCCCCATACACACAGAACAGCAGACCCCCAGGCCGACAGAACAACAGACCCCCATGCACACAGAACAACAGACCCCCCATGCACACAGAACAACAGACCCCCCAGGCACACAGACCAACAGAACAGACCTCCAGGCACCAAGTTCCCTATTCCTATTGAGCAGCAGTTCATGTTAGTAAACGGAACGCGTGGCACGTCGAATCGGACAGCTGGAGAAAAACAGATCGGGTGTGCCCTCAGTCCTGGTGACAAGGCCACACATTAGTGTGTCTGTGTTATTCATCAGGACAGCGACATGTGGCACACATGACATATCACACCCAGTCTCTACATACTGCTAGCACTGGGACGTGTCTATAGAATAAGGTTGTACAATAAAGCTTTTGTTCTAAAAAAAAAAAAAACGGACAAGACAGATTACTTTTGCAGTTTTGTACAAAGCAAACTCTTCCCGAAGGTATTACAATGTAAGGTATTATTGTGAGTTTTACATTACAGACAAACAAATTCATTTTTGATAGGCGCGTAGAGATTTATGAAGTGGTGGTGCCCAAAAACAACTGCCGGTGGGACCCACCTGCAGCCACCGGTACAAATTAAGCACTGAACATAACCCTAGAAAAGTAAGTAGAGCACTCCTTGTGGGATGCGAGGTCTCAGGATCCGTACCCAGAGTAAACACTTTGTATTTTTTATTTGTAGGGAACAAACAATGGCAGACAGTGCAGGTGTAAAAGCATATAAACTACCAATGTGCAAAAATTTCACACATAATAACTCAGATCAACCGGCTAAAGAAATTAGCAAAACATGCAAGTGGAGTACAAGTTACACATAATAGTACAGTTTATGGTTAGTTAATCAAAGTAGTCATACATTTACATAAAATAAAATGTATAAACTCTCTGGAAATAAAGTTCAAAGGTGCTTGATTAAAATCTACAGCCCACAGATTGCAGACCTTATCAAAATCCAAAAATAAAATTAACAATTGGTATAAATTAAAAAAGGTAACTGCAGTACACCCCGATGAACCACGATATACTGATGAGGATGATTAGAACAGAATTGAAACATTGAATTCAATTAAAAGGAAGACAATTTGTGAAATCATTTTAGAACAACCTCTTAACTTAAAATTCCACCTGGCCATAGTCATTTCTGAATCAGTCTAAAACCACACAGATCTGTTGTACTTGTTACAATGTGCCAGGTTCATCAGGTTCAACCCTTGCACAGGATCTTCCCTCATTAGACTCCAAATGACGCGAATCACAGTAGTTTGCAATATCTCAAGCCTTGGCAGCAGCACGCTGATGACAGTGCTAACATCTAGCAGTAAACACTGCTTGTACTAGCACTGTTTGTCACCCTGGGACGACGACTATCCAGTTAGCGGCATCAGATGTAGATGAAATGTGCAGCTTTAAACCCTACTTGAATCTGTGTTTCAAAGGGTGAGTGATCATCAAACTGAGAGCATGTCTCTTGGAGAACAGTAATGATAGGAGTGAGAGAGAGGCCCTGGAAGGCGGGTGAAATAAAAGGAAGATATTCCTACTACACTCCAACACCAGAATCCCAAAGTCATCACACTTTAGATATAACCACTGATCTTCCACCCAAGCATTGGTTGCTGTTTGCCAGTCTAATACCTGGGCGTCATCTTGAGAGTGTGCATGAAATACCACTAAGCATGCCCGTGAGCAGTCAAGACTAATTAAACCTGAAGAAGAAATGGGAAAGTTTAGAACCTTTACGGACTCAACAACTGAGCGCGACCACTGGAGCTGTAAATTGCCCACATGCACCTTAGCCTAGTAAGAAAGACAAAATCTTGTGCATACCGACTACTAATTCCGAAACCCCAGTTGGGTCTGATGGCTTGGTAAAACTACAGCGACATGTGCTTGATCTCAAAGTCACTGGTTCAAATTCTTGCAATCCCACTCTGCCTTTTATCCTTGCGAGGTCAAGAAAATGAATACCAAGAATTGGGTGACAATAAACATCTGCTATGCAGAAACAAGATTCTCTTTTGGGTGAACATGCACTACAAATATTCATCTGTGTAAGGCTGTTGATATCACTGTGTAATATTCTCTTCCATTGCTTCGGTCTCCAGTAGCAGTATTAACATTGGCCTGATGTTTGCTGGGTTCGAATGGACTTTTTTAGTAAAATGAGAGAGTAACACCTTGTTCTATCTCCCTTGGATGAGTGCATCTCTTTACAGAGGCATTAATCATATAAGATAAAACCTCAACAAAAAGACCTTTTTTTTTAAAATCAATGTATGTGGTTAGATAGATGTTCTTGAGCCCGAGAAATGTATGGAAAGCTGCAAGAATTCATTACAGCGCAGGCGTGGCACAGAAGAGAAGGGTTTAGGATGTGCATAATTATCTGTGGCTATATTTCAACAGTTGTAAATAATGTGGCCCGACTTAGAGCACTACAGTGAGTTAGAGACAATAGACGAAATATTAGTGTTAGGAAAAGACGGCTCTCAATACACTCGGCAGTCTAAGTGCCCAGGTGTCTTTACCATTGATTCAAGCGATCACAAGAAAAACGGCACCATCTGTCATAAGGACTATAGGAGTGCGGTAAATATTTCACTATTCAATTTATTGAGGAAAAGTGTACTACGTTTCTCAACGCCCAGCTAGGTAAAATACGGTATTATGATGCATTTAGCACAACCCATTGAATTCAGCTCGTCCATGATCTTATGTGGTAGCAACTAGGAGGCATGCCATGTTTGTCACCTCCAACTGTGTTTCGGAAGGGTATTGTGATAACAAAAACTATCCATCCATTCAGTTTAATAGTCCTGGTTATAAAAAGCCAATAATATTTTAGTACACAAGTTCTCCCAAGTAAACATGTTGCATTCTTTTACATGCAATTAAGGCATTGGATAATTATGTGAAATACTGAGAGTACATTTTTTTTGGAAAAATAAATGCTTTTGCTGACAGACGTCCAAATTGAATAATTGTTTTCCTGATGGTTGATGGCAGAATTCATATGTCTAAATGCAATGCAATGTAAAGTGTCCTTTTGTTTTTTTTCTAACTCGCTTTGGTTCTGAAGACATCCTGCAGACTTTCCCGCGCCTGTGCTTCTGTCAGTTGTCTCCAGTCCTCTGGAAGATCAGCTGGCTGGGCTGAGTATTCCTTTGCATAAGCTTCATTAAAGCGACTAAAATTAAACTTCCAGTAATCTGAGGCAGCGATGCTGGGATCCGGCTGAATGGACCAATCAGGATACAATGATCGATAATCCTTGTAGGGATGCCATTTGCCTTCAGTGTCAGAATTTCTAAAATTTGTTTCTGATGCTACATCAGAAGAGCATAAACAATAAACAAGTTTCTTGGTGTCTGTATCCTTGTATCTACCTAATTCCTGCGGTCGATGGACGGTTGCGAAGTGTTCGGTGTGCGCCTGACCTCCAGCCTCACAGGGGGCTTTGCAGAACGGACACTGCTCCCCGCATCCAAACCCTTTATTGAAGAGCTCGTCCTGTGGCCTAATGGTCCGTTTAGAGAATTTTGCCTCTATGTCACAGGCTTTAAAGGCTGACAGAATATCACGTTCTATATCAGATAGAAAGAACAGAACCGCCACACAAAACTCGTGAATCACCACTTTAAAATGTCACCCACCGCCCCTGCTACAAACTGCTCGGTTTTATATCCCTTGGGCTACATCTGTAGCCCAAACATAACCCAAACACCGGAGCAGTCGCCCGACTGCTCTACTTCCCCAAATAACCCATGGATAGACTTCCCTATGGTCAGCTCCCCACTAAATCTCCAATGTGAAAATGAAAACAAATTATTCTATTCAGGATGTAAAAAAGATGTTATCAACACATTCAGAATTATTGCCCTTGTATTATTCACAGATCACAGTCCTATTATACATAGCGCTGACACCTATGAACTGTGTTGCATTTGTTTTTCCTTGGCAGAAACTGGGCCTCAAATGTGGAGGACAAATGCACTGAATGGCAGCACTATATAGGTTTTGCCAAGGCTACATCATAGCGAACATGATGGTGAGAGCAACCACAGTCGGCGCCAGCGCTCGTGACTTCCTGGGGCTGCATCACAAAAACGTCACACTTTCCTTGTTTGTGGCACGCCGCACCTTTGAAAAGTTGCTGCTTGCGCAAAAAATCAAAGTGCCCCATATTAAAATAAATGCTCACTTCCAGTGCAGCTGCAAACTCGCACTGCCCTTGGGGCCACACATTCAAGTGAAATACCTACGGAGCAGCTATTTAAAAGCTGCTCCATGTTTCACCGTGCAGGCGGTAGTGATGTAAAATGTGGGTCCAAATCCAGCCTTTGACAAAAACCACGTAATTGTTAATGTACTCAACATAGTTTGTAAAAATGTTTTCCTCCAGAAGCGTGTCCAGTACAGTGAACTGGAAAAACATGCGGCTGCTGTATTCCTTGGACCGCCCACTGCTGAGGATGTCGTCCACAATGTCTATAATCCTAATACCCAGCAATCAACATATGTTTCAGTATCAATATGATGTGAAGGCCGCTACTTAGACTTTTACCACCCTTTGGCTTAACTTTTGAAATATCTTCTAGGCATTAATAATTACGTTGAAACTGAAACCTCTCAGTGTCTGAGACTGAGGCTGTACTTACCCGAGCAGAGTATTCGGGAGATTTTTGAAATCCGCCTGCAGAATGCTCCCAAGAAAGGGCAGGGACTCACGACCACGAGGAGGCGAGGCGAGTCGACTGAACCGGATCCTCCAACGTCAGCAGCTGCGAAATGGCCAATCACTGCATGACTACATTCCAGTCAGACACAGTGATTGGCCATTATGCAGTGCTGCTGAGCAGCAGTGCACCACCCACGCGCAGCATCCAATACTGGATTGCTGCGCGGTGACCGGCCAAGCCAGGATTGGGTAGGGGGGCCCACTGTCTGCTCGCCCTCTGCCCTTCCTAACGCTGGGGGCTGGCCTGCCCGGCTAAACCTGCACCACCCCTGGTCATTCACTAGGAGGGGGAACTTACTGCGCATGCTTGGGCAAGTTTAAGCCCCAAGCTTCACATGCGCTAGGAAGGTGTACCTGACTGTCTCTGCTGCTACAGCGCTGGTGATGTCACACTGTCACTCAAGCTGTGCAGGACAGCCCCCCTGCGCGCAGCGGGTGCTGCCCGGATTCCAGGCTCGGCGGCGCAAAAACAAATTACTCCGACCTGGTGGCGATTTATTTCAAAACAAGTTAAGTAGACAAGTAGTTCAGCAATTCCAGCCGCGGGTCCATGTGGGCTAGTGGGGCTACGCCCCCACGCCCCAATGGACGCACCGCTGCTGGTGGAGGGCCGATGTCGTCCTGGACCCACCATGCAGGAGGAGTAGGACCACGCCATGAGTAGGACCACAAGGCCAACAACCTTGAGACAGAGTACTGAGCATGGGGGGTCCTACTTGAAGCACTCGAAATACAGAGCATCCCCTTACAGGCATAATTCTGACCACCATTACTGCTCCCTAAAACATTGAAGTACAGCCCCTTCCTGAGCACACAAAGAGCCTGCTCGGGTCATGTTGATGCCAGGCTGACTTTAGCATGTCTTGTTGTCGGCATCACGTGACGCAGCAATAAATAACTTTGCGCATGAGCAGTGTATGACCTCGTTTTCTGTTTTTTCATTCGAACGTGCAAAATACGTCTCGGGGCAGTACTCGGGTCGAGGTGCATTGTGAATTTCATTTTCATAGCAAGAACCAGAAAACGATAGTAACGTGTCAGTGCTCTCGGCGGCATGATGTATGTTGCCAATAATCCGCCTTGCTGCGTTATCTTTGGCAGGAAATTTAAATGTCAGACATAATTTATGTTTTGTATGGTTCAGCGTCTGTTAAAAAAATAACAGTGTTGAAGTCTGAGAAACTCTGCTCTGCAAAGGGAAAGACCCATTCCTTTACTTTCCTTTTACAGAACAGTTTAGCGGCGTCACTGCCCCTAGGGTTAACGAAATGCCAAAATGTCTACAGTCCACCTGTCAGGTGTGAGCCAAATTTGACTAATATTCCTTTGCATAATTACGAGAAATTTCTGAAAAATTAAAAGAAATTACGTGAACTGCAAAACAGATATTTAGTTCTGTATTTTTTGTGCGTGAAATGTGTGCTTCCATCCATTTTGGATGTAGGAATGCATTTTCCACTAAAAAATAGCATATTATTGCTCTTGCTGCAAACAGCAGCCACTCGTGTTCCAGTAGTGGCTGGTGTGTTGACAGAATGGTGAGGCGGGGAAGGTGGGGAACGGCCGGGGGCGTGGGGGGTAAATGGGAGGCGAGACAAATAAAAAAAATAAAAAGACACTTACCTGCTTGCCACATCGCACCCCTCTTTTCTCCAGGCACAGGCTCCCAGAGTGCACTGCAGCAAATCCTGATGCTACTTTCATGATGCTGAAAGCAGTGTCAGGATTGCCCTGAGTGCCGATAATTTGCGCTCCCAGGCAGACTGGGAGCCTGTACCTGTTGTCTCCAACCCAGCAATGCAGCTAGGGTTGGAGAGAGCTTCAGTGCGCATGATGTTTTGGAAGCCCTGAGACAGTCAGCCAGGCCGCCATGCGCATTGAATAGCAGTGCCCAGCACTCACCCTCCAGACTGCCACTCACCCTGGCCACACCCCAAAGACCCCGCTCTTAGATAAAAAGAAAACGATAATACACGAGGTTTTATTATAATTTTATTTTTCATTTTTTTGGCTACTGGCAGGTGGGGCAGCGCTCTTCTGCCATAACGGAGGAGCCGCTGCTGTCATGTTTTATTCATTTGTGTTTTTCCCATGCTCCCGAAATAAGAATCTTTTTTGTTGCCCGGAAACGTTCAAGTGTGAGTTTGGTAGATGCGGAAGGACGTGCTTTCGGGAGCCTTGATGGCCAATGAGTTGCAGAATTATGCTGTGTCGGGTTTGGGTGCTATGTTCTGTCCAATGTGTGCTGTTAGAAGTTATGCGTGTGACCCAATAGAGCTTGCTAATGTGGGCTTCTTGGGGCTAGGTCAGCGCCTTTATGACCTGGGTATAGAAGGTGTTGGTTCTTAACCAGTGGTGGCAGAATCAAGAAAGGACGAAGATACATGATTACAGTGTCCTGTGACAGAGGGAAAAACAAATTCTTCATTTAAAAACACAAATCTAAACTTTTTGGAAATGACAGATGCTATAAGTCATAAATATACATTTTCTAAACTGGGGCAAGTCAGGACTGCTGCAAGCAGCAACACTGAAGATAATGATTGATGAAAGATTGACTCTCTTTGGGACTTGGCGAAAGTGGCAACTCTTCAGATATCCATATCTGTGCTGGACAAGAAACATGCAGGAAATAAAGAGATGAAGGAGCATGGGTATGAGTGTATTTTGTTGTCAAATTTGTAGTATTTATACATTGAAGCACACCACTAGTGGCGTTGCTAGGGACATAGTGGGGCAGGAGCTCCATCTGTAAATGATCTGGCCCACCCATGTGCCACATCCACCGGTGACAGCGAAGTGAAGGAGATGGAATGAAATACATGCAGGAGAGAGTGAAAAGAGATGATGAAGATAGAGATGAGGTGTGAGGTATGCAGATTAAGTGTTTCAGAAAGATACGAGGACAGAAAAGACTGTAAATGTCTAACAAAGAGTCTACAGAAGATAGTGGTGTGAAGAAGAGAATGGGGAAGACTGAGAGACTCCGAGGACTTTGCTTCTTTCACAGACCACAGTAATGTTGAATTCACAGCCTGAGTAAAAGATTTAAATTACTTTGCACATACACACATATGCTTATATATCTCCTTTGAAGTGGGGTCAACGACAGGGTCTTGCCTGCGGTAAACTGTCCTGATATTTTAACCTTAATTTAAAACATGGCTGTACAGCCAAATCGCAACAGAGACACATTCCTGGTAAAGATCTAGCTTTCTGCCAAATTTGGTGTAATTCTGTTCAGCAGTTTTTCAAAATTATTATCTACAATTCTCTATGGAAAATGCATGGGGTAAAAAGTGTTTTGGGACCCCCCTTTTTCTCAGCCCCAACTTAATGGATCATTTAAAAACTTTTCAATAGGGAACTGAGGTGGATGAACTTTTGTTTTGGGAACTTTCACGAAAATTTGTCAAATTGTGACTTGCATGTAACTGCACAGTGGTTACCGCAATTGTGCAACATACACACATATGTGTATGTTATATATATATATATATATATATACATATATATATATATATATATATATATATAAAGACGCACTCCTCCAGTTGGTGAGTAACCACTTTTATTATTCCACACTGTTGCTGTATAAAGTAACCTTTGAAGAAATTGCGTGAATGCACTGAAACGCGTCAGGTGGATGGACAAACCATGCGGAGCTGTTACCTTGTTTTTTGGAATAATAAAAGTGGTTACTCACCAACTGGAGGAGTGCGTCTTCATGCAGGGGCATTTTGTGATGAAATTAACATGCGGCGAGTCCAGCGGCAGAAGTTCGCACCACCCTTGAAAGATCCAAAGGGCCCGTCAGACCTGAATGTCGGGACTGGATTTACGGCACAGTGGTTCCGTGGAGTGAAGGAACAAGTTCACAGCTCTGGGGCCCACTGGAGGGCTATTATCGGTCCAGAATATATATATATATATATATATATATATATATATATATATATATATATATATATATATTCCGAATTACCACATCAGAAGACAGGTAGCCGCCAAAGATTTCCTGGACACGGACCAGTTAGGTGCTCAAACTTTTTATTAAAGCAGAGTATGCCGCATGACGTTTCGGCTCCTTGGAGGCTTGCCCACATGACAACGTCCCTCATACAATCGCTCATTTTTAAAGTGCTAGTGCCTAATTGGATCAACATCACATGATGTAAACTTATTATGGACATGGAAGAAATACTTACAGTCGAATACATTTCACAGTTAAATGTAAACAGTCATCAGTTATAACTCATCTAGTTATGGTAAAATGTTGGTATATATATGTGGGTCCACGTTACTATCTCAGCTCACACTTCTCCAGAAAAAGAAGATGCCACACTCTCGGGTGATATAATTAGGTGTTTATTCAACATAAAGCAGGACATGTTTCGGCTCGCGCCTTTTTCGACCACAATGTTTACCTCAAGGGCAGTGCCATTTTTATTTTACATTGGCGCATGTGCAAATACGCTTATGACATGACAATTAAGAATGGACTTTACTTCTCATGGGCTGCAAAAAGCATTGCCATTTTCAAGTGGTTTATGATTCAAACATCAATCGTATTGCGTGTATGAAAACAATTGATACATTTCATATTATGTCATATTTGCAATATCGCTCTGTATGAGCATGCGCACCATTAAAAAAAAAAAATGTATTTGATGCCCAAATATTCGTTTTCCACTGGTAGGACATATATCAACATCTTATTCACATTGTTGATATACTGGATAATGGTGCATAATTCTACTTGACTTGATTCTATGACAAATTGATTAAGCTCTGAATGAGCATTTTCATAATTTGTAACTTGCTCTGTATGAGCATGCGCAAACATCAATAAATGCAAAAATAAATAACAATTAATTTGATGCCCAAATGTTCGTTCTTCACTAATTGGACATATATCAACATCGTGTTCACATTGTTGATCTACAGAGAACTTAAATTACGCAGACTAGAGTCCAGATTTATTATAGATCTTCGGGACGGGCCCCAAAAAACGCATTTTACCCATTTATTTTCCCATAGGAACTGTAGTCACAGCTACAGCTTAAACCGCTGAGTGAATTTGCACTAAATTTGGCAGAAAGCTAGATTTAAGTCCGGAAAGAGTGCTTTTTGTGTTTTAGTGTAAATCATTGTGTAGTTCTTGAACAATTAATGATAACATAACTTTGTAGATTTAGGGATGTGGAGGCTCTGCGGATCCTGGCAGATCTCAAACTGACCAGGAGGTGGTGGCAGCCATCTTAGGACTTGGGAGGGTCAGAGCAGGAATACCCTGACCCCCCTTGCCTGGGGCCATAAACGGTTTAAAAAATATTTTTACCACAAATTCATGGAGGATCCGCGAATCTGCAGCAAAATATAAAAAAAACAAATGCTGTCTCCTGCGCTTGTTTTTTAAAGCCCTTAGGGTGGGCCAGGTCCCGGGGGGAACAAACATTTTACTTTTTGTGGAGGGGTGTGTGCGTGCCCCCCTCTACAGGCGGATTTTGACCCCAGGTACCCAATCCCCCGGGGCTCGGCAGCATTATTAAGAGGGGCTCCATCCTCTGCGGCCAGGCTGCATTGTTAAGAGCAAGAGGGGCATGCGCCCCCATCCCTGGACTGATATTTCCCCTGGGGACCTGATCCCCCAGGGCCTGGCTGTTTTTCTGAAGAAAAGGGGGGCATGCAGCCCCCCTCCCCTGTTCGATTTTGGCCATGGGGACCCCATCCCCCGGGGCCTGGTCAAATTGCCAAAGAGGGAGGGGGCATATGGCCCACCCTTCCTTTGTCTATTTATGCCCCGTGGACCCCATCTTCTGGGGCCTGGCTACATCTGAATGTTGTATGGGCCACGTGCCTCCCTCCCTGAGCCATTATTGGGGATCCCACCCCAGGACATAGCGGTTTCCCTGCATGCTCCAGAAACCTGTGTTTCCTCTCGCTTGGTGGGAGCAATTTCAAATCTCCCTCTAAGAGGGAGCAAACACCAATTCTACTCCCAGTGGGTGTGAGCTTGAAAAAGTTTCTCCCCCTTCGGGAGTGTATTTTTCATCTGGTTCTCTGCCCGCAGTTAAGCAGGCTGAGAAAAGATGAAAACATTGCTCCTGCCCATAGGGAGCAGCATTTTTAGCTGCTCCCTGCGGTCAGGAGCAATGCTGGCTCCGGCTGGATGGAGTGAGCTGGCTGGGGCCGTCGTGGCCCCCCTTGCAGCCCCCAGTGAAAGTGTGGTGGGTGCCCTGGATGGGAACCAGGGCACCCACCCTTTGTTGGCTGGGCCTTGGGGGATGGGGTCCCTGCGCAAAAATTAGGCAGGGGAGAGGGGCCGTGTGCACCGCTCTCACCTCAGATATGCAACTGGGTCCTGGGGGAAGCGTCCCTGGAGCATAATTGGCCTGGGGAGGGGGCTGCACGCCTCCTTCTCCATAACTATGTTTGCAGGCCCCGGATATGGGGGCTCAGGGGCCAAAAGCAGTCTAGGGAGGGAGGTCCTGTGCCCCCTCCACCTAAAAGATTCACTAGCTCCTCGCTGATGGGGTACCCTCCCTGTCACATATGTGGCCAAGTAACTATAACTTGTGCCCTAAGGTAACTACAACCCGCACTCTCACCATGCACTGCTAATTGTCCTAGATATTACATCAGTTATCACATCTTCTTTGACATCATTGATATCACTGTGCATGGTGGGGTCACGAGTTATAGTTAGCTGAGGGCACGAGTTATAGTTACTTGAGATAACTCTAACTATAACTGGTGAATTTCAGTGGTTTTTTAACTTTAAAGCAGAGAATTTCACCTAATTATAATGTTACTCTAACCTTTTAATATTTATTACCCAGTGACTATCACCATTGGGTTGTTATAGACAGGACCACGTTTAAAAAAAATAAAAAAATTGGTTTGCTTATAGCTTTGGCGCTGTTTGATGAATCTTTATGAAAAGTAAAGGGTCGGAAAAGGCATTTTCCGCATTCGTTTTTCCTTTGTAATATTAGACACAGCTACAGCCCAAACAACTGAACAGAATTACATCAAATTTAGCAGAAAGCTAGATTTTGGTTCAGAAAGGGGGCTTTTTGTGATTTTGTGTACGTCAGTTCAGTAGTTTTCAAGATATTAAAGTAAAAAAAAGAGATATTTCATATAAAGGAGGATCCAGGAGCCAACAGATCTCAAGATGAGACCTGATTGTCTGCCACCACAACAACATGATGTGATGACAGCCCGTTTATGACTCAGGGACCATGTTCACCTGTCCTACAACAAAGTTTAAAATAAATATTGGGGCAGGGTATGGATACCTCACTCTCCCAGGACTGGGGGTACTGCTATTTACCTCCCTTATTGTATCACTCTTGGCATGTTCGATGACAATATTGAGGAAAACACTGTGCATGGCAGTGAATTTAGTACATTTAGGGCACAAGGTATAGTTACTTTAGAAAACTTTAACTGCTGAATGTCTGTGGTTTTGTTTTAAATGGTAGATTTCAACTGTCATTTTCTCCTAACTATAATGTCCCTTTAACCTTTGTTTTTTTGAGTGAATATAGATATATACATATATATATATATATATATAACACATATGCACATAATCTTCATGATCGCCTTTTGGAGGTGGCCCTTACAGTTTTATCTATGGCCCCTTGTTTGCCCCCCTATAAACCATGTGTAGAGATTCCACCGGCACTAACATATTTTGTGGGGGGAGAAGAGACGGTGCAACACAATTGTGTTCAGTAAGTGTTGTACCTTTGCATATATGGTGAAATGGACATTCTGGGGTGGGGAGGACTGCATCCCCAAGTTGTAGAACAAACGGCGTGATTCGCTAACTTTGAGTGTCACTGCATGGAACTTGGAGGGGCAAAACAAGACATAAAAAGACATTTCAAAGCAAACAACCAACACAAGGCTATAGAAATACCAATATATCACACATGCCTATTTCACTTTGCACATGAGAAACATGGGGAGCGTCCTATGGGCAATGTGGTGAGACACACATCCTATACTGTCATGTGACTTAATATTTAAAAGTCATCCAAGCTTCTCCATCTACTCAGGCAAAACTGTACAATGACAGAGGCAGATATAGGAATGAGATTTAATTAAACACATGGATGTGAAGCAAGGAAAGTGGTTACCAGCACCAATCTGCAATAAGAACTAAGTAGATGGTATACATCGGACAAAATATTTCACCAGTTGGCTGCTTCTTATGTAATGCTATTGGTATATTTTGCTCCATGTTTGCTGTGATGGCAAAATGTGCCCTACATGGTTTTTGAGAGCGCGTCTCCCCTCGAGTTCCCAATCGCGAGTTTGTCAGTTTTGTTTTTTTCCTCAGCACACACAACATTCATGCATGTTCACAGAGGGTTTCCTATGGTATGGAATGATGCCCGAGCTCGGGTCTGCGGCTTAGTGGGGGACACTATGTGCAACCTACTTTTATGAACTTACTACTGTCATCCCGTTTCGGGAACACAGTCTGAATAATCTATAACCTGGACCCAATTTATTACCTGTCAGTTCCCTCCACACTGCATGAGTTTAGACCAAACTTACCATTTATTCATCATCTCTGGTCTTACTTAAACAATGGATCTTTGTAAGAAGGCAGGGATTAGTAAATGATGTTCATGTACTCATATTATACCATAATAACAACAGACACCAACTCATTAGTAATAATCTTTATCTAGAATAATGTAATGCTCAATAAGTACGATACAGTCTATAATCAGAGTTAGTCACACAATGAAGTATTGTGGAAATACATCAAACACATCCATTAACAGTGCAATGACAGTGAGTGGATAGGTAGAGAGACAATAGAAGCGAAATCTCTTGAAAATAATTATGCAATTCAGTTTGGTAATAGTTACCTATTCATTCAAGAGTTAGGAAATGCTACCCTCTGGGCATGAGAGTAAGCAGGGCACTTCAAAGAAGAGTTTGAAATGCAAAGATTATGAGTCAGGAACAGCAGATCATCAGCCAACCCACAAGAATAGGAAACAGCGTCACAGCTCTCTCCTCTCGCAAAGTTAAGAAAACGCCGCCAACTGCTCCTAGTTCCCTAGGCATAATTATACCCCAAATTCACAGATGTCCAACCCCTACTCTATCCATCTCACCTAACTAAAGATTCTAATTGGCTAAAACAAAGGGAGTCACGGTCACACCACTCCAGGCAAGTTCTAATTTTCAAATACACTATTGTCCAAACTCAATACGTCATTCTCAGTCCTCGGTATCTTTCTCTTCCACAGCATGTTCACAATTCGTTCAATTTTAATGTAACTTTTTCTGTCCGGATGTCCGCTTCCAGAGGAACTTGATTTCTGAGGCTCATTTTTTTCCTTAACGTAACCTTGGCCATCACCAGCAACACACGGAAAGCTGATTGGGCACTCTCCCATCCTCACACCATGGTTAATACTTCAAACTAGCTTTTTCTGAGGCCTTTCTCTCCAGCACAGCAAAAGTCCTCTTCTAGAAAAGACAAATACAACGTGAAAATCATAACTTTACACAAGTTTATTTCTAAAAGTGTTTTTGCTTAGCAGTATTAATGGTTTGCTCACAATCGAAAAGCATTAATATGATTTTTAAACTTGCAGCCCTTTAGTCATTAGGTTATCCATTAGTCATGTGCAGGCTTTGCGGCCTACCCCAAATTTCTCTAACGCGTTCTTGTTCACGCATGCACAGTTTATTCAAAAGCGGTTAATATCACACAGTTAGTTTTTTATTGATTATTCTGCACAATGAGAGGTTTAATCATAGCAGGTTTTATTTTGTGAAAACCCTGCTCCATCACACACGACATTCATGCATGTGCACGGAGGGTTTCCTATGGTATGGAATGATGCTCGGGTCTGCCGCTTTGTGGGGCACACTATGTGCAACCTACTTTTCTGAACGTAACTGCTGTCATCTCACCAGGCTGCAGAAGACTGGTAGCCAGGGTAGGCTTTTTTGCCTCTCATATAGTTGCCTAAAGGACACGCCCATATTTCAATTTGGGCGGACAACCCCCTGCAAGCAGGTCCTTTACCCTATCCATATGAGACATAGATAGCATGCATGTGTGCGGTGTGCTGCATGTGGCTGTGGTAAATAAGGACTCCATTTTGAGTTCCTGAGCTAGAGTAGTACATAACATGGAGGTTGGAGAAAGACCCAAATAGCAACATGAATTACAGGGCTGTTCCCCAGCATTCTGAAGGTTCTTTGTAGTGGACCCGACTTTAGTGTGTGGAGGATTGGAAAAAAAGTGTCCTTTTGAAACGTTGGTAAAACTACTTGCTCTAAAGTGGCGAATCCTCTCCCTGTTTTGTGCGTTTGTTTTGTGTCTACCCTGACAGGACACTTTTAACTCCAGCCTACATTCCTCCTGACATCATGAGAAAAAGACAAAGGCTTCTCCAGGCTGGGAACTACCTGAAATACACAAACTCTTGTCTGCAAACTTGGCATAGGTAGAAACTACTACCCAATGTGTTAAGATTTCTCTAACAGTGCAGACTAAAAAACTCTTCTGTCTGCCAAAGTTGAGGTTGTTGACTATCAATTCCCCTTCGCCTGATTGGGGACGAGGAACCTGAAAAAAGTTCTGTAACCTGATAGGAGAAGAGTCACTAAGAGTCTGCCTTGAGGGAAGGAGCAGACTGTTGAGGAGTGGATGTACCATTGTATGAGAAAGATGCCATATAGGTAAGAACTACGGCAAAATGCTGTGGCATGAAGTGAAAGCTGTTCGCTGCAGCCCATGGAATGTTTTGCACTGGCATACCATGAGATGAAGACTTGAGACCCTTGCGTCTCTAGGGTGTGCTTAGATTCCAAAGTTCCTTTAATGGTAGATCACTCATAAATACCGCAAATTTATCTTGTGTTCTTCTCTACAAAGCATGTAGTGCCTGTTGCGGCTTGATGGTATGAAACTGAGGACTTTAGTTGGCAATAAAAGGAAGAGAAACAAACCGCCTCAAGAAGTTTTGTGCTAAAATCAAGATCACCCACCTCAAACGGTGGTAACTTCTTTCTTCACCTGGATCAAGATTGCTGCCTGGGGTAGGCTATTTTCTTGTTTGGATGACAGGTTTATTATAGTCTGAGGAAGATTCCCCAACAAGGGAACGCAACTAGACTGAATTAAGGGCACTCCCTCTCTCCCACTGGCTCTTTCACTGCCCTCATCTTTTTGCAATTAGAAGTACATGTGTGTGCATCAGAGAACGCTGTGGAGTTGACTGGGGCCGGAGCAATGTTGCCTTGCCTTCCAGCAGGCACCAGCAGGCCCAGCCTGTGCCTCTATTGAACCATGAACGCTTGGGATGGATAGACGGAGAAGCCAAGAAGAATCACCAGAATTTACCAACCATTTCTCACTCCACCGGTGCATCAAGTCTTGACTTGAATTAAGACAATCTGTAACTATGTCCAAGGAATTAGCCTGAAACTAGCATCACTTATAAGTAATAGCAACATTACTAAGGGCCTGATATAGATCTCAGTGGATGGAATACTCCATCACAAACGTGATGGATATCTTGTCCGCCATATTACAATCTCCATAGGATAGAATGAGATCGTAAAACAGCAGACGGGATATTCGTCAAATTTCTGATGGAGTATTCCCCCCTGCCAAGATCTAAATCAGGCCCTTAGTGTATCCTGTGTTGAAGTCATCTTACTATCAAGACAGTATTGCTTTGTGTGCAGAAGTAAATACATTTTCTCTCAGATAAAGCACTGACTGGACATAGAATTATTGAAAACTTCACGTTTCACTGAGTCATGAATTTCTACTGCACACCATGTCTCTGAGTAAGCCTTGTACTGCTTAACTTCACTATTCTAAAGGTCCAGTGCCATATCGGTGAACTTGGTTTCAGTTTTCGACTCAATAGGTTGTTACACTCTGAGCCTAGTAATCCTTGTCTTAACTGGGACTGCTGGAAAAGTTCCCAAGTAATACATCTACTTGCAATTTGTACAATGTGCACATGTTAATTTAGTGATTAAGTGGAACAAAAATTGAAAATATTTGCGCAACACCACATGTGCGAAGACAAGGTTGCATGTCTAGTTTATCTATTTTGGCGTAAACCATGGGCCCGATCCACAGAATTAACTTAAGACAAAATCCTAAACTTACTACTTTTGGTATTCACAGAAGGCATTTAGTATTAGTAAAGTTAGGATTTTGTCTTAAGTTAGTGCTGTGAATCGGGCCCCTTGTATTCAGAAGCATCCGCCAATGCATGGCAAAGGAGGACCTTCCAACTGCTAAGACCCATAATGCATGAGTAGTTCTAAACGAAAGAGAAACAGAAAAATAGTATTTCCGAAGGAATTCTGGATACCACTTTGACTCTGGCAATACTGGGCCTCAGGAGCTTCATCAATGTGTCAAGAATGACTCTAGCAAGGCACTCATTCCATACCCCAAGATATTGACTACTACCAAAGCAATCAGATGGTATGTGCACAGATTATACCACACTCTTGCTTAAACAGGGTGTTTTGAGAGCAAGCTTAGGTTGGTCCTTGGAGGCCTGATGTGTTTCAAGTGGGAGGGGATATTTTGTCAGCGATGATTTCATCACTGCAGTTCTTTAGCAGAGACGTCTGGAAATCTTTCGTAGCCCATAAAAGGATTGGTCAGCTCTGGTACAGGATGGCATTCTCAACATGAAAAATATCACAGTAAATTATCATTTTAACTACAATGTGCCCATGAGAGTGGGAGTTAAATTCAATCCATATTTGTTCCCAAATAATTCAACTCAGGACAAAGGGATTGAGCACAGAATAGAAAGGGTGTCTCTGTACATAACTAGTGAAACCTTGTTTAACATACAACCTCATTTATAAAAATAAACAATTGCCTAGTTCTAGGCTTGCTTGAGCAAGAGAGTTTCATAGATACTGGTTGTTCTTAATGTGTGAAAGAAGAAGTGCAGGGCCCATAGTTTCGCACAGCCCAAAGATGGCACTACGGAATGTCAGCAGCTAGAATGCCAAGCCTGCGTATTTTTGATTCCACCTCAAGCCTCTTTAATCCACCCAAGAATATTCCTACCCCTTCATCTCACTCTTGCAGTTTAGTACTCTCTCCATTTGTCAGTTTTTTAATTGTTTCCCTTCCTCCTACCTTCCTCTTACGTGGTTTCCTCTTTCTTGCTCTGGGTCAAAGTCTGATGAGTTCAAATAAGTGCCAGTCCCCAAGAATGAGTGCCAGAGCCCCGCCCCCACCCACCTGCAAGCACAGGCTCAAATTAAGCACAGGATACTGCCCATTATTGACACAGGCAGACGTCCTGTATTGGCTTTCTGAAAGCAAAGGAGCACAGCCTCTGACTATGCTGCCTACAAACCTAAGAGCCTAATTTAGAGTTTAACTGTTATTCCGTCTGTGATATTGTAATACTAGTGTAATACAGTGAACAGGACATCCACCATGTTTGTGACGTAGTATCCCGGTGACCAAACTCTGCATAAAACCCTACATCTGTTACTGAATGCTAGCCAGGGCTGTGCTTACAGTGCTGTTTTAGAATAATAGTTTACTAGTGTCCCTTTTTACAGTTATCTGTCTTTCGAGATAGCATATGTCTCTCCATCTGGCAGTGAGCTGACAACTAAAATAGTTATTCCATTTGCAAAGAAACGCAATCCAAATGCATTTTGCAGCAGTAGGGATAAAGATGCAGCTCTTTAAAAATCATAAAAAAGGAAGATAATTAAATTTCACGTGTTTGTTGCTTTCAGATTTCTCTGAGAGCAATTATCTGCGAGAAATTGTGAGTGTTATGCAGATGAACCTGTTAACACACTTCCATCCTAACCGAGAAGCTCCTCTCCGAAAGAAATGCAAATAACAGTATTTAGAATTCAGCAGCCGGCTAAACAAGGTATACATTTACCTAGGGAATAGTAAGGGTAAGTGGTTTATTTTCACGTGTTCCATTTTTGAGTAGAAAGTATAAAGATTGAGGTAGAAGAAAAGGGGGGTCAGATTAGGTGATGAACTAATGTACTGTACCACAGCCTAGTATTTGATTTTTTAAAATATATATATTTTTTAGTGTTTATAGAGCACGAACGTCACCCGTTAGGGTATCAGAGCGCTTTACAGGGATAACACGTTGTATACAAGTATGAAATAGTCAAAGAAAAAAACAGGGGGAAAAAACATAAGTAGGAGTAGAAGGAAGTGAAACATTTGGGGAATAACAGGTTGTATACAATGTTCAGATCATAATGCAGAGAAATCCAGCAAATACATTTGGGGGAGTACAAGTATATGTAGATGATCTCTTGCCCCTGACAGGTTTGAAGTTTTATTCTAGAGTTTTCACTTTCTTTTTTTTTATTACGTCCTGGGCAGTAAATATGCTCACAAGCTGATGTGATTAATGTTGTAATGTAAATATAAAAATCATATTAGTAAAAGTGGAGGGGGATGAACCCTTAATGTTGGAGTGCTAGTTGCTTTGTGCTATGTTGATTTTGTCTGCTGCTAGAATGTGTTTACAGTGCCGCTAGGAAAGCTTTACCTCCAGTTCAGCCATGGGGTTCTCCCGCTCCGCTGTTTTACATCTAAATGGAGGGGTTTGCAAGCTTTGAATTGCCCGGCATGTGATTGCCCCGAAGAATCAGTACTCCATGTGTTCTTTAGCTGCCCTGGCTACTATAAAGCAAGAAAACAATGGCTGGTGCAGATTTGTAGGAACCTTGGAACTGCTCTGGGCGTTCAGGATACTGAAATACGACACCAGTACCCCAATCGTTTACTCAGTTGCAGGTTTCCTATTTTCCATGTGGTGTACCCGTAGGATTCTTACAAAAACACCCTAAGAACTGTTAGGATGTCTTCTTTTGAGGCAACTTTTTAAAATGTATTTGCATGTATTGTGATAATACTTTTGAGGTCATATTGACCGAAATAAAGTTTATTGAACTGAAATATAAAAACCATATTAGTAAAAGTGGAGGGGGATGAACCCTTAATGTTGGAGTGCTAGCTGCTTTGTGCTATGTTGATTTTGTCTGCTGCTAGAATGTGTTTACATGTGTTCTACCGCTTTTGTAACAGGGGAGTGTCCCATGTTAATTTGTTTAGTTTGTGATGCTGGTTTTGTTCTTTGTCATTTTGTAGTGGAATTCCAGCGTTGAGTGGTCAATGATAAAGCCTATAACTTGACCATTGTCATTTTTGTTTGTAGTATGGTAGGATTTCGGGGAATCCTGATGCCTTCTTGGACCTGATCATCAATAATCCTATGACCACGATTTAAGAAAAGAGGGACCGCAACACGTTTAAAAATGTAGGATAAACAAAAACATGGTATTGAATACTTTCCATTGGTGGTCGCCTGCCAGATCCATCAAATGGGATTGATTGGAGCCAGTAACCCATGCTCCGGTAGGGTGAAAGCCTACTAGAAACAACACTGGTAGCTGCTAGACAAGCAAAATAACTGCCCAGAGCAGACTCACAAATGAAACAATGGAACATGGGACACTGCCCTCCGAACTCAAATGGCTAGAGCGGTCGATCTCGAAGCTGGGAACTGGGTTCGAGTCTCGGTAGGTATGCTCAACATCATGTGATTCTGGACAGACAACTTAATCTCCCCATGACTAACAAAATTAATCTGTAATGCAACTGATACCTTCGAGTCGAGTTCGTGCTATATAAAACTCCCCAATTTTTAAAAACAAAATTAGGCAAACCCTAAACGAACACATACAGATGTACACATGCACACACTCAGACGCACTAGCTGAGCACATACATACAGCACACATAAACAAGAATATACACACAGGATACCCCGCCATACCATACACATTATATCGCATGACAATAATATGACATCCACTATCTAATCACTGTATCGCATGGGAAGTTAGGTAAGACTAGGTTAATACAATACTTAATATAGTGTGGAGATAAAAATAGTAATGCCATACTTACCATAATGGTGTATAGATAGATGATCTACTGGATGAGATGTAATTGTAGGTCAATATTATTGAACTCAATGTAGTGTCATACAACCCTAACACACGTGCACATGCGCACAGAGATTCAAGCACACACGTGCGCACACATGCACGTGCACAGTGGCAAAAATGTATCTCTCTGACAGCGATTTACCTGCTTATATACAGAAAAACCTCAGTCGGGTAAAGAAAAATGGCGGATTTGCAGATAAATTAGTGTCAGCTATCACATTTTTTAAGATGAAAAACACTCTAGTTGGGTAACATTCTCGAGTCCTGTTTATGACATTTAAAAAAATAGGTGTTTTACAGGTCTAAAGGGAACTTCAGAACATATGCATTCAAAATGATACTGTTGGACAGGCCGCATGGTCGGGCTGCCCCCCTCCCCGCAATGGGACCTGGACCCTGGCTCCCCCTGCATCCCCAGCCAGAGTCCCCGACGACCACCCGAAGTACACTGCAATCCCTCACCCACAAGAAACCAGCTCCGGACCCAGCTGGCCCGGGTCACCATCCACACCACGGCCTCGGCCCAGCCGCCATCTTGGGGCACTGCAGCACGAGGCCGCGTGGCCTCAACTCGACCCTCACCCTGGGCCCGGCCGGGCCCGACATCGAGGCACCAACCTCCCCCCAGGAGGCAGAGTGACCACTTGGCGAGTCAATGGGAGAAAGGAATCGTCAACGGCTCTCCTCCGCCAGGTGTCGATCGCCCCCGGCCGCCTGGGCGCTGGCTCCGCCCCCTGCTGGGTGTCTGGACTCCCTCATCCCGGACCTCCCGGCCCCCCAGGCGCGAGGGTCCGGACATCAAAGGGGACCAGACCTATAACTGGGGCAGGGCCAGACCAGGAAGCCAGTTGTATCCTGGAGTCGAGAGACCCGAGAAGAACTCATCTGTGACTGGCCTGCTGGCGCTGCCGCGGCCCTCTGCCTCGTGAAACCATCGTCTTGGCCTGCTGGCGCTGCCGCGGCCCTCTGCCTCGTGAAACCATCGTCTTGGCCTGCTGGCGCTGCCGCGGCCCTCTGCCTCGTGAAACCATCGACTCGGCCTGCTGGCGCTGCCGCGGCCCTCTGCCTTGTGAGACTATCATCTTGGCCTGCTGGCGCTGCCGCGGCCCGATCCACAGACACTCCAGCTCGAGGATTGTGAGCTCGCCTCTTACCACTACCTGTACCGATCCGGTACCAAGACTGTCCCGCTACCCCCTTTCCCTACAAAGACTAGAAGTGAGAGGACCCCCGGGTCCGAGATATCCTGTATCGCTGATATCCTTGCCTTACGAACCTTATATAAAGTATTGAACTCGACTTGGTGTGGTGCCTGTTTGTGGGGAGGGAGGTAACTTGTCTGTACGATCGCCGGAGACGGTCCCCCTCGGGGATCTCTCCCTCAGTACCCGGCCGACCCTCAGGGTCCCCGTCTAACATTGGTGGCCAGCGACGGGATCCGAACCTACGCATAATCGTACAGAAAGTCACTCGACCCACGGCACACGACCACCATGACAACAGAGAGCGGAACAACGGAGAAATTCCAGATGGAAAAATTGGAAGACTACAACCACCGAGAACTGAAGCAATATTGCATAGAACTTGGTCTCCCAACCACAGGTCTGAGCACGAAGGAAGACTTCAAACGAGCCCTAGAAGCTTGGGCGGAAACGGGTACGGCCGTACCCCGAACACAAACAACCGAGACGAGCCCCGCACCAACTGAAGAAAGAAGAGCGGGTCTCTCCCTGGAAGAGATCCGAGAAAGAGAAAAAAGCAGACTCCACGAGTTAGAACTAGCCCGACTTCGCTTGGATGGGGAACTCAAGCTGGCGGAACAAAAAATAACTCTGGAACACTTACGGCTCCGAGAGGAGCGAGAAGAGAAGCAAAAACAGAGAGAGCTAGAGGAAAAGAAACTAGCGTACGAACATGAGCGCAACCTCAAGGAACTGGAAATCCAGAAACAGAATAAAGAACTCGGGTTCCCCGAACGACCGACCCTGCCTGCCTCTACCGAGCCCAAGGTTCACATCCCCAAAGATGTCATCCGGGAATACCACAAGAACGATGATATACAGCAGTGGTTTAAAGCCTATGAGGTGGCAATGACCTCCCACCGGATTCCCCGAAGCGACTGGGGAGCCGGATTATGGGGGAGGTTTGTCAACGAAGGGCGGGACGCCCTGCTGCAACTCCCGGACCAGCTGATGACATCCTACGACCACATGAAGGCCGCCCTCCTCACTCGATACGGGCTCACACCTGAGATGTACCGCCAACGGTTCCGCGACTGCAAACGGATTCCGGGTAAAACCTGGGTGGAGTACGTGAACTTCTTTAGCCGAGCCTTCGAGGGGTGGATCAAGGGCAACAAAGTGACCACCTACGAACAACTCTTTGACCTTATCGTATGGGAGCACCTGTCGAACAACTGCTTCGTGGAGCTCCGCCAACACCTCTTGGACAGTAAGCTAACCGAACCTCGACAACTCGCCGCCGAAGCCGACCGGTGGGAAAGCACCCGAGTTGGCCGGAACGGACCCAGCGAATCATCCAGACCGTACCCAGGGCCCCATCGCCCCCGAGGAGGAGGAGGAGGCCAGAGTCGGGGGAGAGACCCCGGCCCCTCGTCACCCCCCAGGAGCCCCTCGACCCCGGTCGGCCGAGGAAGCCCTGCCATCCGGGCCGGTTTTCGGGCCCACGTTATGTGCCACAGATGCCTGCGACCCGGCCACTACGCCAGTGATCCCAACTGCCCAAAGAATCCGAACACTACCCCCCGCCAGGTCGCAGCGGCCGCCCTAGAGGAAGAACTAGTCCCGGAAGACCAAGAAGAGTACGAGACCGACCCCTCTGAATGGGCTCCCGCCGCCATGGCACTGGCCTGCTTAGGGGAGAGAGAGATGATTCCGCGGGCCCCCCTTCCCGCCAACACGCAGAAGTACAGTCAATGGGTCAACATTAATGGCCGCCGGGCGGGAGCCCTCCGCGACACCGGGGCCAGTGTAACGGCGGTCCGACGCCATCTCGTCACTCCAGACCAAATCCTGCCGAACATTCTCTGCCCTGTCCGCTCAGCAGACAATTCCGAAAGCCTGTGCCACATGGCCTGCGTCCCCTTCGAGTGGGGGGGAGTAACGGGGATGTTAAAGGTGACTGTCCGCGATGATGCCCCCGTGGATTGCCTCCTAGGAAACGACCTCGAAAGCTCTCCCTGGGCAGCTGTCGAACGGAGGGAACACCTGGGGATGCTCGGCCTCCCCGAATGGGTCTGCGTCACGACCCGGTCCATGACCGCCCGCGCGGTCCCCAGTCTAGAAGAGCCCGAGTGGCCGGAACCTCCTCCCGCGCTCATCCCAGAGGAGGCCGCCCCAGAAGCCAGTCCCTCGACCCAAACAGAAGAAGGATCCGACCAGCTTCGGGACGTCCCTGACCTGGCACAATGGCGTCAGGAGGGAGGCCCCACTCAGGAACAATTCCGGGCCGAACAGAAAACATGTCCCTCTCTCGAAGGACTCCGGCAGCAAGCCCTGGCCCAGAGCACAGGGGATACCTCGGGGGCCCACTGGATCTACTGGGACCAAGACCTGCTCTACAGCGAGCAGAAAATTGCAGAACTAGGAGCCAGTCGGGTGCTGGTGGTGCCCCTTCGCTTCCGCGACTTCCTCCTGAACTTAGCCCACGATGTCCCCCTTGCCGGACACCTGGGACAGGATAAAACCTACGACCGCCTGGTGACCCATTTTTTCTGGCCCCAAATGCGAAAGGATGTCACCAACCACTGCAAGGCCTGCCCCACCTGCCAGGCCAGCGGAAAAAGTGGCCGAAAAATCAAAGCACCTTTACAACCCTTTCCGGTCGTCACCACCCCGTTTGAACGAGTGGGAATAGACATTGTGGGGCCCCTCGACCCTCGAACAGCCCAAGGACACCGGTTCATCCTGGTCCTAGTAGACCACGCCACCCGCTACCCCGAGGCCATCCCTCTTCGGACTGTGACGGCCCCCGTGGTGGGCCGGGCTCTGATGGGGATCTTCTCCCGGGTGGGGTTCCCCCGGGAGGTCGTCAGTGACAGGGGCACGAACTTTATCTCCAAATATATGAAGTCTCTCTGGCAACAATGCGGGGTCACCTACAAATTCACGACCCCCTATCACCCGCAAGGAAACGGACTGGTTGAGAGGTTCAACCGCACCCTCAAAGGAATGATTATGGGCCTAGAAGAACCCCTTCGACGCCAGTGGGACGTGCTACTTCCATGCCTCCTGTTTGCCTATCGGGAGGTCCCGCAGAAATCCCTCGGTTTCAGCCCATTTGAACTCCTGTACGGGCACCCCGTCCGGGGCCCCCTCAGCCTAGTCAAGGAAGGTTGGGAGCAGCCCCCCCAGAAAACTCCCCCGGACATCTACAGGTACCTCCTGGCTCTCCGCAACCAGACCCGGCGGTTCCGAGACACCGCCAAAGCCAATCTCGAGGCCAGTCAGGAGGACATGAAGAGGTGGTACGATCAGCACACGTCCTCCATTGAGTTCGAACCAGGACAACAGGTCTGGGTGATGTCCCCGGTTGAACCCTGTGCACTCCAAGACAGATGGTCCGGGCCCTTCAAGGTGATCGAACGCAAGGGGCCCGTCACCTATTTAATCGACATGGAGACTACCCGGAACCCCCTACGGGTCCTCCATGCCAACAGGCTCAAACCCCATTTTGTGCGATCCGAACTCAGCCTCCTGATGGCTACCGATAATGGGACAGAAGAAGACTCCGAACCCCTTCCGGACTTACTGAGGGTCCTCGAACGGGATGGCTCAGTGGAAGGGGTCCAGCTCTCCGAGGCCCTGTCCCCGGAGCAACGCCAAGACTGCCAAACGCTCCTGAGGCGGTTCGCCTCCCTGTTCTCCCTCACCCCCGGAGTCACCCCCTGGTGCCTTCACGATGTGGACACCGGGGACAGCCCTCCTATTCGACACCGGGCGTACCGCGTACCCGATCGGGTGCGCAACTGCATCCAGACCGAGGTGTCCAAAATGCTGACCCTGGGAGTGATCGAACCCTCAGACAGCCCCTGGGCGAGCCCAGTCGTCCTGGTTCCCAAAGCAGCCGCCCCGGGCGTTGCCCCTGAGCTCCGGTTCTGCGTGGACTATCGGGGGCTGAATGCAGTTACCAGGACCGACGCTCATCCCATCCCCCGGGCAGATGAGCTAATTGACCGGATGGGGGCCGCCCGCTACCTGAGCATCTTCGACCTAACAGCGGGCTACTGGCAGATCGCCCTCACCCCTAGGGCCCAAGAACGTTCCGCCTTCTCTACCCCGGACGGGCACTACCACTTTAAAGTAATGCCCTTCGGCATGAAAAACGCCCCGGCAACGTTCCAACGGCTGGTAAACCAGGTACTGGCGGGCCTGGAAGACTTCAGCGCCGCCTACCTGGACGACATTGCTGTGTACAGCCACCAGTGGACCGACCACCTCCGCCACCTGCGGGAGGTTCTACACGCCCTCCAGCAAGCCGGGCTCACCATCAAGGCCAGCAAGTGCCAGGTTGGCCAAGGGTCCGTGACCTACCTGGGACACCAAGTGGGAAGCGGGCTGGTGGCCCCTCTCCAACTCAAGATTGCTGCCATCCAGGCCTGGCGACCCCCTACGACCCAAACGGAGGTCCGGGCCTTCCTGGGGCTCACCGGATACTACCGGCGGTTCGTGAAGGACTATGGCAGCATCATGGGGCCCCTCACAGAGCTCACCTCCAAGAAGGGCCCCAAAACCGTCAACTGGACCCCGGACTGCCAATCGGCCTTCGAGAGACTGAAGGCCGCCATGTGCACGGCCCCCGTGCTCCAGGCTCCCGACTACAGCCGGGAATTCATTGTGCAGACGGACGCCTCCGATCATGGTGTGGGGGCCGTCCTCTCCCAACTCAACGCCGAAGGGGTCGACCAACCAGTGGCCTACATCAGCAGACGCCTGCTGCCCCGAGAACAGCGCTGGAGCACCATTGAGAGGGAGGCCTTCGCCGTAGTCTGGGCACTCAAGAAGCTCCGGCCCTACCTCTTCGGCACCCACTTCCGGGTGCAAACAGACCACCGACCCCTGCAATGGCTGATGCAAATGCGGGGGGAGAACCCGAAGCTGTTGCGCTGGTCCATCTCCCTGCAGGGGATGGACTTCACGGTAGAACATCGTCCAGGCCAGGACCACGCCAACGCCGACGGCCTGTCACGCTTTTTCCGCCTCAGCGAGGAGAGTCCCCAGGAAGATGGCTGACTCTCCCCGCCTTCAGCTGGGGGGGACGCATGTTGGACAGGCCGCATGGTCGGGCTGCCCCCCTCCCCGCAATGGGACCTGGACCCTGGCTCCCCCTGCATCCCCAGCCAGAGTCCCCGACGACCACCCGAAGTACACTGCAATCCCTCACCCACAAGACACCAGCTCCGGACCCAGCTGGCCCGGGTCACCATCCACACCACGGCCTCGGCCCAGCCGCCATCTTGGGGCACTGCAGCACGAGGCCGCGTGGCCTCAACTCGACCCTCACCCTGGGCCCGGCCGGGCCCGACATCGAGGCACCAACCTCCCCCCAGGAGGCAGAGTGACCACTTGGCGAGTCAATGGGAGAAAGGAATCGTCAACGGCTCTCCTCCGCCAGGTGTCGATCGCCCCCGGCCGCCTGGGCGCTGGCTCCGCCCCCTGCTGGGTGTCTGGACTCCCTCATCCCGGACCTCCCGGCCCCCCAGGCGCGAGGGTCCGGACATCAAAGGGGACCAGACCTATAACTGGGGCAGGGCCAGACCAGGAAGCCAGTTGTATCCTGGAGTCGAGAGACCCGAGAAGAACTCATCTGTGACTGGCCTGCTGGCGCTGCCGCGGCCCTCTGCCTCGTGAAACCATCGTCTTGGCCTGCTGGCGCTGCCGCGGCCCTCTGCCTCGTGAAACCATCGTCTTGGCTTGCTGGCGCTGCCGCGGCCCTCTGCCTCGTGAAACCATCGACTCGGCCTGCTGGCGCTGCCGCGGCCCTCTGCCTTGTGAGACTATCATCTTGGCCTGCTGGCGCTGCCGCGGCCCGATCCACAGACACTCCAGCTCGAGGATTGTGAGCTCGCCTCTTACCACTACCTGTACCGATCCGGTACCAAGACTGTCCCGCTACCCCCTTTCCCTACAAAGACTAGAAGTGAGAGGACCCCCGGGTCCGAGATATCCTGTATCGCTGATATCCTTGCCTTACGAACCTTATATAAAGTATTGAACTCGACTTGGTGTGGTGCCTGTTTGTGGGGAGGGAGGTAACTTGTCTGTACGATCGCCGGAGACGGTCCCCCTCGGGGATCTCTCCCTCAGTACCCGGCCGACCCTCAGGGTCCCCGTCTAACAGATACGACTCTTTGGTGCACCACAAACTAGTTTCAATAACAATAGAAAATGTAGTCCCACTACTCAGCTTTCTCCTCCCCACAACCTTTCTACCATCTGCCAGCATAAACTAGGGCACAAGTGAACAGACCATATACCCCCTCTTGTTCCCAGGGTAAATGCTAAGCAGGTGTTCCCAGCTGCTGAATTCTGCATGTGGTGTTTTTTAGCTTTTCTTTTTTAAATGTTGCTCCCCCAATTATAATTTTAGTTCTTAATTACAATTATAATTACAAACACGGCAGCCTGCATACCACTCAACCTTTCTTGCGGGTAATTGCTTTGAATAAATGCTCAGAGAAACACTCAAAATAAGCACATTTCCTCCTTTCCTGTTTTTTCTCTCAAATTGCATTTCCTTGCAGACAACTTGAGAAAGCAATTAGACTGTCTGCTTTTGTCTAGAAAGGGAGCGAGAATCTTTTTCAGTTGTGTGCCAGTCGCCTGGGCAAGGGACACGATTATCAGTGACAGTTAGGAGCAAAACGTGTTACCACAAAAAATATATCGCAAGCTCCAAAAGGATTTCAATGCTTTAATTATTTAATAGATGGTACTTTTATCAATGAAGTGATATGGAAGTGCAGGAAGGAGCGGCCTGTGCAAGTAAGACCAGTGGGGCGCGTATTTTCCCTCGTCGTCAACAGGTGACGATGAGGAAAAATGAAATTTAAAAAAAAGAAAATCACTCACCTTGTGCTCGCCTCATTGCCGACTCGGCGATGCGGCGAGCGCAGTAAGTGGCTTTCCTTTTTTTTAATGTAATTTTCCCTTGTCGTCGTCTAGCGACTGCCCCTTACCCCGCCCCACCGCTCTTACCTGCACGGGCCGCTCCTGCGTACAGGTCAATGCAAGTGAGCAGTCCAATGCAGGGGCTTAACGCAAGCTCTGCAGCACATGGGGTGGGGGTGGGGGTGCCCTCCTTCAGCCCAAGGCAAATGAATAGCAATGAGATATGGGAGACTCAGTGACCCTCTTCACATTCTGCAGAGGTGGGAATGGCACTATTTTTCGTTACGTCACTGGTCAGGTGGCATTATCCTGCACCCTTGGAGCTCGATAGACTGATGCCAGAGTAGCCCTAGGTAAAGGCTGTTCTACTGCCCCAGTGGTTTCACAGAATAGCTTTAAATAAAGCTGTCTATTCAGAAACAAGCATGTACAACAATGTATTTTCAAGTGGTGGAAATTGTTCCTTAAAAAATTATTGAATTAGATTTGTTGAAGGGATCAGGGTCAACTAGGGAGCCAAGTTTTCAGACCAGTGTGACCTAAATTGGAGACAGGCTTCACGACCACTTGTAGATATGTGTGTAAGTCGTATTTATATTGCATGAACCTAGCCAAAAGTCAGCGAAAGGTAGCTGGGTTGCAGACGGTTGGTGCATTGTGATGTAATGTTCTTCAAAGAGGTGCTTTTTAAACTCTTTTCTAAATTGGAACAGTATTGGGGCAGCCCTGATGGATACGGAACGTTGCTCGAAATCCAGGATGCATAGGTGGAAAAGGCCGACTGTCTTGTTTTCGTTTTTTATACTTAGCCTACATTCTGATGGTGTTCTGGCTGTGAGTGTGCCAATAGGCACCCAGGCCTGGCTCCAAAATTAAAAGAAACAGTTTCACTCTCTTTAGAAGACAGAGCGTGTACCAGGCTGCCTTTACGTTTTTTAGCAAAGCTTTCTTTTGAGGGTGAGGTTGGTATCCTGGCTGAATCCAAATGACTTGATATACATTGAATGACACTTGTTCCAGAGTTGTGCAATGCAGTTGCGGAAAGCATTTAATTTGTCAGAAAGATATAGGTGCCAGTGCAGCTGGGATCAGGGCAATGGGAGCGGCTGCACTAGGAGCAGAAGCTTAGGCTGTGTGCTGCACATGGCTCACTGACTCAGGACTAGAAGGGGAGGCCACCACACCAGAGGCGCAACTAGAGCCACATTTCGGGGGGGGTATACAAATTTCGTGGGGGGGGGGCTAATTCTTCCAGCAGGGGCTCTAAGAAGTGGTGAAAACACAACAAAGCCTCCTTAGCAAGTAAACAGTCTTTTAACCCCTTCGGTGCTGATGACGGCTCCCGGCCGTCATGAGTCACGGTGGGCGTGTGCTGATGACGGACGGGAGCCGTCATGACCACGCCCACGATCATAATGTCCAGCACGGGCGCGGAATTCCAACCGCGGCCAAGGTGTTAAAGACCTGTGAAGTACTCGAGTGCGGCTGCAATAAGACGGTAGCCAGCCCGGGAAGCTGTCTCAGACCGGTCTGACACACACAACGGGGGGGCTGAAGCCCTTTGAGCACAATGTGTGTTGCGAGCCTGCACGACATTATGGTGCTAGAAGTGACTGTTGGGCAGGAGAGGGCAGAGGTCACCGGGACAGGAATGGGCAAGATCAAAAAAAGAAAATAAATGCAGGGGCTATTCTTAGGATCCCACTGAGTCTTGCACCATCCATTGCCCCTGCCAACACTGTCAATGACAGTACCAAAGCAACTTGTAACCATCACACTCTTTCAAGTGTGACAATGCAGTCTATTGCAGGCCAGCCACAGGTATAAGACTGGCCTGGGTGGCAGCCATTACGTTATAATGTATTTTGAATTATTAAACACTGTTGTGCTCACCTCAAAATTAGACAAACAGTGCCACTTTGTGTTAGACTTTCCTAAGTGCTGGTGTTGAGAAATAAGGGCCTATATTGACCGGATGTACGTTGTTACAACGCATGCTTTTACTACGCATGCCTTTACAACGCAGGTTTTTCAACGCAAGTCGTTACAACGACTTGCGTTGGGGGTGCTGGATAGTGAATAGTTTAATTTACTATTCCAACTCCAGTCCCCGTGGATAGTAGGGAAGGTGTAGGATAGTAAATTAAACTATTACCTATCCTAGAGCGCCCTCCAGCGCAATTCGTTGTAATGACTTGCGTTGAAAAACCTGCGTTGTAAAGGCACTGCGTGGTAAAAAGTTGCGTCGTAAAGGATGTTTCCCATTCTGACCACCCACAAATACCAGCTCAAATTAAGCAATGGGCAGGACAGCAGGGGTGTATCTTGGTCATATTACAACAATCACTCTTGCATATCCTATTAGAATACAATAAATGACAAGCAGGACATGATGGGGACTTAAGGGGCAGTGGACAGGGAGAGGAGTGTAAATTGTTAGGAGTACTAAGCGGGAAGAAACAATATTTTGTAAAGTGGCTAAAACTTGTGAAGACCTTCAAAATAGAAAGGGAAAGAGAGAGAGTGTGTGTCTGTATGTTTGTCCGTATGTAGAAATACCAGATAAAACCCAACAGAGGTGTCACCATACCCGACAGCGATCACCTGGTCTCAAACACTTACTGGATAATACATTTATTAAGGGGTTAACTTAAAACACTCCAAAGAATCCCCTAGAACTACGCTCCTATATGAGGATTGGCATCAGTGCTGTGGCCAAGCAGAGGCAGGGGCCAGACAGGCTGAGCCAGGCACACTGGTGCTGCATCACAAGTGCTGATATTCTCCCCCAGAGGGCACAAAAGGTAATACCACTACACTGCTCATGGACCGCCCCGCCTCAAAGCTCAGTGACTGCTGATCAGGAGACCTCAGAGAAGTAGAGGTCTTATAACAACTAAACACTTATATTTAGGAGTCAAAATCTTGGAGTGTGTTGTGTATTTATCATGACAACATCACATGGAGCCCAGCCTAGTCACCATCTCAGAGCAGCAGGTAATGCACATGTTATGCCTGGGCATGGAAATGGTCTCTCTGGACCTGTCAGGTAGCGGCTGTGATTTAGATTGCCTCCCAGTATCTGATTTAGATTGTCACCCATAGGAGGTGTTCAAGAGTCCCAGTGGGCAGAATAAAATGCCAGTGCCACCGATGGTGAACCACCAGCTCAAATGAATGATGACTTGAGCTTTTGACAGGTTTTTTGTCAATTAGCGAATGACAGCCACATATAGAAATGCCATATTCACAGCTCTATGGAAGCATATTTTTATTGTTTTTATTTATTGCACTTATAGAATATAAACGTGGACACCAAGGTCCATTTCCTTATGATTGACTGGGGGTTTGGAGTTCATTTCTGACTTCAATGAGATTTACCAAGAATTCAAGGATGAGTTTTGCTAAAATGGCAAAAGCTTTGCAACTTTTCTAGGTCATGTTTTCCATGAAAGAAAGGGCTCCCTACCTAAAAACAGGGCGCTACCCAGAGTTCCTAGCTGCTGTTGTTTATAATTTGTAGGGCTCTCCAGGCTAGCAAGTTTTAACTTATACTGGGTGCCCATTGTCTCTGTAGAAACTTAAGCATTTATGATGAGCTCTAATTAACATTTTTTTAAATATTTGTTCCAGGTTGACGCAGATTATATTATACCAACCCAAAGTTGTAATATTGTGCCTGGAATGATAAAACTCCTTAGTCATTTTTCAGGTCAGTAAGGCTAGTGCTAATTAATTGTATACTAAAATTGCAAAAATAGGAAAACACATGATTTTGATTGTAGTTGGTATTGTAGGTGGGCTCCATAAAAAGGATCCGCTCTCCATTTAAAGAAAGAGCGCAGAGTTGCATTTTTGTATAATTTATGGAGTCCTCTAACCTTGTTAGCTTTTTGTTTTGTTCTTGAAAATCTACATTTGTGGATTTCCATGTGCATTTCAAGTCACAAAACGTACTGATATGAAATTTCACCAGGTGATACATTTTGCACAAGTAAATGATGCTGGAATGTGGATCTGTACATGATCTTTTCGTTGTTTTTCCTTCCTGAGAAAAAAAAATTCTAGTGGGGGGACGCCATTTCCTGCTCACAGATATCGAGGTGTTCCCCTATCATTTCTCATCCCTAATTTCAGTCTCTACTGACTCTCAGATGAGACATTTTACAAGAGTTCCCAGGGTAGTAAACTAGTAAAAAAATGTTTGTGACTATCCATGAAAGTATAAGTTTGTGGATGTGTACTGAATTCCGCAAGCCTCAAGGAATGAACTTCCGTGCAACCACATTTATGAACATACAAAATGTGCCATAGAGGCGGAATTTGCATATTTGTAAGTGCAGTTTTTGAAAGCAAAGTTTTGTAGGTGTGGTCAACTGGCGCTTTCTGGTACTCTTCCTTGACAGTGCTGCTGCTACAGGACCTGGCACTAAAACACTATGCACGCAAAAAGTATACACTAAGAATTTCAACACACTAGCTAGGTTAGAATGCAACAGACATTTTCTAATTGTAAGATGAAATTTTAAGAAAGAAAGTTCAACATTTATTTCACCTTGTTTAGAAGCTAAATTAATAATCCAGTTTATTAATTCAATTGATATATCGCTGTGAGACAAATAGCCCATCCTGTTAGCACGTGATTTTGTGGAAATGGCAGTACACTCGTTAGGCAAACATGATCACTTTTTCACTTAGAGCATCAGGACAGACCTCAAGGCTCTTCATATAAGAGAAACAAAGAAGTGTTGTTCGATGCTTCCATTGAGACTAGCAAATGTGGCACAGTATGGCTGAAAAATCCTCAAAGCAACATGGTTAATTACAGGAGGAGCCAGAGAGTAACAAGCTCCATATTTCAAATTATTGTAAACCCACTTTGCAGCACAATCCCAATGCCTCCCGCATTGCATTTCTTGTTAGAAAAGTGGCCACTCGGGTTGAGGGCAATACTAAAATATCATGTGAATCCTGGTATGGCTGCTCAGTTATTTCTATGACATAATATAGAGGTACAAAATATAGCTGCAAAAATATTGAGGACAAAAATATTGACTTTACATACTTACTATAAGTACTATAATATTGACTGCAAGCATATTGTGGAAAAAATATTGAAAATAGATAAATAAATAAATAGGTAACTATATATATATATTTACAATAATTTAACATTAAAATAACGTTAACAATAAATTTACTTTAAAAAGATATTATGTTAAAAAATATATATGGTACAAACTTGTGCAAAATTCAACTAAAATGTAAACAAAAACACATTTATACTAAAATGAATAGATACATAAATACTTTAATTAAATACAAATGTAATACTTTAAAAACGTATTAATACTAACATAAATTAAATAAAACATAAAACATATATGCATATAAATGTGTGTGTGTACGTATAATTAATCAAATCACAATTAAACATAAAATAAAAACATAGGAGTAAATTAAAATGAACTAACAAACATATAAATACACGCAAACAGTAATTAAAATAATGAATGAAATATATTAAATGTATTGCATTTAAGTAATATGCAAAAAGTAATTTGTTAAATTAACTAAATCAAATTTCGTTAAACAAATAAAAGTTTATGAAATACTCAACAATGTATAAAACACTTCCCACTCTATTCTCCTACAAGCCCAAAATTCAACCAATAAAAAAAGTTAAATAAAATATACCTATTTACCATAGCAAAAAATAACATATAACTATTTGTCAAAGGCCCAAAAAAAGAATACCAAAGTCAAAACATAGTTTTTTTTAAATATAATTGGAAATAAATAACTATCAAATGATTACCTATGACACTAAAACTAAAAAATACAAACAATTAAAAAGCAGATATTATAAACAACGATATTACATCAAAATATTAAATCCTTCAATATTTTTAACAAACAAACAATCTGATTCCTACTTGCGATATTATACCCCACAATATTATTGCCATCACAATATTTTATTTAAGATATTAAGGTTGAACATCTCTCCACTATTCACATTTATTACATGATCAGAAAACTCATAGTGAATGGTGTGTAAGAATATTCCAAGAAGTGGCCTGTCGATTACACATGGGCACACAACCCTTCTTCTAAGTTGACAATTTTAAATTTAGCTTTATAGTATGTTCTTTCTTTTTTATTTTACGTGGTTGGTACGGTCTTACCGATATTAAATTGTGCCTACTGTTGTGCTATATATATTGGAAAGATAATTGTGAATTCCTTATATTCCATAAAAAATATCTATTAAAAATATAATTGAACAGCCCTCACTTTGCGACCATTTCTCATTCAAATGTGTTGTCCATGTTGATGAAAGCTTGCTCTAGAATTGTAAAGGCTGTTTTGGTTAGCCACAATTCTGATAATTCTAAATGTTTGCATCTGTGATCAAGTTTCTCTTTGTGGGAAATAAATAAATATCTAAATTCTGAATTATTGCTTAACTTTGCTACGAATGTCCCCTGTCACATTGGAAGCAAGTTGTGTCTTTTCTGGCTCTCTCTTCTGTATCACAGGCTGTGAAACAGGTAATTGCATCACTAGATTAGCACTCTGTCTTGGCTTTTCCGCACACTTCCTGATTGGCTCTTCTGTCACACTGGCTCCAGACTCTGACCTTAATGGTTGCTTCGCAGATCACACTAACAGTTCAGACAAGCCCTACTGCAGAATTCCAATTTGTAAATCAGAATGTTTTTCAAAGTATCATGACATCTGAGGGTACTGCAAAACCCACAGGAGGTGGAGAAGTGCGAAGCTGGGTGAGATAATTTTTTAATTGTGCACAATGAGAAAATCTAGTTAGGGTAAGACATACCACTTTCTAAAGGAAATATAATTCACACTTGGTTGAATGGGACAGTTGTACAAATCATAGGCAGGCTGGGGACATGATATCCATGTACACCAAAGGGATCAATAAATTGGCTCCTTGGACAAGTCTTCTGAACAAAATGGACACAGGACAGAATAAAATGGACACCAAATGTATTATCTGCCACTTCTTTTCTCTGAAGACATCTTTCCTCAGGAGCAGATGCAACTAGGGAGGAGTGAGCACCAATTCAGCACTATTTGTTATGTTTGCAGTTTTAAACAGTGCAAACTCAGCCCAAGGTATTGGAGTGCTTTACATGAGCACCAGTTTCATTACACAAGGTCACCATCATTTTTTAGACACTGGCAGATAAAAATGATTTGCCCTGAATCACAGAATGTTGAGCCGATGCTAAGAATCGAACCTGGTTCCCCAGATCTAAATTCAGCAGCTTTGAGCCTAACACAACATCCTCTTCTTTTCCCTAGATGCCTCTTGGTTTCTTCTCCCCCACTGAAATATATTTGTCTTAAAATAGCTTAAATGAGCATCAGTTAGAAAGTTTCAAATGATATTGAAGATTATCAGTTTCTTATGTGAATTGTGAAGGTTTCTGTAAGTGTCCAAATGTTGACGCATGGAGACTAACTGAGTCACTATGAGACTTTCCAGACAGTTCAGTGAGGAGGATAATCTGGATTGTTCAAAAGGGGCTTTTTTCCAGGCCACAGCCTCAATCTGGAAGCCACCCCAATTAGTGATTGGCTGGTCTCGAACCCAAAAACCACTTTACTTGAAGAAGAAAGGACTTTTAATAGTTGTGAGAGAGCTGAAAGCAATGCACCCTGCTAAAAATGTTGTCTTGGCCATGCCAATGGAAACATATGGATGTTACAGCTCAAATAAGACAGAAGATGATACCACCCTTCGTTATTTTTCACAAGTTCGTTTAGGGACGTTTTAAGGTAGGGGCAAAGTGGACAATTGCCCAGGGCTCATACCTTCCAAGGGGCCCGCTGGGAAAGTGGACTTTCTCTCTATCTCACATTTGTCTATTTCTCCATCTCAGCTGTTAATGTATTATTCAATATTGTATGGCATCACAGGGCTTAAATTAACAGAACATGAGTAATAAAATGCAAAGATTTTCCAGACAGGCACCCCTAAAGTATGTTTTATCCTTAATGGGACATTGGCTTTGTCCAGTGGATAAGGTGCAGAATTATAATACTTAAATCTAAGACACCAATTGTACAATAATAATAAAAAAAAGTGGAAGGTAAAAACATACACTTTCCTTGAAAATGGAGAGTTCTTCTGTGCAGGCATAAGCTAGTGGTATTTAGTTGTTTAGGACAAAGAGGTTGTCTGATAGAAGATCAATGACAAAAATATCCTGTGGACAGAATATCATGTCAAAAATATTGAAGACCAAAATATCGAGAAGCTAAGTGCAAATAGGTAAGTGTAGATGTACTATTCTTATCTCCACATCTATATATCTTAACGATATATATATATATCATCAAGGTACATATATGTGGATTAAAGTATATTAAAGTTTGCTTACCCATAAAAACTTGCCTTCAAGCATTTTTGTCCTTAATATTCTTGACACAATATTTTTGGCTTGATATTTTGTCTAAACACCGGGCAAAGAACATCCAGCTGATATGGTGTGCAGAAAGGTATCTTATTTTTTGTTGGAGGAGATGGATGTGTTACTTGAACCAAGATACATGTCACCACCCCTTTCTCCTTCCCCCTTAACCCAGTCATCATAGAACGAGGAGGCTCTGGCACAGACAAATTGTTTCTCAAGAGTTTTTTTGATTAGCAAACAACAAGCTTTTTAGGTAGACAAAAAGAGGGTACTCTCCAGAGCCCAGCTTTGTAACTACAACACTTAACCTAATGAATAGGGAAATATTTTCCAACTAAACCTACCTATATGGCTCCCACATGCATTTATAATGATGCAAAATATCAAATTCAGTTCTTTATGAAAAAATAAGTCTAGCTGTAAAATCAATGTTATTGATGTCAATGTCAAAGTGTCAATGTCATTGATTTGACAAAAGTTCATCATTGATTCTCTGAGTATTGCTTGTGTTTTTGGTATGTCAACCAAATGACCTACCATATTTACTGTAAACACTTAGTTGGTCTCCATTTCCTATTTCAAAAAGAAGAGTGATGGTGTATGCCTGGTTTTGCACATTAACCTGGAGCTCTGGGCCATCTCAGCCATCAGTTCTGTGCTGCTTCGCCTGCAGATGGCACCAAGAAACAGGTAATCCTTGCCAAAGACATCATTTATGCACTGGCAATGAGCCTAACTTCCAATTACAACTTGTTTCAGGTACATCAGTGAAAGTATCTGCCTTCATCTCCAATGTACAGAACTCAAAGATACAAATATCTCAGAGGCCTTTAAAAATCCAGCCTTGATCCTTTCAGTGGACTAAAGCATGAAATTCGAAGCTGCCGTTTTAATCTTTAATGCTACAGGGCAACATTTTGCCTGAGGAATATTACACCCTCCGAGATGCATGCATCCCAGAAGAACATTGTTCCGGGAGTAGGTTTACGACTAATCTGTGTGCCCCTCAGCACCGCCATGATACCAGCATCATTAGGGGTTTCTATACAGCCCGCCAAAATTTAGGGGCAATGGAAATATGTGATTCTGCAGCAATAGCATTCTCTACATAACTATGGATTCTCTGCATTTGCCACATAGTCCTCCATATGTGGCATAACTAGCAGATTTTGACCCAAAAACTGTTTCTCTCTCAAAGGGATGAAAAGATACTTCGAAAGTGCCAAACTTGGTACAGCACAGAGGCAGATCCTTTGCAAAGGATATCTGGTCACTATTTAGTTGCCAGTTACTGTATTCAGATGTTAAATTGATACGAATGAGGTGAACACATTGGCCATACAGTAGTGAAATGTCAAAATAGTGAAATAATACTGCTACAGCATGGGTTGATTATGCTGCACAATTACCCAGATAGCGGCCTGAAATGTAAGTTGGACCACTGTGCGCCTGATGAGGAAGACACATTTAAGGGTAAGAGAGAGGCTACCAGATGAGTATAGACAAGGACTAGCTGTTGATTGGTATCCGAGCATAAGAGTAAGGATGCCCTTAGATTTTCTAATAGCTTGGATATGGTCACTAGAATTATGGTTTTAACTGAAGACCTAATCATGATTCCGAAATGGCTAATTTAATGCGCAAAAATGGCAAATTACATGCCACCTGGAAAAAGCGTGCTAACGCCAACATAGGAAAGGTGCTGTGAAACTGAGGGTTTATTCCACTATACCTCACAGTGCTTCTGTCAGAGACATCTAGCCGTAGCGTTCAAGATCATGCAGATTTAAAACTTGGTCTCAAATAAATAAGTGAAAACCACGTGCCATTCAACCATATAGCAGCGAGTACGGATTTTGGAGCCAGAAAGGAACAAAATGAATTTGAAATTTGCACAAAAAGTGACTACCAGATAGTGCTTTTCAGTCCAAGTCAATTCCAGATCCTCGAAAAGATGCCTTGCAAAATGGAGTGTAGGTGTGTGCAAATGAAAACACACTCCCACACAAGTCACAGAGGGGCCAGTGAGCATTGAGGTACTCGGACACAGATATCCAAGTTAACCTGAGGAATAAAGAATATTTGAGGCAATATGTATGAAAAACTGACACTAAGTTTTCAGGTTTATGAAACATTTCACACCATGAACTTCCCAGGTTTCGTAATAAAAAAAGGCAGATGTCATACAGAGTAGTATGTCAAGTGGTGGCTGCTCCCTCAAGTAGTTTAATGCAAGCACTACATTAGAGGTGGAAAGATACAACTTAACAGCCAATAGCATCAGGACACATAGAGATGCTCCTCTAAACTGAGGCACGATGTGATGGACAGTCTCAATGCTTTGATGAAAATAGCTTCAAAGGAATCATTAACAGGGGAAATGGGTATGCAGGATGAAATTCAGATCCTAAATATGGAATTGCAGAAGCTGTGGCTCCTAATGGGTATCAGGAATTATGGCAAAGACAGAGATTAAAATTGACTTCCGGTGCTGCAATAAATAGGGAAATGGGAAAAATTGATGGGGCTGGGATAATTTTTCTGCAGTTACTCTTATGCATTTAAATATATTCCCGTCTATTCACAAAGGCAATTTCGAGTACGTAAATTAACACTTTTGTAGCACTCTTTTACAGAGTCTTACATGCCTTTGGCAATTGACGTCAAACATCTAAAACGGGAAATGGTTATATAGTGGCTATTCATATGCAATTAGTACACATAAAAAGGTCTGTTCCCAGTTTTACAGTTTTACAAAAAGGGAGCTGGATGTTTCGGGGCCCATTCCTAAATGCATGTAAGAGTATGTCAAAGAATACTCCTGTAGTAATGGCTCCTGTACTCATAAATGCTCTTGTGAATCAGCCCCTTAGTCTCCTCAATCGTTCCATTTTTGCCTTGAATATAGCCTTAGAGCCCGACGTAGCGGGCTCTACCGGCCATTAAAGGCCCACACCCGTGTTAAAGGGAGCAGGCCTTTAATGGCTGGTAGAGCCCATTACGGAGGGTTCTAAGGCTAGTAGAACATTCTGACCCTAGAAGGCAGAAGGTTCTAATTTGTAAAACAAAGACCTCATGGCCCACGGATCCCTTCAAGCTCCGTTAGGCCTTTGTTCACAGGAACAGCTGGGAACAAACATTGGAATGCTGATGCTCCGGGCTTCTACCAGCCATTAGAAGCCCAGAGCACTACATTGTCTTCAACAGAGCACTCAACATTCTAATGTTCTAATGAGGGTTAGTAGTTTCCCTCAATGCTTGTTTGTGAATGTGTATACCTTTGCCATTGTAATCCTAAATGCAAAATCCTAAGTGCAAAGTGCTCGGCTGGCTCCCAAATCCCCCCCACCCACTCCTGGGTGGGGGGTTGTAGGTGCTGTCGAGCTCTTTGCCTGGGCCGGTTTTCGTCCGATTTTGTTACAGGGCTGAGGCCCTGTAACAAAACGGCCCCCAGGGGCCCCAAACCGGGCCCCGCTACGGCCAGTCCGGCCCTGACTGGAAGCCTACATACCCTCCCAAATGAGCCAGAGTTATTAAGGATTCCTTTTATTGACACAACATGTTAAAATCTTTTTTTGGCTCTGGTGTGATAGGTTTATATTTATGATTACTTTATTAAGCACAACATTCACTAAAAACTGTTTCTTGGCTCTAATATTATTCTTGAATAAATGGCTGTGAAGCAGCTAAAAAGGTGTGTTTCATATATCTGAAGGTATCCAATGCTTTTATCGAAACAAACTGGTTTCAAAATCAGCTTTATCTGCCATGGTATATCACTACGAGGTCTATGTATCTCTGTTCATTATGTGCTGATAAAATGTAAAAAAACAGGGGCGTAATGGAGACATGCGCATCCTACAAATCACAAAAAAATAGCTGACCAAATAAATACGTAAATAAATGGAAACTTTGATTGTGTTTGGGACATTCTTTCAGCGTTTTAACGATTGTATTTTTGTCTAGATCAGAGCCAAGAATGGCAGACCTGGGGAGGGAGGGTGAATGGGAGAGAGAGGACTCCCTCAGTAGGGGGTCGCGTTTCCAATTTACTGGCTTCCCATACAGCATCATGCTTCGGTATTATGAAAGTGTGTTACTGCTGACATTGTATCCCAACAGGGGACTGGGAGGATTAAAATACAACAGGGTTAAGGGCCTTTAAAATAAAAATATGCCATGGGGAATTTCCCTAGAGGTATGAAAAAGAGTTTAATTGCTGTGTTCTAAATGAAAACTCTAGCCAATTACATGGGTAAAAGAGGACAGGATCGCCTGCTTAGAATACTCAATGCATCCTTTGCTGAGCAAGCTCTTAGTATAATGAGCTGAAAATAGTCCACACATCATTAGCACATATTGACCTCATTTTCTATTAGCTCCTAAATGAACTCTGTGACCTCACAATGCCCAGAATGTCGTCACCCAACGATCCTGTATACCACGAGTTACTAGTTGGCCCGATACCACCATTTCACAGGTATATATATATATATATATATATATATATATATATATATATATATATGTATGTATGTATATATATATATATATATATATATATATATATTTTTTTTTTTTCAGGGCTTAATTGTTTTATTGACTTTGATATATATTTTCTACATTACTGATTGTGTTTGCCCATCCGGGGCACAATGTTGACAGTGAATTTATCTGTAATTGTACCACTTAGTAATGATGCTCTTGTAATGCAAGAATTATGTCCTTTCTTTATTTTTATGATCGGATGTATTTAAACACTGCCTGATGGCCTCTAATTGAGAAAGGCGATTGCCGAAACTCGTCTTGAAGAGTGTTTTTGCCCAATAAATCTATTGGACTCGTCCCTGTGAGTGCTGCGTACTTTTTGTGCAACTGAGCTTAGGTCTGAGTGTGACCCGCGTGGTGCCGTCACCCGCTGCTGCAGCACCCGGCCGAGAGTGAAGAGAAGCGGATGGACAGTAAGCTTCAATATATATATATATATATTTATATATATATATATCAAGCTCACTGGGGTAACCACAGATTGAGAGGCACGCAAGCACAAACCAGCCTTTCCCCATTAAAAGCTTTATTCGGGACTCGCAGCTTTGCATCTTAGTCCGCGCTGCCACAGCATTCCGCCTGACGCGTTTCGTGATGAAATCACTTCCTCAGAGGCTCACGGAGCAGTACTGGCCACACCCATTTAATCCCTTATACGCCTATTTCCGCATTTCTGGGAGATGTAGTGCACCTTTACAGTCCTGAATCGTTGCTCCTGCCGTGGCACAATCGAAAACCCTGGGTGGGCACCAAGATGTTCAGCAGCGTGCAATTCCAGGGTAAGTGCTCCAGACAGAGCTCTTAAGATGTAGCCCCTCGGCCTCCTTCCCTTTACAAGGAGTGGTGCTCTCTCGGCGGCTGGTCTGCCGCTTTTAACATCAAGCTCACTGGGGTAACCACAGATTGAGAGGCACGCAAGCACAAACCAGCCTTTCCCCATTAAAAGCTTTATTCGGGACACGCAGCTTTGCATCTTAGTCCGCGCTGCCACAGCATTCCGCCTGACGCGTTTCGTGATGAAATCACTTCCTCAGAGGCTCACGGATCTGTGGTTACCCCAGTGAGCTTGATATATATATATATATATATATATATATATATATATATATATATATATATATATATATATATATGTATATATATATATATATATATATATATATATATATATGTATATATATATGTATATATATATGTATATATAGATAGATATATATTCATATATATGTATATATATATATTTATATATATACATATATATATATATATAGAGAGAGAGAGAGATAGATACACGCATACACATACTATCCTATGCAGTTCGCTATCAGAATGAAAAGGAACAACACATACCTGCCAGCCCCTTCTGCCCTTTAGCATCCCCGAACTTCTCATTAACCTAATTTTGCCATTACATAATTGCTCACTTACCGCCCTAACGGAGCTGGTTAACTGTCTGTAGATTTATACCACATTACCTTACTTGTCCCCACAAAGCTAATTATTTGTTCTGCATAACGTTACGCTCTTTGCTTATGAGTTGATACACATTGTTTGTGTATCCTAATTAAAAATGTTACAGTACATGTTCATTCTCGTTTCCGTTTACTGTCATCACAGTGACCTTTAAGCGACTGCCCCCCTGTGACCGAATAATTTTCGTCCGTGATGAAAATAATTGTTCCCACATTGCTAAATTCTCAACTGCAGGGTCAAACATTAGTATATGCCTCTTACACTTCTGAAATTGTCCCAAGCAGATCCTAAGAATGTCAATCAAGTGTATATGACTTAGGCCGAGATTACATTTTTATTGTGGAAGTCAAATCTCACAAAATGTGGAAATTTTGCCTTCTGAGTATTGAGCACATTTTTTTGCAATGTCGCAGACCCCTATTTTTTTATATTTTTTTCGTATTGCAACTGGGCTTAGCAGTAAACATTTTGCTGCATATATTTTTTTCTTTGAACAAGAATACTGAATTGAATGTACTTTGTGATGAAAAGAAACTGCAATTATCCCACGCTTAGGGGCATATTGTCAACAACTAGCGATATTTATCGCTAAAGAAGCTTAGCGAATTTTTTTTTATCGCCAAGCATCGCCGGATTTTATCTCAGAGATAACGTACTATTAGCATCGTTTATCTCCAATGCGATAAAATAACCGGCGATAGCGGCGAAATGCGTGAATATCGCTGGAAAACCAGCGATATTCCCGCATCATCGCCAATAGTCTTAACCTGAATATCCACCTCCCATTGGATATACAGGCTAAGAACTGGTCTGAGCAGGCGTTAGCGACTGCTTTCAGTCGCTAACTGGTTGGGTACGCCCACTTTGCATGTCATTAGCGATAAATATCGCTGACATGCAAAGCGGACCCCAAACCACTCGCTATCACCTAAAAGCTGTCGCTAACTGATGTTAGCGACATGTTGCTAATAGGGCGATGGAATTATCGCCGCTTTGTGGCCGAAAACGGCCGCAAAAGCGGTGATAATATCATTTCGCCTGCCTTGATAATATGCCCCTTAGTATGGCCATGCCGTAGTGTTCAAGAAGTGCCTCTCCTGTTCCTAGAGGCATAGAATAGCCGACAGCTGTGAAAAGACACATTAGAAGTTATACACAAGGGGGCTTATTTATAAGCCCCTTGCGCCACCAGTAAGTCACTTTTTCCCATATACAAAGTGACGCATCAGCAGCGCAAGGGGCTTGTAAATAAGCCCCATGGTAGGAAAGGCAGCAGGTGAGTGTCCCCCTCCCTACTGCCCGATACCTCTCTTATTTATTGAGGTTAAAATCTTGTCCAAAATGCAAGCGGATAGACTAATCAAAGTAATCCTGTGCTTGATCCATCCGATAAGGCAGGATTCATGACCAGTAGATCCCCCCACTGCCTCTGAGGTGGTTACACAACTGGATGTATGAAACAGATGAAGGGTCCCTCCACATTACTATCATTAGATGCCATAAAGGCATTTGATCCTATGGATTGATGTTGTCCTGTGCAGGTGACAGATACATTAGGTTTGACCCACTGTTTATCTGGATGCAACTACTGTATACAAATACTACTGCAGAGGTGAGAGCCAATGGGGTTACTTCGCACAAGTGTCAGTTGGACATTGCGGCCCCCTGACCACTAGCTTGATGACTTGGGGCAGACTCATGGATTAGGAGAATCCAATGGGTCCCTATGGTGGAGCATCAAATATCGCTATTCGGGATGACCTTCTCCTGGATATCACACACCCTATGTGAACATTGCTTAGGTGGCTTGACATCTCTAGGAGTATGAGGGAAGCTTTAGTGACAGGGTAAATTAGCACAAATCCACACGGCTTAAGATGAAGATGTGGTAGGGTGAGCAACCTCTGATAGCCCAACTCTCGGTACGCTTGGACTGGTTTACGTACCTGGATATAGAGGTGATATAAGATCCCAAAACATTCTTTGATTGAAACTTAGTCCTGTCACTTAATAACCTTAGGGAGGATGGACACTGGTGCACATTCCTTCTTTTAATGATGGGAAGAGTTGCCATGTTTAAAATAATCTCCCTATCCTCCTACTAGGTGTCATCCAGAATACCCCATACTATATACCAGAAACTATGGGGCCGGTCTGTGGGGGATCGAGAATATATCAGCCATCCAAACAGTAGAAAACCATTTTTTAAGGTATCTACTAGCTATACCGAAATCAACATCTGTCTACATGACCCACATAGAGTTAGGTCTACCATACATTTCAGATGTAATTAAAGTTGAGCCCCTGCTTTTGTGGCATAAAATCTGGTCCACCCCGGAGGCTGTACTAAATCGAGAAGTAATTTTGGACATTCTTAAACTAGAAGGGGCAAAATACACGAAATGGCTGGTATACGTAAAAAGTGTTTTTTGTGAAATTGGACGCCCAGATCTATATACTGATCCTATGTCGTTGGAGAACTTTTCTAGGAAAACCTTGAGAAAGATCTTAATGGATCATCTGGAAGCCAAGAGGTGGGCTATTCAAAAATCAAACAAAACAACTTTGGATTTCCAACTGATTACTTTGAATAAGGGTCCCCAATTGTATCTTTCCTCTGATTTTTCCCATTTTTCTAGAATGCTTCTTACTAGATTTAGATTGGGCTCCTTCTACCGCCTCATAACATTCCCTTCTTGTAACAATTGGTCTCGAAATCTCTGCCCATGCCCTTGTGATGACCTTTCCCCTCAATCGAACATTCATTCTATTTTATTCTGTACATATTATCTAGTTCCCAGGAAAGCTTTATTGAGACCTCTTTTTAAGAAATGGGGCTTGAGGACCTGTAGAGATGCCTTTGTTCGGTTGCAACAGTTGGAGGACAAAGATGTTATATGCACTATGGAACAGTTCTTAAAATTGCTGCTTAAATTCAGGAAATCTTTGATAGCCCATGCATGTTTGTGTTTTTTAAATCCTTGGCTGTTTTGCACTTTTTATATTTTTTATGATGTTTGTGTTTTTAACAAAATGTAATGATTGCTTTTATGATATCCTTTTTGAATATCGAATAAAGCTTATTTTGATTTGATTTGATTTATATACCAGAAACAATGTTTTGGTGGATAGATGGAGAACGTCACACTTTGCTTTACCTGTTTTATGATCTGGGTGGGGGCGCTGCGGATAGCCCTATCAAACATGGTGAACTGTGACATCATAGATCTTCCAAATGTCAGATTCTACTTCTGTACTGCACAAATGTTCATGATTAGTGACTGGACCTTTGAGATGGACAATTAACTGGCAGTCAGCCTGGATAGGGTGGCTGTGGGAAACTACATTTAAGGTGGAGGCGGCTTGGATTTCTCTCACAGACAGCAAGGGTTGTCACCGACCCATGGAGGACGACCAATGCAGTGCTGGGCTGGGGTGATGTTAAAACCTGCAACACACCACTATGGGGAGAAGATAAATAGAGGATGCCCCAAAACCTCAGACGTTTTGATCTAGGACCTGCTAGACATACCTACAGCGAGGAAAGTTGTGGCACTAGACATAGAAGATGCCACCCAACTTCAAGAAGAGTTTGGCTTAAGTCAAGCATGACACTACAGGTATCGTGGCTTAGATACTCCATTGGGACAGACTTGATGGAGGAGAGTGATGCATCATCACTTGAAAATAGGCTTCTCTTGGTTGAACAGTGTAAAGTCGGAATAGCCACAACCAGTAGAACATTAATAAATAATGCCCAGCAGGGACTGCAGAAGCTTAGAGAAAATTTGAGAAATGGCAAAGGCCTGTAGGACTCCTAGGAGATGCTGAATTGGAGGAGGCTCTAAACACCTTACGGAGGTCACAATTCGAGCTAGCTTCAGGTTGATACAACAGAAAATCCTCTGCAGGGCCTATTGCAATAGCAGTAGGCTATATAAAATGGGACTATCCCAGATGGATGTGATCCTTGACTGTACAACTGAGGAAGGCCGATGACTACACTCCCTCCAGGCATGTGACGTCATTGAAGCATTTTGGATGGAAGTGGAGGGTGTGCTTTCTGGGGTATAGATGCTATGCTCCTGATGACACTTTACTTGTCCTATTGGAGAGAGATGAAAGACATAGACCTCCGGGGACTTAAACTAATGCTTGCAAAAAAAGGCCTATGGGTGCTAAAGGGGATATTATAAGAGAATGGAGGAGCCGTTTGCTGCCTTCTAGGACAAGACTGTAATTATAATTGCATTTATAGAGCACTTACTACCCCTGACAAGATGTTGAAGCGCTTGCTGCTGCGCAGCACGCTGCTCTAGGACCTGTGGTTACTCCAGTATTATTACTTACTGTTAGTTATTAGGATGAGTCTTATTCGCTCAATGAAAACCATTCCATGCAATCATTTTAGTTTTTTTATGGAGGACTAAATTAATAGTGGTTGGTTATGATCATTAGGGGTCGGGGCTGAGCTTATGCACATGGTTGGTGGGTTTTACAGAGAAGCTAGAGGAGATTATGCATTGTTAGGTTGCATAGGTATGACTTTCAACGAAAGTAGAAGAGATTCTGATCTTGTAAATGAGTTGTGGGAAATTTGCATAAATACAATAATAGAGAGTAGGCGAACATGCATGTGTCAGACTAGGTTGTGCTCAAAGAGAGGAGCCAGTCAGAGGATGGAAGGGAAGAAACAGAAAAAAAAGGAGCGGTGACAAACAAAAGTTTTAATCTAAGCATAGATTTAATGCCGACTTTAAGGAATTTCCAGAGAATATTTTTGAGACAGCATGAAGTTTGAGGATACAAGAATGTAGAAAGAAACAACATCATTTACTTGTGAAGATTTTACTATATTAGACATTTTTGACTGGTACTACAGTCAGGTAAACATCTCTCTGCAGCATCCTTACTGCTAGACAGCCGATCCAGCCTGGTCAGTTAATCAGCTCAAGGGTTAAAAGTAAAAAATGATGGCTAGACACATATGTCAATACAAAAACAAGGGAAATAATGTCCACATTGAAAAAGAGCTTCTGGTATTCAGGTTTGATTCACAGTATTAATTATACTGCAGAGTAGGGTGCATTAGAATGCCTCTGGTTTGTATCTGCACCATATGGAAGGTGAGGACAGCTTCTGACGCAGTGGAAGTGTATTACCTTCATTCCAGTGGCTGAAGGGCAGGGGGTGTAAACATGGGGGCCGATTATGATGGAGGATTTTCCGCATCCTCCGGGCCGGCGGAAGCCACCGCCGGCCCGGAGGATGCGGAAAATCCTCTGCGGACCCACCAAAGACCCACCGTCACATTAGGATGGCTGGTGGGTCCTGGTTTCCGTCCGCAGCTTTTCCGCCGCGGTTGGCTTACAACCGCGGCGGAAAAGCACTAATATGGTGACGGTGTCTCTTAGACACCGTCAGCCAAATTAGGATGCCTGAAAAGAAATGCTTTTCCACGGCGGGTTTTCCGCTGTGGAAAAGCATACGGAGCTTCACTGCGGGGGCCCATTGCGGGCCCCCTGGGTGAAGGGGGGGTGGGGGTGCACATGGGGGGTACCTATGGTACCCCCCTGCATTTGTATGCAGTAATCGGCAGGCACCGCGCGGTGCCTGCCGCTTGCTGCATACACATGCAATGTATGCATTTTTAACATTGCGGCGGGTGCAGCTTGAAGCTGCACCCGCCGCAATGTAAAGATTGAGGATGTGACCGCCACCCTGGCAGTCACATCCTAATCTGCACGGAGGGACCGCCCAGCCCCTGCGGACGGTCCATCCTACTCTATAGTGGCGGACAGACTCAGGTCCGTCCGCCATCATAATCGGCCCCATGGTGTGAGTGTGGGGATGATGAAAGGGCTGCCTTTAGAAATTCATTGAACACTTTTGTTAGCAAATGGCTGCTGATCAGACTTCCTGAAGCACTGGCCTTTCGGTAGATGCTATGGGTGAGTAGGGGTGGAGCTACTGGTTGAAGGGGACCCTTTAGGTGAGGCCAAGCCTTTGTCTACCTTCATTACACTTCAGTTCAGAGGCCTCGCAACACTATCCCATGTAAGCGAACATCACTGTGAATGTAGATAATTGCAATTTGTGACCGGCCTAATGGATATTAATTAGGTCGGTGGTTCTGCAACACCCTCTGATTCAGTATTTTACCAACTGATCTATTAATGCTTAAGACAGTTGACAAATTTTTTTACTGGTGACAAAAACTCAGCTCTGAATTTGCAAATGCATTTTACAACCTGTAATATAGTTTGTCTGCCCCCTAGAGCCTTGTTTAAAATGATGTGGCAGTGGGAAATGTGCCAAAAAGCAGTGACTCCAGCCTTTCTCTTGAGTCTTCCCTCTATTTTGGAGCTTACAAGATTTTCTTCTCTCTGTCCATACCTATCCTTTGCACTATTCCAACTCCACTTCCCCCTCCTCTTGGTTGCACTAAAAATACAAAATCAGTGCCTAATTAGTGTCAATGGGTGCAGGTGGTGGGCATCAGCACACACTTTTTGAAACCAGGACTTATTTTACAACATCAGTCTTCAGCCCAGAGCAGAAGAGACAAAGGCAGAGAATGAAGGAAGAAGAAGCCAGGAAAATATAGGACGGACAAAGGGAGACAGCTGAGATGAAAAAGAACCTGCAAAAGTGAGATATGGGGCCAGATGTTTAGGGGGGGTGAAGAAACAGGCATGAGGTGGAATCAAGAATAGGAAGCTGTGGTATTCATAGCGACGAGCTCCTAAAATAACTTTTGGCCCCTACACTTATGTTTTTGTTTTTCAGAAATTAGGCACTGTAAATAGACTACCCCATTTCAAGTTTCTTTTCACATACTTAGTAGATGTTTCTGGATCGTTTCGAAAAACGTTGTTTACCTTATAATTCCTTTAATTTTCAGAGCTGCACTCTTTTATCTTTTGCATTTCAACTTTTGAATCTAGCAGCGTGATTAAAACCACATCATGTGATGAAAAGTCAACCATTTCAATCACATTGTTTTTTGTCAGGATTGTTTCTCATTGATCTGGCTTGTTCAAATCATCATCCATCAGTTTAATTTTGCAACTCAAAATGCAAGGTATAGAATAGCATGACATGAAATAACAATAAATGGCTGGCATAGATTTCTGCCCCAGCACTTCAAAGTCTGCCTTTCTGTTTCTCACTGTTCAATTTACCACAAGCAAAGCCACGGTTATTTCTCCGACCCCCCTGATTCTCATTCCAAATTGCGTTTTTTGCTTGAACTGGCCATGATTTCTCCTTTCTCTCATTCATACATCATTCATATGTCTCAACCCTCTAAATTTTGGATTCCCTCAGTTATATCCCATATGCCTGTTCCATTTTCAAGCCGTATTTGACAGCCTACCTATCCCATTACTAACAATTTGCTCAAAGTCCCATCTGGTATAACAAATGGCTCTTGAACAATAGGAAAACGTATTTTGGCGTCATTGGTTCAATCAAGGTTTGATTACTGTTTCGCAGTTACAACAACATAATAATGAAGTCATTCCTTTTGAATCACTTTCCTCCTCTTTTAATCTCTCCCATAAATGTCTGAAACCACATCAGCTGTTGGTACCACTGCTTAACTCCACACTCGGTTCCTTCCCTTCCTTTCCCATACGAGCTCAAGGTACACAAAACTCTCTACTTCCATCATCAACTCATCCAAAGCTGCATCAGTCTACAAAGCATTGAGACTACCTTCAACAGACAGATCCATATCCAAAATCGAACTGACATGGGAATCTGACTTACTCTTCAGTTGGCCTAAACACTTATGGGAGAACATATGGGAAAAGATTAATTCTACTGCACTTCCAGCCAATCTTACTCAAACACTATACTATATTTACAGTCAACTTTTTTTCACCCCAACAGCCCCTTTCAAACTAAAACTGCTCACACAAGTCACTTGTTGGCATTGTAATATTCAATTCAAGCACTTACCTACATATGTTTTTCCCTTGTCCCAAATTATCTCAAATCTGGGTGCTTGTCTGAACACGAATAGGAGATATCATTGGCATTCACACTCCATTCTCTATTGTTGCTTTGTTTCCGTGTGGTTTGAGTAATTTTTGGTTCCATATTAAAATGTATGGCAAGTTGCTAGACCTTTTATCGTGATTGGTTTACAGGTTGTTACGTCTAGTTGCAAATCTACAGAAAATATCACACTACAACAGTGGTGGAATGTGGTACGTTATAACCATCGACTAGATCTTTATAATCTGCACTCTACCTCTCCTTGTCTAGCGTGAAGCATTGTGGGAACCATTCACCACATATTTGACTTCACTTGCAAGCAATTCAACCTAAGTGAATAATTGCTTTTTTACATTGTTATTTTGTTATTCTGCATAACGGTCATGCTTCTTTTATGGAGTTTTATTATTATAGCTATGGTAATCAATTGTTTCAAGAGGTTTTTTATTATTGAATATTTCCTTTTCTCTCTCTGTCCTCTCTTCTACCCTTCTTTTATCTCTTTTTCTTCGCTCTCTGCTTTCTTTTCAACACTTCCAGTTATGGCTTACTAAATTTGCAATTAGTCCACTTTTGGATTGAGACAAACAGCATAATCTGTTTGTCCACTAGTGGTTACGGCATGTTAGAGTGCTTGCTTTCTCTATAAAATATCACTTCACTGATGGATTATTTAGTTATAATTCAGTACACTCTTCTCTTTACTTAATAAAAACGATTAAACTTCAAAAATGTAGAAAATGTTACCTTAAGTGGGTGAAATCTTCTAATAGCGTTGTAGTTCTTCTGCCTCTCCCCTCCCTCCCTCTCCCTCTTGACAAGCCCTTGCCTGTGACTGGGCCTGTAACTCAGCCATAGGGTCTTTAATGGCCAGCAAGGTCCTCGGGAGTGGACTATGAGGCTAAAATATAACCAGAATCAGTGAAGTTATGTGAATCTATCGATGCAGCGTTTTCCACATAATTCTGGATTTTCTGCTCTTTCCACATAATCCATCCTTTTCCGCATTATTTGTAAGTTTTAACAAAAACATTTGTTTCTACTTCAAACGGATCAAAATGTACTAAAAACACTGCTGTATGTGTTGCTGCACAGTAGCAGGCCCTCAGCTGCGGAGTGGCGAGTCACTGTTCACTTGCTGTTTCCCATATGTAGGTGTTAAGACTATACTTATGAGGTGAAACCTTTGCCCAGATACTGTTAACATGTGAAAATGACAAAAGAGTAAAGTAATACTGCCAAAAAAATGTGTTGAATTATGACGCATAATTTGCCTTTACTTGCTGCTTACTTTAGTCAACCCCTTAAAACACAGTTCCAGTGGGCCTATCATAATGTACAACATAACAATAATTCTGCAATATAGTTTCTGATTATTCTTTGGAATATATAGATTGTATTGATTTGTGTGAAGTAATTAGTTTCAATTAATCCTAACCATTAAGGAAATCCTGTATTGCTGAGCCATAATGACCAATAAAAAAGTTGAAATATGCCCGCTTCAGGGGTATGTTGCCCTATTTCTGATTTAGGGTGTACTTTTTGGTAGTTTGGTCATTCATCTCAACATAAGTTCATAAAATATAATTGCGGTAAATATGATTGAGAGTGTAAATGCCACAATAACCAAGCTACGTTTCTGCATTTGCCATGTTCCCATCAACATTGCTCCTTTTCCGCGTAGTGTTTGGCCTTGGGCCAACCAATGTGCGACTAGGGTTGTGAATGGCTGCCTCCTTACAAGTGGGTCGTGAAGTGCATCATTTTCGCACATGTCTAATTTGCTTGAGGTTTCAATTGAATATCTTTGGATAGTGGTGTTCATAGGCTGAGTCTAGTAGGAACATACATTTGGCACTGCTGAGAAAGGATGCGAGTTTCTGACTATAATGCCGCTTCTGTATAGCTGCATTGTAATTGACACTCGATAATAAGAAAGAGGCAGTAATTTACCCAGCGTGGGGCAGGTGTATTTGAAACGGGGAAGGACAATTCAATGCTTGTTGAAGAGAATTGAAAGACACAACAAAGAGGACCCCTGGGTATTAGATAAATAGGCAGACAAATCAGGGAAGCAAAAAGCAATACCAAACGAAGAAAATTGGCCTGATTCACAAACTGCATTTCGTAGTACCTTAAAGTCGGACTACTCACAAACTACAAAATACAGTTCACACCCCTGTGGCCGGAGACTTCTGCCTCGTCTTCTCCTATCTGTTCTGTGCAGAGGTCTTCAGCACAAGTGCAGACATCTCCGCACACGTAGGTATTCATTATTTTGTAGATGTGGGAGGGACAACTGGGAATGGCTAGGAAATGGGGAATGCTTACTACTGAATGGGAGAGATTTTGAGAAATTTAAGGAGGGTTTTGGGAGGGACATGCTAATACAAAAGACATAAGACAAGCCATTGTAGCATAAAATATATTGAGTCCCTGAAAGTCAATATGAAACTAGATTTGGTGGGCTTCCTGGATTCTGGGAAAATCACTTAATATCCTGGTGCCTAAAAAATATGTAACATAATCCGTTACACGTGTAAAGCGCCCTAATGCCCTCTGGCTAAATTTGCTCCATATAACACTGCAGGGGAAAAAATCATTTCTAACCAGATCATGAGTCATTTGTATGATTATTGAATTGCAGTTTAATTTTTGCAGACCAGTATTCCTTGCTGGCCAATTATGGGTCTCAGTTGGTGTTACTGTGGTAAAGCTGTGCAGTATGTTTTGGCACTATGCGGTGTGCATGCACTGACTGATGTGCAGATTGAAATAATGCTGATGATGTAAGCACGTCCCACGTGTCTGTTCATAACAGAATTTACTTGCAGCGGGAGACTCTTACAGATCCTAATTGATGCTGTTAAGGTTATATGCAGCGTTTTGGTTGATCTTGGCGTGCACGCTGTAAAATGAGTCATTGATTATAAAAACTTGCCGCAAAACAGCAATTCTGCTGGGCTCCATTTTATCTAAGGTATTTGCGCATATTTCTTCTCTTGGTTACTTGTGCTATGGGAATGCCATCAGATAGTCTTTTTTTCTCCATCTTCATATTAGCATCTTCTGCAAAAGATTGCTTCAACAACACCATACCACACTGTGCCTGTGTCTCTAAGGGGGCATTTATTGTGCTGTCAACTTTAAAGTTGTGGAAAGCTGATGTACAGTGCTTCAAACTCAAATACTAACGACCACTTAGATCTGTTAGAAGGTGAGTTACTCTTGGCTGGAGTAAATCTCCAGGATTTCCAGGATGGGAAAAGTTCAGATTGGAGTTTGGGGAATGCCTCACCAACGCACACAGTTGTGAGCGCTCTGAAACTTCTAAAGCAAACCATTCCTTGACATTTCCATTTTTTCTGCATTTGGGGAAGAGATCTCCATACTCCTAAAATCCTTTCTGCTGGCCATGAATCCCTTTGTGGATTCCTGGCAGGGCTAAAAAAAAAAAGTTAATTTAGTTGTAAATTACATTTAGGACTAAACGTACGTTTGCGAATTGGGCCCATAATGTCATATTGCTTCAATCTGCAGATGTGCACGCTCTTTTACTATTAACCTTTGTTCTAAAGCGCTCAGTCACTCTGCTACTTCTAGTAGCACTATATCTAAAACTCAAAAATAATATAATTTTTTTTAATTTATCAGCCATTGATATAAACGTAAAATGAGTCGAGCAGAAATATAAACAATTGTATTAGTAAATAAAGGCCAAATACTCGAGGTCTTACGACAAATTCGATTCATGATATAAACTGACGCCGGCGCGACGCCCGAGGCCCCGTGCTGTCATGGCGGACCGAATGGATTTGTTTATCATCAGATGATGCACGCAGACACGACACCGCCTCAGGTCACCGGCGGTGGGCAGGCTGTTCCCGTCTTGTGTGCTTTTACTGAACGTCGGATTCGAGGGGCTCGCGCTGAGAATAGTAACTTGTCTATTTGCAGTGACAGCCCACGCAGTATAAATAATTCTCCCCTCCCCACCAGGGCTCCCCCTGTCTAGTCCTGTCAGGGAGCATGGCTTTGCTTTGCTTATGTTTGTCTTGCCTCGTCCACCTCGAGTTCTTTGTGCCGGTGGAAGTTTATATTGGGTCGAAGCTGTGCTGCGGCCCAGCTGGTTTTTATGTACAGTATGATGTAATGAGAAGCCACAGCACAGCTTGAATTTTACGGCCTGGCTCCACAGCGACTGTAAAAAAAATCGGGATTTAAACCATGGAAATGATATATGAAAGCCAAAGGGCGGATGAGCACGCACAGCCAACCCGAGGGACGTCTTCGTAACAAGTGGCACGCATTACCATGGGAACGCACTCACGGTGGAGAGGCCTTTTTGCTCTGTCAGCAATCGCCAACATTTTCTAGCACTGCATGCTTATTACTTGGCTTTGATACAGTATGTTTTTCTTTTCCTGCTTTCCATAAATTCTCAGTTTAGGCTGCCAAATTTTTCCTACTGCGATCTGACAGATTACACAGCGAGGCAGGAGAGAGCTGCAAGCAAAACGGGCCTAGCACCGCTTGCGCTGCCCGCATGGCAGAGTGTTGGGACGCGCTTTGGTTTTACCTCTATTTTTTTCGCAATTAAAATTTTGACTCTGTGCTCCCATATGTTTTTTTAATTAAAAATGTCCTTAGCCTTTACAAAAAATGTCCACTGTCCACCCTGTACCCAATTTCAGCAGCCTGAGGAACCAGGGTTTGAATGGGCCATGTGGAAGGCTTTATTTGTTGCGTATGCAGAATTATTACAATATCTAAATTTTTAAACTTGAAGGATTTTTAAACTACATTTCAGTGTTGAAGGTCTCAAGGAATTTACACATTTACCTCGGTTGATGAGTGCACCAAGAGACATTAATGTGAATAGATTTGCTATTCAACTGATGCAAGAGAGATTTTGTCAAAATCACTATTTTAGAATTTTTTAAATTGTATTCACAAGGAGAAGAACAGTGTAGGGATATTGATAAATATGTAGTTCTCCTAACAAAGCTAAAGTATACAAAAAGTGATGGATGGAATGATTGAATGAATCACGGCCACTGGTCATTTCTCAGGCAGCATCTCAATCCATCGTTGTTTTGCACACCATGCCACCTCAATATTGACCCAGCCATATGGAAATCAGCCTACCCAGCGCCAATGGGAACAGTCTAGCCTGAGCTGCCAAGTCAGGTCCTCCATAAACCAGAACACAATCAACCAATGTTTTTTTTCACCCTTCTTAAGGCTCATCAGCTACAAATGGCTTGGCTCCAGTGACACAGTGTGCACGTGACCCACAGCGGGGCATACCCATCCCACTTAGGGCGACACACTAAAGTATACAAAAAGTGCTGGATGGAATGTTTGAATTAATTTGATTTGACCCTCTGATATTTACACAGGACCACATTCTAATCCATTGTTGTTTTGCTCCCCTTGCCACCTCAGTTTGGACGTAGCTATATGCACAGCAAGCTCTTCGGTCCCTTCACTGGCTCCCCATGGCCCAAAGAATGAAATTCAAATCCCTCTGCATAGCCCACAGTGAATTTTTGGACAAAGGCCCTTTGATCTCCCAATCTTTTGCCTTTCCCTATACCCTTACCAGATATCTGCGGTATACCCGACTTGCAGTGGTCCCCTCCATCAAAAAAGCCAGAAGTGGAGGTCGGACCTTTCGATATAATGTTGCCAAGTTATAGAACTTCTTACCTCCTCCATATGGACAATCAACGTGCAACTTCCTTTTCGCAAACTCCTGAAAACATGGTTGTTTGACTGCTCCCACCATTAATGTCTTAGTCAGCTAGATGTGTGCTTAGTGCTGGGACACCTATGGGTAGCTTTGCGCTTCTATAAGGGCCTATAAGATAAGACATCAGTATTCACTCTGCTCCAATGGAAACAGTACAGTTGGAACTGCCAGGCCAGGTCCGTTCTGAACTGAAACAAAAGCAACGCATGACTGGTTTCAGGGTTGCTTGTATTCCAGTTCTGGGAGGACCTGGTCTGGCAGTCTGGCTAGACTGTTTCCAATGGAATTTTCTTTTCCCATTGTTGATTGATGGAGGAAAGTGTGTGGTATCAGACATTTTTAGGTATGGTTATCCTAAAGATTTTTGGGACCCTGGGCAAGACACGTTTCAGCTATTTTCATGTGACCACCCACCTCTGAAAGTTTCAGTATAATTCAATGTTGCTTGCCATCGTGCGGGCTTGAAATAGAAGAAAATGTGTAAAAAAAACTCATTGTTGTTCTGAATCCGGGGCCCCAAAATAGGTCTTGACTGGGCTCCAAAAATCAAAAACTATGAAATATGATTGAGGAATAGCATATTGTAGGTGCCAGTGGTTCCACAGTGCGAGTGGAATGTTGGTAGAGCATGTGATGATCTGAATAGGGATAGTCAGAGAGATCGGGTGAGAGCATGAGGCGTAAGCTGGTTGCTCTGTACCAAAAAACTTGCCTGTATACAGCTGAAGAATTAGCGGCTTTGGAGAGACCATCTACGTGTGCTCATCTACTTTGCAACACATACGAAGGGACTATGACATCTATCCATTTCTAAGTTACCAATAAGTAAACTTCTTTTAATATCGACTGTATGCATTGAACAACAATGTGCTATTCATCTTACCAGTAAGTGCAAACAAAGCAGAAAATCATGGACAGACTGAATTAGAGATCAGTGTATTGTGGCACTCATTTATTCTTTTACGATATGGGGCGATATGGGGATGTCTGTGGCCAAGGACATATGAAGAAAAGAGTGACGTAAATCTGCTATTTCCGAGTAGTAAATAACCCTATCAATATATCTTGAGTTCTGTCCCAGACGCTGGTGGTTGTGAGCTAGTTGTCAAGTTGGTGGCATGTGATCTAGTTACTATGTTATGTTGCTGGTTATTTGTATATGCAGATGCTGTTGATGGGCATGTTAACACAGAGAATACAGGAGATATATAGTTAGGATTCTAGCACAGCAGCATGGCACCTCAGTGCTGTTCAGGTTTACCATCAAGGGGCAGTGTTGGATGGGCCTTAAAGGGCTGAACCATTGGGGAATGTGAAGAGGGGGGTAATAGAAAATGTATTGGTATATTTATTTGCTTTCAGAAGGTGGTATTACCCAGAAATAGAAGTAGTGAGATAAAAGGTACAGGGCAGAAAGTAACATTGTATCTGTTTTATATGGCCCACATTGAGATGCAGATAACCTGTAGGGACCTGCACTTGGCCGTTCCTTAGAAGTGAATGCCTGAGGGCATTGAAGGCTAAAGTGCACTGTAATCGTGCAAGATAGCTTGCAGTGGGTCCATAACCTTCCCTCCTTCTCCACTGACAGAAAGAGTTCTGTGGCAGTGGAATTATGGCACTTGGCTAGAGTTTGTTGGCCCGGCATGGGCCTCAGACTCCAGGAAGCAGTAAGTCTGTAGACAGGAGGGTAGTTCCAACTTTATTTACACTTACTCGAGCAATGGCAATGTTATTTCATCAGTGTGTCAAATCTTGCAAGAACATCTTGTGTCCTTTACGCTACTTTCTCTTTTTCTATGAGGATGGCTCATATTTGATAGCATTTACTTATTCAAAGCTTGATTGTGTCAACCTGCGGCTTCCATACTGGATTGCGTAATGTGAAGGTATAAACTCTGGGGCTTATTTACAATCCCCTTTTGCAGCTGGTACGTCACTTTATTCCATATTAAAAGTGATGCACCGGTGGCGCAAGGGACCTCCAGTCACAGCTCTGAGAAGCCCAGGGTACCGACAGAGAGGGCGGTGCCTCACGTCCTGAGCTGTTGCCAGGTGAGGTGAGGTCCCTTACTCGTAGTTTACGGGTTGACCAGTACACCATGCCCCTCCAGCAGAGATATTTGGTGTCGTACATTGTATCATTTATTTTTTCAGTTACACCCTTTTTTTATATACACACTAGGCAGTAGCACATAACATCTAGGTCCTGAGGTAGGCTAGACACTTGTCAGGTCATGATAGCCGAAACATGTAGACCGACTTTGCAGTTATTATGTTAAAACTGCATTAGCGGTGTTTTTAATCCTAACAACAAGAGACAACAAATACACGTTTTTTTCTCTCTTGTTAGCTAGTTTTAGTTCACTCTTCACTTTTCCACAATCGGTTGCACTGTGCTTATCACTCACATAACAAACGTAGCTCTTCATCTTGGGTTTTAGGAGACCCTATTTAGCGATAACATCAAAAACATCCCAGTGCCGGGGCGTGGCTTCGCGGGTGACGATTCCGGTTGCAGCTTGCTAGAGCTCCCGCCGGCCCGTTATTAATCCGGCCGATTATCCTGGTCCCCGAACCCAAACTACACATCACTGGTGGGGCACGTGTTGCTGAAGGTGTCGTGAGTCCTCCGGTGTAAAAGGCGTGGATCCTGGACTGTTTGATGCGGTTGGATCGCCGGGAGAGACGTGAGGCCTAGAGCGGGGCGGCGAAGCCGGGACCTCGATTTTGGCGCCTCCCGGCCGGAGGGCTTCTAAGAGGGCCGGCCGACCCGCCGATCTTCCTGGTCCTAGATTATCCTGGAGGCTGAGGGGTGATAGGCGTTCCCCCCGTTGCTTCACCGGTGGGGGCAGAGGTGCCTGGAGCAGAGAACGTGCCCAGAGAGACGCAGCGGCCTAAGAGAGCCAGTGCGGCCGGGGCCTCGAGTTTCATGGTCCCCGCCCATCGAGATCGACGTCGGCTCTTGACCCCGGTCGGCATCCGGCAGAGCCTGGAAGGCTGAGACCCCTGGGGTGCGGCCCGGACCGGGAGACTGGGCCCCCGCTGCTGGACTCCTACGGGCGACGGACCGGAGTGTGGCCGAGCTGACCCGTTACCGACGCTGCCCTGCGGCGAACAACGAACTGTGAGAGCCCCCCCCGCCCTGGGACCTAGGCGGTGGAATTATTGGTGGCGAGTTCAGGGGGTCGGGCTGCTGAAGCTACTAGGGCCCGCGGCACCCAGCGACGAGGGACAGATCGGTCAGAAGCGGGTGGTCTACGCGGCTGCGGGACCGCGGGGCCTGGGGCCTGATCTGGCAGCTACAAGTCCACAGCCTCGCCGGGGACCTACGCCAGTACTGGTGTGAGGGCGACTGTACCCCGTGGTGGAAGGAACGCTGGGTGAGGCTTATATTGGACATTACAGACGAAGTAACGAGCCTGCGTTGGTACCACTATCCTACTCGGCCCATCTGTGGTCTGCAGCCATGACCAGAGGAGGCGGGGTCCCTCCAAGCAGGGGACCATCGATAAATTTACAGGGCCCAGTGGGGGTCCCGGGCCCTCGGGAGGAGGACATGGTGCGGGGCCGGATAATGCGGCGCTCATGGCAGCGATCACCCAGTCCAGGGACACGCTCGATGCTAAAATTGGTGCGGTGGGTGCAGATGTCACCTTGTTGCGTCAGGATTTACGAAACGCAGTGGCACGAATTACAGAGGCGGAATCTAGAATTTCGGTGGTGGAGGACGATGTCGGTTCCCTGAAAAAGAAAATGGCGGCAATGGAAAATATTCAGAGGGGCCTGGCACTCCGCGTGGAAGATGCGGAAGGGCGCGCACGCAGAAATAACCTCCGCTTTATTGGCTTTCCGGAGAGGTGTGAGAAGGGGAATATGGAACAGTTTCTCTCACAGTGGCTGGAGAGCTGGCTGCCCCCGGGGGTTCTCTCTAACTGTTTTGTCATTGAGCGTGCTCACCGAGCCCTAACACAGAGGCCACCGGAGGGTGAGCGGCCAAGGGCAGTGATAGCTAGACTTTTGAATTATCATGATCGGGACGCCATTTTGAAAGAAGCGAGGACCAGGGATTCCATTTTGTTTGAAAATCAAAAGATCATGATTTTTCCAGATTATACTAGGCTTGTGCAGCAACAGCGCCATTCCTTCATTGCCGCCAAGGCAAAGCTGCGAGGATTGAAAATCCAGTATTCCCTGCTGTATCCGGCCCGCCTGCGGGTGGTTTTTCAATCGCGAACACTCTTCTTTGACACCCCGGAGGATGTGTTTAAATGGACGGACGAAACTGTGAGACTCAGGCCGAATGCCCAACCGGGACTCAACTCCTGCTCTTCCAGAGGTTCATCGCAGGAACGTGGTGATCAACCAGCCAGGAGCAGAAGGAACCGGAGGTCCAGATCACGGAAGCGATCTGCTTCTGTCAATGGGACACAAGACAGTGGGACAGTGGACTCGGATCAATCTGGAAAGGGTCATTGAAGGCCTTGGGAGTACTCTGCTTCTCGGTTGCCGATACAAGCTCCTCTTAATGGGAGCTGCATGGCCTGGTCCTATAGTTTGGATGCATGACCAAGGCCTCTGTTGTTGATGGAGAATGACGTATTGTACATGTGTGGGATTGTGGGGGGGGTTCGGGTGGCCGCTTCTTAGGGGCTGCCATTCTCCTACTAGTGTGGGAGTTGTCTTGGGGGGGGGGGGTGTTTCTACTGTTTCCCGGGGAGTTGGGATCCATTGGCATGGTTGGTCTTGGGTCCTCTGTTTTGGGCCCGAGGCTGCCCATGCCGCGACAGGTACTTCAGAGTTCTATGAGGTATAGGGGAGGGGGGTGTGGGGTGCAGATGGAGAAGGAAGGGGGGTAGAGTTGGGGTTGGGGTGGGACAATGTGCGTGGGGGGTCTGTTGCTGTTGGGGGGACGTGGGGTAGGTGGGGGGGACAACACGTGAGTCTTTCTGATATGTTGATGTCGTTGCTAGGTGTGTGGGTGTGGCGTACAGGGCCTGATTGGGTGGTACCCCTTGATTATGGCTGAAGCGTCCTCAGGGCTCCCTAGTGAGTCCATGCGCGTAGTTACTTGGAATGTCAGGGGGATGCTCGATAAGATCAAACGTGGAGCGATTTTGCGATGGGGGAAGAGGGAAGCTGTAGATGTGCTATTATTGCAAGAAACGCACATGATGGGGACGAAAGTGCTCAGTTTACAGCGGTTTGGCTACCAACAAGTGTATCATGCCGGATTTGCCAGGGGGTCTAGGGGGGTAGCCGTCTTGGTGCACCGCAGGTTGGCCCATGTACACGAGAAACAATGGGCGGATCCACAGGGTCGTTACATTTTTATAAAAGGTATGGTGGGCACTGAACCGGTGGTCTTTGGCAGTGTATACGCCCCTCCCCCTATGCAGTGGTCCTTGTCTGAGCGGCTGTTTACTGTGTGGGACGATATTCCAGAGTCCATGGCAGTGGTGGGAGGTGATTGGAACGAGGTGATGGATGTAAGCATGGATCGCCTGCGACTGCGAGAGACGATAGTGACTGCCCCCCCTTCCCGATTGACTGCGATGGTGGATGGGATGGGCTGGGTGGATGTGTGGCGCCATATGCATCCTAAGGTGCGAGAATACACGTATGTTTCCGCGGTACATGGCTCCTTCTCGAGGCTTGATTATGTGTTTGTGCCCGGAGTGTACCTGAACAGGGTGCGGGAGGCCGAAATTTTGCCGAGAGGGCTATCTGACCACTCCCCAGTGGGGGTCAGAGTTGATATGCTTAAAAAACGCCAGCCTTTCAGGTGGAGGATGTCCTCGTGGCACCTCCAGCAGCAGGACTACGTCCAGCATCTACGTGGTGCGATTGCCCACTATTGGGAAGAAAACCTAGTGAATGACATAGACGCGGTGGTAGTTTGGGAGGCAATGAAGCCCACCATACGGGGCATTGACATTGCGTGGTGTGCGGCAGCCCGCAGACGACACCGAGAAACCATTGCTGAGGCGGCCACGCTTGTGGGGTCCTTGGAACAGCGGTGCCAGGGAGGGGGTGATGAAATAGCGGTGAGATTGCTCCTGCAGGCACAACAGACTTATGCGTCGGTGCTGTTGGACGAGGCTCGACAGGCATGGCTAGCCACGCGGAGCAGAGTGTATCAATGGGGAGATAAGTCCTGCACGATGCTTCATAGGCTGTGTCAGCGTACCTTCCAGCCACTTGCACTGCCGGGCCTCACTGCTGAAGACGGGACGGCGATAACGGACCCGGGTGAGCTGGCGGCGAGCTTTGCTCATTATTTTGAGGTACAATATGCACCGCAGGATAGTCTGACTGCGGAGGAGGTCGCCAAATTTATTGATGACTTACCGCCGAGGGCGGTCTCGGATGAGACCAAGGTAGCACTGGATCTTCCCCTTACGGCAAAGGAGCTGGGCGACGCGCTGGGGCAGCTCAACACTGGGAAGGCACCTGGGCCAAGTGGCTTCCCGAGCGAATTTTATAAGAAATTCCACCTCCAACTAGGGTCCCATTTCCGAAATGCGTTGGAAGCGGCGCGCACACGAGGTAGGCTGCCCCCTGACTGGCGTCATGCAGAAGTGGTGGTTTTTCAGAAACCAGGCAGGCCTCCGGACAGTCACGACTCCTATCGTCCGATCTCATTGCTCAACATAGAGGCCAAAATACTTGCCAAGGCGTTGGCGAACCGCCTGCTCCCATATGTGACGGATCTGGTGCACCCCGACCAGGCCGGCTTCATGCCACATAGGGCGACGCGGCATAATATCAGGCGGGCACAGGCGGCGGTTGATGCTATGGGTGCCACGGGTGACCGGGCAGCGTTGCTGCTGGCAGACATTGACAGAGCGTTCGACTCAGTTAGCTGGGCGTATTTATTTGCCCTTCTGCCCCGTCTTAACCTGGGCCCGGTGTTTGTTTCCTACGTCAAATTACTATATACAGATATCACTGCTTCAGTGCGGGTCTCTGGGGCAGTCTCGAAAGAATTTCCAATTGGCCGGGGGACCCGACAAGGGTGTCCACTCTCCCCATACCTCTTTGCTCTAGCTATGGAGCCTCTGGCCTCTTGGGTGTGCATTGACGCCCAGATGCGGGGCTTTGAGTGGGGTGGGAACCTTACTGATAGAATCGCGCTATACGCGGACGACGTCCTATTCTTTCTTATGGATCTCCCCAGGTCGGGACCCCGAGTCTTGGACATCATGCGTATTTTTGGGGAGGTATTGGGCCTTCATTTGAACCCACGCAAGTCTACTCTGTGGGTGTTGGGTGGTGGTGCTGCGGCAGGTCCCTGGGCGTCGGCATTGTAGGTGGCGGCCGGGGGGTTAAAATACCTAGGAGTGTTCCTCTCTGAATCAGTGGATATTGCATGGGAACGGAACATAGTGCCAGTATGGGAAAAGGTCCAGACGGATGTGAAAACATGGTCGCGGATGCCCCTAACCATTTTCGGTAGGTCGGCGATATTCAAGATGGTTGCGCTTCCGCGCCTCCTCTATCAGCTGCAAAGCTACCCACATCCAATTAACCCCCGGTGGTTTCGACAGGTCAACTCAGTTCTGGGCCGCTTCCTCTGGGCTGGAGGGGCAGCCAGGGTAGCGCTGCGAACATGCTTCCTGTCTACGTACTGTGGTGGTTTAGCCACGTCGGACCTCTTATCCTACTATCAGGCCTCCCAGCTGCTGGTACTTAATGACTGGTGGTATGGAGACAGGGGAGACCCGGCGTATGCCCTGGAGCATTTGCTGATGGGGAATAACACCCTCCATACGATCTTATACTCGGCTAGGCTAAGGCGGGCATTGCCGTGTGTTACGCGAGTTGTCTTTGAGGTGTGGCGACAGGCACTGCGTCGCATGGGCTGGTGGAGTCGATTAACGGCGGAGACTCCGTTATGGCACAATGGGCGACTGCCCGCACTGGCTACATTGACGGGCTTTGATGGCTGGGATGCAATCGGGATCTCGTCATTGGGCCACGTCATGACAGGGGTTACCCTCAAGTCGTTTCAGGAGCTCGGTGCAGAGTTCCACATGCCCAAGACCCAATTCTTCTGATACCTTCAATTCCGACATGCGCTGATGCCTAGCCTTACGAACCTGGAGTCACTCCCGGAATTCAGCCCACTCGAAGCGAAGGTATTCATGGGAGACCTTGGAGATAAGAAAGTGTCCCGAATTTATCAAACACTGGTTACTCACTGCTCAACCGACCTCCTCTCACTCAAGGAGGCCTGGGAGGATGATGTTGGTCTCCTGGATGACGATGATTGGAGGGAGGCCCTGGAGTCCCCGCGTGGGGCCGCCATCGCCATACGGCTTCGGCTCATTCAGTTCAAGTACTTACACAGGGCGTACTACACCCGAGAGAGGCTGTGGAAGGCGGGATTGATTGGGTCCCCAGAGTGTCTGCGCTGTGGAGCTGAGAAAGGTACGCTATTGCATACGGTATGGTCGTGTGCTGGATTGGTCAGGTTCTGGAGGGGCGTTTGGAGTTGCCTGTCAGAGGTATTAGGATGGGATCTTCCCCGCACTCCTAGATTAGGGCTGCTCCATGTATTGGAGGGAGTCGGTGGAAATATATATAAACGCCATTTATTGTTGTTGGGGCTGGTGGTTGCCAAACGGGACCTAGCGCGAGCATGGAAGGGAGAGCGAGCCCCCCCCCCTGTGTGCGTGGAAGGCTGGATTAGATTACTTCATGGGACTGGAACGCCCGGTGTTTGAGGCGAGAGGGTGCCCCCGGAAGCACTTTAAGATCTGGAAGCGATGGGCGGAGTATAGGGGATTGCTACTGGATCCTCCAAGGGAACAAGAAGCCGAAATACAGGTAGAGGATGCGGTACGGGTCTAGGCGGTGCGTCATGCCTATCACAAGGCGACCGAATACAGATTGTCTGGTATACTCACGTGTTAGGGGTTAGGGAGGGATAAGGGGTGGGTAGTAGGGGTGTTGGGTGGTTGGGGTTTGTGGGTGGAGGAGGGGGGGTGTTCTGTTATTCGGCTTTTCTTGTGTAAAATATGCATTATAAAAAATGTGTCATGATGCTTGGTGGTGATCTCCAGACTGTGGGGAGCCACATATTTCCTTTTTACCTATCTGCTCAATAAATTTTGTTGTGAAAAAAACCAAAACATCCCAGTGCCCCTCCCTCACAGTGAGGGGGTTGTAGGCCTCAGCTGTACTAGGAGTTACAGCCGGGAGGAGATCCCAGACGATGAAGCATGTCACTTCGGTGAGTGATGGGATTCCGTCCTTTAGTTAGGACTGCCTGTGTAGGTAGAGTCTTCTTTGTACTATAGGCACACATGCTACTATAGCTCTAGGTGGCTGTTTAGACCCGCGGACATCACCGTTTTGTATATGTTGATTGGGGGATAATATCTGTGCTGGTCTTTAAACCTCCCTCGGACCCTCCCATCCGGTTTTGTATCCTTGCTTGTAAATAAGCCCCTAAGTATATAAAGGGTCTAGAGGAAAGACTCCGATCAAGATATTCAGGACCTTCTTCACATACCCCAAAAACACGTTATGGAGATGGGCAAAGTGTAATGTATATAATTGTGATATTCAACAATGTTTTGTAATGACCTTTTCTAGCATGCGGTATTTAGGTAATGATTAACATAAGAATTGATTCTCGTTCACATTGTATTTATTTATTAGGCATTTGGCATGTGGCTACCTACTGGCATCATGGCACTAGAGTAATTCAGAAAATTGAGACCAACATCAAAGACCTATAAAGAGGGAGAAACAGATTAAGGAATGACAAAGAATAAGGCTTTGCATAACCAGAAAGAACATTCATCAGCCTTAGCTCCAGCGGAAGGTTGTTCTAGAGCCTGCCACTGTCAGGTGTCTGCAATGTGATGTATTGAAGTGACCCCCAAATCTCCCCTTCCTGGCTGGAGCTATGCCTGAAAGCACACATCAGGCTAATCTTGGGGAAGTTGAGGGAAAAAAGAATAGGGCGGAGACAAACATAATAATGCATAGATGAGAAAACACTGTGGCTCTTCAGTAGCATGGAACATTCCTGGTGTCTGGGAGTAGCTGGCTATTAATAGAGGTAAACATGGTAATGTATTGTAAACAGGATTAACAGTATATAAGCACCATTAACAACACTTAAACAACTTCCTCCCGAAGATGCTATGCAGAGCATGAAGTGCATACCAAGAGACTTCATCTGTGAAGAAGGCAAAATGCCTCAGTCCAGCAGACGTTTAGAAGAGTGGTATGGACACGTAAACCAAGGAAACAAATCAGGGACGACAAAACTAAGTGGGAGATTTATGAAAAAGTCACGCAACGCAGTGCAGCCCCCCGCGAGGCTGCGCTGCGTTGTGCGACTGGGAGGGAGCAGGAGAGCGCTATATCTTCAAAGATATGACTCTCTCCTCTCCTTACCCTTGCGCCGGTTTTGATTACAGCTGCCGTGCGCCATGCACACACCTTAGAGCCGCAGCGCTTGGGTGTGTGCTTGAGTCCAGCATAGGTTTTGTACAGAAAGTGTATCCTTCCTGGACAAAATACTATGCTAGATACAAGGGAAAGCTTGTCCCACTTTGTATGTGTGCTGCACAGTGCAGCACGCATGCAAAGTTGGAATAGGAAGAAGAAATGAAAACATTTCTCCTTCATTGCGCCTAGTTGAAAAGGGCGCCGTTTTCTCACGCTAAACTCAATCTACTGTTTTTAGCAAATTGGGTTTAGCGTGAGAAAACCTTGGGTGCTTGCATGTGAACGCCCATACCACCCATGGTGCAAAGTAACGCGAAGCAGCGCAATGCACTACTTTGCATTACTTTTACGTTATTTCCAGCGCTAAACAAGTTTAGCTGGAAAGTAAATTACAAAAGAAATATTTTGCGTTGTTTTGCGTAACTTTTGGGACACAAAAATGGTGCAAAATCTTAGTAAATCTCCCCAATTGCGTATGGATGTAGTGAACTGGGGGTGCAAATTAAACCTCAGCAGGAAGCTTTAGCCGGACAAGGTTGTCAGATAAAGCCTGATTGTAGGAATCCTGCTCTTGTATTGAAGAAGTAGTGCCACCTTACACAAGGGTGTAGCCCAGGCTCCCTCAGCCCCAGGGTTTCTTGTTTTGGAGAAGGCCCCCACAGCCCTTAAGCGTTCCTACTGCATGCCCGGCGGAAGGCGTGCAACGGTATGGAATGAGAAACACTTAAATGCTCGGAAAAGCTACTATGCTTTCCTGAGCAGAAAGAAACAGAATTGCAAAACATAAAATAATGATCACAGGCAGACAGAAGCCCAGCAAAAAGGTTCCCACGCCTCTGATTGTCCATGGCAGGTGCGTAACACAGACCCCTGCTGCACAGTGGGCCTGCAACTCATCAGGGGGCCAGATTGAGCCCAAGATTTATGAATATCTGTGTGATCTAGGAGCTTCTGTGGCCCCTCATCACATTCTGAAGGGACCCTTCATTTTGCATTACATAACTGACCTCATCGAAAGTAGTGTAGGTCAATATGTGTGAAATGTTATGCATTAATCTGCCTTTCTGCATTCTTGAAGCTCCAGTTCTGCAAACCTGCCATCCCTCTTACTCAACTATATGCAGGATCTGATGATCCCTGCCAGGTAAAGAGGTAAAGTGTACCTTCCATGAAATGTATGGGTTGATGGATATGCTATTGGGGTGTCCCTTGCCTGATGGACACTGACTGTTTGCACTAGTGTGGAATCCCTTTAGGCACATAGAACTAGTCAGTATCTACCTCAACACTGAGCTTGTCTAGAGTGAAGGACTTTAATAAAGCCTTTTGAACTTGATCTCAAGGGCCTCTAAGGTACATGAAACACTCTGAGATCAGTAAGAACTGGGACCCTGACCTATAGCAGTCACAGTGAATGATGCACCACATACTTGCTGTTTCACCGGCTTCCAGTGGAGTGAGTGCCAAGCACCAGAGGTATGTTATCATTTACAGATCACGTTCCAAGCTGATGGCTGTGTTCTGTACCCGCCGCAACTGAGCAATCTTTCTCTCAGGGAAACCCAAGCATAGAGCTTTGGCATACTCTGAGCATGTACAGTTGCATGTGCCTTTACCTGTGCTGTGGGGTTCAGTTAGGGTGAAAGGAAGAACTTTAGACAGAAGGCGAACTTGAAGCAAACAAGACAGAGCAACTGAAAATTTGAGTTTCAAAGGAAAGGTCTTGTTTATCAAGCAGGATATCCGGATCCTTGACCTGCGCGATTCGGTAAACAGAGTACCAAACAGTGCGGATCCTTTCTTAGAATACCAAGACGCAGGATTTTTCACCAAATACCACAATTTTCTTCTTGTCCCTGTTCAACTTGAAAAAGTTCAAGGTTCATCTAACTAAGAATAGGAGATAGGCAGTCTCCAAATGGAATAATGGTGGAGAGCACAAGATGAGGTCACTGAGGGAAAGCACATACAGTGGTGGTGCCCAGTAGGTGACCATCAAACCCACTGATTAGAAAGCCTGGATGGCTAAGCCAAATGAAGACCAAAACAACTGAAAGACAGGGTCTGTAATCCCATCAGCAATGTTACAGTTGTCATTGATTTTCTGAAGCCAATTAATTAAAAACAGCTACATTTGTCTATTTTGTCCCATGCTTGGGCTGAAACCTAGTCTGCAACTAATCAGAGTGCACAAGTTTCCAAAAATACAGACAGCCTTTTAGCAGGATCTTTTTCCATAGTTTCTCAAAGGCTGAAAGATGTATGACTGGTCTGTAGCTAGTCATGGCTGCCGGAACAGGTTCCCTTTCTCAAGGAAAACGATGACATACATGCAGGCTTGCAAGTGGTTAATAATATTACTGACACGCAACACAATCTCTGTGGCCAAGGACCGCATGGGGTGCACTTGTTAGGGACCATCCAGAGAAGAGGAGAAATTAACAGGACAGGGCTGAGGCATGCAAGATGTAGGCCTATGACAAAACAGGTGAGGCTGATTGCAACAGGACCCATACACCGTACACCCCTAGACCCACAGGTAAAACCACCAAAGTTGGCCACTTTCTCAGTATAAACCAGGGCCATATAAAACATTTGTTTAACATTCTTTCAGCAATACATTGAAGCATTAAAAAGCAATATAGCATGCAAAATATTTATGAGGCTTAGATAGCTGGATCTCCCCACCTTGAGACTAGAGGTAGCTGGGGCTGATAACATAGACAACAAAAAGGAGGCACAAGACATATCATGTTTGTTATTGCCTTGATGAATGTACCATAAAGTGGGATATAAGGTTGAATAAGGTTGTGGGATATGTTTATTGATAGTAGGTGAATCAAATTATATAGGTGCAAATGTTAAGAGATTTTGGCTTAACTTTAAGATCAATTTCCCATGCATGGGTTATGAATTTAATGTAGTGTGTGTTATTTTGAAGAGGCCATTGAGTGAAGAGAAAATAGTTAATTTACCAAATACGGCATCGCTAACAATCCCCAACAATAAGCAGTCTAGAAGGTTCCTTTGATGACATCTTCTTGGGAGTTGAGACATATTGAATGTCATTCAAGCTTTTTTCCAATTTTAAGATGGCCCGAGTATAGACTGGGTGGGTGGCTCTGTAAAATCTTTGGAGGGGGACTGCGTTGTTCTGTCTTTTGCTTCACCACTGCTGGTTCGTACAATTCTCAGTAGGGTGGCTTATTTTTCAATACAGTCCCAGGGGGTCAACATAGTACCTTTGGGTTTCTTCTACAGGCCTGATAGAGTTCCACAATCATGTGCGAGGGTGCTTGATGGTCCTTTGTCACATTCTGGATATTCTACACCAGTTAGACACTTTTACGAGCCACTCTGTAATTTAGATGCAGTTGATTAACTGTCTACTTCCACCCATACACAGTGCGATATCACGGTGGTCACTAGAAATAACTCGTGTGTGGGACCCCCGAGGGGCTAATTGACAGTTTGGAGCGTCATCCCGAAGCTTCTATTATAGTTTCTAATTGTCCCTCAGGTCCAATTTATGGTAGTCTAGATACTATTTTGCCTAGGATAGAGGAGATATCTGTAAGTGTTAGAATTAATCCAACTACCACGGGAGTGTTGTTCACCCGTAGAAAAGATTTATCTGACATTAACATCATCTCTTGGAATATTGCTGGGCTCCCCGAAAAGGTTACAAACCCAGTATGGGTTGGATTTATAGAAAAAACAGATATCATCTACCTTCAGGAAACGTGGCTGTTGGAACCTGTCCACATTCATGGCTATTTGACTTTTAATACCCCTGGCCGTAAGAGGTTTTGGAGGTAGGCCCAAGGGAGGACTGTGTACGTATGTATTATGTATGGACAGTATTTTAACTAAAGGCGAGGGATTGCTACCATCAGATCGTTCAATTTTCAGTAACAAGCACAAAAAGAATCCTTATGGTGAATTTTTATAATAATGTTCCTGTAGAGAATCCGGGGTCTGAGTTCTCTTGCATTGCTGAGACCCTGGATGCTATTTTTACCCTGACTACTGTGGACACTACTATTTTATGGCTGGGAGATTTCAATTGTGCATTATGTAGACCATTGAGTTAAAAAATCTGTGGGATACCCGATGGATCAGGGAGTCTCTAATTGTGATTTTACACATTCTAAGCTGGGCGACCATCTTAATGATTTGATGTCTCATTACTTAGTTTTCGGTGACTTGACTGCTGCTTTTGATACTGTTGTCCATGCGAGGCTATGGGAGACCCTCATTGATCTTGGAGTGGATCATGGGGTAATCGCTTTCCTGCGCCGTTTTATGGGAGAGCTTCAGCTAGCGTTAGATTTGGGATGAAGGGGCAATGCACTTCGGGATTTCCTGTTAGAAGAGGGGAGCGCCAGGGCTGTGTGCTGGCCCCCTTTCTTTTTAGTTTATATATAAATGGTATGGCTGACGCACTTCTTAAGGGGGGTTCAGATTTTCCGCAAGTTGGTGGGAGAGGAATCCCTGCTCTCCTCTACGCCAACGATGCGGTCCTCATAGCGCGCACAATCAATGGTCTACTAAAAGTTTTGGTGCTTTTATGGGTGACCTGGGATTAAAAATAAATCTCTCTAAGACCTTCACAATGAATTGTGTATCTGGGTCCCGGAGCACTACTGGTCGAGACATCTTTCTGGAGGGAAGCAAGATAGCTAATACAAGGACCTTTTCTTATCTTGGTGTCCTTTTTAGCTACAACGATACTGGGACCCAAGCAATCGCCCAGAAAAAATTGTCCTTTAACAGATCCATTAGTGCCCTGACCACCTTTACCAAAAGATTAGGGAGGAAACCCCCCAGGGAGCTTATACATATATACACAAGGCTCAGTGTGTATCGGCTGTGGTATATGGGGCGGGGGTTTGGGGCATTTCTAATCCCACTTCCTTGCAAACAGTAGAAAATCTCTTTCTTCGTTATATTCTTGGTGTTCCACCTGGTACGTCTTCTTTTGTTTGCCATGAGGAGTTGGGTCTTTCATACATCATGGATCTTATTAAACTCGAGCCCATACTCCTTTGGCACAGGATTTGGTCTAATGAACAGACCCAATTAAATTGTGAGATCTTGTACGATTTCATGAAGCTAGATGGAGCATTGAAAATCCCTTGGCTCAGGTACATATTCCAGTTTGCCAAAGACCTTGGTCATCCTGAGTATTACTTAAAACCAAACTCAATGACCCAAATGTCAAGGAAATCTTTGAAGACAGATTGTTTGGATATATTGGGATTAGCGGTTGAAGCCCCAAAACCCACAGTAATTTACCATCAGCTAAGGCTTACAACCTTCGACATGGAACCATACTTTAATTTTGTTTCCAAAGAACATGACAGAATGTTATTAATGAGATTCCGATTAGGAATAGTCCATAGAATTGTGACTATCCCGCTAATGAATGACTGGTCAAGAGAACTCCCTCGGTGTATGTGTGACTTTACATCGGAACAGTCTACCATTCACTTACTCTTTTTCTGTAAATTTTTTAATGAATTAAGGAAATTCTGGATACTTCCCATTTTAAGTTCCTTTGGCCTAAGACAATGTCGTCCAGCCCTCATGCGATTGCAATATTTAGAGAATGAATTTGTGGCTTGGAGGGTTTCTAGCTTTTTGAAGAAAGCTGTGTGGCTGAGGAAAAGTATGTTTTTTGAACCCTGACGGGCTTTTTCCCTTTTAAACCCTTTTTGTATAAATATTTTAAAGTGTGTAGTTTTATCATTCTCTTGAGATCTGTATTTTTATACTGTGACTTATTTATTCTATAGACTTTGATGTTTGCTTTTATGATTATATGTATATGATCGAATAAAGCGTGATTTGATTTGATTTTTGAATGTCATTCACTAGATGCTCCTTTAATATTAAAAATGTTAATACAATTTTAAATGATATGAAAATTGTGTGATTGTATTAAAAAAGTTTGTGATAAACCAAAATTAAGTATAAATTTGAGTAAGATTAAGAGGGCTGTGCTTCTTTCCACCTATGGCACAATAGGAGAAAGCAGCAAATACTATACATCAGAAATCCAGATATTTTGGTTAGTAATGACATTAACCCATTTGTATGACTGACTGGCTACTTTGAGGTAAAGGAGTGGTGTTTGTCATTGCTGCATTTTGTGTAATGCTGGGTCTTGTGGCTGTAGTATGGTTTTTCTAGGTTTATACTTTTGTGCAATAATTAATAATGAATAATAGTACTTTTTATGTTGGAGCCATTACACATATGATGAAACAATTTGGTTACAGTTGAAGCGAGTTTAATATGACGTATGTAAGTGTGTTTAGTAGTGTAATGTCGTTATGCCACATATATGTGAAAACGCCATCTTGGACAAGATGAATGCTGCTTTTTGTCACTCATTCCTGTTTTCATTCCCTTCCATTTTGTCTCCCTGCCAATCTTCTCTCCCCACAAGCTTCCCAGAGCTAAGTCAAGCTGATTTAATGACTTATTTCCAATGTAGTGAATAGAACTCCAATTAACTTTTCCTTATTCCTGATATGTTTCAATTTCAAGGTCCTCCTGCTGTAGTTTTGCTGTGTATACTGGTCTTTATTAATTTGTGTGAGCATCATTGTTATGATGTTTCATATTTTGTTCAAACATCTCCGAGTGGCAGCAGCATGGAATATATTAAATCCTTTTTTTAAATGGGATAGTGCTTATGTCTTAAAGTAATGACGTTCATATTTCTGATTTGTCAAAGAGTTGATCCTTAAGATCATGCCATGGCGATTCTGCTGTTTTACTGATGTGTTTTGCAAGAATTGTGTATACAAAAACCTTGATTCTGGGGGTGAGCCCGATTTTTGAGAATTTTTATTTTTTCTACTAGGGATTCTGTGGAATTCCCTTTTAATGTTACTGCTCGTTTGGGACTTTGAATGATTTCTGATTCTGACTACTCCGTATAACTCTGCATTGAAGGCTTTATGGTGTTTATTCTGTGCTGACTGAGTTTCAGATTTTTATAATAAAACCCTTTAACTTTTCTCTGATCTAGAATTCAATTATTGAACGGTCCCAATTACTTATTTCTGTAACTCTGCTAAATTGATGTTGAAGTGGGTGCCTTTTCGTGCTATTACTTTCAGTTTGGGTGTTCTAAATATTGGGGAGTCCTGAATTTTGGGGTATGGATTTGCTCCCACATGCTCAGTGGCCCAATCCCATTGCCACAGAGTTGTAGCCATATGTGTTCATTCTGCCTGAACTCTTTACGAGGGCGTAAAATAAGTGTCATTGTGTTGGATTAGAATAAACATCTGTTGTCTGAATGTTTGCTCTACAAATAAACCTTTTATGTCAGCATACACTAGTCTGAGTTTTAATAGCACAATAAACAGAGGTTGAACAGGTTCATTTCGATATCTGTCTGCAAGAATATACGTTAGATTGCATGCGATACATCGGATGCGATTACAACGCGTTTGTTACAACGACCGTGTTGTTACAATGCGAAACATTACACCGCAAGTCGTTTCAACGACTTGCTGTAGGGGGCGCGCTGGACTTAGGAATAGTATACTTTACTATTCCAACTCCAGTGTGTGCAACAGTAGGAAAAGTGTTGGAATAGTAAATATGCTAGTCCTTAGTTTAGCGCGCCTCCTACAGCAAGTTGTTGAAACAACTTGTGATGTAATGGTTCAAGTTGTAACAACACGGTTGTTGTAATGACTGCGTTGTAATCGCATGCGATGTATCGCATGTGATGTAAACTCTGTTTCCTATCTGCAATTAGCCCACATATCATGGCATTAGCTTATTTTAGGCAGATGCTTATTAACATTGGTTCCCTCTGAGTTCTCAATATGAGCATTTTTTTAAATAAACATATTTTATATAATTATACATATTATTACATACTTATTCTGTGCTTGGTCTACACACCGAGCATATTTCAGCATTCTGTGTGTTTGAGAAAGCGGTAGGGCTAAACTTAAAATACATTTGCTTCTTGAACTTATGATCTTGTGGAGAGCAGTACACGTTATCAATTGAAAGGGTTGGTTTGGTCCACGTTTCTAAAGATCTCTGGGTGATAACAACCCAATTCGTTATAGCAGTGGGTGAAACACAAACCTATTTAAAAATAGGAAACTGTATTATCACAAAAGTCTGACAATAAACGTCTACAATCTGTGCTTTTTTGTCTTGCAGTAAATAGAAAATTAGGACGCGTTGGCAAATGCAAGCTTTGGCAAATCCAACCGGACTTGTCTTTTAAAAACAAGTGGCGAGCTATTGGTTGTGGCAAAGCTTATTTTGAATGGCTGATGCAAAAAATGGCCACTGTGGTTTGCACAGGGGCTGTGGTGGCATGACGTATGTGCATGCTACTGTGGCCATTTGTGAATGGGATTTTACTAAATAAAACATAATTCTAATATTTGAATGGTATTTTATCAAAGAAAACACTTTCCAGGAATGTTCATGTGCATGTATCATAAAGCACTGGTGACCATTTTGGAATGAATTGTAAGTTTAACTTGATGTTCAGAGATGGATGACAGCCATTTTCATAGAGTAAATTAAAAAAAATGCATTTGAGTGCAAAAATAAGTGAGTGACCCAGTAGTAGTGTGGAGTTGCTGGATCCTTGGCAGAAATGTAAATTTTTTAAAATAAATAAAAAAACGACCATGCATGGAAGTGGTGTGGGAGCAATGCTAGAGCAGGGGTGTTGGGAAAGGCAAAGAGCAAATGATCGGTGGTAGCGTGCAAGTGCTGATTGCTTGCCGAAAACTGCAGGTGTATTTAAAAAATAAATAAATAAATAAACATATGGGCCGGGACAGGGAAGCAACGGACGAACTGAGGTACGGGAGGAGAGCAAGAAGGGAGCGGCATGGTAGCAGTTTGCAGCCACTGGGCTCGCGACAAAAAAGTAAATAAAAAAGAAGCAAGAAGTGTACATGTGGCTAAGCAAGACGGACGAAAGCACAAAGACACGCTGACAGAGTTTAAATTCAAAGAAAAAAAGAGTTCCCTGATGTCAGGAGTGGAAGGACACATTATAAAATCAGAACATAGCAAAGAGGAAATGCTTCAGAGGCAAACAAAGAATAGTGAGTAAGAAGTAGCAAAATAAGGCAGACTTGTAAGCAGTCCATTCAAAAGCATGGGGCGGACTTAAATCCCACCATATGCATATATTTTAATGTATTGGAGACAATAGGTCTTCAGCAACAGACAGCTGAAAGTGAATCTTAATAGCAACCAAAACATATTTCTGGGTCTTTCCTCTTCCCTACATATGTATTTGAGCATGTTTGGCACATACATGCGCACACACACACTCACTGTGATGCATTTACCTACGTTCCCATCGATGAGTATTTTTTTATATTTTGTATTCCTTTGTGAATTACACTTTCTTATATGCCTTGCCTTACTTCATTGCCATCCTCTAGTTACCTTATGCCCCATTCACTTGGTGCTAGGCCATCAAATGGTGGTTTCCAATTGACAAGTTCTGCACAATGGATGTCTTCAGTGTTGCATTCAATAAAGGAGGTAGATCGAAATATATTGATACTCACCATAACCTCCACAAGGGATCTGTAAGTGCTACTGTTCAAGGCATGCTAAGAGCACCATTGTGGTTGTGCACGCGCAACACCCATGTGCTTTCCCCATTGAAACACAACACGCGCACCACTCTTCCAACTACACCAGTCCTGACAAATGTCACGCATCAGGCGTGACACTATCGCATTTCAGTGTGGTGGTCCGCACCACCGCTCTGAAATGCAAAGTCATGCATTTCCGTAGGTCACAGATTTTTACTTGCACTTAACTCGGGCCCTGGGAATGAGGACGTGCCAGGCTGTAGAGAATGGCCTGATAACAAGGGCCCCATTATCACCATTCACGTAGCAGCTCTATGCAAGAGATTTTCATGTTCGGCTACAGTGCAATTCCAAACTTCCCCACACAGCCTCGGCTGACACTAGATTATGTGGCAGGAAGAAACTGTGTGGTGTTTCCGGTTACACGATGACGTCCCTTGTTACTAGAGCATTACCACTAACGCTGTAATAACTCACTGCGCAGGCATATGCCAGATTGGAAGTTATTCGTCCTTGCTAAGGGGAACAGATCTAGTGGAAGCCTGAAAACTATTGCCAAGTTCAACTTCACACTTGCTAGACCGCTCATTTCACAGAATGGTGCTCTGCTCCTGTCAGCGCCAGTGTTAGGTGTAGAGGTATGTTCTACATTCACCGTTACATCATTTGGGGCCCGATTCACAGAACTAACTTAAGACAAAATCCTAAACTTACTACCATTTTGGTATTCACAGAAGGCACTTACTCATTTTGGTATTCACAGAATGCACTTACTCATTTCGGTATTCACAGAAGTTAGGAGTCCTAACTTTAGGACTCTTAAATGCCTTCTGTGAATACCGAAAGTCTTAAAGTTAGGATTTTTCTCAATTTAGTAGTAGTAAAGTTAGGACTCCTAACTTTAGGACTCCTAAATGCCTTCTGTGAATACTGAAAGTCTTAAAATTAGGATTTTTCTCAATTTAGTAGTAGTAAAGTTAGGACTCCTAATTTTAGGACTCCTAAATGCCTTCTGTCAATACCGAAAGTATTTAAATTAGGATTTTTCTCAGTTTAGTAGTAGTAAAGTTGAGAAAAATCCAAATTTTAAGACTTTTGGTATTCACAGAAGGCATTTAGGAGTCCGAAAGTTAGGAGTCCTAACTTTACTACTACTAAATTGAGAAAAATCCTAATTCTAAGACTTTCAGTATTCACAGCAGGCATTTAGGAGTTCTAAAGTAAGGAGTCCTAACTCTACTACTACTAAACTGAGAAAAAAAAACATTATAAGACTTTCGGTATTCACAGAAGGCAGTTAGGAGTCCAAAAGTTAGGAGTCCTAACTTTACTACTACTAAATTGAGAAAAATCCTAATTTTAAGACTTTTGGTATTCACAGAAGGCATTTAGGAGCCCTAAAGTTAGGAGTCCTAACTTTACTACTACTAAATTGAGAAAAATCCTAACTTTAAGACTTTTCGTATTCACAGAAGGCATTTAAGAGTCCTAAAGTTAGGACTCCTAACTTCTGTGAATACCGAAATGAGTAAGTGCATTCTGTGAATACCAAAATGAGTAAGTGCCTTCTGTGAATACCAAAATGGTAGTAAGTTTAGGATTTTGTCTTAAGTTAGTTCTGTGAATCGGGCCCATTGTTTTGTTTTTATGAAATGCAAGTTTGCGTGGCTGCACCGTTCGCCGAGAGTCTACAACGTCTCGTTTGGTATTTCATTTCTAAATGGGGCTGGCTTACTTTGTTTTCCTTAACAGACAAAATCACCCTAATAATAAAATGCGCAATGTATGTGCTTAAAATTATTTTAAAGCTATTATAAAGCGTCATCATCACTGTGCTGAGCGTGTTCCAGCTGTGCTCACTGTTTGGCTTTCTTTGTTGCAATGGATGCACTGATTAGGCCCTGCCACAGTGCCCGGTGCCCCTCCAGTTCGGTGAGGACCAGGACTCTCAGCTCAGACAGTAAGGAAAGTCTTGAGAACGGCCCTTCACCAGCCATCGTCTATCTCATACAGTGCTTTTAAATCTATGGAGCCTATGCCAGAATGCAGCTGCTGGGTCTTCTCAGGTTGGTCGGGTCCTCGCTTTTCAAGGTAGGAAGGATTGAAAGTATTGAAAAAATATACCGGATATTAACATTTGTTCATGTACACAAATAGCCATTTGTATTCACTTTTAACATGACTTTTCAGTTTTCATTTATTTTACGTATCAGTCAGGTATCATTACGCGAAGCTTTAAAGCACGTTTTCCTACTGTTTGTAGGATGAACTAATGAGGGAGAAAATACTGACTTTTTGTGATTTTCTTTTTCTAATCTTCAACTGACTGGTACAGTAAAGTGAGAGTTTTTGGTTGCACAAATGGGTGTAAATTCTGATATTTATATGTTTCCCTGGTCTTCATTGCTTTATTTTGCTCGCGAGAAAGTGTCACTCATAGTTGTTGAATGTCACTCATAAGTACACTGAAAAAATGAAAATGTCACTCATAAGCAAGCTGAAACCTTGGCAGCTATGCTACACCCACGGTGTAGCGTGTTAACCCTCTGATAATGCACCACGAATATTACAGCTACTACGACATATTCTGCAACTTTACTGTTGATTTATTTGATGGGCTGTCTCTGTAGAAAGAAGACATATTAAATGCTCACTAGAACACTGCCTTTCCAAAATGGCCTCCAGCTGCTAAACGATGCATCTCACTTAACGAGAGTCGCATTATGTTGTTCATAAACAGGTGATTGATGAGACAGGATATCAGAAGCTATACATCTAAGTGATGCTCTGTGTGTTAAGAATTCATGTTAGCTACTTCACTGACGAGATGTGCGCGGTTTCACTGTACAATACTTGTCTAAAAGATGGACTGCCAGGTCGAACACATACATACAAAGATCATGACCTAACAGGGGAGCAGGTCCAATTTATTATTACACTGGTGCTCCAGGAGCCATGTCCTGTGGTAGAATAATCTGGGCTAAATACTGTTTTGCATGCTGTCAAGTCGGGTTTCCTCCTGATTCCTACTTTTCACATGTGCAATGGAGAATAACGGGATTCGCAGCCATATTGCAAGCATTTCTGCCACATAGTGTTTTCCTTCCTGCGGCGTTTTTTTGCCTTCTCACGTTGTGCTTGGAATAACATGGGAACAGGTGCAATTAGTGCAAAAACCCGGGGGCCTCATTTATGAGGCCTTGCGTCCGTTTTGCGCTTCCGATGCGTCACTTTTTGTGACGCACTGGCAGCGTAAAACATGCCTCCTGATGCGCACTATTTACAAAGTGACGCATCTAAGCAGATGCGTCACTTTGTAAACCCCTGCGCTACATTATACCTGCGTCAGGTATAATGGGGCGTTCACCCGCAAAAAGCCTCTTAATAGTGACGCAGTGAAATCTATGAGATTTCACTGCGTCACTTTTAGGACGCTGTTGCGTCAAAATCTTGCGCCTGCCTCACAGCTGGCGTAAGGCTGACGCAAGCCCTTTCACATGGGGCTTTCCCCATGTGAAAGGAAGCATTGCTGGAGTTGCGTCACTTTTGTGACACACTCCAGCAATGCGTCACTTTTGCGCCTACAGATACATCAGAAATACTGACGTATCTGTAACTCCTTGCGCCATGATGCGTCATACTGTAAATATGACGCATCATTGGTCTCACAAGGAGGGCGCAGTGAAAAGTGACGCATCGCTGTTTTTACGCAGCGATGCGTCACTTTTCATAAATGAGGCCCCATATGTTTGTAAAGGTTAAACCAGGCAAACACCGTGTGTGGCTTTATACTTACAGTGGCTCTAAGAGCGAGGCTGTAAGTTAGATTTAAGTGAATGTCTGCAGCGTCTTTAAATTGTGGTATACATCACTTGCATGTTCGTTGTCACCTTGCAACACTGCAAAACTTTTCGTCAACTGCCATTGGTTATCATGTAAAGTTTAGTGGGCAGCCAACCAGGACACTAGGACTGCAGAGGCCGTTACACCACCCTGATAAAGGACCAATCACCATATCTAGACATACCCGCCTGCCTGGGAGGATATGTCTTAAGTACATCCGCCGGTGCCGCATATGCACTGAATTCCCAGATGAATGTTGAGCGAGTACAAAATTGTTCTCTCCATTTTAGCATTTGTTTTTTGTTTTACCAAAAAAACTTCCAAAGTGAGAGTTTACTTCAGTAAAACAAAAAAATCAATGACATTGAAGTAGCTGGAGATTTCTCCTGTGCACTGGGACCATTGTTTATTTGCCAGGCCCTGTCATGGGTCAGAGAATCCAGAGACAGTCAATGTGCCCTAAAGTAGGTTGTATGACACAAAACGAGAGACAAAGGTATCCTGAAACAGTGATATTGTGCCAAAATATTGTCACCAAAAATATCGAGGTTACATATTTTGTATGTCAACTGTATTTTATAAAAAAAAATGTGGACCATAATATAGTAACAAAAAAAAGCAAAGTATATACAAAAATACAAATGGCATTATATATATAATTTATTTAAAATATATTATTTTAAGATAATCAAACAATACAAATATGTATACAAATTATGTTGAATTATTAATGTAAAATAAAAATTATATATATATATTAGAAATAACTACAATTTGTAAATGATAAAAAAGCAGTAAACATTATTAATAATAATACAAATACAAAAATTAAACACACACATATATGTAATATCTCTCTCTATATATATATAGATATAAATATATATAGATATACTGATATATAAAACACAACCATATATCACATTTAATTTGATAAAAATGCAATTAATACAAAACACCAAAACTAAAATATGAATAAGGTATTACAAAGTCATTTTTTGAATAAATATCTTAAAAATTAAAATAGTAGGCAAAGCGATGGAGATACAATGAGTCAGATTTGCTATTCTAACTCCATTGTAAGCAGTAGTAGGATAAAAGGATGTATCATGCTTAGTGAAGCTACACCTGACTGACAAGCCCCAATCAGGACGAAAACAGTCTTGGGTTGTTTGTGTTCTGGTTCAGAGAAGATCTGGCTTGGCGGTTCGGGCTGCATTGTTCTTATTGGAAGGTCAATTTGGATTTGCAATTGGCTGGGTCTAATCTGATGGAGCATTGCAGGCAAAAGAACGATAGGTTGGGATGCTACCACGAGCAATTGCGAGCAGTTAGACAAATTGCAAGCATTCCCAGTGGCGGCTGCAACCTGGAAGCAGCAGTGGCGTGGGGTGGAGAAAGGGGTGGGGAAAGGAGTGGAGGGAGAGATGAGTTAAAAAAAATCTCTTACCTCCCGGCCAGCCAGCTGGCCTGCCACCGCCTCTCCTACGCCCTCTTCCTGGCTTCTTGGGGGAGACAGGAAGCAGGAAGCACCAGGGCTCTCAGGCTCGCTGCTGCCAATCACACCACTGCAACCAGGGGCTGGAGTAGCGGGCATGTTCTCCACGCAGGCTGTAATGCAGTCTGCATGGAGAGACAGGAGTGACCGCATGACTGTTTTGGGCGGGCCCGAGAGGGCCGGTCAAACACTCATGCTCACATAGGAAGTGCAAACCACTCCTCACCATGCTCTGAGAGCAATGGGGAAAACTAAAATGATTTTATTTTTCCTTTTTTTACACTGCAAAAAGCAGTGGGGTTTCGCTTCTCCACCTAAGCAAAGGAGCCATCACTGAGCAGTCCTCCCATCACGTTTTGTGTGTTACATTTATTATTCCCACTTCAATCTGAGCAACAGTAGAGAAAGTGTTTGCCTTTGCAGGGGTTACATTTACTATTCCCACTCCAATCTGAGCAGCGGTAGAGAAAGTGTTGGACTTTGGAGGGGATTGATCTATTTATTCCCACTTCAACTTAAGCAAAAGCAGAGAAATTGCTATACTTTGGAGGGGTAGATTCACTATTCCCATTGCAATCATAGCGAAAGTATGGACTTTGTGGGATTTGGGGGAATCAAATTTAATATTCCCACTTCAAAGTAAGCAAAATCAAGGAAAGTGTTGGGGTCTGAAAGGGAAACATTTAATATTCCCACTCCAATCCAAGCAACAGTAAGAAAAGTGATGGACTCTTAAGCGGTTATATATAATATTCCCACTCCAATCTGAGCAACAACAAGGAAAGTGTAGGACTGTGGAGTGGTCCATTAACTGTTCTCTCTCCAACATAACCAAAAACAGGGAACCTTTTGGACTTTTCAAGGGACAAATTTACTGTTTTGACTCCAATCTAAGCAACAGTAGGGAAAGTGCTGGACTTTGGAGGGGTTAGATTTACTATTTCCACTCCAATCTGAATGACAGTAGGGAAAGTGTTGAACTTTGGAGGGGTTACATTTACTATTCCAACTCCTAAACCTTTTAAAAAACATTTACATATAAAACAAAATAAAAATATTTAAACATATTTTAAATAAAAATATATTATTTAAAAGAGAAATAAAATTAAATTAAAATAAATACACATTTTATATTACAAAATAAAAAAAGGAAATATATATAAAATGCATTATATTTAAAAATAAATACACTTCACTCCCTCCTTCCCCAAAATAATAACAATCAATTGAAAATATTTGTTTAGGAAACAAAGCATTATTGATATTAAATTTGTTATGAATCAAAGCAGTTAAATTTGAAACAAACTATCAATAAATAACTTTTTTTCAAAATGTTATAATTAAATAAACTGTTAAACAAATTAACAAATAAATAAAAACAATAAATGATAACAATTAGTCAATTAAATAATTTCCATATTTTTCAAATAATTTAATTAAAAAATAATGAAAAATAATAAACAATTATTTATTTTTTTAAGTAACTTCCCACTCTAATCCCCTACAAAATCAACAACTTGCTAATAAATGAAAAAAAGATTAAATACATTTAAAAATAAATTAACTTCCACATTAAAAATACAACCTACACTAAAAAAAAACCAAATATCATTATTCTAATATTTACAGTAATGCAATGACTAATATATGTTAAATTAATTTAAAAAAACAATATTTTCTACAAGAAAAAAGATATTGTATACAATATTAAACAACTAAATTATATGCCTAGAAATGATATTCTTACCTTCCATATTCTGTCTGATGATATTTTTGAGTTGACTATATTTTTGGAATGATAGTCTTGTATGACGATATTTTTTCTTCAATATTTTGGCAGAATAATTTAAATAGAGCAAGGCAAACATTATATTTACCCATCCAGTGGTGGATGGATTATATGATTAGGGTTTTCAATTGCAAAGGGAGCTCAAGCTTTTCTGTCAGAAATCTTATGGTTTCTTTGACTCAAAGTACCTAATTACGAGTTTGTTGGCCCCCGTGTCCGCCCTTTACCGCCATGCTGACAGGAGGACCACCAAGCCTGTTGTGCACCTGCCTGCTGGATTACAACTGTAATCTATGGTGGGCAGGCGTACTGCGGGTGTGCCTGCAGTATGGTGGTGGTCGGACCGCCACCTCGATTACGGCGGCCCGATGTACTGCCGTACTCGTAATAATACCCTTAATAAGTAGGGGTACCCATGAGTTTGTTGAGGGTGGAGCTCTACCCATTTATGGAAGAGATCATGCCAAAGCGTAAATGCCAAAGTCCGAATCCAAATGGAATTATGCTCATGGATGGTTATATGTGCTGTGCATGCTAACTGAAGGCGGGACCACCACAATAGAGAAATTGAGAGTTGAAAAGGTATTGACTCAACCAGTGAAGGAGCAATTGAACAATATCAAATGAGATGTAAATATTTTCTTTTTTAGATAAATATTCGAAGAGTGAAAATGTAGTGAAACAAGTTGTGCTGCTCTCTAGTTCATTGTATATTAGTAACTGCTTGGAATGATGGATCTGGTGAAATGTATAATGGTACACAGGGGAGGCAAAAATGCAGGAGAGAAAATCTGATCCGTAGCCATACAGAACGATAGGAACCAGCCTTTCACACTTAATTGATTACTTTGCAGTTCAGAGCTTCAGCGAATACAGTACTCAGCAATATTGAACTTTTATCGTATGTTATCGTATGTTTTCTTTCTCACAACTGATGTAATAAATTCCATACTTTACCTAATTCAGTCCTAGCTGAAATAATGCACCCAAGATCAGGGATGCCCAACCCACCCAGATCAAATGTGCCTTTTATTTCCCCATTTTCAGAACAGCCTCAGAAATATTTACTTCCCAGTCATGAAATCCATTGATTTATTGTTTACTTCATTCATGTGCTTCTAAACCTCTCTCATTATGAGACAACTTTGATAGAACATATACTGTACAGAACTCGAGCCAGCTGATACATGCTCTATTGTTTTGGATTATTATTATTATTATACTGATGACATTCAGGTTGTGTTCTACCATGCTATTACTCAGCTAGACTGCAAGCAGCCAGAGTATTTCGTGTTATTCAAGATTGGATGAATGACATTTCCTTAGCTCTAAAGGCAGCAAATATTGAATTCCTTTTGCTTGGCACAGATCACTGGCTGAAGAATCATAGGTCTGAATACTGCTCCTTTTCTGTTGAAACATCTGAGGTTGAAATAAAAGACAAGATAAAAAAGTTAGGAGTCGGATTTAATGAACAGATGACAGTAGATAGACAAGTTAATCTTATCACGTGGTCCTATTATTACCCTCTAACACTGAACATCTGCTACTGCAGGAAAGTTGTACAACCACCCCAAGAGCAAATATTTGTGCAAAAAATGGCATTGCATTTTTGGCTGGTACATTTTTAGCAAATGAAAAAAAACTGTGGGTAATGCATATCTTGGCAATAAGAGCAGTATCCAATGTTCCCAAGACTATTGCACATCTCTGAGGTACGACAAAGGTACAGTAGTTGCCGGCGGCTTCTACGATCATGTGGACACATGAATCTTAATACAGGAGTATCCAATTTACATTAAAAAGTCTCACTCCCTACGGTGCCAAAGAACCTTAAGATCCATTGGGAAGTAGCCCCGATACATCCTCAGGCCCAGATTTATTAATTTTTTACATTGCGCTTGCGCCACACAAGGGGCCCCAGGGCGACGCAAAACCTAGAATGAGATTTACCAAGCCACAGAAGGCCACTTTTGTGTGGCCACCTTGCAAGGCTTTATAATTCTAGAGTAGCGCAAGGCAGCACAAGTCTCTGCCTTGCATTCCTCTGCGTGGTGGGGTGTTACATGGGTGGAGCATGGGACTTCCCATGGATCCACCTTTGTATTCTGAAGTATTCCCAGATTTACCAACACTGGTAGACCAGTGAATGAGTCAGAATTGTATGTCTTCCCACCAGAGGCGCAACTATGAGAAATAGCCTTCTTTCTCCTTGTTTTTTCCTCTTTCTACGTGTGCTGCATTCAGCACACGTAAAAAGAGGAAAATGCCTCTAAGGATTGTTTTTGTGCAGGAAGTTGTCCATTCCTGCACAAAAAGAAACCATCTGTAAATCATGCACCATTGTTTGGTCCATGGTGCAAGGGTGTCTGCATTGGCATTAGGCAGCGGATTGTGTGCCAGCGCAGGCAGAGGACCAGAAATACGCCATATTTTGATAGATATGGTGCATTCCTGCCCTCGCTCTTTCACGCAGCGCAGCAAGTTGTCTTCCTGTGTTGCATTGCCTGAATATTTTTCAAATCTGACCCTAAGTGCTATAGAGAGAAAGTTGGTCAGAATTTGTTCTAGAGGGTGGTTTGCTTCCTGTGAAATTCTCTTTCCGATGGTCTCAGACATATTCAACATCATCTTCCATTTAGGAGAGTGCTTAAGACCCATCTATTTAAATAATGCATTTGGTTCTCAAGAATTCTCTGCACCCTGGACCCCTTGAATCCTTGGTGATTCATAAATTCTGATTTGATTTGACTGCTTCTAGATTTGTGTTGCTTCTCATAGAATCTACAGCAGATTGATGAGTAGCTGGTACTCATATTCAGATAAGACACTGTATTGTGGCATTGGCTTTCTGAGGAAGGAAAGAAACAGCATTAAGCCCACCATGCTAAAAGAACAAAATGGAATTGCTTCATTGCATTTAATTTATTTTTCCAAAAGCCTCTCCCTGCTTTAGCGAATTATTTTTGGAAGCTGTAAAAAATTTAAGTGGCTCGGGCGGCTCCACCATTTGAGCGGAGGAGAGTCGCCCGACAAGCCCCAGAGTTGAAAAATAAAAAGGTGATGAAGTTTATTTATTACCGTTTTATTTATCAGCAGCCCATTCTGAACTAAGGGTCTGAACAAGGTGAGGCCAGCGCTTCCGAGCGGCAGCAGCAGAGAGCTAAAACATGTACACACGTAAACTTGCATGAAGCTAAAAACCGCTCGCAAAGGGGCGGATTCTCAGAATCTGCCCCTTTGCGACCGGTATTTTTGCATTTGGGATGCATCATCCCAAATGCAAAAATCGCAAATTAAGAATTTGCTAAAGTGCGATTACTTGCATTTAAGGAATCTCAAATTGAGATTCCTTAAATGAAATGCATTAAAGTTTAAAAAATAGGGATTTCGCTAATAGGGCTCGCAAATTACCATGAAGTACAACTTCATGGTAATTTGCAAAAACTTTGAAAAATGCACTAAAGTGCATTTTTCAAAGTTTCATGTTGCGCACACACATGCCCTAAGGGCATGTGTGTGCGCAACATATGTGCACAGTACAATTTCAGGGGTGCAACAGGGTGTCCTCTAGGCCTCTAGGCCCATAGGAATGAATGGGGAGGTATTCCTTAATTGCGACTCGCAAGTTGCGAATCGCAATTAAGGAATTTTAAGAAATCGCTGTTTTTAAAGTAATTTCTTCTTGCATACTATTTTGCTATTCCTTATTAGCGATTCCTTATTTTTTGCTAATAAGGAATCTCAAAATGGATGCTTGATGCATCTGGGGGTAAGTGCTTTAAAATGTGCATGTCTCTTTCGCTGGCAATCTTGTGACGGCAAGCCAGACATTCACATTTTAAAGTTCTCTAACCTAGCTGTCTTAGACAGCTAGGCTAGAGAAAACGCAGGCTAGCCAGTTGTCACTGAGTGGCTGGCAGTGGCGTCACTAGGGTTGGTGTCACCCGGTGCGGGTAACTCATGGTGTCACCCCCTCACGACTTACCGCATGGACCTCCGCAATATATGGTAGACACACGAGCACAAGAACAAACGTTACGTTCGTAGGCAATGGTGGCACTTGTGCAAGTATCAAAGCAAACAAAATGGCATTACCGCGCAGTCCCCGGCAACACTCACTAGAAAGATCTGCCAAGGTGCCCGTTTTGTCAACTGGAGAGCATTGTTATATTCCCACCAAGCCAGGTAGATTTGTCCACACATGCCCACTGTGTTAATCTGAAGAGGTTCAAGTGCACAAAATCTGATAGTCTTTCGGTAGTGCATCACCCCCATTGGGCACACCATGAGATGTGCCTGCATTCCTATTTTGCTAGGAGCATGGGTTACACCTTTTGTGAAACAAAACGCCCACTGTACACATCCAGACAGAACACAGTCTGTCTAAATAACCACCCCCGCTCCTGGTGTTTGGTATTAACAGGCTCTGACCGGCTGGCAGGGTACAGCAGGGGCCACATCACATGAGGTGTGGTGAGGGGGGCCCGGGCCCAGGCCTATCATGTCTGTCACTGCCCAACTGGAAGGAAGAAAGGCAAGCTTTAAGGCCCAGCTATGTTACCATGTATTTGTTCTACAGCAATATCCTCTGTGCACGTGCACAAGCTCTTTCCAGGGCTAAAGGGCAAGGGCATCTTATTGGTCTGAGCCTCAAAACACTAGGTTAGCATCAGAGAAGAGGGCCGTGTTTTCGTTTGTGCCAGTAAAAAAAACTGAAAGCATGTACTGAATCAGTTCATTTGTGTGCCACTGCACTGCCACATTTTTAACTTAGTTCATGCAGTATTCATATATAAATAAATAAATTATATTATTTCTCTCACCGTTCCAAATTTGAAGGGGAGACTGATGAGAGACCACAACGGCGCTCGCGAATCGCGATATCATCAAAAGATAGTGCCGGTGGTCTCTGTCGTCATCGGTATTAATTCTTTATTCTCACGACGTCGGACGCACCGCACACGCACTCTCCCTGGCGGGCGCGTGACCGCCGTCATGCGTCAGTGCAGCAGGTGCGCACTGCGCACAGCACGCGGGGGCTGTCCCAGGGCCGTCATTGGTAGCGCTAAGATTGACGGCCCTGGAACCCAAACTGCTGGGTAGTACTAGTAGGAAGGATTCGAATAGCCGGCGTGCTCCATCGCAAATTCGTGAAGGTAACGAACGGGTGGAACAAATATTTCTAGATGCTACTCATGCTTGCTAGATAATCAAACCACAAACTTCAACTACCTAGGGCTTCAAATGTCATTCAGAGACACGTCATAAAGCTTTTTTCAAAGCCATCGATTCGTGACCTATTTTCACAGTTTACAATAAATGTTTTTCACAACAATCACTGAATCACACAGATCGGTTTGCTCCTTAGCTGATGTGCTGTGCATTTGCAATGTAATTGTTTCTGTTTCTCTGGTTTCTTCACGTGGCTTCCTCATTTAAATGACTATTATACAAATATGACCTCAGCTATCCTAGGCGCACAAAAATGAACCTGCCTGGCTGGTATCGGAAATAAATGCGCCACGAGCAGTGTTTGCTAACTCCAAGGTAATGTACTGCATCGTTCATTAAAATGTCAACTTTGACGATGTGCAGCAGTCTCTCCACTCAATTCAGTTCTGCCAGCCAGCTTGTCCAGTGGGTCCGCCGCGCGCATCTGCATCGCACCACCTGACACCAGTGACGATCGTCATCACAACATGATCTGGTCTGGTGAGGTGCGGTGCGTGCGTGGCCTGGCCAGGCTAAACTAACTACTAGATTGGTGTCACCCCCAGATGGGGTGACACCTGGTGCAGTCCGCACCCCCCCGCACCCCTCTAGTGACGCCGCTGGACTGGCTGGTCTGTCATGTCACCATCACATACCAAGCTGGCTGCCGTTCAGGAATGTTGACGAAAGCGCAACCCCCATGTCAGCAGAAGCACTTTCTGTGAAAAATCACTGTGAGCCCTGCAGGGGTCCTTAAATCTGGTTAGCAGTGGCTTAGTGGTCTGTCTGCCAGAGCATTTATCACAGTTGTTCCAGGGCCTTACCTAGTATACCTTACTATATACCCTTACAAAACGAGCACCAAGTCAGTGGCGTAGCGTGACTTGCCAGCACCCATTTGCGCCCAGAACCCGTGGACCATTAGCACTTCCTGGCGCAAAATTTCAAGATTAAAAAAATTAATAGTACACATTTTTTCGTTTCCAATTTTGCCTCCCCCCTTAAGAATTTTGCGTCCGGGGCAACCAACCCTGTGCCCCCCCTCCCATACAAAGCCACTGCCAAGCACACTTCTTCAGCACTTGACTCTTAATTGTAGATGTTGGTAATCATTCTAAGGCTTACTCCGGGAAGTGGTGTTGGATTAGAGAATCAGAACTCAACAATGCACACAGAAAGCCACCAATAATTGCAATGTCTTAGCAATTTTTAATCTTAATAAAATATAAATTTCTTAATCCTACAATAACTAAGTACTACACCGAATCATCAAAGGGTTACAGGCTCAACACAGTCCAAAAGGCTATTCTACCTGAGTATCACTAAACTGAAGTGCTATACTCACTCAGGCGTGAGTAGTGATTCAATAACAAGTCTACCTTGGTCGTGGGAAACCCTGGGGCCCTGAATTAAAGCTCCAGACAGTCTTTATACAGTAATTCCTTGCACATTTTATTGTTATTGTTTATCTTTCTGTGTTTTTCTGCCCACAAAAGATTTCTAGAGAGTTACACCATTTGGTGTATTGGCTCCAGCCAAGTCAGACACAGTCTTTACTCTTCAGTTGATAGCAGGAAGAAAGGTAGGTTTGGGAAAATCTCTCTCAGAGCTACACAGTGGCATACAAAGGAAGGGAGAACCTTCACACATGGGTAAACAAAAGACCGGAAAAGCTCAGGGAATTCCCTGCACTTCAAAGACACTGCTTTGTCCTGTCCACTGACTCCCAAAAACGAGAGACCTGAGTCAGGGTTCTGTAAATTCACATAGCTTGTTTCCATCCGCCATTTTGGAGACAGTCTCCACTCAGTGGAATCAAATGGATTCTGCTGTCTCAAGGCTAACATGGTACAGATACTTCTTGGAAACTTCTGCCATGTACTGTTGGTATGCACACATGCAACCACACACACACGCTGCACTAATGCATACAGGGTTGTTATGTAGAACCTGGTTTAACTGAACTGAGAAGACAGATTTTCCAGGTGAGGTTGGTAGTCCCTTGCCTGTGTAGGTGTCATGATAAAGGTCTGTCCTACAACTTATAACTGACGATACAACCACTATAAGTACCTTACAATCAAGTGTGGGGATAGTTGGCCAACTCTATGAAAGACATGCTTGGTGTCACCCTCCCAATGACCGCATGGCCCCAATTTAAGTCACAACGCTTAACAGTACCTATCTGCAGTGGCTCTCAGGAAACACATAAGATTGTCATGTGTGCTGAGACCAAAACAAAAATGCAAAACTGGATAGAAACTTGCAAGCATGCGGATTCACTCAAGGCAGAGGAATCCCTTTCCCAATATATACCAAGTTGCATATAGTAGAAAAGGAAACCTTCAAAATGTTAACACCCAGAAAGGAGGACTTTGAATTTGTAGCTGTAGTAGCATGATCTTATGATTGATGGTGTTAAAGACAGTATAATAGCAGAAAGTGAAATGAAAACTGTGAATTCCTCCTCCATAGCAAGAACCGATATACACTTACTGGAACAGAGAAGACCCACATAGAAGAGACCTGCACACACACCACCCACACATTTTAGGATCGCAGTGATTGGCAGTGCAGAAGCCCCTCCCTCCCCCCTTCTTTTCGCCTGTCAACTAAGAATTCTGCATCACCCCCGTTGCCTTAAAGCATCTGAACTCATGACCACAGATATACTCTGGTTGTCCAAAGCTCACCCTCCCTAGGGTCACATACATTTTTCTCTCTCCCCCTACAGCATACCACACCCCCAGACCTAGGATTCTCTTTAGGGTCACTCAGTGATGCCGAATGGTACTCCACGTATAAAAGCTCGGCCCCATACCTGAGGACTGCTCCTATCCCCACCCCTCTTGCCCAGACCTTACCTTCCCTTCATGAAACCAGGATATCACTTTGCACCCTATCGCCTTTTATGTTATTATTATAGGTTCTTGTTCCTCCACATTGACAGTTGATTATCACAGACAATGTTGTATTTCTCCTTTATTTTTAATCATAAACAAATACAACACACAAAAAAAAGAAATCATGTGTGAGGTGGTCAGAGGTTGACTGGGAACCAAAAGCAGTCCTGGCAAAAATGTTAAAACAAGCCCCTGCTTTAATGTTCAACCTAGTCCCGCACCACTCCTCTCCCATTCTACATTCCCCTTTTGTTTATAATCTCTCTCTCCCACTGTGCCTGGTGCAACAAACCCGGATGCTGAAGACAGAGGCAGTAGCTGCTGACCTTCATAAAATGTCCAGCAACAGCTCCAGCCCTTTGGTGAAATGCTCAGTGTAATAAATGGCCTATTCGGCCCTGGAGGTGGTCCCAAAAAACTAACCGGGTGAAAAAAAATCCATTAAAAGCATCCTAATTGCATACCACGGCATATGGGTCAATGACCATCCGCTCATAAAAATAGGGGCCATATTATCAAGAACAGGCGATAAAATGATCGCCGCTTTATCGTCAGGAAACTGCCGCTAAAGCGGCGATAATGGGCTTGATAATATGTTCTTGTGAATTCCCATAGCAGCCCAGGTTCTGGTGTCAACCTGGGCTGCTATGGGAATTCACAAAGGCATAATATCAAGCTCATTATCGCCGCTTTAGCGGCAGTTTCCTGACGATAAAGCGGCGATAATTTTATCACCTGTTCTTGATAATATGGCCCTGTGTTTTCTCCTACGCGACAAAGTGCCTGGCTCCAGCGGAGCCCCTGAACTTAGCAATCTGGAGCCCAAGCCCTGGTACAATGGCCAAGCTCAGCTAGCAAAAACACATTTAAAATCATGCACTTTATTAACTGAGACACTATGGAAAATGTGCATCCTGTTCTAACTGGAGCATTATGGAAATTGGCAACGTTTGCTAATCGGGGCATTATGAACACCTGCTTAGTGTGCTAGATAGGGCATTCTGAACATTTCCAAAACGTGCTAATTGAAGAAATATGGAAAATTGCAGAAGAACAATGCTATTTTCGAAACGTGGTACCTGTTATAACCGGGACATTGTAGAGAGATACAACGTGCTCCCTTGGGGAGATTGCAAAATTTGTAAAATGGTTTATCATGAAAAACTGCAAAGTGTGCTAATATTTCCACATTTCTGCCAGATGTAAACAATATTACTCGGCGTCGGTGCTTCACAATGGACCATATGCCACTACATTTCTCAATATTACTGTCAGGAATTTCTCGCACACCTCCCACAATGTGCTTTTAAGCCATATACATTTTGTGTTCATCTTTCTGGTCTGATGTGCTTTCATTTCTTTATTTGCTGTAGATTCCAAAAATTCCTTCATGAAGAATATCCGGGCCCCTGTTAATTGGTCCTTATAAGTAAAAATATTTTGACCACGATCTCTCATCTACTGAGTTTTAAAATGGTAAACTTGCAAACGGTTTCCATAGAATTCCCTTTAAGCGGTCTTTAAATCTGACAAGTGAAAATCCCGATTGTGTTTGGCCAAAACACATCTAAATGTCTGCCCGAAACCTACGTTCCCGTCTGAACTTTGAGAAAGAAGTTGGCACATAACATGTACAGACCATTGCTGTTCGCATGTAAGGTTAAATTTTTTTATTTTTAAAACTGTTAATTTCAAATCCAGTTCAGAGTAATTACAAAATGATCTTGCAAATGGAGCTAATGTGCACATCAAAAGATATTTATTACTACTTCTTATTTTGCAAGTTCTGAAATAAATCCGTGTGCGCTCATTATCCATAGCTGTTCATGAACTAGTCTTGTCATATGAAGTTAATCAATGTGATAGTTCATGTTACAGTCATTTTCGGTCGCATGTAGAGTGCAGCATTCTGTTGACGTTTAGATGTTACTCGCAGTTTTGCTTGAGACACAAATTGTGCCAACAAAAAGCTGTGCATACTGGTACAAAAGAGCTAATCAGAATGTAAACATGGCTTCGAGTAAGATACTTGTCAGCTTTTCCACACAGCGATATTTATATATATTCTTTCTTGACAACCCATCATTTCTGTGAAAGGTTCATTGCTTTTCATAAACACACATTCAGGACTTGAAAAGTAATCCCAGAAGGCATCGAAGGCGAATTTCCACCAGTGTCACCCCTTTTAATAGACGTTGTTGCTTAGAATATTCTAACAACATCTCTGAGCTTTATATTAGAATATTGCACAGAATTGTGTTGATTGACCCTTTCAGCCAAATTGAAGATTGAAGCACCATGGCAAGCTGCAACACCGTAAAGTGGAGCCAAATAGAGGGGAGGAGCTATTGGGGTAAAGGACGTGAAAGAGGACTACTTTGGTTTGGCTAGTTTAGAAATCAAGTGCATTTGTCAAGTACAGACATTGGCTATCTTTCCTTTCAGGATGGGTTGCCATTTTTTTGTGTCTGAGGTATATGGAGCAGATCAGATCAGGTTAGATGGAATTGATCATTACTTTACTTTCATTCTCCTTTGATACCTAACAAAAATGTTTTGTACAAAATCAGTCACTTTACGAATTTCTCTGAATTACCCACGAACAGTCGTTTGGGTAATTCACAGTGTTTTTTCTGTCATTTTTATATATAGCGCAAACTAGCCCCAAAGGCATCAGAGTGCTTTACATGAGTATGAGATCACATTACAAAAGGTCATTTTTTTCTAGGCATAAGTGCCCACATGCATCAAGTGTTTTTGCATTCGCAAACGGTGCGAATCGCAAAATTCTGCCGTTTGCGAATGCAAAAACCTTTTTTGGGATGCATCATTTTTTTTCTTTTTTCGCAATTTCAGAAATCGCAATTATTTGCGATTTCTTAAATTGCTATAGCATTTAAGAAATCGCAAATTTTGCGATTTCTTAAATGCTATGCATGATTTTTTTTTAAATTGCGAATTCGCAATTAGGAAGGGGAAAATTACCATGAAGTAAACCTTCATGGTAATTTGCGAAAAGTTTTAAAAATGCACAAAAGTTCATTTTTGAAACTTATATTTTACACACACACATGCCCTTTGGACATGTGTGTGAGTAAAATGTACTTACTTGACATTTCAGCGGGGGACCCCCCCCTGCACCCTTGAAATTGCATTCTCATTTTGCGATTCCTTAATTGCGAATTCCCAAAATGAGAATGCCTTCCCATTGATTCCTATGGGCCTCTAGGCCCATAGGAATCAATGTAATGCGATTCCTTAATTGTGATTCGCAATTAAGGAATCGCAAATAAAGAAAATTAAGGAATCGCTAAAACTTTTGCGATTTCTTGATGCATAGGATTTTGCAATTCCTAAATTGCGATTCCTTAATTTTCGCAATTTAGGAATCGCAAATTCCTACAATGATGCATGTGGGTGAATGAGATTAACAGCTAGATGCATCAAGCGAAATACCGTTCGCAAAGGGGTAGATTTTCAGAATCTGCCACTCTGTGACCGGTATTTATGCATTTGGGATACATCATCCCAAATGCATAAATCGCTATTTGCGATTGCATTTAAGGAATCTCAAATTGAGATTCCTTAATTGCAATGCATGAATGTAAAATAGCTAGTGATTTCGCTGATAGGGGTCGCTATTTACCGTGAAATCAAACTTTATGATAAATAGCGAAAACTGTGAAAAATGCACTAAAGTGCATCCTTTAAAGTTGTATGTTACACACACACATGTCCTTGGGACATGTGTGTGCGCAACACCAGTGTCCAGGTCAATTTAAGGGGTGCAACAGGGTGTCCTTTGGACACCCGTCACCCTTGAAATCGCATTCTCAAAAATTGCTAATCGCAAATTGAGAATTCCTCCCCATTCATTCCTATGGGCCTCTTGGCCCATAGGAATCAATGAGATGTCATTCCTTATTTGTGAATCGCACTATGCGTGTCGCAGATAAGGAATATTTAGGAATTGCTAATATTTTAGCAAATCCTACATGCATCTGATTTTGCGAGTCCCTAAATGCGAATCCTTAAACTTCGCAAATTAAGGACTCGCAAAATCGAACGTTGATGCATCTAGCAGTTAGTGATTTGCCCAGAATCACAGGATGTTGATCCAACGCTAGACTTGAACCTTATTCCCAGTTCCAAGGTCAACAATTCAGGCCATTTTGTGCCACATCTCCTACAATCCTAGTCACATCTCCTAGTCTTATTCCATCCTGGTGTAAGCAAATGTGAATATTAATGCCCTCACCTTTTATATTCTGACCTTTGACCTACCTTTCATGGCTACGATTTAGGACAGGTTAATCTTCTTCTAGCTCAAGGGCCGCATTGAATGATCAGAGGTCTTTGATAGCACAATCTAGCACTGGAGCAGGACTACCCTGGTTTGTGTGTCAATGCTATTTCATGATAATTGACAGCTTCTGTATTTCAAGAACTCTTGTGTTGAACTTGTCAGCCTATTTGAGTCATTCATGATTATTGTTATAGGTCCTGCAGGACCCAGTGGCTAGCAGAGGATTCACCCTGTAATGGGTAATGCCATTCTGACATTCTCCCAATGTTACGCCATGAGTTACTAAGCCCCATATGTAGGCCTGATTCTCTTTTGGGGTTTAGGAGTGTTCAGTACCCTGATCTCATATATGTAATATGTATGTGAGACCACTGGAAGACATCCTTAGAAAGCATGGTCTGCAGTAGTACCATCAACAAACTTCTCACATTCATAGTCCCATGTGATTCAAAGCTTAGTGATAGAATTTGAGTTCCCAATGGCCTGTCTAAGGGAATTTTCCAAATGAATTGAAGAACGTCCTCTGAAGGTCAAACGGAGCAGGACTGAGCTGAGGTTTTCAGAATCAGAGAGCCATTTGTGGTCTGGGGCCTTAGTGATAACTTGATCGATCTCTCGGGGACATGTCCTCCAATTCGGAGCCTGCTAGAGCTACCTACCACAAGAGTTTTTAAAAATACAGACAATTCAGTCAGATCACCTACGTTCCATTGTGGGCAGCAATGGTCACAAGACCTCCTACTCAGAGACATCGCCTCCTATCGGTAACCCGCTGCAGTTTCCCTTTGCTGAGTTTTTAAAAAACCCAGCCCTTAGGAAACATGGTTCCCCAGGCTCAATTGTAAGCAGTAACAGTTATATGACCTCCTGCCCACAACCCTATTTTGCAGTCAGAAACCTGCTACAATTTTCTATGCACACGCTTTTTCAAAACTACACCCTGGAGAACCAGCACAGTCCACACTCCAATGTGGGCAACAACAGTCATGTGACCTCACACTCATGGACCTTTCCTCCAATCAGAAGGTCGCTTCAGTTTCCAGTCTCCATTACTCTCAGCATTGAGGTCCTAAGCAAAGACTGGACAATAAAAAAAGACATTGTCTGTTTGTGCCTGTTATGACCACAAAGGGCCTTGGACCAGAACAACCATCTCCACAACAGCAATATTAGCCAACTCAAGAGGGGAAACTGCAGTATGTGTCTGTCTGTCACATAGTATTACCCATACCCACAATCACGCAAGACCCACATATCGCAAACACTCAATCTACTCAAGAACAGCTAGCAGCTCCAACCTCATTCAAATGTCACTGAGCACCTCACACCCATTAACAACAGAAAGCACATTCCACCTCAAGCTCATCAATCTACCCTTAGCTGTAATATACTCTCCCAACATTTCCTGCCTCATCTCATAACGACTTTGATGCACTCTTTGCAACTTACAATTGAGCCACACCTGTATCGTCACACATCTTAGAAGTCTTTGTACTCCACACACTGCAGCATTTAGTGTGCGGACCGCAAACACAAGAAAGGAGGAAGTCTTGCTTTACTCAGATATTATTGGGCATGCACCCTAAGTGAACCATTGACTCCCTCCGCCAACACTTCAATCCTACTAGCAATCCAAGTACAAAGAAAATGAAGGACACCCTTCTCACACTCATTGGCACAATAAACATGAGAAAGCTCATCACTGAGCAAACACACATCAAAGACAACATCCTTAACCTCACCACCTCCCAACCATCCACTGCAAAAAATCCATACCTCTGAACTGGACTGCTCACCTCGACATTACCATCACCATGCTACATGTCCAGCTAACATTTCAAGGCCAACCACATGAAGATTACATAATTTCCCCTCCTTCAGGAACCTTCCAATTGACATTATACTTCACAAACTCAGCAACCTCACCAAAACCTTTACCCCGGCATCCAGTTTAGACTTTCTCATTGAAACTTCAACACAACCAGGAAGAACCTCATCAACATCCAAGCTTGACTGAAAACAAGAAAATACAATTCAGAACCATATACACCCTGGTATTGATAACAAGGAAAGAATAAAAGAAGTGAAGAAACCCCTATCACAAGATGACCTTGCTGTACAAAAATATCTTACTTCACACACAGTTACCTATTCACTTCTACTATCGCCAACTACTATATTAGCACGATCAATAAAGATTCGACATGAACTAAACACTCCTCAAAACAATCAAGTTCTGGATAAACAGCCTCCTTAGCTTACAAATCCAATACCTAACTGACAAATGTAACACTCGCAACCCGTGCTTTGGAAATACATAAAAGATGTATTAGCAAATTGGCAATGCCAAGTCAACATCCACGTTTCCTTCTATTTCACAGCATTCGTCAATGGCTATGTTACCCTTCTCTCTCTCAGAGACCTTATGAAATTCTCAAAGGTCTCAAAGCCATCTCTGTTGGTCAGAAGCACCCTCACCCCTCTTTGACAGCATCAACGCCTACCTCACTCAAGGCATCCTCCCAAAACCCCTCACGACTGGCCAGAGAACCCTTCTCACTGATAGTAACATCAAAATTCTCAAGTATGCCAAAGGCACACAACTCTATCTGAATGTTTCATCAGCTTTCAACATTCAGAGACTGAAAAACTGTCTCCACCTCATCCAAATTAGGATTATTAGCACCTTCATGAAGATCAACCTGACCAAGACCAAATTAATTCTGTTTGGCAATAACTGGAAACAACGAGTCCATAATTGACTCGCCAAGATGCATCTAGATGGTGTTAAGCCCCAACTGGCAACAACTCAAAATTGTTTGAAGTTGTGATCAGTAGACGTCTGCACTACAAGGAGTAAATTGATAAGAAAGCCAAAACAGCATGGTATCAATCTACCTCCTGAAAAAGATGTATCCTTTCCTCCCTAAAATGGGTACGGAACTGCCATCCAAGCAATTGTAATCTCAAATCAAATTGATGGATACGCCATGCTCAACAGCCTCCCTGACATCCCACTGCCTCTCTTGAAAAAGCATCCTACATGCTGCAGTATGGCTTATCAAAGGGCAGAAAAAAAGCCCTAAAGTGCTTTTGGAACTATTGGGCACGATACCTTATTCACTGTACTTACCTGGAATAGTGTTGGTTTATAGTGTGGCCTTAAGGCACAAATATGAGTTTGGTGGTGCAGGAGTGGGAGGCCCACTCCTGCACCACCAACCCTTGTGCTATTCGCCCACCAGATTATGAGTTTTCTCATATCTGGAGGGCTTCTCTTGGCGGTCCCACGGCAGTGCCTCCGAAAATGGGCACCGCAATGGGAACGCCAAAAACAGTTCCTGCACGCCATGGACTGTAAAGTACATGCTGTGCAGGAACTGGGGTGCATGCACACAAGGGGCCCTCTGCATGCATCCCCATGGGCAACAGGGGCCATGGATGGTCCCCTTGTTCCAGCCTTTTTATGGGGGAATGACCTCCATGAAACTTTTGGCGGTCCTGAAACTCGTAATATGCATGGCGGTGCAGGAGTGGCACCACCAGTATATTACTGAGGCCCTGACCGCCAAGCCACCACCAGGGAATTGGAGTTGCCTGGTGGCTGTGGCGCTGCAATGGTGGTCCGACCAGCCAACTTGTAATCGGGCGGTCAGACTGCCGGTGGCTGGACCACCAACATCGCGCCCCTGCAAGTCTGACGGCCCTCGGACTGCCAGGAGTCCTCTTGTGAGCTTTGGAAGTGTGCACCAGCCATGTTACCTAGAGCTTGTTGTGGCACTTATGCATGAAGCGAATCAGAGAGATGTAAGACAGCCACACTAACAGATACATATCAACTTCGTCTTGTCTGACCTGTGCCTGATCACGCGGTGCTGTGGGGTACCAGCCAGGTCTCTACTAGAACTTACTGTGTTTTTTCTGCATCTTTATTCTTAGCAGAGCTGATTTGCTTGAGATATGTTCAACATTTTGCAGAATTCGTTTTTGTAATTTGTACTTTGTTTTTCGAAAATGTATCTCATATTTGTACGTAAGATTCCTTCATATTCGCCTGTAGGTGGTCTAGACAGTAGCTTGTTCATTACAAAAACTGAACACACAAATTAATATACGCACCGATTTCTTGCATTCCCTTTCCGGCTTCACCAGTGCACAATGGGTAGCTACTTCCTGTGACACGCCCAGAGGTTGGGTTGCGTGGGCTGTCTGCTGTCTCACTCTCTTTAGCTTATAGTGTGACCTTGTGGGTGCCAGTGGTGGCTGGTGAGATTTTACGATGGTGGCGCGGAAATTCCTGTTCTGAATATCAGTGCAAACAAAGCCAGAAAACCTTGATCTTTGAGGAGGGCAGTGCGGGCGGTGTCTACCCCTAGGAACACTTAAAAAATAGAGGCCAAATGGTGCGTTTTACACAAAATTTCACGAATAATTTGCTAAACAGGAATTATTCTAGAAGGAAATTCTATTACAGTCTTGAAGGTATCAAGCAACCATGTCTGCTGCTTTTCCTCTTTCGCCATTTTGTCTCCACCCCTCATTATATCTCCTTCTCTACTTGTATCTATCTCTTTCTTCACTCGTTTCTTTTCCTGCCATTCATCTCTGCCTCTTTCTCACCTCCTCTTTCTCACATTTGCCAGCCCTCTCTTCCTCATGTTCACTCTACCCCCTGTTTCCTATAATTTCATTACTCCCTTTTCCCATCTACATGCACTTTAACCCCATCTCCCATCTAATCCCATAGTTCCTCCTTATTGTCTTTTCTGATTTATGTTTTAACATCTCTCCATATCAATTTCACCTCAGCCCTCCATTTTCTCCTGTTTTTTTTGCAACCTTTTCCCTTGTTTACTCTCCTGGCAGCTGCCAGTACCCCCACCCTCTATTACACGTTCCCAGAATCCTTTGCATGCATATCTGACACCCCAACACCTTCCATACACACCTACGCCTGTCCAATAAATAGAAGGCATGTCTTGTCTGTATGGCTGGCCAGGAATTTCCATGTTCTGGGACGCTCACGGGCAGCCATGCGCTCTAGAAATCTGAAAAAAAATGATATATTCACTGCCACCCAAGTCAATGATGACGCCATTACAATAACCGATGTCTACAGTCATGAGTAAATTCCTTTCATGTAGAGCCACAAAACAACTTATGTGATCAGTAAGAATTTTTGCTATAGGCCAACAAATCTCGCATAGTAACACTAGGCCCTGGCCAGCCATATTACTGAAAGGGTGCATTTAGCCATATAGAAAGTGTGTGTTTTATTGCTCAATTTCTATTGGTCAGTCAGTGCTGCTTTGCAGCTCCAAAAGCCAGTGATCATATTTTACATACAGTACTGGTTTTTGGAAAAGAAAATGGAACAACATAGCACAGACTAACACTGTGACTATGTTAATTAACACTGGATGCTGCCATCCGCAGTGGTCTAAAGGTGACAAGTTCATTTCCCAGCAAGGCCGACTCAGACTTACATCCTTTCTAGGCTGGTAAATAGAGTGTGTTAATTGGGTAATAATAACAACTGTCATTTAACTGACTTGGAAGTGGCAACAGTGTGGTATGAAGTGCGATAACAGTTATGTGATAAGATAGTAAAAGCACCTCGGTACTTGAAGATGGAATATTTGATGAGCCGGATAAGAGGGTTACCTCTTACCTTCGATAGCGATACACTTAGCCTGCATTATATACACTCCTTAGGAGCACAGTAAAATGACCCATTATCAGCGACTACCTGAGGCTGTCAGAAGGCAAACTCGCAGAGAAGGCCGTAACGGTGGTCCTCCCAGATAAATAAGGTGAATGAATAGGATTGACTTCCCATCTTGGAGAAAAGTAGGTTGATACGACATTTCTTTGGTGCTGGCCCATACATAGTAAAGAATGTGATAGGATAGTATTCACGTTGGAAGGTAAATCTTTGGGCGGTCCAAGATGGCGGAGTGAGGACGCGAGCCGCCGGCAGTCAGTCCTGAAGCTCCACACCCTCAATGAGTGAGATCGAGAGAAAGCTGCTTCACCTCTCGACAAATTGCACGGAAAAGAAAATGTAAACTGGGCATTTGACAGCAAAAAAGCAAAACGCTTACCCGCACCCGCATCCGTCGATGCCGTGGCTTCCCAGCTTCTCCAGGATTATCGGGCGCTCAGCTGCACGGATCCGCGGTCTGCTCTACGGATCGGAGATCAGCTGGTTAGGTCTCCGACCCGCTCGTACCTGGTGGCAGTACACGATGTCTCCCAAAAATCCGCCGCGGACCACACGGAATACTAAGGCTGTTCCCCCTCCCGTGGATGTTAGCGCGGGGGGGCCAAATGCAACGAGCGCGGCCGATGCAGCGGTGATTCCCGTAGTGGCGGGAGTCGTGGGGGCCGGGATGGGGGCCACTGGAGCTGCAATTGGACCGGCTACTATTTCAACATTCAGTTCACTGCCGGCAAATGGTTCCTCGGATCAAAATGCTGTTGCATGGCAGATTTCAGAGGGAGAGACAGCGTCCCATGGCTCTAAGGAGCTCCCTTCAACCGCGACATTTGCTGACAAAAACATGGGAAAAAATACTGGAAAATCAACTCTTGGTAAGCCTTCTTGCTGCTCTCTAAAAACAACTGATTCAACTGACTCTAGTATCTCTTTGCCAAAAAAAACTGCAAAAAATGTTACTAAACCGAAGTGCAAGATGGGCGCGGGGAACCCTGGGCCTAAAAACAATGTATCAAACGACATTAACATCAATAACCCTACAAGTCCAAACAATATGCTTAATACGCCTGGGGGAGTTATTGCGGAAACTATTAAAACAGACAATGGGTCAGGTGACACATTTTCTAAAAGCCAAGAGATAGAAATAAATAAAATATTAAAGGAGAATACAAGGGAAAAAGATAATTTAACCGCTGATCTAACCGTTGATTTAACTGTGCAACCCGCTGATGGGGCATCCAAACTTCAAGCTGCGCGACTTACTAAATCACTATCCCTTTCTGAAATAACACAGACAACTGATTTTGATGGCGGATGCGACAACACTAAATTACAAAAAAAAATCAACTCTACTGTGGCGATAGACGAAGAGAGTGCAGACCCAGGCTCTTATGACGAACTTGAAAATGAGACAGGAGAAGAAGAAGAATCAACTGATCCATCTGAAAATGTAACCAAATCTTTGGCGGCCAGAAGACGCAAAACAAAAGGCAAATTTAAGACTAAAAGGGGGGCAAAAGCAAGTACCACCTTAAACCGAACTGTCATCAATAATATAGCGTCAGCTAAGAAAACTTTGGCTGATAAGAGCCCTCTCAGAAAATGGATTGAGGCTAAAGGGCTGGTCAAAAATATGACATTAAGGTTATCTGGTACAAGCCCCGCGGACCTTGACCCAAATTCTAGTTTGTCAGGCGATTTAGCTCTCCCACATAACAGCACTACAAAGGAACTAACCAATTTAACTGTTAAGGCCGCACCAGAACAAAACATGACTATACCTATGCCACAGCATACTTCAGTAAATATAATTGGTGACTCCACTAAACCAAAACAGGCAGATACAAATGGGGGGATAAAGATAATACTACTACAGATCTAACCGGCGACGATAATGCTCCTGCTCTATCTATTGCCCCATCTGTGCCAAACGCGAATATCTCCCCTTCTTCTTCCCCGAAGGCCAGCAATAGCACTCTAACGCAGAATTCAACAGGGGAGAGTAAGCAAGAACCCAACTCCACTCAGTTTGACACTATACTTCAGATACTAACTAATCAACGCACTGAAGCGCAAGAGCACTACTCGCAAGCACGCGAAGATAACAATAAACTTCAATCTGTCTTATCTGATTTAACCTCCAAACTCTGCGGGGTTTCACAAGATGTTGAAGATCTACAGCATAGAGTAGTAGGTATAGAGGAAACTACAACTCGTACGCAATCAACGGTAGACCAACATGATACTCAGATAACGGCACTCCAACTTAAAGTAGAGGATTTAGAAAACAGACAGAGGAGATCAAATCTGAGACTTTTTGGGGTGCCGGAAGGATCCGAGGGATCGGACCCGAGAGCTTATCTGGTGGGACTACTGCAAAAGGCTTTCCCGGATTTAGCTGATTGGGACTGGGACTCTCAAATCCAAAGAGCACACCGTTTACCTTTAATACAAAAGAACAAAGAGAGCAAATTTCCCCGTCCTTTTATTATTTTTTTGGGCAACTTTTTACTGAGACAGGCCATATGGCAGAAAGCGCGTCCTAACACCCCTATAGTAATAGGGAATTCGTCTTTATTTGTTAGGTCTGATCTCAGTAAAGCCACAATGGATAGACGCTGGGAACTACGTAAATTGATAGATCCAATAAAATTAGCGGGGGGCCAAGCTTTTCTTCAAGAACCGGCACGGTTGAAAGTTATGAAAGACGGACGCACCCACTTTTTTAATGATCCTAAAGAAGCTGGACACTATCTTTCTGGACTAAGCAAAAGATAAAGCTAAAGTAAAAACTAAGACTATAGAGATCATGTTATGTAGCTAAGATTATCATGCTTTTTTTTTTTTTCTTTCCTCTTCTCTTTTTCTTTTTTCTTTTTTTTAAATTGCGCCGAGTTAGACAGTCTAAAACAAGAGAAACTAATGAATTTCTCGAGACGCAAAGGTATTTAGTGGGGGTGATGGCAGGATTGCTCAGGTGGACTGCTGCAGAAGCTGCCTCTTCATCGGCAGCAGAACCTGAAGGGTGGTCCCTTCCCGTTGTGGGTGGGTGACAGGAGGGTGGTGGGGGGGGTCCATCGATTCTCCGCAGGGTGGGGGGGAAAAAAACTGTGAAAAACATATTTGCAAACTAGGAGGGAGACTGGTAAAAAACGATAAAAATATAAATAAATATTTACTTATGCACGATTTTGAACTCAGGAAGTACTGGTTTACTATTATGGCGGTTGTTTATATCTACAATGCATAGAATAAAATGCTTGGCCTGGAACGTGGCGGGGTTAAACAGTAAAAATAAGCGACGTCTGGTGTCTGAAGAAATAAGGATTTATAATCCTCATTTTCTATTACTTTCTGAAACACATCTGGCTGGTAAAGATAAAAAAATATTACGTCAATTAGGCTATGATATTATCAGTTGTACTGCATTTGGGGCTTCAATAAGAGGGGTTGCGAGTCTCAAAGACAGACGACTCAAAGCTGAAACTTTACAAACTGCTTACGATAAGGACGGCAGATGGGTAATAGCTCAAATGGATATTGAAAATCATAAATACGTTATATGCGCAATCTACGCTCCAAACCTAGATGAACCTAAGTTTTTTGATGATTTGAATATAAATTTGTTGGGGTGGGATGGGGAGCTCATTATAATGGGGGATTTTAATTGTATTATGGATTATCAAATAGATACCACTAGGCCAGGAAGTTTTCAGCGGATGCGTAAAACTAGAGCGTCAATCCTAGATCTATGTCGCACTCATAATATTAAAGATGCATGGCGATACTTACACTCAGCATCTCCAGGATACACCTATTACTCTGCACCCCACAACCTTTGTTCCCGGTTGGATATGGCCTTTGCCAACATAAACTTTTTAAATACTTGCTTAATGGAGGTCTGTCCCCGAATTTCTTCTGACCATAATCCTGTGCTGTTAACATTCGATATTTCACATAGAAACATTCGCCCTAGATTATTTTCTTTTCCTAGACATTTGATTACAGACTCTGTTTATATTTTACAGCTGAAAGCTCATATTACAGAATTTATAGAAATCAACCAAGATTCTGCTATTTGTAACATAGTTTGGGATGCCTGTAAGGCAAGTATCAGGGGGTTTACGCAAGGATATGTGATTAGACTAAATTATGAACGCCAAAAAGCCAATCAATCTTTGATTTCAAGTATTTCGGCTCAAGAATTGCTGCTGTCAACTGCACTACGCCTTAAACTGCCAACGGCTGTAGAAATAGGTCTCAAATTAAATCAGATGAAGTTAGAAACAAAAGCAAAATTTATTTAAAAAACCAGTATTAAATTACACAAATATAAGATAGAACAATACAAGGGGGGGATAAAATAGGGAAAATCTTGGCCTACAAAGTAGCAGAAGACAGAGCTAATACTATAATTGCTAGTATTCGGGGCTCTGATAATCTACTATACGATCAGCCCCATGATATACTAGATCAGTTTGCCGAATTTTACAGGACTTTATATACTCCAGAATCCACCCCAAACGAAACAACAATACAGAAATACCTAGATGACCTTCCTATAGTTCCACTTAGCGAATCAGAATCAGACTTTATGTCCGAAAACATCACCGGACAAGAACTACGCCAAGCTATTATTTCTTTACCCTCTGGAAAGGCTTCAGGCGAAGATACAATACCGCTAGAGATCTATAAGATTTGCTTAGCAGAACTTCAACCGTTGCTATTACAGGTAATGCAATCGATTGGGGTAACCAATAAGGCACCCAAATCATGGAACAGAGCTAAAATAATATTTTTTCTCAAAAAAGGTAAACCAAAACAGGAAAGAGGGTCATATAGGCCCATTTCTTTGATTAACACGGACGCAAAAATCTTTGCAAAAATTTTAGCTTCCAGATTAGCACCTCTTATGCCTAAAATGGTTAATCCCCAACAACACGGGTTTGTTACCGGACGGGATACTACCATACACGTCAACATGGCCATCACAGCATTTGATGTGGCTGAGATTGAGTCGACCCCACTCGGTATGATATTATTGGATGCCGAGAAGGCTTTTGACCGGGTGGGGTGGAATTATCTATGGCATGTTATGAACAAAATGGGGTTTAACGGATACTTTCTAAAGGGGATAAAAGCACTATATGACAACCCCACTGCATGCATTAGCTATGGGGGTCTGACCTCTGTAGATTTTCCGATACTGCGAGGTACTCGTCAAGGCTGTCCGCTATCACCACTACTATTTGCCCTGTCACTCGAACCATTTCTACACTCTCTTCAAACACAACCCAAAATTATACCGTTTAAATCTAAGGAACAGGTGCTAAAAATAACCGCATACGCTGATGATATTGCTGTATACTCCTCGGACATTCCCCAGACTTTAGAAGGCATAAATATAGAGGCCCTTAAATTTGGCAAAGTATCTGGGTATAAATTAAATATAAATAAAACACAAATCATAGCCAACTATTTACCAGCAACAGAAGTCCCTGAGATTTGTAAAACCGCAACCTATTTAGGCGTTAAAATCACATCGAAAATACGAGAAATAAACAATCTTAACTACAATGATTTAATCAAATCTACTATTGGTATATTAAAAAAATGGCATAGGCTACCTTTGAATTTAATTGGTAGAATAAATCTTATCAAAATGAAGATACTTCCCAAATTTTTATATTTATTTCGCTCCATTCCATTTGCTTTAAATAACTCTTTTTTCAAACAGCTCGATGGGATTTTCAGTAGTTTTATATGGGGATATAAAAAAGCTAGAAGATCGCTGAAGTTCCTCAAAAATAATACAGACAAAGGTGGTTTAAATTTTCAAGACCTAAAACTATATTTCTGGTCGTTGTTTATTAGGCGCCTTCGATCCTTACTACATAAAGAAAATACATTCTTTTTTCACGCATTTATGCTAAAAGCAGAAGCCAACATGTTTTTACTGCGAGTTAACGACCCTAATTACTTTAAACGGGTGAAATTTAAGACTGCTAAAGACATTATTAGGATATGGAACAATATTCTGACTTACTGTAAAACGTCCTTTTACCACCCGAAATTACCACTTTGGGACAATCCGGGCCTCCCGGGCATATTTAACGATGGAACGACTCAAAGATGGTCAACACTTGGCATTAACACTCTTGGGGACTTATATGGGGCACAAGGATTCTTACAGTTTCATACTCTACAGATTCTTTATAACTTGACGGAAAATATGAGGTTTAAGTATATACAAGTACATGATTTTCTAATTAGAAAGAAAAAGCTACTTAATATTTTAGATTGTGACATTTGGAACAGCTTATACTCTAATAAAAGTACATCTGTGATAAGCGAGGCATATAAACATCTCTGTGCTGCTAAAATCGATGACTGTTTACAATTAGCTCAAAAATGGAGCAACAAAACTGGTTTAAACATAACGCCTCAACAAATCAAATGTTCTTTAGCTAATATAAACAACGCTGTACGTTCATCTAGTTTGAGATTACAACAGTTCCGCACAGTCTGTATGCTATACTACACACCGGAAAAGATCTCAAAGTGGTCCCTTAACGACACTCAAGGAGATCGCACTAAATGTCCTAAATGCCTTGCTTATGCAGCAGATCTAGAACATATGCTGTTTTCTTGTCCAATGTTAAAAGACTTCTGGGGGGAACTAACTAAAATTTTAAAAATTAAAAAAATATTTCTTCCCACGCTTACTCCATCAATTATATTACTTGATTTATATCCTACTGGTATATCACAACCTGTTCTGACAACAATCCTTATGTCTTGCGCCAAGCTCACACTGGCTAGAGCCTGGATCTGCCCCAAACCCCCCAATATCTGGGAATGGTGGTCATTAGTTTACGAAATTCGCTCCATGGAATTTGGGTTAGCTAATTTGAGAGGAACTCGTTCACGAATGAAAGTTGAAAAAATATGGGGTGACTTCATTGATGGCCCTGAGCTTGGTTATGCTTAAAATGTTTAAATATCTGTATCATAGAAGTATTGATTTTTCTGAAATGTGCCTCAAACGGGAAACCGATATCTGTTTTTGTAAAGATCGTGCAATGTATACTTTGTATTTCATTTAATGTATTTCTGTTATGTTTCTCTCATTAGTTTGCAAATAAAAAAATAAAAATAAAAAATAAAAAAAGGATAGTATTCACGTTTACTATCAGTATCTAATGGTTTGTCTCACAATGTACAGGCAGTGTTTAATTTGAGCCGGTGGTTTCCGGTGCTCAGCATTGTCACTTCATTGTGAACACCAGCACTTATCACAGTCTGCCACATGGTGGCGCTGTCTGTGTAATTTAGAGACAAGCAGAACAGCTGTTTTAACATTCACTATCGATTACAAACGATTTATTCCTGCTGCCCAAGCCATTCTAATAGCTTTCGGGACTTGGAATAGTCTGCATTATTACACTTGTAAGAGCCTTATTGTTAATAGTTGTGTAAGTATTGTTGTTGGTAGCGCTGGCAGTGGCAATGGCTTGTTAAAGCTGCAGCGGGCTCCTGACGATGGCCCTGGCAGATATTTTATTACAAATTGAGCACTGTGAGCAGCGATATCTGAACTAAACTTACTGCATGATTGTCGCCTGTGGAAAAAAACACACCTCACTGCGGCGCATGAAGCTGCTTCCACGAGGAAGAGGCACCGCTGTTAATAGACGCCACACGTATGCACACGAGCACCAGACAACACCGAAATGCAAGGTGGCCGTAGGTTATTATTTCCATTTTCAAGTCATTAAAATGAAAAGACATTTTTGAGAAAAGACACTACAGCTGACATAGTCTAAGATGTAGAGGAGAAGCAAAATGTCAACACACATCATCATTCACAGAGACACACCAGATAAACCATGTAAACAACATCAAATAACTTGCCAGCACTGGCACTGTTTAGGAAAAGAAAAGGGATCCCACACACTTCAGCGCAAATGTGATTAGTACACACCTTTCTGTGCAAATCTTTGCATAGGTTGTTTTGAATATTTACAGTGAATGAATACAGAAGCCCAGAAGGGCCAGATCCTGTCTAAAGTAGATCCCGGCTAAAGTAATGCTCCAGATGCAAGCAACCGGGTTAGGTCTAAAGTGGTAAACCGCCTTTGGTCCAGTCTAACTCTCCTGCCAACCCCAACCACACATCAAAGTTCTAATCAAACTAGTTGAATATCATATGGGGCCTATTTAAACTTGCTGGTCTTAATTTGTGGTCAAATCTGCTACGTATGTAACTCGTGTATTTACTCCATATGTAACTTGTGTAACTACTGCACTTCGCAACACTCTACCATAGCTACCTCAGAACTATATTATACACATATCCTACTGTCTACTGGATAATTCTAGTACATACTGTTACTAAATATTTGTATTGTCGACCGTGTATTTTTATTTACTACATATGTAACCCGTACAACTGCTGCTTTGCCAACTCTGTAAAGTGCTCTGATACTTTTGGGTCAAGTTCGCGCTATACAAAAATTGATAAACAAATATTTAAACTTTCTTCTACTGGGTGTGAGAAGGTTACCAGATAGGACGCACCCCTCTCTGTCAGTTATCTGTTGACCCACTGTTATAGCAAGTCTGATTGTCTGTACAAAGAGGTCATTTCGTACAAATGGATACCATCAGCAGCAACATATTCCTTGAATTGCCCGTGAAATAACCCATGACTAATTGTTGCGATGGAATGGGTCGTATCCTGTGCAACAGCAAGCTAATAATCCAGCAACCCCTGCTACATCCCCCTGCCTCTTTTCCTGGTCTAAGAAGTCTTAAGCCAGATTAGGGCAAACATAGTGCTTGAAACAGCTGGATCACCAACACCCTAGATCTGCTCGGAATGCTCGGAAGGCCCAATTTAGGGGCTGATGTTGCCGCAACAATTGTAAAAGAATAGGATGAAAACCCCACCCGTAAGTGGAGTATTGCATTTTTGAAAACGCTGGAAAATCAGAATGAGTAAGTGGAGCTTCCCCCTCATGCACCAAAGAATTGGGGTGTGTAACCTGCGGCCGAAGCACTAAAAAACATTTGGCCAGGTTCACTGGGCATCCGTGGAAACCTGGTACCCAGACTCCTTTACCTGTTCTGTCAGTTTCAGATCTTAGGATTTCTACAGACAGTTGTTATCCTGGAGGACTACATCTGTGAATTTGATCGATTGATGGGAATCTTGTGGTGATGAAGTACACACCAAAGACTCCAAAGGATACCAGCGCACACGCTAAACTAAAGAGACGTGTTTCTAACCATTGCTGGATACACAGTAAACCTCATAGTCTGACACTGGGAATCCGGGGTTGAGAAAATGAGTCTCTCCCACCTCTGCATTGCTTTGGACACTAAAAAGAACTTGGTGGGATCCTGATAGCAACTGGGATTTGCAAAAAAAGGCGATAGCACTTAAATACTCCCCACCGCCCTAGGGTACTGTCCTCCCTGCCTCTGTTCTTGTATGAATCTCAATACCTTCTCTCTGGTAATAGGTGGCAGCCTCTCCCCTGCCATCAGGGCGGAGAGAAAGAATTGCACAGCTTTTTTGTAGACTGTCTTCATTCTTGGGGCACTTGTTGAGGTGGTCAGATCTGAGTAATAACGGCACGTAGACTCCACAGGTCCAGTGGGGTAGGGGTCTTCACCTGGTCTGCTCCTAGTTGTAGGTCCCTGAACTCTGCCATCTTACAAGACAAAGTATCAGCAATACTGGTATCAACCCCAGGAACATGTCTGGCACAAAACTGGAAATTGTTCAGTAGATAGGACAGCACCCACGTTTTTAACAGCTGTGAGCACAAAGTAACATTGTGCACTACTATTGTTGACAGCTGTCAACGTTGACATGCTGTCAGGCCAAAACATTTATTTTTCGTACCTGACATCTTGGACCCCAAGCTCTCAATGCAACCACAATAGGAAAGAGCTCAAGAAATTATACATTCTTTGATAGGGTTGTCATAATCCAGTCTGGTGGCCTATGGTCCATGGAACACTGTCCCTCATGTATGGTTCTGTGGTCAATGTTTCCTACAGCATACGTGTAAAAAGGCAGGTACCTGTTAGAGGCGATTGGCTGAGGCTAAATAGGTATTCTGCTGAAAGTCTTAAAAAATGGGGCCATATCCCCATGTCCCCCTTCACTTTCCTGGATAGCCTAGAGATGGTGTTTTGCTTTTAGGTGTGAAATTGCCCTTCCGATGTTCTTAGAAAATCGTCGACCCATAGGAATGGCTCTCAACGCAAAGCTCAGCTGGCCCAAAAAGACCTGGAGTTGGTGTTTGGTGACCTTGCTGGCATGAAGACAGAAATCCAGAGCTTAGAAAAATACACTTGTTTGTCCTTGTTGAGTAGATTTGCTGAGACAATTTCATGGCAGATAGGCTTTCAGAAGGCATGGTTTCTTAGGGCTTAGTGATTGCTGCTCTCTCCCCTTGCAGTGCTTTTTGGAACACTTGACCTCTGTGTGACTTTCGTTTCCGCTGTATGAGTATATATGCTGAACTTGCATGAAATCCCTCTGAAACAGCTTTTCTTATTGTATTGCCAATAGGCAAGATTCCTTTCTTCATGAGCTCTTGAGGGTGAAAGGATTGATGAAATTTGGACGCCCAGGGGCTTACATGCAAATCTACATACCACAGATTAAACTCCCTCAGATCCTCTGCTACCTCAGGCTTGATATCCTTCATCTGCCTGAACTTTTTACACACAAAAGCCACTTGTAACCAGGGGAGTTGCAGGCCGCATTGTGGAGCATGGACAAGGTCCGAAATTAACTCCAACAGGGTTTTCTCGTGCATAGTAGGTACAGATATAGCAACGCCTGTGGCCCAGTTGCCAATAGTCTTGTCCACCCAGACTTTCTTTGTTTTTACGTCGCCATCCTTCCCAGTCCTTTACTTCCTTTCGATGATATCCAGATATCCAGGTTTATCAGGTTAAAGGTGTGTTAAAAATCGCCTTTCCAAATCTTCTCCTGCACTTCCAATGGTATATGTCATGTTAAGGAGTATGCTGATGACAGCATGGGCGCCGCCCTACAAAAAGAATAGGGGTCATGTCATGGCGGGGGGGCCCACCTCAGCATTGATTGTTGTCACTGGAGTAGTGGTGGTGGGAAATTTGAGGGAAGGCACAGGAGTGGGAGTCTGTTGTGTGAGAAGGTCTTACTTACAGGCTCTATCCGAAGACCCCTGACTTCTACTAAGGTTGTGATGCTAAAAGAGGGACAACTGAGGGTGAATGTGCTGGACTTGTAAAGCGCACAGCTGCCCGTAAGCGTCCCGGCGCTTGCTTAGGGAACCCGTCCTGGTATTCCCCTGTGAGAAACCCCGGCAGGGTGTCCACTAGGTGAAAGCCAGGCATCCCGCCGCGAGGGGCCGTAGTGGAGATTAAGCAAGCTATTGCCCAGAGTCGCAGAGTGTGACCCCGTGAGTTGAGTAGGCACCAGAGCGAGCATTGTCGAGTCCGTGGAATTTGTTGAGCCCGAGACCCGCCGAGGCGGGGAATCGAACCCTGGTCCACGGTTGATCTCAGCTTCCGGGTCTGCCGCCTCTAACCACTGAGCCACGCTTCTCCACTGCTTGTAGTACCACCTGACCATGAGCCTTGCACCCACACTTGTGCTGCTGGGCTAACCCCAGCACTGGGAATGCACAGGGTGTTAACCCTAGATGGATTGGCTGGCAGAGCAGGGTTCATGGGTTGGCTCCAGAAGACACTGACCAAGGGGACTGATGTGAAAAAGAGGGCTCTGGCTCACCATCATTTACTGGCTATTGTGGCTGGGGGCCATTAAATCAAACATTGTATTTCACCCTGTATTGTGATGGGTGTATGACTATTTTTTGCTGCCCTTGAATCCATATGTCCGTGCTAGTCACCTCCCCACCCGCGTGGTTATAGATTGTTGCACACTCCCTTTAGAGACGCTGCATCAAGCTGACAATGTTTGCTAGTGGATTGGACAATCGCTCACTTTCCTTGAAAGGATCTTTCCCGGTGACTTCATCCCACTCCTGTGGCAAATTGGAGCAGGCAACACTTTGTGGAATCGAGCATGCACCTTGCTGACTCTCTGAACGGGTGTAGAAATGATCTATGCCATGGTTTCTGGTGGTGGCTCTGATATTTTTTCTTGGATCCAGTCCATCCCAAATCCCTGAGAAGCCTTGAGCAACTTCTTGATCAGCTGAATCCAGTCTTCCCTAGTGGCTTTAAAGAGAATAGGAGGGTCATCAATCGTCTAGGAAGCAGTGGACTGTGCACATTTTGAAGGCATACTAAAACACACAGGGGACAAATTAGCTTAGTGCCTGAGAATTAGTCTGTGCCCCTACTTTTGACTTGAGCTATTTTGAAATTGATGCCCAACACCACCTAGATGAAGCACTTCCGATAAAAGGATCTCCAGAATTGTGCAAATAGTTAAGCCCATTAAGTAAAAGAGGACCACCCCTTCAGATGAAAGAAAAAAAAAACAGAAACAGCATCCCAGCTAACATGCTAACTAGGCCTGGGTGGAGTTCACGGAGTCGCACTAAGCGGAGTCCCGCGAAGTGCCGAAAAAACTCTCCCACACTATGTGTAGTTCGCGAGTATCAGAGTCCGGTATGTCACACTGTTGGCACAAATTTTTAGCACCACAAGTTTCTCCCGTTCTGTAAACTCAATGCGAACGGAATCACGGGGTGCCAGATGGCGCTGCTTCTTTCTGCAGCTCGAGTAGATTTTTTACTCGACCGGCAGCTTCCTCAACATGAACGGAAGGTTTCTCAACGTTAGTCGTAGTGACCTGCATGCCAGTCTGCGTTCAGAAATCTCTCCGGGAGGTGGTCTTGTGCGCAATATCTCTTGTTCATGCTCGCCAACTTACCATTGGCGAGCCGGGTGCGAGAAAAAACACGGCTCCTTGTCACATACTTTTTTGGAACTCCACAAACTACGTTGGCAGAACGTAATTCTTTGCCCACCACCAATGCTAACATGAAATACCTTCACCTACCTAGAGCTTAGAAGAGGTCTCTGCTGTAACACCGGAAGATGTAGGATGCCCACAAGCCCTACTGCCAAAAAGTGACCCAATAGACCCACAATTAACACATATATTAAGATAATGCATAGCAATGTGAAGCATTGGCAACTTCACTTTACAAGGGAAATTTACCACAAGCCAGGGGTGCCTGAAAAAAGAAACAGCAAAGTAACTTTAAAACACCATACTCAACTCATCCAAATAGTAACAGACAGGGAAATAAAAAACTGTAGCAAAAAATAAGAATGCCCTAATACCTTCCTTGTAGCTTTGTGTAGCGTGACTCGGCCCAAGGGCATTAGAGCACTTTAAAAGAGAACCCGAATCACAGAGCTGACAAGAAAGGATTAAAATATGACATGATGGAACCGGCGTGCTAGGGCTGTAACGTAACGCCTGAAGCCCAGACCTCACTGCTGGGACACATCACCTCACCCAAGGAAGCAGAATAGGGATAAGACTTGGTTAAACAAAGCAAGCTAAGAAAAACCCGCAGACTACAATGCATGAAAATAATATATGCAGAGAAGAACGCCACTAAGTGATAAATGCATTATTCACCAGCTTGCGGTCCCCTTCCATCGATGCCCGTAGACAAATACAGATGGTGCCACCCTGGGTCAGTACCACACACTCCCACTGGTCTCCTCAGTACTGGACGAAGCCCCCCATGCCATGCTAACATGCTGAACACAGATTAGCAAAATGATTACAGCTGATTCACAGCACTGCAAGTCATACTGAGGGCATAAGGGGCACTGAAGTCCCCATACCAAGCACGGGCAGCAGATAATGTTCTGAGTCCGAGAGATTCTACAATGTCACTTTCTTCCCAGAAATGTCCAGGACAAATATCTTCAGCGGCAACTCAACTTTTTAATATGCCAAAACAGAACTGAAAGTGCAGTGAAAATGACAGGATTGCTCCGAGGCCGCCCCGGGTAATCTCAGAACAACTCTGTCATTTCCATTGTATTTTTTTCATTTTTGAAAGTAGGGAAATGTACAAGGAATACACAACAAGAAACCTGACAATGGCAGTTTTGACTCACTGAGTCTGCGGCTCTCTCTGATGGCTGACTCTCTCCATTATCTGTAAGGTTAGCCAGGTGCTCAGCACTGTCGCCAGGCTGGAGCCAGCATCTGCAACTCTCTGGGCCAGATTTACAAAGGATTTGCACTGCAGAGCCAACGCAAAATCCCTTTCAGGATTTACAAACCGATGCAAATTGGTATTGTGTAGATTTATAAGCAAAAGTAAAGCAAACCACAGCAAAGCGCTGTTCTGTGTTACCTACCATCAAAGGGCGTTACATGGGTGTTACATGGGCATACCCATGCTTTTTGACATAAAACCCTATATAGCAACAGACGGGGTTTTGCACCAAAAAATAACACAGCTTAGAAGCAGGCATTAAAAAGGAGAAATGCTTTTATTTCAAATAACGCTTCAAAATTTCCATGTGTGCTAGACTGCACTATGGAGTAAAGGTGTGTGTGTTGCGCTCAGCACCCTGATTGTGTGCCGGCGCTAGGGAGAGGAGGAGAGTGCATATCTCTGTGGATTTTGTGCTTTCCTGGTCTCACCCTGTCACACAATGCAGTGCAGCGCAGCATTTTTAGGGGCTGCGCTGCGTTGTGTGTAGGTTTTGTAAATCTGGGCTTCTGAGTCCAGTCCCAACACGTACTGGTGCTTTGCACTGGCTTGCGTTTCCTGCAGTGGCGCTGTTTCATTAACCTTATCCTTTCCCAATGTGTGGAATCAATGAAGGTTATTGATTCCACCCCAGCCTGAGATGAGTTGGGAAAGGATGGGCTGGGGTGGGGTGAGGCATGCCTCCCTGGGGATTGACATTCAGTCTCAGGCACTGCAGGGCTAAAGCTTGGAGATCCCAAAACCGTATTTAAGTATGGTCTGCAACACATCACCAAAGAGATGGTGCTTCAGGATAGCAGTCTAGGGCTGTGAGGGATGTGATATCATCAGCCCACAAAATTGGACAGGTGGAGTCGGAAGCATCAGACTGCTGCTCATTCACACTATTTGACCTTTGCTCAAAGTGAGGGTACTGGTATTGGCTTTTTAAAAAATATGTGGCTGTGTAATGTCAGTATATACCTACAAAAGGTAGCACAAAAAAGGAAGTGCAGTGCCCCAATGCCCATAAAAATGTGCTACCACCAGTGGGTTCCCAACATAGGCCCTTGAGACACACAAGCAATGGCACCGAAGCATACACACTGCAGGTTCTCTATGGTCCTTGATAAGAAAGTCCAATGTAGGCATAGATGATGATAAATTCTTCTTTTTAATTCATAGACAGGTTCTGTACATGTTATGCTCCAACAAGAAGCAGCCGACACATGTTTCATCCACCCAGACTTGTTCAAGGCTAAGTGTGTATACGATCAGTAGTATGCAACACGGAAGTCATCAACTTGATAAGTTCAGTTCTCAATGCATAAGCGTTTGGTAAAGGGTAGTATCCAGACAGAGCCCCCAATGTGTAAACAGACAATTGTGGGAATCCAAGTGGGCAGCCGTCTCTGCCTGTTTCAAAGTAGAGTCACGCCATCTCAGTCAGACCGTGGTTTGGACCCAAGGACCATGATAAGCCTTCTTATAGACATCAACAGCCCCGCATGCTGAGAGCGAAAAGCAGCCCTTGAGATGGTGACCACTGATGCAATGGGTCTGATTAGCCCGCATGATTACATCCTTATGACTCCAGTTGCCCTTTTTTAACCACCTATTCTATTTCACCATACCAGCAGTGCTACTGGAGGTTTTTTTAGTTCATGTCTTACCTCTGGAGTAAAATATTGCAAAATTTTCTAATGATAGTTATCTATTGCTGATGCTACAAGGTTTGAGATTCCAAACTGATCAGGATGAGATTTGCAGATTGCTTTCTCCTGCAGCCTGCAACAACTCTTCATTTGTTCTGCTAGAGATTTATTTTGTAGCACAAAGAGCAAAACAACATCTAAATCTTAGTTAGATCTTTGAAATTGCTGCTTGTACACTGAGTGTGTTGGGCCAATATTCATGTTTATGTGCATTCATAAGCTAGCAGTTTTGATTCGACGCAATCTGCATAGAAAACCTACCCAACATCAGACTGTTCTACTGGGAGAAATATGATTGTATGCTGCCATAAAGCATCATTTGCTTTATTAGGCGTGTACAAGTTAGTAACAGACCCAGAGTCACCAAGTGGCAGGAGGTGCAGGTAAGGGTGGTGGCCCAGGGCAGAAGGGGGAAGTCGACAGACGACGGAATAGGGAAAATAAAATAAAATAAATAAACAAAACCACTTACCTTGCGCTTGCCGCATCATGGACCTGGTGATGTGGCGAGAGCAAGGTAAGTGGTTTTATTTAATTAATTTTTTTATTTTGCCTATTCCGTCGTCTGTCGACTTCTCCCCCCACCCCTCCACTCTTACCTGCACCGGCCACCACTGGGGTCCCCAATACCGGTGGTATCAGTAACTCTGGTGGCGGATTAAAGGGTATTACAGTTGGGACCCCGAGGATACCATTAGTAATGAGGCAATACTCAAGGATTTTGTAGGTCTGATCCTGACCCCCCTAGCTCCTTCCTCCCTGATATTCCGCTCCGAGGCTTTTAGCAGCTGGAATCTCTGGATGAAATTCATCCGGCTCCATTTGGATCTTTATTATCAGTTTGCATCAGTGACACAACATGCATATATTGACTCATACATCTTTAGTGGGGGCAGTGTGTAAGGGAGGTGATAACTTGCTTTCTCAGTGCCCACGCAGTGCTATATTTTGTTGTATCCATCATACACATTGTCATTGGGGTTATAGGTTTTGGGAAATGCCATACGTTATCGGCTAGGCCATAGCAGACTGGGCATCAATAGTGGCAGAGCACAGCATGGTGAAGGTGTATGTTTGTATGCAGACATGTTTGTGAGTTTCAATATTCTGGTTACTTTTTTAACGGGCATATTTATTTCTCTACTAGGTGAACTATCATCTGTATCCCCATGAGGGTCTTCCCCAACTCTCTCACCAGCTGATGACCATAGCAAGATGTAAGTAAACCTCTTCAATATTGTTATTCAAAGTCGTGGTTTTATCTTGCAGTATGCATGTGGTATGCTTTGCCTGATCCTCTGACACTACTACACTGCTGTGGAACATTGCAATAGGGCCTCATACTTACACAGGTCAAAGTGGAAGATGCATTAGTCAAGCCAGACTCGCTCGAAGGCCAAGTGAGGTGGATGTGATAGCAACTACCAGCTGGACAAGGTGGAAAATAGCGTTTCATTTAGGGGTGGATAGAAAGTATTCCCCCTTTTACCGATAGAGAATAATCATTTTCTATCTGCAATGTTGGAGCAATCTGCATTAAAAACCCTGAAGAAATTACATATTGAACTGCTGGATGACCTATTCCCAGAGAGATCCTTCATTACCAGCACCAAGAAACCGGTTGGTGTATGTGCGCTTTATAAATACTTTTAACATAACATAACATAGCGTACAAATATTTAAAAACAGAGGAGACAATGCATTGGCGATATTGATGTGTCACCAAATACGGCATGAGGCCAAACTGGTACACTCAGAGTTCCTTAACCCTCCAATGGAGCAAGAGGTTTTGACTAAAATGATTCAAAGGAGGACAGAGCCGAACCGATTCAATACCTACATAAGGAGGTCTTATACACAAGGGCTTTCCCACTTCGTGTTGCTAACCGAGAATGGCAACGTGAACTTGGGAGAGGAATCATTGATCATTTTTGGCAGTACTACTGTGCAGAGGTAAAAACCATGCCCCTGAAATATATAGACATGAGCTTCTACATTTTAAGTTTTGACCCCAGTTGAACTATACTTCTAACCAAATTTCTCGATTTTTGCCAGGAAGTGTAATAAAATCAAAGACGTGTAAGGTGATAAATGCAGCTTCATTGCTCTTGACATGGAGCTGCAACACAATGGCTACATATTGAGGGAAAGTTGTTAGTATAATAAACGAAATGTTGGAAGTCGAGATAGTCCCTATGCCAGAGATAGTTCTATTGGGATTTGCGGCTGGTAGACCAGTTGGCATACGGAGGCTTACATCTATGGCCCTACCGCTGGCCAAGAGACAAGTGGTGGAATGCTGGGTGAGCCTTACAGCTCCCACAATTGGAGTATGGCTGAAGGATATTACATTTTGCACTATGATAATTGATGATTACAATAGTCTCATACACCCCAAAGCAAGACCAAGGGACTTTTGGGAGCCATATGAAGAGTATATGCAATTGAAAATCACAAACTCTTTCTCATGAAAAATGGTAGAGGTACAAGGTGTGGGAAGGAAGCATATATTTCGAATTCTCGATGTCCTACATGTAGTAGTACAAGAAGTGATGTAATTATATTGAAGCATGGTAGACGTGAAGTGCCAATGAACTTATGTGTACCGACTGTAAGTACATTGCTTAAAAAAGGATTAAGATTTATAATATGCCTATTAATATATTCCATATTTATTCTCTTGTATCCACCAACAAGTACTATGTATTCATTGTTATCTTTTATACTTATTGTATTTTTTAAGTATTTATTAACAATTTATGGCTGCCTTCCTATTTTTGTTTTCAACATGTATTATATTGTAAAACTCAATAAAAAATTTCAACACATCAAAAAAAAGGATTAAGGACATACGCCATGTGAGTGAATTTTTCTGATGGATAGTTTAAAAATTAAAATACAATTCATTAAAACAATAATAAGGGTGTGATCATTGAAGCCATGGAACAACAATTAGTTCCCTCCTTTGTGTTCATCTGTTGTAAGGCTGCTCCATGTTTAAGAACGTGTGTTTTTAAGAGCATATTTAAAAGTGTTATTTTCATCTTATGGGTAAGCAGATCTCCAGTGTATCCTTCCATATAAGCCATGCAAAGGCTTGAGTTTAGTGAGTGCTGTAGTATTGTGAAGTGTGACAATAATACCAGCACCACCCTTTCAAATTTTAAATAGGTTTATTATAGTCATGTGTATGGATAGAACATTCGCCCCCCCAAAATATCATAAGCATTACAGCGTGATGTGTAAATGTTGCAAATTTTAGAAGTGGTGTGTGGCCAGTGCTTAATTTGAGCCGGTGGGTTCCGCTTGTGACAGTCTGCCGTAAGGTAGCACTGTCTGGCTAAATATTAGATTATCACAGCAACAGGTAATTATTAATTCATTATACATTAAAAATGATTATTAGCTGCCACTCAAGCCATTCTTATAGCTTTGGGGGCCTGAAAAAGTCCGAATTGTCACACTTGCAGGAGTGTGATGGTTAGTTGTTGTGTTGTTATTATCATTGGCAACATGGCAGGTGCAATGTGTGGTGCAAGGTGCAGTGACCGCCCGACGAGAGCCCTGGCATTTAATTTTTTTTTACAAGTTAAGCACTGTATGTGGCCATACCTTCTGAAAAGTATTAATGATGCTAGGCATGCAAACATTGCTGTAGCAGATCACACCGCACCATCTGCGTGCCTGTTTGGAATTCAAGCCTGTCATTTCGGGCCTGCACATGCCACCTCACCCACTGCTCCCTTGTTGATCCTGCCACTTCTGATGTGTCTGTATGACACCATGGAATCCTTCTGTAAGAAGTCTCTACACAGGGTCTGTAGAAGTCGTGGAGGTCGTGGTCACTTGCGGCAGTTTTTGATACGCCCTCTTTTGTCTCTCGGCTCACTGTGTCCAAAATGAGGTCATTGCGGCCTGAGATATTCGGTCCACTAAGCATGCACTCTGACATTAAAGCAGCGGAATATGATCGATGAGTTTGCGGACCACTTGTCAATGGCATTTTTGTATTATCTACTGAAGCATGCTGAACTTGACACCACACCATGGGATTGGGGATGATACCCTGCCCATGTAGCCTAACGTGAAACTGTAAATCCACTGCAAACTTGTTCAACCAATCGAATTGTGTGCAGGACATCAACGCACCTTGCGTGATTGCCATTGAGAACCTACCCAATGCCTCCTGGCAGGGCAGGATCTCGATCGACTAATTTGTATGCAAGGTACATACATGAGTGATCAATTAATCGATATCTGTAATTACATTTTCCTGGTGGTTTAATAAATATATCCTAAATCATTGTCCACCAGTTGCCTTGTTAATTTGAACAGGAGCAGATCATATTCTGGGACGACTGTAGACACATGCGCTATAACACTACCATTCAGGGAAGCGCGAAAGAACCCTTTTAAGCAAAGGAGTGAATGCAAAGAGGTCCCATCCGATCCAGGGAAATGTTATCACTTTACATGTAGATTCATCTGTAATTTTGTGAATCTCTTAGATAATTTAGACTTAGAAACCCCATTTTAAAAACTGTTCCCTATACATTGTGCTTATGGCAGTGTTTGCTTACTGCATGTAGTATACATACAAGTATAGGCATTTCCAAATTTTAGATGATTTGCCAGTAGCGCACAGAAAACTGTGTGATCCTTATTGTAATGACTTGAGACAAGTCCCTCCGTATCAATTTTCTTTGTCAAGACTTTCTAGAGCCGTTCGTAAAACTGAATTCTATTAACAAGCTCTATTGGAAAAATATGCTTTGCCGTTTGAGAATTTGAACTTTTTGCGACGTTTGAATGATTATATATAATTACATGCATTTTTATACAAAATAAATGAATATTCCATTCATTGAAGGGCAAATCTTTCTTCCACGTTCTTCTTGCACTGCTTTGAAAAATGTCATAATTTCAGTGGCTCATGACGTTATACTCCCAATTCTATCCCAGAACATATTTTTGGATGCTGTGAGTTTAGTTACAGTTTTTTAGCAATTCAGCCCATACCATCTAAAATGGACACTATCTGAATTGATGTTGAACCCTTATGACGAAAGCAGCCATTTTCCTCTTTTGGGTCAACTGAAAACGTTCACACTTGAGACATACTGACTAGGCAGTCCTTAGGATATCTAGTACACCATGCTTTTAGCCATACTGATGCAAATTCCTGCTTTAGAAATCATTTTTGAAGGCAGCTGCTTGACAACTTTGCTCATTTGTAGGTCTTGCCTACCAGACAGCTCATGCTGTCTGGTTGGAAAAGTCCTAAGGTGTGCTAACCAAGAACTTTTTGTGGGCTTAGGGCCCCTGCCATCGCTTACTATGGTGTGGTATGAATATCGACACCAGAATATCTAGGGGACACAATATTGATGACAAAATATGTAAAATTAAATATCAACAGGTAAGTAAGTTTAGATTTTCTATACCCAACTCCACCTATAGGTACCCTGGCGATATATGTATATATCTTCAAGGCACATAGATGTGGAGTTGGCAATAGCAAATCTATACGTCCCTGTATGTATGTACCCTTTAATATTTTGCCCCTTGATATTCTGTCCTTGATATTCGGGTACCATGATATTCTGGGGTTGATATTCAGTAGCACATTACCTTTGGTTGGCTTTATTGTCACCCTTATATGCTTGCTTCTTATTCAATGGCTTACCTTGCCCATCTTGTTCTATCTTGTGCGTGTCCCTCCCCTGAAGCATATCCTCTTTACCATCCTTTAACTTGTAACCTTAAACTGCTCATTTTTGGGGAACTACTTTTTCCTTTCTGCATAGGTACAACATGAGAGCGCATGTGTTTTCCATCTCTCTCCCTTGTGTGCTTCTTCTCCCCTCATCAAATATCTATGCCCCACGCTCCGTGTTGCTGTCTCCTTTGTGTTGCAAGCTCTTTCTTGTGTGCTTCTCCTCCTGCCAAACTCCCCCGCCATGATCCATGCTGCTTTCTCACTTGTGCGCTTCCCCCTTCCCAGCGTTGCTGTGACGTGTGTGCTGCTTTATTCGTCCACCACTGACTCTCCATTGCTTTGCCCACCCGGTCCCTGTTGCTCCCCACTCTCACCACTGCGGAGTGAGGGTGTGTGGAGGGCCAAGTTAGATAACAACAAGGAGGGACAGGAGGGGGACAATATTTCTAGGGGTCCAGTGTGCACGTCCCAATAAACTATATTTCAACCAATTGCACAAAGTTCCCCTGGGGGTAACATACACATTATGTAGAGTGGACTATCTTCCTCTATCTGAAAAAGTGGTTGGATGTGAAAAACAGGGGCGGGTGTCCCTTGTCGGAATTAAGGAAACCTCACACAACATGTTGGTTCTGCGGCTACTGTCACACTACCAACCGATTGCTTCGTGTCATCATCGGCTTCCTGCTCCTGCGTCAAGCCGGCGCTGCAATGCCTGACGGGTAGCACATAGTGCTACACTTTGTTGGAGATCTTTTATTCCAAAGCCGATGTTTGGGTGGGTGTGAGGGGCCCTAATAGTGAAGTAGTGAGCGTGATGTGTGGTGATTCCAAAAAAAAGTTAGTGTAGTCTACTCTGGGTATTTTATTCCTGTAGCTACCTACTTTGTTAAAATTCAGAGGGGTATGGGGTTTCAACCAAACTATGTGTGGGAAGCCCGTTCAACCCTCATAAGTGATCTCGTCGACATGTTTCATGCCATCACGGCAATTCATCAGGACCAAAAAAGTGCTCATAAACTTAGAAAGGAGCCCATAGTGGGCTACAGGGTTAAGTAAATACAACCTTGGGGGTCAGGATCTGGAACAGGAGGAGTTCCTGTATCGATGTACGCCCCTCAGTCGCTGTTGGAGGTCTTCCCAGGCAGCTTGAATGGGACCTGCGTAATCGTATTGTGATCTCGATCGCGCGTGGAAGATACCTCTTAACCTAGGTCCGTATGGCCGGCGAAGCTCGGTCATGAAGCAGCTGGCCGAGCCATACGGACCTAGGTTGTGACTTTTCTGCTGTTGCTTAGGGCCACTACTTTTTATTGACAATGTGTACTTCTTCTCTTTTCTCTGCTACCGAACGTCCCAGGGACAGGCGTCTGCCTTTGTGTTTCCCACTGCCACTCGGGTGACAGTGGGGAAACACAAATTCCTGCAGGGATGAGTCTTGAGGATAGTTACAATTATTCCGGCCTCTGGAAAAATTCAGGGACAGCTTTTTGTTAAAAGGCAAAAGTTCCAGAATGCACCTGACCAGATGGGCATAATTAAAACTTGACCCACAACCGGTCTTAACAAATTAGCCGCAGTGCAAGCATAAAAATGCTAGGATTAATACAAGAAGCGTTATGCTATGGCACTCATTTAGGAATCAATTATATATAAAATAGTTTGTCAATTTCCCAGTGTCATACTCCATTACTAATTTGCTGATCAAGCTAATTATGCTATATGTGCTAGATAATATGTCCTAGGACCACAATATATTTAGAAACTTGCATCTAAACATCCAGAGTACCATATATCTTAATCAGGGCCTTCAATAGTGATCCAGCATTTTCTGGGCCTACTTGCTTTCTTTTGGTCCTCCGATGGACCTTTTTCGTTTGTCCGAGTGGTGGTTGGAGTTAGCATCAACAGTCAATCAGATTTCAATTAACAGTGCAACCCCTTTGGCTACACAATGGGGACCAGGAATTGGTAGCCAAGTTCTAAGGTTAATAATCAAATTCAAATAAGCAAATCTCAGAATCATGCTGTAAAGATAAACAAGCATTTGCAATGCAATAGGTCTCGTATTAGGAAAGTTTGAGCTATTGGTATTGTAAATGACAAATTTTTTATTTATGTGTTGGTTTTGAAAATAGCGAAATTAATAGCTTTGTCATTCACAATGCCAATAGTTATAACTTTTGCAAATGTGACACCTATAGCATTTGTAATGCAATATGTGTTGTATTTACGTGACTTAGATGTATTGATATTACAAATAAAAATGGCTTTTATTTTTTTAAATAATTAATACTTAAATAAAAGCTATTGTAATTTATAATGGCAATAGCTTAAACTTTTGTAAATAACTTTTGTGAAGATTATGTTCAGTGTATTTTATTGTGACGAAACATTGAGAGAACATATTTGAACCAGTTGTTGCTGAATGGTTGCACATATTGATGCTGTGGTGGCGCTGAGTGATGTTGTGGTGGTGACGAGTGATGCTGTGGCGTTCAGTGATGCTGTGGTAGCGCATAGTGATGTTGTGGTGCCCCTGAGTGATGCTGTGGTGGTGCTGAGTGATGCTGTGGTGATGCGATAGAGTGAGTGCGATAGATAGCTAGAGTGAGGGCAATAGATAGATAGAGGGAGGGAGGGCGATATTGAGATTGAGGGAGGGCGATAAATAGAGGGAGGGCGATAGATAGATAGAGAGAGGGCGATAGATAGATAAAGGGAGGGCGACAGATAGATAGATAGATAGATAGATAGATAGAGTGAGGGCGATAGATAGACAGATAGAGTGATGGCGATAGATAGAGTGAGTGCGATAGATAGATAGAGTGAGGGTGATAGATAGAGTGAGGGCGATAGATAGATAGAGTGAGGGCGATAAATAGATAGAGTGAGGGCGATAGATAAATAGAGTGAGGGTGATAGATAGAGTGAGGGCGATAGAGTGAGGGCGATAGATAGATAGAGTGAGGGCGATAGAGTGAGGGCGATAGATAGATAGAGTGAGGGCGATAGATAGATAGAGTGAGGGCGATAGATGGATAGAGTGAGGGCGATAGATGGATAAAGTGAGGGCGATAGATGGATAGATAGAGTGAGGGCGATAGATAGATAGAGTGAGGGCGATAGATGGGTAGATAGAGTGAGGGCGATAGATAGATAGAGTGAGGGTGATAGATAGATAGAGTGAGGGCGATAGATAGATAGAGTGAGGGTGACAGATAGATAGAGTGAGGGCGACAGATAGATAGAGTGAGGGCGATAGATAGAGTGAGGGCGATAGATAGATAGAGTGAGGTGGCCTCGTGGTGGACGTGATGGTGGCCGTGGTGGTGGACGTGGACATGGTGGTGGTGGTGGACGTGGTGATGGTGTGGTGGTGGTGGACGTGGCGGTGGTGATGGACGTGGTGCTGGTGGTGGTTGGTGTGGTGGTGGTGGACGTGGTGGTGGTGGAGGACATGGTGGTGGTGGATGTGGTGATGGTGGATGTGGGGGTGCTGGATGTGGTGGTGTTGGTGGTGGTGGTGGACATGGTGGTGGTGGTGGAGATGGGTGTGGTGGTGGTGGACATGGTGGTGGTGGATGTAGTGGTGGTGGATGTGGACGTGGTGGTGGTGGTCATAGACGTGCTGGTGGTGGATGTGGTGGTGGATGTGGTGGTGGTAGTGGTGGTGGACATGGTGGTGGTGGGTGGTGGACATGGTGGTAGAGGTGGTGGAGGTTGGTGTGGTGGTGGACGTGGTGGTGGTGGACATGGTGGTGGTGGGCGTAGGGTTGGTGGATGTGGTGGTGGATATGGTAGATGTGGTGGTGGTGGAGGTGTGGTGGTGGTGGTGGTGGTGGTGGAGGTGGTGATTGTGGACGTGGTGGACGTGGTGGTGGTGGAGGTGGGTGTGGTGGTGGTGGTGGATGTGGTGGTGTTGGTTGTGGACATGGTGGTGGTGGTGGACGTGGTGGTGGTGGACGTGGTGGTGGTGGATGTGGTAATGGTGGACGTGGTGGTGGTAGACGTGGTGGACATGGTGGTGGTGGACGTAGTGGTGGTGGATGTGGTCGTGGTGGATGTGATCGTGGACGTGGTGGTGGTGGATGTGGTGGTGGTGGATGTGGTGGTGGTGGTAGTGGTGGTGGACATGGTGGTGGTGGGTGGTGGACATGGTGGTGGTGGAGGTGGGTGTGGTGGTGGTGGTGATGGACGTGATGGTGGTGGACATGGTGGTGGTGGACTTAGTGGTGGTGGATGTAGTGGTGGTGGATGTGGTGGATGTGGTGGTGGTGGAGGTGGTGGTGCTGGTGGTGGAGGAGGTGATGATTGTGGACGTGGTGGTGGTGGACGTGGTGGTGGTGGTGGAGGTGGTGGTGGAGGTGGTGGTGGATGTGGTGGTGGACATGGTGGTGGTGGTGGACATGGTGGACGCGGTGGTGGTGGATGCGGTGGTAGTGGATGTGGTGGTGCCCAATGTTCAGAGTGGACTGGCCCCTTCACGCAACAATAGTTGTGTTTACACAACAGAGCTGCCGGTTGCTCCCTCAGTTGTTGTCAAGGATTGTTTGGGTTTAGAAACCGGTTCTGCGGCACTTCAAACAAGTTGTGCCTTGTCAGAAATTACAGCCAGGATGCTCCGTGTTCTTTTAATATTGCACTTTTATATAATTTCTGCAAACGATCAGGTTTAATTAGAATTTGCCTGTGTGCGTCCCTGGAGACACCGGCTTAAATTAAGCCCCCTGCATGGGCCTACATTACGCCCCTGTGTTGAGCGAGCCCCAACAGCTTTGTGTAGTGCACACAGAAACAACAGTGAAAGGAGTTGTAATACACGGGTTGGCGGGAGAGAGGAGAGGCAGAGTGAAGAGGAGGACCGGAGAGGAACTGTTTTGAAAGAAAGAGACAGGCTGAGGGGAAAGAGGAACAGAGGGTGTCTCATGGCGTGGAGACAGGGAGTGCATGCTAAGGAAAGAAGGGGTATAGAAAGGGGTCCATGGTGTAGAGGGGAGATAGGAAGCAGAGGGCACAAGTAGGGCAAGCTGACAACAAAGAAGGCCAGGAGGAGACCCCGTGGGGTGGAGGAAGAGGGGAATGAAAAGCACTGGTTAGAGAGGAAACCCACGCTGCAGTGGTTGCAGAAAGGGCAGGCTGATGGGAAAGGTAGTCTAAAATGTAGTGAGGTAGTGTGCCTAAAAGTGCGGCGTAGTGATGTTGAATGCTTCAAGTGAAACGTATGAGTCAATAAATAGAATCAGTGAAACGCTTTTGAGGTGAACAAGGGCCCGGCGAGAAGCGAGTCTCCATTGATATGCTTGAAGGTGTTGAAGAGGAGTGAATGAGACGTTATCAAGGTACACAAGTTAAATAAAGGGGGATGAGCCAGGTCCAGTTGATGTTACAGCCAGGGGAGTGTGCAAGATGGCACTGCAGAGAACCAACAATAAATTTGCGCATTTTGACTCTTAATCACTCTCTGAAATGAATATGTTAGAGGGGTGATGAAGTGAGCGCTCATTCCACAGCACTAGTGACTACTTTCACCCACAGCCACTCAACCTTACATTAAAGACTTGGTGTGTAGCAACTTTTAGTTTTTAATTGCATTTGCCCATATGCGTTCTGGCAAACACTGTCTCAAATTAAGCCCCCTGCTGGGGCCTGCGTTAGGCCCCTGGCTTGAGCGAGCCCCAACAGCCTGGAGTTCTACACACAAAAACACACTCAAAGGAGCTTTAAAACAAGGGACGCCTGATACACAGTAGCTTATCTTTAGATCTCCTGTAGCGTGAAAATGTGCTTGCTTTCTGGGCTGTCCCCGTGTGTTTTTACAGTGCAGATGGAAAGAGCATTTGGTAATCCAGCGCTCAAAAAAGACATCTTTTAATGCTCCATTCAAAGTTACAAGGTAAAGTGAATAAGTATGTCCTATCCAATACGGAGTTAAAGAGAGAAGACGTCAAGCTTGTTAGAGAACAAGGAGTTTAAGATGGGTTCGTATTTACGCAGCTCTTAAAGAGCTATGCTAAACATTGTGCCATTACATTTCTTTTTAGCCCTGCAGTCAGCTATTAAGATTAGGATTTTAAAGTCTGGGCATTATATATGTGACTGGGAAACCTATGAGTGCAGTTACACCTTCTCATACCAGTTAGCAGCCCCCAAAAACATGAAGTTACATTTGTCCACCCTGTGGGAAAAGAACCATCAACTTACTTCGAGAAGCAAAAACGTTTTATAAATAGGTTTAGTATTTTCAGTTCTAAGCAAGCATACGCAGCATCATGTACTGAACACAGCCAGTGGTTTAATCAAGAAAGGCCATGCTTTCGCCCTAGACAACTGCCTAAGAAAAGTGAATCACAAAAACAGCAGGTTATCTTATGTAATGAGTGCATAATCTGTCGTCACTAAAAATCACTTTGGAAAACATTCGAAAAGCAGTTCATAAATAGTCTATGTGCGATATAATAATACGCTACACGGCGTAAACCACTTATCCCAGGAGATGCAATTCAGAACACATTTAGAATACCTTGTATTTAACCTACATCTTTTTTATTTTTAAAAATGGAGTCATCTATTTTTTTTTATCAGGTAAACAAAAACACATTTGTAGCACTCAACAAGCAACCAGCTTATGAAATGCTGAACAAGGTGTAGCCTTCAACATCTACCTGTGATTAAAATAACCCTAAAGCAATCTCCCCTGGGTCTGAGGCAGGCCTGCTAGGAAACCACATGGGTGTCATGCCGATCTTGAACCTTATCGGTACCCAAGACTGGTTGTGAAAAGAAGTTATAGGCTACAACAGCAGTCAACATTTCTTTGGAGTACATACAAGTAGCCCGTACATAATTTGCACTGGTGCTTGCATGTCATCAGGGCTCGGCATTCATTTTACATCATCACATTCTGAACCAGAGCAAAAGGAAAAGGGATAGAAAAAGAGAAAAAAGTACGGAGAAAGACAGGGCGAGAGAAAAAAAGGAAAACAGCGACACGGAGAAGCAGGAATGAAAACATGGATGCAAGAGTGACATAAAAAGACAGACAGGAAGGGTGGTGGAAGTGGCTTGGTAACCTTACTATTTGGCAACCACTGCATTCAGAAGTGGTGAACTAATAATAAACATAGTGGACCCTACAAATATTTCACCAATCAAGCAATGTCGGAATTTAAGTAGTAAAGCCGAATCCGTACGTATTTAGTGGCGAGGGCTCACAGTTTGCTTTTTATATATCAGTTTATATTTATTATTTTTACACAGTTGTAGTGCAGACTATCAACACAAGAAATAAGAACCGAAGGAGAGAGAAATTAGTGCAAGAAAGGCAAAGGAGGAAGTGGAGCGAGGTAAGAGTGGAAACTGATTAAGAAAGATGGGGACAAGAGAATGGGGGGCTTGTGGGAATTAGGTTAACAAGCTCTCGGCATTGCTGTGGCGGGGCGGGGGGCGCATTCCTTTGAAGTCTTATGCGGGGGGGCTGGGGAGCGGATTCCTTTGAAGTTTGATGCCGAGGCGCACAGGCTCTCAAATGGTGTGTGATGTGCACGCGCCCGGCTTACATGAACTGTACCTAATCCGCAGTTTGGGTACACTTTTGAAAGCCTTACTATAATCTTGCCAAACAAGCATTGCTAAAGCAATGTTGTAGGCGAGACCTAAAAATGACAACAGGGATTCCCAGACGCCCAAAGAAATTAATGCAAATTAGTATCAAACAAACAAGCAGATCTGTAACTGTGATACAGAACAATAACATTAAAATCTAATGCTCATTGAGTAAACTACCATTCTCTCTCCTACACACTAGTAACCTAGGATTCAGAAACCATAGGACGGTTTGGGAAAAAATGGTTCTAGCAATCAGGCGAATTCCATAAAGGAAATCAGGTCAGGACAAAACAAATTAAAATAGGAAAGCATTAGCATCTCAGAAGCTCAGTCAAGTGTCTTCTATGGGTCAAGAATAAGTGTCAGCCTAGGTCACACTTAAGCAAAAATCGAAAGAGCATTTGGGCATGAACCCTCTCAAAGTCCATTAAGCTAGCAATGTTCCAAAGAAGGACGGAATCAAGGAAAGTGTCTGAAAATGGGTCCGATCAGCATCAGGGAAGATCTGAATGAAGTCTGCATAAAGTCCAAGGGGAACTGTATATTATACCATGTAAAGTCCTTTGGGCGACATCCCCTCGATTGATTGTAAATATCAGGAAGGATCCCACCCCTGAGAAGTTTCCACATATCCATGGGTTTGAGTGTCCAGGTTCAACGCTCAACTAGGGAATAGGGGCTTGGGCATGTTCTCCACACAGGCTGTAATGCAGGCTGCATGGGAAAGTGCGCATGACTGGTTTGGGCAGCACAAGAGGGCTGACCGAACAGTCAATGCGCACTTAGGAGTGGGCAAACCACTCCTCCTCTGCCCTTCTCCGAAAGCAGAGCAGCTCCATCCACCCACCCACCGGCAAAGCAGCACAAACATAAAATTATAATAACGCAAAGTTATTATCATTTTACGCACTGCTTAAAAGCAGTGGGGCTATGCTCCTCCGACAAAGCGAAGGAGCAGCCACTGGCAGGATAAAGTGAAGGTAGAGACATTCACAGGCAGCTATAACTTTGGTACAGGGCCTTTAACAACCGGCTCAGTACTTGGCAGCAGGCTATAATTCTATGTTATAGAACTATGATGCTGAACAAACATTATTGACAACCAACTCAGAGGGTGACATTTTCATTAATTCCAGTTTCTATAAACTCCTACTTGAAACCTACCAGGGATATAAAAACTGGAGAAGCATATTCATTTATTTGATGTGAGCAATAATTGGATATTCAAGCAGCTTGCAAAAGCTGTAAATATCTTTTCAATTGGCAATAGAACACAAGGGTAACTGCCAGACGGTGCTTCACAGTGCAGTGTGTTCATGGAGGGGGGAATTTCCTTGTTGTGTTGTTCACTGTCGAACTGTAGGCGGAACATACAGGAGACATCAGAAAAACTCAATGAACGTAAAAATATCAAACATGCAATTATATTTTAATCAAGATTTTATCATTACCACATCTGGCTCTTCCCCGTCACGGAGATCAAAAATACAGCAAAGAACATTCACTTTAATTATGAGTCAACACATACAGAGAAGTCATTAGCACCGGCTAATTGGTTTATCCTTCTGTAAGGCGAGGGCATGTGGCATGGGTAAAGTGTGGCGCGCGACTGGCAATGTGCTGCACAGTAGATGCATATTTTGAAAAAGTAGGTGGATCTTTGAAGGACTTATGAGGAACTACAGAGTTACACAGGATATTTAAGTGGATAGGGTGGTTACCATACTAGAAATGAGAGGTGGTGGATCCCCTCCTGGGAAACTCAACTTTCTGGATTAGGAATGAACCTACATCACCTGCTTTCACAGTAGGTCCCTATAAATCTTGGTATACCATCTTATAGCCTTCTCTGTGACTCAACTTGCACTCTCTTAGTGGGCCTCTACATGATCTGAAAATCCTAATATCAGCGTATTTTACTGCGAACGTTGCAGCCAATTATGAAAACCTAGTCAGGACTTTGGTAGAGGCCATCCTGCTCGCTGGTTTTCTTGGTCTCTGTTCTATTCTCTGAAATATACAATGGAGCAGTGGCGTAGCAATAGCCCCCGCAGCCCCTTTTGCAGGGAAGACCCGAGCTCCAGGCGCTCCAGGACTGTGCATTTTTGGCAGGCACCTGGCCTCAGAGCTCCTTACTGTTTACAGATCATAGGGAGCCCCCTCCGTGTACTTTGCAGGGGCCCTCCCTCAAGTTTCGTTAGGCCACCACAATGGAGGCTTATGAAGTCTTAAAGTTATATAGGTAGACCAATCTTATAATTAATCTTACTTTCAGTAGCCATAAAATGCTTGAATCCCTACCTTAGAATGAACAGGTCAAAGTTCGTGCCCAATGCATGCCCATGCACGAGAGCTTCTAGTCGTGCACCTGACCACACTGAATTTGATTCATTTTCACGTGAGGTTGAGTAGCATTCCTCTCCCAACATTTTCACCCAAAAAATCTCCAGAAAATGGCTTCATACTGGAAGTGGGGGTGCTCAAAATAATGATGATGGAGTTCAGAAGGGAAATGAGCAATGAAGATGCCTTTATGTTTTGTTTTTATTTTTTCACGTTTACTGTGTGTTTAAACATAAATGTGAGATGTCAGGCTATGTCGTTTGACACATTGCTGCTTATTATTTTAACGCAGATACTAGGGATTATTCGTCTTTGTCTGGCTGCAAAGCGAGAGGAATTTGTAAAGTGAGCAATTTGACAATCTTTCTGGAGTACAGGGTGTGTGGAAGGAAAGGCTGTAGGATGTCAGTTTTTACCTAACGCACAACTTTTAAATACCTCTAAAATAACTGTACAGATATTTCAAAATGTATCAGCAGTTGCAGTTAGGAAAGAACAGAGAAAACACATTTTGTTGTAATTCTGAAGTGTGATGGAAGCAAATTGTAATTTGGTCAAAACAAATATGCGTGTGACACTGTGCACCAAAATGCACCACTGGCTACGTACTACGCCCTTATCACTCTCCTTCTGAATGGGCATGACTCATTTACTATATTTGTTGTTCGTGTCATCCTAGGATTTTTCAATATCCCTATGACGTTTGTGATGGAACATTGATGGCAGCACACCCACTCTGAAAATAGTTCCAGCACCACTGTCAGGACACCACACCAGGTTAATAAACCAGCCTCTCTCCGTGGATGGTAGCCTCTGAAGTTTCTTTGATTAATTTGATTTCTTTGATTAATCGGGTGAGGATGTAACCTTATGGCTAGAGCGGTTGACCTCGAAGCTGGGGAACCGTGTTTGAGTCTCAGCAACGACACTCAACATCCTATGATTACGGAAAAATCACGTAATCTCCCTGTGCCTAACAAAAATAAATGAATGTGTCCTTCTGTAACGAAACTGGTGCTCATGTAAAGCGCTCTGATACCTGATGCCTTGGGTCAAGTTCACGCTATATCAATTATTATTATTATTTTTTTTTAAATAGAACATTTAAGGAATTAGTTATGCATTAGTAATGGGATAGGTTAATTGCTTTCTATTTGTCCATTATTATCCATTATTATCAAATACCCTCCTCTTTTCAATTCCCCCCCCCTAATTATTCCATTAATTTTGTTTCTGTTTAATTTGTCTTACCAATACAAAGGACCAAGCAACCAAGCAACCAGAATGCACTACAACTTAAATACATTACTCTAAGAATACCTACCCTAATTTCCTGTATATAAGTATCTTGGCATTTAGGGGGGTTTGTCTAGTTTTGCAGCACTTTCATTAAACACAGTTACAATGACTATCATTTATATTACCATGCAAGATATTTTTTGATCAACACAAAGAGAAAGGATCTGTGTTGGAACATGGCAAATATAAATTTTTCTCAATTGATGGATCGTGAGCTCGCATCATTAATTGTATTAAATACTCAAATTTCAATTGCTATCATTTACGTTTGTCTATGTACCCACTTGTAGGTGACCAAGAAAGTAACAGACACGAAAAAACTGAGGTTTTGTTATCAGATTCCACTCTTTATCCTCATCAGCCTGTTGCTTTCCATCCTTATAGTTGTGAGGATTTCCTGTCAATCTAAACAAGCACATATGATGTAAACCCACTACCCCTTTGGCCGTCAATGCTCATCTACCAATTAATGCTCGGCTTCCTACAACTTCCATCAACTCAGGAAGCTGAAATCCACCCAATCCAATAATACACTATAAAGCATGCATACTTAATAAAAAAAAAGTCTTGTTCGACTAATTACTACCATAACAAATGTGTTGCCTTTCAAAGTACAAACATGCATTAAACATACAAATCTGTCTCCTTGTGCCTGTATGTGGCTGATATCGAGTAATTTATAAATGAAAAAGTATATGGAAATGTAACATAGAATACTGAATGTATGTGGTCCACAATGTAATGAGACAGGTCATGAAAAATACATTTAGCTTTCGTTTATATAGAAGTATGTCTTTAAAATAGCATATGCAATGTAACAAATTCCTAGGCAGTGATTAGGATACAATTAACATGCTGGCTGGTCAGACATTAATATTTCTTTTATTCTATTTATTTTTTTTTATTTTTTTTAAAAAGAGAGGTGAAAACATATTTTTTACAAGACAATTAATGTAATGTGGCTGAAAGCTGTAAGTAATCTCTCAGAGAGATTACTTACAGCTTTCAGCCACATTACATTAATTGTCTTGTATAAATGGTGTATTACATAAATGTAAAAAATATGTTTTTATTGTATTGATCTATTCTGTGATACAGTCCATACCCATCGTTACATAGGGTCTAATCACTGTACCAAATGTGTTATGCACTTTTTTAACTTCAAAGATATATGTGTCAAATATGTATCATATTCAACCCTTTTCACCTCTCTTTTTTAAAAAAAATAAATAGAATAAAAGAAATATTCATGTTTTAATTTGTGTTGTGTTTTGCACGGAGCCAGGGTTATCACCCGTTTCTTTAATGTCTGACCAGCCAGCATGTTAATTGTATCCTAATCACTGCCTAGGAATTTGTTACATTGCATTATTGCCCTGTCCTAGGAGTTTTCCAAACCTAACAGGGGGTCCCTATTTGTTGCCTCTAAATTTAAAATAGTATATGACATAATCCTAAAACAGAATTTCTATTTTTTGTGCATCCTTTTGCTAGAGATATTGAAGCACACATACCAGAGAGCCATAAGGGAAAAAAATCAGGGTGAGGGGAGGATCAATGTAGTGCCATCATTGGTATTCCTCTGCCAGCGGATAATACAACTCCTGCTACAGTTTGTGAAAGAGGAGTGCCTCCCAGAAGATGAACAACAAGATCTTCTTCACATGCACATCTGCCCAAGAGTCTAGAACAAATCTGTACATCTAAAGACTTATAAGGCAAAGATTAATACAATTTTAATCAAATCAAATCAGGGACATTTGTTCAGCGGACATATCACTCGGAAGTCTCATGGCACTTGCAAACACGTCTGAAAGATTGCTTGATTAGTTGTCAAACAGCCATGACTTTAACTTCTTGCGACAGCAATTGTGATCGGTGATTGTGCGCAGATTTATGGGCAGTTTGTTCCAAGATGCGGGGGAAAGAAAAGAAAAGGACCTTCCCCCACTTCTGGTGGTGCGGATTCTGAGAGGTGTGAGTAATGATTTATTGCTGGATCTCAGGGTCCTACAAGACTGGTACCAGCTTAGCTTTTTGGACCAGTATCCCGGGCCGATTCTGTACATGTTTTCGTGTATTAGACAGAGGATCTTAAATTGAATTCGCTTTCTGACTGGAAGCCAGTGTAGAGATCGCAGACTGGGGGCCGAAGGGGATCTGGGCGGGAGGTTGAGAACCAGCCTAGAGTACAATCTACTGTAGCACAAAATGTGTTTGGTGCTACTCCCTCAAGAGAAGAATTTGAACAGGTAGAAACATTTATGTTGCATGTCCAAAATAAACAATTGCATGCTATAAATATGATTGGCAGAAACATGGATGAAGGAATGTCTTCTATTATTAGCAGCACTGATAATTTAACTGACACCATTAAATCACCACATAGGGCAATTCAATTGGAGACTCTGCAATATAATAAAACATATTGCCATGCAATTTTGAGAATGAAAAATTATAGTAAAAATATTGAGAAAATGGCCACTGCTGTGGGTGTACTTAGCAGAAGAACCACACATATTCAATAAGAAAGGACTGTAGCAAGGATGTTGCTAAAGGCTATGGGCAGGTTACATCATCACTGGAATTGCTGCAACTATGCAAACATGTTCTATTGAATAGGCAACCCCTGTTCCAGAAAGTGAGGAGACTTAAAGGCACAGTAGTCTGCCTGTATCTGATGTGATAAACCGTAGGCGTACTCATAGTCCAACTGCTGAAAGAGAAGGGGACATGTCGCAGCCAAAAATTGACAGACCACCTCCAAGCAAATTAAGAAAGAGACTTGAACAAAATGATATGTATTTGTGTTCATTTTATTTCTACCATTTTCCTGTGAATAAACATGGGAATACAATTACTCATATATATTTAGCCTATGAATTTTTATTATTCTAGATTATAATAAATGCACTTGCCCTAGAAAAGGTTTGTTGGGATGTCTGTAAGGCGATCACTTCCATCTGCGTTCATCGTAGCATCATTAAGCAGGTTGAGTGATGATAGCTCTTGTTATTCATCAAAGGTCTCAACAGGCTGTATTTGGTGACCCTTTCTAGATGTATGGTTATGTAACACTGCTTAAGTTGCTACAATTTTGCATGTCACGTTAGGGGACTATTGAAGAGCACCACCACTTTTATGTAGGCAGACAAATCATGCCTCCAAAGTCCAAGAGTCCGCTCAGTTACTGCCTTTGTTCATCTTTGAGCAACATTTTTTCTTCTTTGAGTATTTGTTGTAGCATTCAGGTATTGGGTCATGATCCAAGTATGGAGAGCATATACACTGCCACCTAAAACAAACATGTTACAGTTTGAATCAGTGCAAATATAGATCTAAACATAATAAATCAACATTAAAATAAATACCTAGTAAAAAGTCAATAAATCAATGTATCTTTATTCGATTAACAGTAGTGCATCATAAAAGAACACATGTAAGAAGTCATCGCGAAAGACTCTTCTGGAAAGGCGGTTGGTTATATGGATGAAAGTGCCTTAAAATGTATGAATAATGTGTAGACCCTGACAATTTGCTACATGTTCTGTTATTAAACAGCCAGCACTGGGTGCAATTTATATATGTTTTTTTTTGTCGCCGTGCAAATACTCAGTGGCAATTGGTGGACAAATTAAAATGTCTGCCATCCACACAGCCTATTACCTAGGGGAAACGAACAATTCTAAAGAAAATCGAATTTGGTTCGAAGAAAATCGTGGTGTTTGTTGGGAAATGCAGTTTGTCTGATTATGTTAGCATGTCATCAAGGAAATGATGGACAAACTGTGAAAGTGAGCTCTGGGAAGCTCCTCCTGCAGTGGAAACATCCTGATATCAGCCTGATGCCAAAAGGAGAAGGCAGCAAAGTACCTGGATCTGTGTGGGAAGAGACACTCTTCTTTGTGTGTCCCTCCTAGACAACCAGGGGTCTAATTCAGCATTGAGATCCAAAATAACATTGTTGCTCTGCTTATAATTATTATTAATCCCCTCCTCAGTCTCCTGGAATAAAGTAACTCTAACTCTGAAAACGTGTTCCTGTCTTTGTCTTCTCCACTACTAGTGTGGAGCAAAAACCCTCATTCAACTTGCAAGAGCCTACACAAAAGCCATTGTGAAAAAATGACGTTTCCTCGCTGGTATAGTTTGCACGTGATTACCATGTGCTCCCACTTGATGCTAACTTGCGAATGCAAATACCCATGTATGAGGCCATTTGCAAATTGCAAACCATTCAGTGGCGGCCGCTGCACAACGAAAGTGAGGGAGCTTGGGGAGAGGTGGGGCAGGGTTTTGAGGTTAAAAATAATAATATTTAAAAAACTTACCTATCACTGCCCAGACGCTGATGGCCACCTCGGTGCTTAACTCCTGGCAATTTCTGGAAAGGCACAGGCTCCCCACCCAATCCACATGCTGCTCTCATGCAATGAGAGCAGTGCCAGGATTGGTCTGAGCAGCCTGGTCTGCCGCTCAGACACTGCCTTGGAGCCTGCGATTTCTCTCCAACCCAGCTGTGAACACAACCGGGTTGGAGAAATAGAAGTGTGCATGTCTGTTTAGACAGCCTAAAACGGCTGGCCAAACTTACATGCACACTTCTAAGTGCCCACCACTCCTGCATGTCATGGCCCGGCCGCGCACACACGCACTGTGAGCCAGAGTCCGCCACAGAAAAATAAAATGATATTATTGTTTTAATATAATTTTATTTTTCTGTGACTGACTCTGACCAGTGGGGCGAGCTCCTCCGCCATTATGGATGAGCCGCCCCTGGAACCATTATTACATATCAGTTCAGAAACACTGTTGGGGAATCATTACTCGGTAATCGCTATTTCCGGTCACCAAAATAGCAAGACTGTAAGATTTGGTTAGCATTGCTGTTTGTATGAATCAACCGAAAACCACTTTGATACATTTCATACTCACTTTTTTGCAGTTGCAAACTATTTTGTTACTGGTTTAGGAGTCGTACAAGCTTTTTATATCTGGCCCCAGATCTGCAATGTTGGCACTTGTCTAAATGCGGTCCTGGCAGGTGTTTTGCTGCTGCACCTCTTCAAACTGTACAGGTGGTTCCCTGGCTGGTTACAGGAGCAAAGAAATCTGACCATATTTCCCCATCCTAAAATATCTTCATTGGCTGGCACTTGAAACACGAATTTAATTCAAAATAGCTAACATTACTCATAAGACAAATCACATATTTGAAGAACAAACTCCAATTCACTAGCAGACAATGAAAAGCAGAAGCAGAAATTACCTCATTCTAGAAATTTCCAGCAGCAAAACAGAAAAACCCCAGCAAAGTAGGCCTTGTCCCGCCTAGCTGTAAAGTAGTGGTGCTCTACACCAGATTATATCTAGCCAAATCTGTACCTTCTTGCTTTCTAGTAGGATTTAAAAACACACTTGCTCATATTTCACCTTCCTGATTAATTTCTCTACTTGAAAACTTTTCCTTGTACAAATCTATCTTTTGTAATGGTGCTAGAACGCTCAGTGGCAGCTGCTCTAAACTGGAAGCAGTGGGGCAACGCAAATGGGGCGTAAGGGAAAATTAAATTAAAATACTTACCTTCACCTGCGGCCGCCACCTCAGTGCTCCTCCCCCGACGCTGGTCACGCTGCACAGGATCCCAGGGGGTAAACCCAGCACTGCTCTCATGCTGGTAATATTATTCATCAGCATGAAAGCAGAGCTGTGATTGGCCTGAGTGGACTGACTTGACATTCACTCAGGCACAGAGAGCCTGCAGGTGTTCTCCAACCCAGCTGTACCACACAGCTAGGTTGGAGAAACCAAAGTGCGCATGTCTGGCTGGCCTAAGACGTTCGGCCAAACTGACATGTGCACGTTTAAGAGCCCACCACTCCTCCCTACTGTGACGCTCCGTCATGATGGCCCCGCCTTAACCTCGGTTGGCAATGGTAGGATTAAGAAAGAAAAATAAAATCATAATTAAATGGTTTTATTATCATTTTATTTTCCAGCGGAACAACGCTCCTTGCTATAACGGAGGAGCCGCCCCTGACCTGAGAAGGCTTTTTTACCTGCGCTTCGCTGACCTGTGATGACCAGGCCTACAATATAGAAATACTTTAAGTAAATAAAATGATAACTTTTCTTTGTTAGATGGTGGTTAAATCCTCTTAAGATGTTGCACCATGCCCTACTATTTCTGATTAAAGAAAACGTGTGCTAGCACTCACTGCGAATATCTGAACTCCATGAATGCTTAATTTGGTTGCTAGTGCTTATTCCACAAATGATGTATATTGTGATTTGGCAGTAGGCTGAAGTAAAAGTTGAAGAAGTGGAGGAAACCAAGACTTGGAGGCTATTTATGTTATCCATTCTTTACCTCGATATATTGTTTACATGTGTATGTTCTGCAATCTTAGGTTTCTAGGTGCCGACTTCAAATGACTGTGTGTGCTGGGCCTGGTATTAACCCCTTCCATGCTGATGACGGCCCCCGTCCATCATGCGTCACGGTGGGCGTGTGCTGATGATGGCTGGGTGCCGTCATGAACCCGCCCACTCATTAAAACAGCCGCACAGGCGCAGAATCGCGGCCGCGCCCAAGGGGTTATTGACTGAAAGTGCTGCCGTCAAAGGCTGTTTTCTGCCCAAGTGGATTTCCTGTTACCTGCTGCCCACTCCTCGCGGCCCCCGCTTCGCGGGTGCCGCTTGAGGCAACAACCTCACAGGACTCCCTAACTTGGAGAGGAGTCGTCGAGGGACGCTACCACCCCTGCGGTACTGCGAGGACCAGCGGGCGCTGTGTTCTTAGACTCGCCGCAGCTGGTCCTCTTCCCGCCCCCTCCCGCCTGGATTACGAGAACCGCGGGCTGGGTGCGTCTCGTGCTGCCGTCAAAGGCTGTTTTCTGCCCAAGTGGATTTCCTGTTACCTGCTGCCCACTCCTCACAGCCCCCGCTTCGCGGGTGCCGCTCGAGGCAACAACCTCACAGGACTCCCTGACTTGGAGAGGAGTTGTCGAGGGACGCTACCACCCCTGCGGGACTGCGAGGACCAGCGGGCGCTGCGTTCTTAGACTCACCGCAGCTGGTCCTCTTCCCGCCCCCTCCCGCTTGGATTACAAGAACCGAGGGCTGGGTGCGTCTTGTGCTGCCGTCAAAGGCTGTTTTCTGCCCAAGTGGATTTCTTGTTACCTGCTGCCCACTCCTCGTGGCCCCCGCTTCGCGGGTGCCGCTCGAGGCAACAACCTCACAGGACTCCCTGACTTGGAGAGGAGTCGTCGAGGGACGCTACCACCCCTGCGGGACTGCGAGGACCAGCGGGCGCTGCGTTCTTAGACTCGCCGCAGCTGGTCCTCTTCCCGCCCCCTCCCGTTATTTATAGACAGCCTCAGACGCGCTAGCGGGACGTGCGCGGGGCAAAGCACGAAGCAAAGCCCGGGCAAAGGGCGGGCCCTCTGAGGCCCTCAGAGGCCTGAGGAGACTGGACTGGGCACTAGACGCTGGTACCTTTGGGACACTCTTTACACAGGTACCTCTTGTGAACTCCTGTTATATCTACCTAAATTTAGGTTTTGAGCGCTGAGTGCTGATGGCCTGTTGTTTTGTTATTATTACCTATCTCAATTATTTTTTACTATTCTTTCAGAATCCTTACGAATTTAAGTTAGCATGATGTCGAAGGAGAAATTAGACAAAGGGCCTATGGATAACTATTTAATTAAAAAAATTACCCAGATTAATTGTGACAGACGGGCCTCTCTAGGTCATGGGAATCTTTCTCTGATCCAGGATGAGGCGCAGTTAATGGATATATCTACGCATAAAAAAACCCTATTGCCTGTGGGAAAGTGGTCACTGCGATAGCACAGGTGCATGCCGTAAAACTTGCCGATCACTTAGATATCGTGGAAAAACAACATCTTACACCCCACATACGCCCAGTAAGAATATTTAAAAAGGCAAAACTAAAAAAGAGAAGGGGGAAGCAAAATCAAAAAGTACAAATAGCCAAAAAGAGCACCCAAGTGGTTAGCACGATATATAAAAGTACTTGTGCGGGTCATATAGGGACAGCCCCATCGATAACCCATATACATACTAGTATGGAAGAAAACAGGTTATCTAATATGGGAGACAGGGGGGATAAAGGGGAAGTCTCAGATTATTCTACCACTGAGATTTCCATTTTAAGTACTCCTGTTAGTATGCAACCACCCAACACGAGTTTGTGTAGCACTTATGTTGATGAAGGGTTATCAAATTCCCCTAGATTTTCTCCAGCATCATCTCCAAACATAATGCACGTGTCATCGTCTAAAACTAACACTAATATCACTAAAAAAAGAGGGGGCTGTCCTATGAAGACCAGGGAAGCTAAATTACAGAAGAGGGGTCCAATTGCAGTAGTGACCGATGTGGTTACTTTATCATCCCCTCCGATTGTACCTCAAATGATAACTCACCCTTCTTCTTTTAGTGAGAGTGGATTATTAGTAAAATTTGAAAGCTTGATAAAAGAGTTAATTCAGCCCCTGATAGAAAAAATAAATTTGTGTAATACTAAACTTGATCAGTTAGATAAAAAAGTAGGGGAAAATACAATACTACTAGCTGATCTGGTACAGGGGGTGAATCTTAAAAAACCTAGTGGTCCATGTGTTACAATGATGACTGCTCTTAAACAAGCTCCACCTTGTTCAGCCCCCCCTACAAAAACTGCACAAATCGGGGTGAAAACAACTGGGCCGATACTAAAAAACGCTGTATCTTCATCTCTGTTAAAAAAGAAGCCCCACCCTGAAATTAAAGCTGTAAGTATAGCAGGTGGCCAAGGCGGGGAAAATATGATTGTGGAAGAAAGGCCAGAGATACCACACGCTAAGGCTATTAAGGAGAACGGTACAGCAAATTCTCATAATAGAAAGTGGCATCCACAGAGAATTGTTGACCAACCACCTGAAGCTGCTCCTTACACAATAGTCATGGCGGGTGTCCCCGAGTTACCCATGGACATCAGGGAAGACCATCGAGCCTTAAGAAACAAAGTGACACACTGGTTGCATAATAATAGACCCCTGCCTGCGCATATTAATGGAGAAATCCTGACTGATCATTCTGGGTGGGCTCTAGACCCAAAGATAAGAAAGGGGATGTTATTATTGTAAATTTTAAAGATCATAGAGCGGTCCGGCATATAGGAGATTGGTATGAGTCAAGAAGTAGCGACTCTATCACCACCCACTATCTTAGCTACTTCTATCCTTATTGCCCTGGGCAAAACCCTAGAGACAGGGACAAAGTAAGGCATCCCGCAGATTGGTTTAGTTCAAATCAACGAGGATACGGTCAGATTCCTTTATTCCAAACTCGGATACAGCTTCATTTTAATCAAAGGCAATTTCTTCCAACTACGCATGGGTTAGATTATGGAAATAATAACCGTTTTTGGGAGAATAGAGATTTTCCCCTTTCACCTTATAACCTACCAACCTATAATAGATTCGATGCTTTCTCTGGCCTTGACTATGTCGATTGACAAAAAAAGGATACCGATCGGACAAATATTGTGAGTGTAGGAGATGTGGCTGATTCTAAAAAGAATTTCAAAATGTCCATCCTGGGGGAGGGATGTAAAACTATCCTACCTTCAGAATCGACCCTAAATATAAATCATGGTGACGCTGAAGAGCCTCCCTGTAACATTCTGAACACCCAGGAGGCAGAGGTGGGGGATAATAGTGGAGGAGTAAGCCCTCCATGTAAAGAGACATTCTGCGATACCCCCCGGTAGATTTGGAAGTAAATAATAAAAAAAGGAATTCCTGTACATTTCTATCCTGGAATGTAGCAGGATTAAAGAACAAGATAAAGAATCCATCCTGGGAGGTTACCCTAAATGGGCGGGATGTCGTGGTTCTTCAAGAAACTTGGACCACGGACCCTGTGTATATAAGTGGGTATAGAACCTTTTTTACCCCAGCTGAGGGGGGCCAACACGGACGTGCGAAGGGAGGTCTAATAACATTTCTCTCTAATCAGCTTAAATACGAGAAAGTACGTTTTAAGTCAAATTCTAGTTACTACCAAGTTAGAACCCTAAACTTAAAAAAGGGAGTTAATGTAGTCCTGATAAATTTCTACAATAACATTCTGAAAGATGAAATCCCGAATACTTTAAAAATGCTTAGGGAAGATATACAACATGAAATAGACATATCAAATAAGGAAATGATAATTTTATGGGGGGGGATTTTAACTGTCCACTCTGTACAAAGGGGAAAAAGGGGATTTGTGGACTAATGTTAGAACAAGATATAAATCTAACACACTTTGACCACTCCTTGATCGGGGACCTACTTAACGAACTAGTATTCATGTATGATCTGGGTTTTGCAAACGAAATAGCTCAGAATCCTACTCCTTTTGGGCCCACATTTATTGGCAGAGAAGCCATGTCCACTATTGATTTTATTCTTGTATCAAATAGTTATAGCCATAGGATCAATAGGTTAGAGATCTTAGAGCTACCCCTAAGTGACCATTTGCCGCTATTAATAGAGGTTGAGAACCCTTTTTATGAACATTGTGAAGATACTCTCACCTCACATACTGCCCCTGACGTGAGTTTGGGAAGGCAAAATGGGTATACACTAAAATGGGGCAAGGTCATGCCAGAAATGTTTCTTGCAAAGCTGTTAAATGCCTGTTCAGACAGTTTTTCTATTTGCCTTGGGGAGACGTCTCAGTCCAATCAGATATTAGAGCATTTTGATAGAATAGCTCTTGAAATTAAGAAAAGTCTGTGGGTGGAGGTAAAAAACAGGACTAGGCGTACTAAAAGTTGGTTTGATACCGCTTGCACCAGGGCACTAAGTGATTTGAAACATGCTATCCACAGGTCTCCCCGGGATCACTTAGTAATAAGAGGGTTGAGGAAAACCTATAATGAGGCCCTGAAAAATAGAAAAAACGCTATAAAAAAGGAGGCCTTAGAAGCCCTCTGCGAGGCTGCACAGTCAAAGTATGCATCTGCTTTTTGGAGGGCTGTTAATACTCCCTTCCTCTTTGATAGTCATAAGGCTCGCATAGAGACGGCGATTACCGAAGATGAATGGGTGGAAAATTTTTCAAATTTATATAGCTCGCAGGATGTGCCTTATATTACAAATGTTCCTAAAATGGTTGACGGTGGAATGGGTGAGGAGAATCTGGTGATATCCCTGGAGGAAGTTTTAACCGGGCTGAAGGCAACGAAGGGAGGCAAGGCTGCTGGCCCTGACAGGATCCCTGCAGACCTATATAAAGCAAATAAAGAGATCTGGGGCCCGTGTTGGTACAGCTTTTTAACGCCGCACTCGCCAATGGGTTAAACTCATCCTGGTTTACTTCGAATATTGTGCCCATTTACAAGAAGGGTGATAGACAAAATTGTGCCTGTTATAGGCCAATCTCCCTTCTTGATTCATCTGTGAAAATTCTTGGTAGAATTATTTTGGCAAGACTCCAGAATTGGGCGGAGGAAAATGAAATAATGAGCGGCCTGCAGTATGGTTTCCAGAAAGGCATGGGAACTGTTGAACAATGTTTAAATTTAATGATTATCCAACAAAAATATACAAGGGTTAAAGGTGAACGGTTATATTTTATGTTCGTCGACTTGTCTTCGGCATTTGATTGCGTATCACACACTAAATTGTGGGATATTTTGAAAGGGCTAGGCGTGGAAGCTTCTATCATCTGTTTCCTGAGAGACTTATACTCAGGAGCCACAGCCTCAGTCCGATTCGGCCGTGGGGGAGAATGTACTAGAAGATTTGGAGTGGGACGCGGAGTACGCCAGGGGTGTGTTCTGGCCCCCTTCCTATTTCTTCTTTACATTAATGGACTTGAACATCGGCTCCTGCAGGAGTGCAGGAATGTGCCCAGGGTGGGGAAAAGGTTGATCCCTGCGCTCATGTATGCGGACGATGCCGTCCCAATGGCCCGTACCCCCTTGGCCTTACAAAAATTGTTATTATCCTTCGAAAAGTTCATGTTGAGTTTAGATCTGAAAATTAACTGTGGTAAAACATACTCCATGAACTGTGGTACAAAATCTGGTAAAAAGATGAAAAGCATGTTTTTAAATAACGTTCCCTTGGAAAATATTATTTCTTTCCCTTACCTGGGTATTTTGTTCCATGAACTGGGGGGATGGACAAGTGCTATAAAGGCCAGAACTCTTTTGTTCCAAAAAACCATAATGGCCATCAAGACTTTTTTAAAAAGCTGGGTCATAAACCAATAAGAGAAATCTTGACTATATATAATGCCACATGTACATCTGTAGCCCTATATGGTGCGGGACTCTGGGGTTTTTCTAATATAGAACCATTACAAATTGTTGAAAACAAATTCTTGCGGGATGTTCTAGCCGTACCGCAGAGTGTTTCTACTTATATTTGTCATATGGAACTGGGCCAACCCCAGATATCAGATTTAATTAGAATACAGCCCATTCTCTTGTGGCACAGGGTATGGACTACTAACGAATGTGTAGTTAATCGGGCGGTGATACAGGATATATTAAATATGGAAAATATGGGTACCGTTGACTGGCTAGCATATATTAAACATTTCATGATTGATATTGGACACCGCGAATATTATGAGGACCCATCCTCTATGGGAAACACACCCAGAAAACTTTTGAAAAAACTGAGTTTGGACTACCTCAAGGACAAAAGAAGGCGAGCGGAAGCCAGCAAAAAGACAGTTGCCTCGCACAATTTAATATTATCTGGTGTAAAAGTACAGCCCTATTTGACCCTGTTGATGTCAAATTATGATCGATTTCTCTTAACCCGCTTTAGATTAAATCTTGTTTTTAGACTCTTGTCCTTCCCAAAAATGAATTTATGGTCGCGACATTAACCTACCTGCCCTTGTGATGATTCCTCACCCCAATCTGATATTCACATTTTATTCTTTTGTAAATTTTATATTATACCTCGCAGAAAAGTTTTAATCCCCTTCCTTAAAGACATGAATTTAAACAGATGTCGTTTAGCTTTTCTAGAATGTCAGAGATTGGATACAGTTTTAACTGTTGTTGTACTTTCAAGCTTTTTTAAACATGTTTTTAAATTACCAAAACTATTGGTGCAAAAGAATTATAATGATACTGTGTGTTTTTAAACAGATTTGTATAAACTGTAATTTTCATGTTGTCACTTTTATGGTTAATGATTTTAACCGAATAAAGTACTTTCTGATTCTGATTCTGACTGAAATTACAGTTGTATGTTTGTTTTGTTGTGCATCTTTTATATAATGCTGTGTTAATTCATTTGTTGACCTGTTGGCACAGTTGGGGTTCTCTTACCTGCAGCTTGTGGCTGTTCCTATAGTTAAAACATTACGGTGAAGATGCAACTTGTAGTCTGTCTTCAAACCGCTGTGGGTGTGATCAGTGGACTATGTGTGCAGTTACACTGAGAAAGTCAGTATCTTCTAGTGATTTCTGTGAAACCTTGTGTGTTGCTTGTAGTTTACCCATGGCAGGTCTCCCTAGAAAACTTCAACCAAAACCTGTGTGGGGTGATAATGTGAGTGGTTGAGCTGAGTAGTATCTCAGCATTGGTGTTCATGTGCATGGCACCTTTTAACTCATATCTAATGTGTTCCTTATTCAATGGTAAATTTCTCCAGCACCAAATGTTGGTGTATTGCCTATCTCAATGCAAATTGATCCTCAGGCCTATTAGAATTTTTCCTACAGAATCTTTCTGGGATTCCGAATATTGTCATGACATTTCTCTATCCCTTAATTTCATTTTGTTGTTTCCCATCCTTATCCCACCCACATGCCTGACTAGTTTGGTTGTGTTTGCTGTTTCGTCTATAAGATCAGCATTGCTCAACCATTCTTATAACTGTTCAGTATCACTCTAGATATACTTAATTTCCTAGAGTGTAGCCTGGAACCTAGCAGGCATTTTCTGTGACGTCTGCTTTATGCCTGAAAGCTCTGGGATCAGGTTTTCATAGAGACTGCAAACCCTCAATTCTTTGGTGAAGAAGGGCAAATATATCTTCCTCTTTCTACAGATTTTTGAGATGTGAAGACAATTGACTCCTAAGTTGAAGTAAAGTGTTTGTCCAAGACTTTTTTTTAACAATCTATATCTTCTATGAAGCGTAGCACTGGGTGTAATGGATTTGAAAAGGCAGACATTTAACATTGGGCAGTGCTTGTTCTGTAGAAGTCATCAAGGCACTTTTGAGTATACGGCATTCTTCTGCCAATCGGTGCATGGTTATGTAAGGAGAAGCAATAGGTCTACTGTACAGAGTAATGTACATATAACAGCCCATCACTGGAGCAGTGCTAGTGTTGGGCAGCCTATTCCTGTATAATATCGCTCAACCATACCTGCCTACTGACCATATTGGTAAATTTTATAGGTTGATATATTTACTCTAATGGGCAGCCCAAATATGCTTTGGGAAGGGATCACAAACATTTGACATTGTGGGAGTAACAATAGAGTGCATTACTATGGGGTGAGAGTCTAGTTAGCTTCAGCAACTCCTAATTATTTCCATAAATGATTTTACAAACACAGAAAATCAATTCTCATTCAATGTTTCCAATCAGAGTGATACCATATCCTGACACCATTGGTCTAAAATAAAAATAATTGTTTATAAGGTATTAGTAATTAAATATGAAAAACACTCCGGGCCCGATACACAAAGATAAAATGAGATGAAAGTCTAACTTTACGACTTTCGGTATTCAAAAAGGGCATTTACTACTCGTAAATGTCCTTTGTGAATGCCGAAATTCGAAAAGTTCATCTTTTGGTAGTCACAAAGGGCATTTACGATTAGTAAATGCCCTGAATACCAAAAGTCATAAAGTTAGACTTTCTTCTCAGTTTACCTTTGTAACTCGGGTTCTCCATGTTCATCTTCACTTATCTCTTTGTACATATTACGTTTCCTCACATCAGAATTAGAATGTAAGCAGGAAAAATAATACTTACATTACTTTCTCAATTATCAGGATTCAGAAAAAAGCTCCTAGTTGATTTTGCAGGAACCTCTCCCCAACACCGGCGTTGATAATCTTTGTTCTGTAACAGAAGATAAACGGGCAAAGAAGAAGCAACTGGAGGATGCAGAAATAGATAGCGAAACAATAAATCACAGTGACTAGCTGTAATCTTGTCCATGGATCATGAACCTAATGTGGCTGAATTATGGTACACACTCTCCAGCATCGACCTATTTGTATTTCATTGTGCTTCCATTGCCATAGTGAATGGTTAGCTAAGTGCTTAATATTATTTAAAGTGGCCAAGTGCGATAAGAATATTCAAAAGACAAAATCTTATTCATTTTCTTCCACAGACTTTGGGCCTCATATCTTCGTGAATCTAGAGCTTGCACCATCTCTTGCCACATATAAATCTTCTTGTTGTTACTCTCTAATCATTTTCTTGAGTCATTCTGAAAATGAAGTAATCAAAGAGGTTCTCCATCTCTGCAAAATTAGGGAACAAGCCACCAACATTACAATAAAGATCAGTATTTGGAATATTCTGGCTGTTCCTGCAATTGGAAATATCCAACCAGGGGGAAAATCGAGTTGCGATTTGGATCAAAAATAGCTTCTCACGATATTGAAAAATGGTGTTTCAGAAATTATTCAATCTATAACAATTCCAAACAATATGTGACCATTTGGCTACGTCTGTGGTATTACATCTAAACCAGCATGCGGAATTAGATGGATACTTTTTATTCACATAGCTTGGAGCGTATTATGTCAACCGTTTAGAATAAAATTGCATTGTGTAGAAGTTCACATCCCAGAGGACTGAACATTTTAGATCGTTAATTTATCTCCATATCTTGACTGGTAAAACTGTATCTTCTTGCTTTTTTTCCATCCATTAGAGATTTTTGACAATACATTGGTTGGCTTCATCTTTACCAAATAATGTTTCCAACTCCCTGCATTGTAATGATAGTATTCTCAAACGTAGTATAGATCAATTCCTCCTGTTCAAATATAGATGATGAGGGACTTTTTTTCAAGAATTATCAAATCATCATATTAAATGTATTTTTATTATTGAGTGGTAAAGTTACCATCAGACAAAGAAAGTCTTCATAACACTGGTTCTAACGCAGAAGAGGAGTGTGCTATCTGCTGAATGATAACCCTTGACAAACCCTATCTGGTTATACCAACTAATAAAGAAATTTGTCACAGCCCCCAACCGGAATGCAAGAACTTTAGCATATATTTAGCATGTTGTGGTTTACATGTGGGCGGCTTGTTATTGGTGGTTAGCTGGAGATCCATATTTTATTTTCGCATTAAGAGGATGCTGTGGGTGGTAAACTTTGCTTTAGGGTGCTACAACTTTCTAGCAAAAGAGTTTTAAGGTATACTGAAAGAGAATGTGAACGTTCTACCAATAGCTGATTATGGCTCCAGGCTGTACTTTTCTTAATTATTGTTATAACTGCTTAGATCGCTTGCTGCATGATTAGTTAGTTTAGCAGCCCTTTGGACTATTTTTGCCCTGAGGGTTTAAACTGTAAGAATAACAATACCTGTTTTGATGATGACAGCAGTTTAGTTGTGTGCAGTTTTTAATATTATTTTTCATGAATGAGACAATCTAGTTCTGTCTTGCTTGTTATTTAGGAGATATTTGTAAGAGACGAAATGTATTAGTCGTTTACTAGTTCCTTATATTGGCTGTTCTTACTCTACCAATCATGGCAGCTTTAAAGGATTCTTTAACCTGCTGACTTCACTCTTTTCCAGGCTGTGCTTGTGACATTTGTGCATAACATATTGTGATGGGCCCTTTCAAGGATGCTTCCAAAGCATTCAATGAAGTACTAAAGGAAATCTCAGAACTCATGTTTGGGTAAAATTAATTCTTCCAACAGTTTCTTCGTCCACCGATTATATGCCAGTATGTTTTGGCATATTTTGGAGGGAATTTTAAACATGATGTGGATGGCATTTATTCTTAGTCAGTATATAACCTAGCTACTGTTTTCCTAACATCAATTCGATCTGTAGAGATCTACTATATTCAACATTAGATGAGTCATCACTTTGTGAAAGGTTCTATCATTTGCTCCAATCATAAAGCAATTTGCACTTAACATCCAGATCGGTTTGCAGAATTTTCCTCAGTCAGCAGTTTTGGATGACCCTTTCTAGTCCCTTTCATCACCCTCTGACATACCTAAAGATAATTAATTACTTCCTCTACTGTGAATCTTGAGGTCATGTGTTATCTTTTGTAGGTCTAGGAAACGTATTCACCTGAGGTTTGTTTACAGCTGATACTCATCTGAAAATGTCTCAATGATTCCTTGTATCGTATATTATAGATAAACTGTTTCATCACTTGCAGCTGTAGCTTTCTCTGTGAATAGATGGCTTCTCTTTATGGGATCTTATAGATAAGACATATCGGGCCAGATGTAAGAAGCCGTTTGCGATTCACAAATGCCGGAATTCGCCGAATTCCGGCGTTTGCGAATCACAAACTGTGTTTTGGTATGTATGAGCAAAATCGCAAAATAAGGAATCGCAAAAATTCCTTATTTTGCTCAAGCATTTAAGAAATCGCAATTTTGCGATTCCTTAAATGCTATGCATCAAGCATTTTTTTTTGCGAATCCACATTAAGAAATCGCAAATTACCACCAACTTGTAGTTGGTGGTATTTTGCGATTTCTTTTACAAATACACTTTTTTGCATTTGTAAAGGTGCCATATGGCGCTCATACATGCCCTTAGGGCATGTATGTGCACCATATCAATCAATCAATCAATCATAACAATTTGTATAGCGCACTACTCACCCGGAAGGGTCTCAAAGCGCTAGGGGGGAGGGGCCCGCTACTGCTCGAAAAGCCAGGTCTTGAGCTGCCTCCTGAAGGAGAGATGGTCCTGGGTCAGCCGTAGGTGGATGGGGAGGGAGTTCCATGTCTTGGCTGCCAGGTAGGAGAAGGATCTTCCTCCGGCGGTGGCTCTGCGGATGCGTGGCATGGTGGCGAGGGCGAGGCTGGTCGATTGCAGCTGGCGGGTGGGCGTGTAGAAAGTTAGGCGGTTGTTGAGGTACTTGGGGCCCAGGTCGTGGAGAGCTTTGTGTGCGTGGGTGAGGAGTCTGAACGTGATCCTCTTGCTGACGGGGAGCCAGTGCAGGTCTTTCAGGTGGGCGGAGATGTGGTTGTGGCGGGGCATGTCCGGACGAGTCGTCCGGAGGCGTTCTGTATGCGTTGAAGTCTTTTCTGTAGTTTGGCAGTGGTTCCCGCGTAGAGGGTGTTCCCGTAGTCCATTTGGCTGGTGACGAGTGCCTGGGTGATCGTCTACCTGGTTTCGGTGGGGATCCATCTGAAGATCTTTCAGAGTATGCGCAGGGTGTTGAAACAGGATGACGAGACGGCGTTGACTTGTCTGGTCATTGAGAGGGCGGAGTCCAGGATGAAGCCCAGGTTTCGTGTGTGGTCCGTTGGCTTGGGGGTGGTGCCCAGGGCAGGGGGCCACCAGGAGTCGTCCCAGGCGGAGGGGGATGATCCCAGGATGAGGACTTCCGTCTTGTCTGAGTTCAGCTTCAGGCGGCTGTTCTTCAACCATTCGGCGACGTCCTTTATTCCCTCGTGTAGGTTGGCTCTGGCGTTGGCAGGGTCGTTGGTGAGGGAGAGGATCAGCTGGGTGTCGTCGGCGTATGAGATGATGTTAAGGTTGTGTTGGCCTGGGACGGCTGCGAGGGGGCTCATGTAGACGTTGAAGAGGGTGGGGCTGAGCGCGGATCCTTGAGGTACGCCGCAGATGACTTCGGTGGCCGCGGAACGGAACGGGGGGAGGCGGACTCTTTGGGTTCTTCCAGCGAGGAACGAGGTGATCCACTCCAGTGCTTTCCCTTGGATTCCGATGTTGCTGAGGCGCTGTATTAGGGTGCGGTGGCATACTGTGTCGAATGCTGCAGAGAGGTCCAGGAGGATGAGGGCAGCTGTTTCCCCTTTGTCAAGCAGGGATCTGATGTCGTCGGTGTGGGGTCGAGGGATCCGTTCGTCTCGAGAAAGGCGGTGAGCTGTATGTTGACGGTCTTCTCGATGACTTTGGCAGGAAAAGGGAGGAGCGAGATGGGGCGGAAGTTCTTGAGGTCGGTGGGGTCCGCTGTCGGTTTCTTCAGGAGGGCGCTGAGCTCGGCATGCTTCCAGCTCTCCGGGAAGGTGGCGGTGTTGAAGGAGATGTTGATGATGTTCCGGAGCTGGGGTGCGATGATGGAGTCGGCCTTGTTGAAGACGTGGTGGGGGCAGGGGTCGGTTGGGGATCCGGAGTGGATGGTGTTCATCGTGCGGGTGGTGTCTTCGGTGCTGACCGGGGCCCAGTTGCAGAGGGTGGTGGTGGGGGGCATTGTTTCGGTGGTTGGGTGTGTGGTTGGTGCGTCGAAGCTGTTGAGTATGTCGGCGATCTTGCGGTGAAAGAAGGAGGCGAGTGAGTCACAGAGGTCTTGCGAGGGTGTGATGTCGTTGTTTCCGGCGCTGGGTTTGGAGAGCTCTATGACAATGCTGAAGAGTTCCTTGCTGATGTGGGTGTTGTTGTCCAGCCGTTCTTTGAATGATGTCCTTTTGGTGGTGCGGATCAGCTGGTGGTGTGTGCGGGTGGCGTTCTTGAGGGCGGTCATGTTTTCTGTGGTCTGGTCGTGGCGCCACATGTAAATTTCAGGGGTGCAGCAGGTTGTCCTTAAGACACCCTTGCACCCTTGAAATTATTCTCAATTTACGATTAGCAAATTGCGAATCGCAAATTGAGAATAACTTTCCCATTCCTTCCTATGGGCCTCCTGGCCCATAGAAATGAATGGGAAATTATTCCTTAATTGCGATTAGCAATTTGCTAATCGCAATTAAGGAATTTTGGGCCATATGTATCAAGGACCCAATTTGCGATTCTGTAATAGCGATTTTTAAGAAATCGCTATTTCAGAATCGCAAAATGGTATGTATCAAGAAAAACGCAATTTTTTAGCGATTTCTTGATATTCCTTAATTGCGAATTCGCAAATTGCGAATTCGCAATTAAGGAATACTTTCCCATTCATTTCTATGGGCCAGGAGGCCCATAGAGGCCCATAGGAAGGAATGGGAATTTTTTCGCAATTTGCGATTCGCAATTTGCTAATCGCAAATTGAGAATAATTTCAAGGGTGCAGGGGTGTCCAAAGGACACCCTGTTGCACCCCTGAAATAAGAATAGGTGCACATGTGGTGCACGTACATGCCCTAAGGGCATGTATGTGCGTCACAAGGCACTTTGAAAAATGCAAAAATTTGCATTTTTCAAGGAATTCGCAACTTACCACCAACTAGAAGTAGGTGGTAATTTGCGATTCCTTAAGGCCATTTAACAAATTTTTTTGACTTCTTACATTGCATTTAAGGAATCGCAAAATGTGCGATTCCTTAAATGCAATCGCAAAATAAGGAATCGCAAATTTTGTGATTCCTTATTTTGCATTGGATTTTCCTTCATACATATCATTTTGCGAATTTGCATTCGCAAAGGCCGAAATTCGCAGAATTTCGGCCATTGCGAATGTGAATTTCAATGATACATATGGCCCTTTAAGAAATCGCTAAAAAATAGCGAATTTCAACATACATCCCAAACTGCAATTCTCAAATAGCGATTTCTAAAAAATCACTATTTGGGAATCGCAAATGATGGTGATGATACATCTGCCCCATCATCTCTTACAGGTAGATTCATCAATGCCTCAATCTGCGATTTCTAAATTGCGATTAAAAGCGAATCGCAATTTAGAATTCGCAGAACGGCATTCATGATAATTAGCGAGAAAAAAATGCGATTCGCAAGCGGTCGCAATCGTCGATTGCGAGTCCCAAAAAATCGGTAAATAATCGCAGAATCCGCCAATTCCCGTGTTGAAATTGCGATCTCGCAATTACCGAAATCGCAAATTAACGGGAAGTCGCATCCTGAGCACAGTGATGACATCACAACCATGAAGTAGGCAGGTCACACCCTCATTCTGCAGTGAGAGGCTGAAGTACAGGCAGCAGTGTCAGAGCTCCCCTCCAGTGTTTTCCACATGAGTACAGCAGGAGACACCACAGTGGCAGGCATGTCACAGGATGCAGCAGGAGCTTCCACCAGTGGGAGAAAGCGGAAAATCAAGTTTTCTGAGCAGGAGCTCGAATACCTCATAGAAGGAGTAGCAAAGGACCACAACAGGCTATTTGGCAGTGACTCCCGAAGGGTGCCTGAGGCCGTCAAAAGGCGCATATGGCAGCGCATCCGCGCCAAAGTGAACGCAGTAGGGGTGACCCAGCGCTCGGTGGATGAGCTGAAGAAGCGCTGGTACGACCTAAGAGGGCGGGCAAAGGAAAAGATTGCGGAGAGGCTGGGGGAGCATGTGGCGACAGGTGGAGGGGAGCCCACTGTCCCACAGAACACACCACTGGAGGACCGCGTGGAGGAGACCATCAATCCACAGGCCTGCGTGGGTGTGACCCATCTGGACTCCTCCCGACCCACCAAGGACACAACAGGTAAGTGCCATGCGACAGCGACCCCCTGTCCCCTAACAATGTCCATGACTCCAGTGCATCCCATAGCAAACCCCAATCATGCTGCCAAAGCACACCACTATAGCGCTACTGCATTGTGGGACATGTAGTCTGACCACAATTACCATCCTGTACCATTAAGCCTGACATGCCCAGTGTTAGTCAGTCCTGCAGCTAGTCAGGGAATGGTAGTCTGCATGCATGTAGCAAGCCTAACCGTGTACGGAACATGTCACTAATCAACGTCCACCTTAAATCACAGGTGGGGCTGATGTCCCCAGCACGGACAGCGAGGCCCTGGTGATTTATGACAACTTGGAGGACACGGAGGGAGACACACAACATACCCCACAGCCCGGACCATCAGGGCAAGCTGCTGCGCCAGCGGTCATCCCACCACCTGCCCCTGTGCCAACAGGCGCTGCTGTACCACCGCGCCGCACTCAACCATCAGTGGGGCCTGCAACACCAGCAGCAGGTCGCCAAACAACCCGCCGCCCTGCGGCTGTGAGGAGCCAGACTAGTGGACTGGCGAGAGAGCAGCGCACCAACATCCCCAGCGCTGGCAGGGTCAGAAACGTGCATGCAGGTGGGCTCTCCATCGAGCGCAGGATGTTACATGTGCACCAAACTCAGGCCCGTCACCTAGCCGCCATCCATCTACAACTTGACAAGACCGCACGTAATGTGGATAGGATGACTGCAGCTCTTGAGGCCAACACACAGGCCATGTCCAGACAGCGCGATCTCAATCGCCGCAGGCACCGACAACTGATGACCCGCCTGTCGGCGTACACGCGCTCAAACTATGTCATGGGCAACGCCACCTCCCAGCTCTCCGACGCTCCCTGGCCATGCAGTCCAAATGGTCCAGTGCTGCCAGGACGTTGCGACAGCCCTGGAGCATATTTCTACAGCCATGCAGGGCATGCAGGCTACCGGCCATGGCCAGGCAGACGACACCAGCGAGGCTACATCAAGCCACAGCAGCCAGTCCCTTCCACCGGTTGTAGCACCCCGCCGCAGCAGCAGGCCCTCTGCTGCCTCAAGGCAGACTCAGGAGGAGGACGTTGAGAGGAGGTCAGGGGCAACTACCCGGAGACGCCACTGAACTGTTGAACATTCACATGAGGGTACATGCTGACGCCACAAGCATGCCCTACAGACATACAGACATATGACGCAATATGTCAGTCTTGTTGAAGTTAACAGAATGACCATTTTATTGTGCAGTAACATTTAAAAAAATTCTCATTAACTTAATCTGACTCATGTCATTATTAATGTTGTCATGCATTAGTTGAGTAATGGGTGTGGGGAGTGGGTGCACTAGAAATAGTTCATGGTGATTTGGTTGCGGCGCCTCTGTCCTTCAGCAGGATTCTCTCCGCGTGCGTGGCGCACATGTGCAGGTGGGCGGTTGTCCCCTTCCGACTCACTGCCAGAGATGTCAACAGCGATCCTGCGCTTGGTAGCAATGTTGTGAAGGATCGCACACACGGCCACGATGCGGCAGCAGACCTCAGGATCGTATTTCATGGCCCCACCTGTCTTGTGCAGTATGCGGAACCTGCTTTTCAGCAGGCCAAATGTCCTCTCAATACAGTTCCTTGTGCGAATGTGTGATGCATTAAATCGCCGTCGTTGTGGAGTTGCAGGGTTGAGGTATGGGGTGAGGAGGTACTCACGGAGAGCATAGCCGCTGTCACCTGTATGTAAGGAGCAGAGAGTGAGTGCCTGTTCTGCGCAGCTACATGATCACAACGTACACATTTGGGGCATGTGTACTTACCTAGTAGGTGTCCTTCCCAAAGTCTCCCCTGGCCAGTCGTGTGTGGATGCCGCTGTGCCTGAAGATGAAGGAGTCATGTGTGCTCCCTGGGAACTGTGCCACAATGTCCGTGATTATTGTTTTGGCATTGCACACCATCTGGATGTTGAGGGAGTGGTAGCATTTCCGGTTGCGGTACATGTACTCCATCTCAGCAGGTGGGCAAATATGGACGTGCGTACAGTCAATACATCCAATGACGTGTGGGAATTGAGCTACATTGTAAAATTGCAGCTTTGTATCATTAAGGTCCTATTGGCTGGTGGGGAATGATATATAGTGGTGTAGCCGGGTCAGCATTGCCTCCAGGAAACTCCTTAGGCAGCGGGACATGGTGGGCTGGGAAACCCCCCCTGCAACTGCGACCATCCCCTGGAAGCTTCCGGAGGCCAGGAGGTGCAGGCAGCACAATACCTGCACATCAGGGGGTCTAGGTTCCGGATGAGCTTGATTATCATGGCCCCACTCAGGCGGTACTTGGCATAGATTTGCTCCCTGGTTTGGCCCAGAAGGGTGACCCGCTGGCGGAATATCCGCTCCTGTATCCTCCGTCTGTTGCGTGCAGCTCGCTGCAGCCTACGCCGCCTCACCAGCATGTAAATTCCAGGCATTGTGGGAATCACCAGGCTCCAGCTGCATGTCCTTAAATGTGTTTGATCAGCCCTGCACCTGTTGGGAGTGACCTAACTGTTTTTTTAATTATTATTTTTTCAGTACTGGTTACCACCTGATTTGAGTTCTTCTTAAATTGCGCGTCGCAAATAGCGATTTTCACGTTTTTCGCTTTTAGCGATTTTTCAAGAATGGCTTTTTTGCGAATTCGCTATTAAATTCGCAGAATCCATGGATTCTCGCTATTTCCGATTCGCAAATTCCCATCCTCCAGGATTCTGCGAATTTAATAGCGATTTCGCTATTTTTAAATTGCGAATTCGCTATTTTGGTTGTTTGGGTTTCTTGAATTCCTTCCCTTCAAATTGCGAGCGCAATTGCGAATTCGCAGCTATTGCGAGCGCAATTTCCTTTCATGAATCTAGCTGTTATTCTTTTAACCAGTTCTTAAGTTAAGACATTTCTAAAGTTGTTTTCTTTGGTTTAGGTCCGACTATGGTGAAAGACCACTTCTTGACTGAACAGAATTGAGAGAGAGTTATAGCCACTTTTGGGGTGAATCCTTTTAAAGTGTATGTTCGCTATGGATCCCAATTTGGTGCACGGCAAATGTCCCTGTGGTTCCTATTTTGCCAATATGTCAAAGGTGCTTGACAGAGTATAATGATATAGTTTACATATAGTCTGATGCGTGAAATGTTGCCTGCAGCGTTACTAATATACAATCAGAAGACAATTATGCAAACCATGGTTTTTTTTTAAACTAGTTTACTTAATTATTTTTTTAGCAAAACATACAACATATCACATGAACATGCATGTAATAATAAATTGTTCACCTGCTTCGGAAACAACGATCTAGCTTGTTTGCCTATTAACAGGCTTCAAGTATGAGAATCTGTGATCCTCTCATGCAGGGGTAAGAAGAACAGGGAGGTGAGGCAGTAGCGATAGGGCTAATGCAGAGGAAAGAATGTGTGCTGTATCGCGATGGGGAGATGGATGCAGTATGGGCGAGGAGTGGGGTTAACTAAAAAGAGGAGCGGGCTAACATGGTGTATGATAGGAGTCAAGAACTTGTGGTAAGGGTATCTGGGGATGATGCCAAATGTGGGTCTGTCATTTTAGAAAGTAGTGCCTCTAAGCCTGGGATCATTGGTCGTCGCCACAATCCACTAGTGCCCTCACTCTGTAAAGCTGCTGTCTCAGCCATTGCCCAGCAGATTAACAAAGTCCTCCACTGGTCGGTGTTAGGAGGAACAAATCATTTTTAGCAGGCGGTAATCGTTTTTTGACTAATATAAGGACCAGGTCCAGAAAGTGCATTGCAATTGGGCATTTGCGTTATTGAGTACATAAGCCCAGGGCTCTCACCTCCCATCTTGAGATACTGGTTATCCCTGTGAGGTTCTCCAAAAGGGAATGACTAGCCATACAATGCAGCCCTAACCGTGGTCAGTCTCATAGGATGTGCCGCAGGTCCGCACCAGGGGCGTTACATCTAACACACGTGTCAGAGGTGCCTAGAAAGATGAGGGCCAACCATTTAGGTGACAGATATGCCCTGTGGAGTATGTAGAATGAAATAAGTTTTAGGCAGGCGTTACGTGAAACTCTTCACAGATATGCCAAGGCCCTCTCCCACTCTTTGTCATGAAGTGGTCGGTCAAACTCAGCCTCCCAGGCATCTCGCAGGGGTTTCAAAGACAGCTGTGAATGGGTGATTAGTGCTTTAGTGAGCAATGTCATCAGTATAAGACCTGTGCCCATTGTATGCAGCATTTGGATGGGTTGCTGTGTGACAGGCTCCGAGCTCTGCGTGGCCTAAGCATCAAAGGAGGCATAAAGAAGGAACTGACCCTCAGGGAATGCATATTGATCAGTCAGAGTCCCAAATGCTATTAGGTACCCATCCATATAAAGGTCCTCAATACAAGTAAAAGCTGCCTCCTCTCACCGCTGCAGCTGTCCATCAGTAAGGTGACCCCTCTGTGTCAGGAATCCAAGTAACAGAATTGCCTGGGCATAAGGGGTGGGGGGCGTGTTAGGTAAGTCACAAGAGGAGGAGGGGCAAGCCCAGAAGCGGGCGAGCACAAAAGTGTAGGAGGCAGAGTAGGGCTCTGCCCGTGTGGGGAGGGCTAGTTGCCCCTGTGTCGTTCAGAAATCAGCTTACCAGCCAAAAGAAGAACCACTACAGCTGGACAGCTAAGTGTTAATATTCAAAGTTAGGAGCCCCGGGCTCCCTTTCTCAGAAGGAAGCTGGAGTTTGACAAAGGTCACTTATCTGCATGAGTTATGCCAACACAGGTCTCAGGAGGAAGTGGATGTCCCGAAAGAACAATCTGTGGAGGATGATGGGAAGATTTGTAGAGTAATGTATAACGCTAGGAAGAATCACCATCTTGGAAATTGCCACTCGTCCTGCCACTGACAGTAGGAGGGATGTCAAGAAGGGGATTTGTGACCGAGTGGAGGCGAACGCTGCCAAAAGCTTGCCCTCAAAGGTCTGAGACTGCATGGTAGACTCGTACCCGCAAGTATTGAACTGAGAGGGGTTCCCATCGAACGGACCTCCTCCAGGTCTACAGCCCCTGTGTTGCTGCTAACACCAATAGAAAATGGCAAGTCTTATCCCAGCTCCCTGTCAATCGCGAGACCTGGCCACATTCTGCTAGAAATGATGCCATGGAGGTGAGATTGATGTCTTGTTAGTAAAGCAGGAACTTATCCGCGCACACGAAGATGGCATGAGAGCCGTCAAGCAGGAAAATACCTTAATTCACCCCAACTGCCTGGGCCCTAGATGCCAGGGGCTCCATGGCCATGGAAAACAGGAGTGATGAGAGTGACATTCCTACCGGGTGCTGAGTCCCACCGCAATCGGCACAGAGATGGAGTCCCCAATCGAGTCTTGCCTGTAGGAGAAGTATAAAGGAACAGGAACTGGATCAGCTAGTGAATGTATGGGCCAAGACCAAGCTCCTCAAAGACTGCAAATAGATGATCCCAGCTAAGGGAGTCAAATGCCTTATGGGCCTTTTTCCCTGCCCTGCTGAGTTCCTCAGGGATCAGCACTGAGCCCAACACTTTTCAACCTTCATGTTGCACCGCTCGTGACAATCATAAAAAAATGCGGGCTTTCAACTGGCGTCATACGCCGATAAAACCCAAATTGTGGTGTCACTGGCAAAACCGGAAAATAACTCGGGCGTGGCACTCAGAAGATGTATGAGCAATGTGAGTAAGTGGAGGGCCTACAACTACCTTAAATCAAATGCCACTAAAACTGAGGTCATCCTTTTTGGTACAAAACCCCTCACTCTGGACACCACAATGGTGGCCACCCGAAATGGACTCACTTCCTGAACCCTCTAACAGTCAGAAATCTAGGCGTTCTGATAGATAGGGAACTGAAGTTTAAGGACCAAGTAAATACAATTACATCAGCCTCTTTTCTTTTGCTAAGGCTCATAAAAAATATTGAAAAACTCTTGCCCCCTGAACTCCTGAGAACGACTATCAGCGCATTGGTTCTCACAAAGATAGACAATTGCGACAGCCGTTATCTTACTCTGCCAGTGGGCCTTGAAAAGAGGCTCGAGACGCTGCAAAATGCAGCTGCTCGCTTTCTCCTTAAAATCCCCAAACATGAATCAGCAAGAAGGGCCATCAGGAAATTACACTGGTTGCCGGTTAAACAATGATGTAGGTTTAAGACTCTCTGTCTGGCCTATAAAGCACTGCATGGACTGGGGCCAGCACATTTCAGAGAGAAAATCAATTAGTATGTCCTGGCAAGGACTCTCTGTTCAAGCTCCGCTATGAACCTGATTGTTCCTCCTTTCAGGAGAACCAATTGGGGTGGGAAGAGCTTTTGTAGGGCCACAGCGTTGGTCTGGAACAGCACCCCATTGACACTAAAAGCTGCCCCCTCCCTACTTACTTTCAGAAAAGCCTTAAAGACCTAGCTGTTCCCACAGGAGTAACAGGCACCTAGCGACTGGCTAAACTCGCTCGGACAACTACTGCAGCAACTTTTTATCGTGTTCCTACAGCGACAAAATCCCTACCGGCATTAATTGCACTTTATAAACTATATAAACAAATAAATAAAATATCAAGCACCAGTGCCGTCACTGTGGGCCATTCCACCTGCATTCCCTCCATTATCCGGAATAACCTTTGGACGCAATGGGAGATATTCCCCCCCCCCCAGAATGAATCCGTTTGGGTCCCTGTGAATCAATTGCGGCAAAATCTGTTGTACTCTTTGGGACAATATCATACAATATATTTGATAGTCTTCCTTTAATATCATTATGGAGCGATAGGATGCACTATCAAGCTGGTCTTTTCTCAGTTTCAATAAGGACACTATGGACGCTTCACGCAGTGTAACTGGGAGGCTCCCCAAGGACAGTCCTGTCTGGTATAGTCAGAGGAATTAATTGGCCAATGTGCCCTGGTAGGTTTTATAGAATTTGGCTGGGAGTCCGTCAGCCACAGGTGACTTACCTCATAACAGGGCCACAATTGCTGCTTGCACCTCTTGGACCATGCAGAATGGAAGGCTAGTGTGTCCACCTCGCAGACTGATTGAAGAGATGTAGTCTGGTCTGGACAGACTATCCATAGTGCTGCGTTTAACTCAGGGGGGTGGGTGTAGGCAGTAGTGGTCAGCATGGCTGGCTGGTGGGGGGTGGTCATGGAGGAGGTCATGCGGGGAGAGTAGATCACACGGGGAGGAGGGGGTTACAGGGGGTGGGGTAATAATGTAAAAATAAAATTTTAAAAACCTACCTTTCTGCCGGGTCCTGCGTCTTCACTGCTCCTGCCCTCCTGCCTCGACAGGAACAGGAAGCAGGCAGCCAGCCTCCCTCCCCTAAGCCAATCAGAATGCTGCATGCCACGTTGTGATTGGCCTGGAGCGCCGTGATATGGCTCTCCGCCATAGACAAGAGGGGTGTGCATGTTCTCCATGCAAGCTGCAATGCAGCCTGCATAGAAAAGGGCAAAGTGTGCATGGCTGATTTGGGTGGCCCGGGAGGGCCGACCAAACAGTTTGTGCGCACTCAGGAGTAGGCAAACCACTTCTTCCCTGCCCTACTCGTAGAGCAGAGCGGTACAAAAGGGGGTGGTGATGGATGGAGCATCTGAACCAATCAAACACTCACACCCAGTCAACAGATCTGGATTTGATCCATCACCATTCTTTAGCCCACGCTGCCACCCCAGTTCAGACATGGCCATATGCAAATCAGTCTGACCCTGTGCCTCATAGGAACAGTCCAGCCCGAACTGCCAAGCCATGCCTTCCCTGGACCGGAATCAAGCTTCCTAGGACCGGTTTCTGGCATTCCAGCCGTCTTCAGCCAGGCTTGCTTGAATCCAGTGGCAAAGTGAGCAAGAGACTCAACGTCTGAGCATACCCTGCCAACTTATGGCGAACAAAGCGGTACAAAAGGGGGTGGTGATGGACGGAGCATCTGAACCAATCAAACACTCACACCCAGTCAACAGATCTGGGTTTGATCCATCACCGTTCTTTAGCCCACTCTGCCACCCCAGTTCAGACATGGTCATATGAAAATCAGTCTGACCCTGTGCCTCATGGGAACAGTCCAGCCCAAACTGCCAAGCCATGCCTTCCCTGGACCGGAATCAAGCTTCCTAGTACCGGTTTCTGGCATTCCAGCCGTCTTCAGCCAGGCTTGCTTGAATCCAGTGGCAAAGTGAGCAAGGGTCTCGACGTCTGAGCATACCCTGTCAACTTATGGCGAACAAGGCGGTACAAAAGGGGTTGGTGATGGACGGAGCATCTGAACCAATCAAACACTCACACATAGTCAACAGATCTGGGTTTGATCCATCACCGTTCTTTAGCTCACTCTGCCACCCCAGTTCAGACATGGCCATATGCAAATCAGTCTGACCCTGTGCCTCATGGGAACAGTCCAGCCCGAACTGCCAAGCCATGCCTTCCCTGGACCGGAATCAAGCTTCCTAGGACCGGTTTCTGGCATTCCAGCTGTCTTCAGACAGGCTTGCTTGAATCCAGTGGCAAAGTGAGCAAGGGACTCAACGTCTGAGCATACCCTGCCAACTTATGGTGAACAAAGCGGTACAAAAGCGGGTGGTGATGGACGGAGCATCTGAACCAATCAAACACTCACACTTGGCCTCCATAAGAGTGGCAGGGTATGCTCAGACGTGAGTCCCTTGCTCACTTTGCCACTGGATTCAAGCAAGCCGGGCTGAAGACGGCTGGAATGCCAGAAAACGGTCCTCGGAAGCTTGTTTCCGGTCCAGGGAAGGCATGGCTTGGCAGTTCGGGCTGGACTGTTCCCATGAGGAACAGGGTCAGACTGATTTGCATATAGCCATGTCTGAACTGGGGTGACAGAGTGGGCTAAAGAACGGTGATGGATCAAACCCAGATCTTTTGACTGGGTGTGCGTGTTTGATTGGTTCAGATGCTCCGTCCATCACCACCCCCTTTTGTACCACTTTGGCCACCATAAGTGTGGCAGGGTATGCTCAGACGTGAGTCCCTTGCTCACTTTGCCACTGGATTCAAGCAAGCCGGGCTGAAGACGGCTGGAATGCCAGAAACCGGTTCTCGGAAGCTTGTTTCCGGTCCAGGGAAGGCATGGCTTGGCAGTTCGGGCTGGACTGTTCCCATGAGGCACAGGGTCAGACTGATTTGCATATAGCCATGTCTGAACTGGGGTGGCAGAGTGGGCTAAAGAACGGTGATGAATCAAACCCAGATCTTTTGACTGGGTGTGAGTGTTTGATTGGGTCAGATGCTCCGCTCAGACGTGAGTCCCTTGCTCACTTTGCCACTGGATTCAAGCAAGCCAGGCTGAAGATGGCTGGAATGCCAGAAACCGGTCCTCGTAAGCTTGTTTCCGGTCCAGGGAAGGCATGGCTTGGCAGTTCGGGCTGGACTGTTCCCATGAGGCACAGGGTCAGACTGAATTGCATATAGCCATGTCTGAACTGGGGTGGCAGAGTGGGCTAAAGAACGGTGATGGATCAAACCCAGATCTTTTGACTGGATGTGAGTGTTTGATTGGTTCAGATGCTCCGTCCATCACCACCCCCTTTTGTACTACTCGCAGAGCAGCCCTGCCCACCCGCCCGCCTGCCTGCAAGGCAAACATAAAATGGTAATAACTAAAAGTTATTACCATTTTATGTTTTGGCTTCTTGGACTGTGAGAAAGCAGTGGGGCGACACTCCTCCGCCATAGCGGAGGAGCAGCCCCCTGGGTGTAGGGTTGAGTACTATAATCCTGCAGAGTGCCACAGTACTTCGGGGAAAGGAAATCGGGTCACATCTGGGGATGTTGCCAAGGAAGGTTCAAGAAATGATGGGGGAACTGGGAGGCAGTTGTTCTACATAGTAAAGAGAAGATGAACACATCTGTTGAGTGTTCATGTGATTCCTTTCGGTGCATGGTGTTCCCTATTTGACATATGTCATGGTTAATGTGTCTGCTGCTGAGCACAGTGTGTAATCTGTAGGATTTGTATTTATTGTAAAATAGCTCAGCAAGTAAATTCCATTGTGGCAGAGAAATTTGTCCTATCTGCAGGTCTTAACTTACAATCTTGATGAAATAGCTCAGTGACTTATGCACTCTCAGTAAACAGCTTCATGTTTCCTTCAAGACATAAGTTTGAAACCTGACAGGTTTTGACTCAATCAGCGATTCTAAGGTCCTTAAAAAGGGCTGTGTTGGATAGTGATAAACACTTTTTATTAAGTGCCATGAAACAGTATGTATTGTGTGTTATATGAATTATATTAAAGTAACAATGTACAACAGACAGCTGTATATTTTGTTCCAGCAGAGTTTAGATAGATCTGCATATCTTACACACATACTGAGCTTCAGAAATACAAAACCGCTTTCAAATCTCTACTTTTCTCTTGGCAACTCTCCATGTACCACCCTCAGTGCATCTCTGCTTTGTCTCTGGGAGGCTGTCTGAGTCTGGCAGCAAAGGCCTGAGTGTCCAGGGGGGCTTACTTTGGTTCCAAACTACTCCCACTGAGGGCACAGCTCAGAAGAAAGCAATAACAGATTGTTCATGAAGTGAAGCATATGTAGTCTGTCCTATTGGAAAAAAAGCACCGCTTGCACAGCAAAAAGTGCACAATGCATGTGTGATGGCATCTGCCTCCTGTGTCCCGGTGCTGCACACTGGAGAGTGTATGCTGCCAAAGCTTTGGTGATCCCATGTCCAGAACCCTTTCTGACTCGAAAATAACAAGCAGAATGTGGGTGGTTCTCAAATTCACTAGTAAGCAAGGGGTTGTCTTTCCGTGTAGCCCACTATGGGGAATTTCGGCATCATTTCTTTGTTGGCTGAAGAAAAATATAAACAGCATAGACAAAAGTTGTCATGCTTTGGAAAAGAAAGACTTTGATTTTCTTTACAGCTTACTGAATATGCCCTAAGTTGGCAGGGTATGCCCAGACGTGGGTCCCTTGCTCACTTTGCGACTGGATTCAATTTATTATTTTTTCAAATTTGTTTTTATTGGTTCGACATCGTAGAGCAATGTATAAGGTCAAATCAAATCAAATCAAAAAAGCTTTATTCGATTTTCGAGAAATCATAAAAGCATACAAATAAAATTTATACAAACAATATAAAAGAATATTCATATTGGCAAAGTTTCAGAGATAAATTCTTCCAGGAATCATAAAACACGGAAATAGAATCTCTACATAAAGAATATATAAAATATTAATGAAATATTAATGAAATACATGATTTCAAAAATAGATAATACATTTCTCCAAGGGTGAGAGTCTAATTCAGTACTAAAGCGCATGACATCATTTTGCCCTGGTCGATTTACGCGGCCCATAACAGTTTAACTCATGGTATTTCTAAATTTCATCACTGCCATTAAAAAACGAGAGACAACAAAGATAACATTCACATCTTCTAGGTGCAATAATTTTGAAAATGCAAGTTTACATGTTCTTATTCCTAACCGTTTAAGTAAGGGTAAAAGGAATAATTTCCTCGGGCTAATATACAGTTTACAGAAGAACATAATATGTATGTTACTCTGTATAGAGTGGTCATCACATGGGCATATTAGCTTCGATGAGGCCCAATCGTTCTGTTTTGGCAAAGTGACCAAACGAAAGAAGATCCCTAGGCGCAGCCTAGTTAAGAGGAAACGAGCATAGGTTGCATTTTCAATCCCTAGATACAGTTGCAAACCTTCCGTTGGGGTAATTTGCTGATAGGTTAGGATATTGTCATTGTGTTTCTTAGTGTCCCATCGTACGCTCTCTAAGTGTGTGAATAATAATTTTTTAAGGGCAGATCTAGTCAGGGTTTGTGTAGACTCTGGTTCGTCATAAAATTCCGGATGTCCAATATTAGAAAACATCGTTTGAACATATCGCAACCATTTGACTTTTGATACCCCATCCAAGGCCATACAGTCTTTAATGAGGTTTCTATTCAATTTGCAATGTTCTGTGGTCCAGATCTTATGCCAGAGCAAACAGGGTGATATTTTTATGGTATCGCTGAGGTATTTGATACCGACCTCAATGTGGGTCATAAATGTCGACGTAGTTTTTGGCACACCTAATAGGTAACAAATAAAGGTGTTCTCACGTGTTTGAATTAAGGACACATTCTCGACACCCCATATACCTGCGCCATATGTGGCTGTAGCTATACACTTTGCCTGGTAAATCTGCAACATTTCTCTAGTGGGTTTACCCCCGATTTTTGCAGCAAAGGTTCTTAGAGCGCCTATAGCGCGAACAAAGGCAAGATTCCTGGCTGACACTGCATGTTTCCACCTACCCCACCTATCAAACACAATGCCCAAATAGCAAAAAGAGTCTGTAACTGCAATCCTTTGCTGGTCTAAGTATATTGTACATGCTGGTCTATTTTTCTTTTGGGAGCAGGGCATGGAGAAAGTTTTGGATATGTTCACCTTTAAATTTCTTTTACCCATAAAAGATGAAAATTCATTTACAGCCTTCTGCAGACCTACTTTGGTTCTAGACATGATGGCCGCGTCATCGGCGTATAAAAGAATGGGTATGGGCCTTCCATTTACAGTAGGGAAATCGCTTGACAGAGTTGTTAGACTGTCGGCGATAGAGTTTATATACAATGTGAAAAGCAAGGGGGCAAGTATGCAGCCCTGCCTAACCCCTCTGTTTATGGGAAATTTCTGTGAACATTGCCCCTGGGTCCCGAACCTGACTCTGGCCCCTGCCTCTCTGTATAATTCTTTGATGAATGTGAGGATGATATGGTCCACCCCAATGTCTTCCAGTGTCGACCAAAGCAACGCATGGTCCACGCAATCAAATGCGGAGCTGAGGTCGACAAAGGTGACAAAGAGGTGCCCTTCTTTGGCCTGCGTATATTTAGAGACCAAAAGGGACAGGTTTAAGCATTGCTCCAATGTCCCCAGGCCCTTTCGGAACCCGTATTGGCACTCCGAAATAACCCTCTTCTCCTCTTCCCAGTGTTGGATCCTCTTAAGGACTATCCTTCCAGCTATTTTCATAAGGCCGTCCAATAAGGATATTGGACGGTAGCAAGCAGGATCGTCCCTATTCCCCTTTTTAAAAATGGGTACTACGATCGCGTCCGACCAGGTGGGAATAAAGCCACACTTATTTCCCATGTTTAATACATTGGTTAACAGGGGGACCCAAAAATCTGGTTCTGATTTATAGACATCCACTGGTGTTAGATCCGGGCCTGGGGCTTTACCTGATGGGCTTTCTCTAAGGGCATCTTCCACTTCTAATATAGTAAATACTAATTCAATGGGATAAGGAGATACTGGGGAGGCGGTGGGTTTGTCATCCTGATTTATACTATCTATGAGGGAGATCCCCTTAGAAGGTTTTAGGGGATTACCCTGTGTCTTATTTGAATAAAGGTTGCCATAGTGTTCTACCCAGAGCTCAGCCGTTATCGCCACCTCTATGGAGTTATCCCTGTCTTTTGAATTATACACGGATCTAATGACTTTCCAGAAAGCATTACTATCCTTAGACCTGGCTGCCTCCCCCAGAGATTCCCATGCCTCTTGCTTCAAAGTCGCCCGCCGTTGATTAATTGCCAGCTTGTAGTCACGTCTCGCTTGGCGAATTTGTACCCTGTCTTTCGGGTCAGCAGACAAAGCTTTCTTTAGGTTTTTCAGCGTGGAGGTACATCTAGAGTCAAACCACCCTCGGGTCTGGGTCCCCTTGGGTTTGCAGTTTCTTGTCAAAGCATTCTTTATGTGGCGCTGAATGTTAGAGAAAGCAGCCATAAGGCTCTCTGCGTCCATGTCTTCCTGTAAGCAGGTAGATATGTCCATAGGACAAGCGGATATAAGATTACGGAGGAAGGATGCAGGATCCATTTTCTCCCACTTAATTACATACCCATTGGTTTTAGCTAGAGAAATCTCAATGTGGTGTGAGGGCCCACTGGATTCCTTTTCCTTGGTATCCATCAGATTTACCCCAAAAGTAATTGGATAGTGGTCAGTCATAGGGTCTTCCCCCGTTTCCCAGAAGGTTACAAAGTCTGGGTTGGTTGATGATATAAGGGCAAAGTCAATTGTGGATCCGCAGCCTCTGCCATTAAACGTTGGGGCAAAGGGGACCGGGGGGGAGCATACTTGATTAATAAAATTAAGATCAAAGGTAAAAATAACGTTATTAAGGAGGGACCCCACAGTGGAGTGGGAGAAGTGTAGGGGACCGTCCTCTCCTAAATCTGATAGGCCGCACAAACCTAACTCAGATGACGGACAGACGGTACAATTAAAATCGCCCACCCACAATATTATGTGTTCCCCAGAGGCTTGATCTCTCATTTTATGGATGTGGTGGATCATGATATTCAAAGTTGATTCCACTTCGTTAGGCGGCAGGTTGTTGTAAAAATTCACAAGGATTACCTTTTGCGAATTACCCCATTTAAATGATGTGATTTGAAAGTATTGGTTAGATATGAATTTGCAAAGTTTGACATCCCCTATATTCGAGATATATGTGCACAGGCCCCCCTTATTGCGCCCCTGAACTGATGGCGCCGCGGGTGAATGGAGGGTTCGGTAACCTAGCATATGTACTTCCTCTATAAGCCATGACTCTTGTAGGCATATAATACCATGCTTCTGCACAATTTCTAGCCAAGGTTTATGGGTGATCTTACTAGCTAGGCCTGCTACATTCCAGGAAATGAGAGAGTGCATGGGTTTTCCAGTTTCCTTTGAATGTAGCTTTTGCCCACTGGTCCCCCTTGTACCTTTCAGATCTCTCAAATGCATGGGATCTGCCTGTGTAATAACCTGAGCGGGAAGAGCGTGCTCTTTAAATGATTTTAAGTCCGTCCCCTTGGTGCTAGAGACGTCGGGTGGGGGGTTTAGTTTTTCATTCCGAGTAGTCTCTGTTAGGGGATCTAGGACATTAGTTTGAAGAGCAGCAACCCTGGTTCCCAGTCAATCCACCTGGTCGAGACAGTCAAACCTATTCCTCGTGGGCGCTCCTTCCCACCAGTTATTGGTTGGTTGCCAACCATCCCCATATCCTTTCCCTCTACGGTTGTGGACTAATGTCCATATAGACATGTGATATAACATGACCTAGTTACCATCAACACAGGATAATACTCTTTAACAATGGTAAACATCCAAAAGTGTCTTCAAAGGGTAACATGCAAGGATCCAATACCCTTCAAATAGGATTTTTAAACGGCATGTCGACACAGGCCCTTCTCAATATCCTGATATGTACCAGTACGTTTTGAGGAGCAAAAGGCAAATTGTGAAAGCCTTCAGGATATAATATAATTAAAGACATTTTAACAAAAAACTACAACAATCACCCCACCTCCCCTCCCTCCCCGCATGCCCGGCCTTTATAAGCCAACAATGGTAGTTGCACATCATCCACCACAACATGTGTGTGCATTTCGGCTTCAAAGTCCGTCTAAATGGAGCTGTATAGTCCTGTTAATTCACCTATCACAGCACACATACAACATGAGGAGCCCAAGTGTCCCATATTCGCATATCAGACCCCCCTGCGACGATCCCAGTGTATCCTAGTAGGACAAAATATCTATCACAGCGTATTCTTACAGTATTGCATCCCAACCTAATGAAATCAGTGTTTTCCTTTGCCACTGGATTCAAGCTAGCCTGGCTGATGAGGGGTGTTACCCTGAAACCGGTCCGAGGATGCTTGTTTTTGGTCCAGTAAAGACCTGGCTTGACAGTTCGGGCTGGACTGTTCCCATGATGTACAGGGTCAAAATTGATTTGCATATGGCTGGGTCTGGACCTGGGTGATGAAGAGAGCTAAACAACGATGATAGATTCAACCCAGATCTGTGACTGGGGGTGTGTCTGAAAAGCTTCAGCATTCCGTCCATCATCCCCTTGTGTTTGCTTTGCACAACCATTTACAAGCTGAAACATAGGTTTACAGCCGGAAATGGCTTTGCCAGCTGAACCCTTTGTCTTGAGAGTTTCTGCTACTGGCTTTTGTTTTCTTAAGCAGCCCTCATCAATTTCACTGTGGCCCTCTTGAGAAGTCTGTCTTTGGTGTTTCCTATTGTAGGTCTGCATGAGTAATGTTCTGCCCTTGCCTATGCGCCTTGAGTGGGCGCATGGATAGGTAAGGGCAGCAGACTACTCATTCCAGTCCACCAGTCCTATGTAGGCTATGGCAAAGAACAGCAACTCCTTACAGAGCTACCATCGAACAGAATGTAAATTAGAAAGGCAGGGAACAGAAGCTGGGAGTGCAAATGCAGTAACCAGAGAGCGATTTGAATGTATATTTAGGACTCTCTTTTGTGTTTATATTTGGTTTTTGCTATCCATGTACTTTCAGTTTGTATTCTTCTTCCAAAGTATGCCAACAGATGTCCCATCACCATTTCTATATGTCGCTTATTCTATGCCGTTGCAAAGCCCACAGGTACCAACTGGATTCTACCCTGTGCTATAGAAAACGAACTAATGCATGCAATTCTGAGCAGGCCAAATATCAAATATTAATTCATAATGCAGTCCTATTTGACCTACACAGCTAGGCAATAAAGTTAATGCCATCTGACCAAGCCAGTTATATTACAAAATATCTCATAAATGCTGTCACATCTTACCTAAATGGCTAGTTCAACATTATTTCATACCTACAATCCCATTTAATTTAACTAGTTGGTCCACTGCATGTTAAATTCTGCCTGTGATGCTGGCTGTCCCATTACACGCTATCTGCAATATTATATTTATTATTGTGATGTGAAGAGCTCCATCGAAGACACTGAATGGCTGTAATAGACCTTTTGCTCCAGCATTCCGTGGCGTCCTCCCAGGCCACAGGAGCAAGCAAAGGAACAACCGGAGCCCTGGATTGTACGTCATTATTACTCAGCATTGAATCACACACTGCACTCTCATTACGATCATAACCGTTAATACCCACACCTTAACACCTCCCAACAAGTTATGCAATTCCTTGTTGAGTCTGCCCTGAACCACAAGGGTCCTAGAGCACATACAGGCACATGCATCAATATTGCTTTTTGCGATTCCTTAATTGCGAAAAATAAGGAATCGCAATTCAGGAATTGCAAAATGCAATGCATCAAGAAATCGCTAAATAAATTGCGATTTCTTAATATTCCTTAATTGCGACTCGCAAATTGGGAGTCGCAATTAAGGAATACCTCCCCATTCATTCCTATGGGCCTAGAGGCCCATAGGAATGAATGGGAAGACATTCTCAATTTGCGATTAGCAATTAGCGAATCGCAAATTGAGAATGCGATTTCAAGGGTGCAGGGGTGTCCAAAGGACACCCTGTTGCACCCCTGAAATCAATCTGTGCACAACATGAAACTTTGAAAAATGCACAAAAGTGCATTTTTCAAAGTTTTCGCAAATTACAATGAGGTTCAACCTCATGGTAATTTGCTCCCCCTAATTGAGAATTCGCATTTTTTTTAAGTTTCATGCATTGCATTTAAGGAATCGTAAAATGCGATTCCTTAAATGCAATCGCAATTTGAGAATTCACAAATATTTGCGAATTCTCAAATTGCGAGGGCCTTCACCCTTCATGCATTCCAAAAGCAGATTTTGCGATCGCAAACGGCTGATTTTTGCGATTTGCACCGTTTGCGATCGCAAATTCCTTTGATGCATGTGCCTGATAGTCTCACAACACTGCACGTTCCAATGTGTGTCTTCTGTTTTTAATTTTGGACACTCTACCCTCAGTGGGTCGCATTTTCTAATAGCATTATAGCGCTTCTTCCTTGGGCTACAGCAGTTGTTATAGGCCCACACCTGCTGGTCTGGGGTTAAAACTCAGGTCCAGGGCCTTTAACAACTGGTATAGCCCTCAGCAGTGTGTTGTAATCAGGGCCTCTGGAATTATTTGATTATGAGTCTGGGTCGTTTTCTGCATAACTAGGGATCTGCCGCATTTGCCACATAAACCATCATCTGCTGCATAATCTGCAGATTTTGTCCCCCTAAAAATTGTTTCTAGCTCAAATGGTTCAAAAGTTACTAAAAATGCAGCAACACGTGTTGCAGCACAGTTGAAGGCCCTTTGCACAGATTGACAGGTCACCTTTCTGTTGCTTATTGCTACGTTTGGGGGCTAAACTGGTACTAATGAGGTGCAACCTTTGCCCATACAGTGTCAAAATAATGAACTAATCATATCAGAAAATGTGGCGCATTATGCCGCATAATTTGCCTTTTCTTGCCGCATAATTTAGTCAACCATGTTGCATAATTCCAGTGGCCTGGCTATAATTCTGAATTGTTTTTTTCTGTACCTACTGAACCCACTGCCCCCTCCCCCGCCACCCTCTCCTTCCCACCCTGGCTTTGACTAATTGCGGACCGCGATGGCAAGACACCCTCTTCGTTCATAAAGATCAGAACTATAGATACATAAGAAACAAGTCAACACAAAATTCGGAATTATTTACACAACCAAGCTCCCAAATAGAGGAGCAGTAGCAAAACAAAAGACCCCACTCGCTGCTAATTTGCATAACGCACCCATGATTGGCTGTTCCGTTTCAGCATTATTCATGAGCACATTGAATCTCCGGGCGCATCTCCAGTCTTCTGTTCTGTCATGATTAGTTTCCAGTTCCAGTGGTAATGGGCTTAATTATTCCTTCATCAGAATTAAAGGAATGTCACAATAGAAATAATGTCGCTCCAGGGGAGGTGATTATCGTCCATCAGAAGATGAAACCTCCACAGGGTTGGAATCCCAGGGCAGTAACTCCTCTCTGCATAGCCGTGCAGTTGATTTTACGGTAATAAAAACTCATCAGTGAAAGTCATAAATAGTTTTTATGTAGTGCCTGATGCATATATTTTTGCTTTAAAGCTTTAACCATAATACATCTTCCTACAGCGCGACTATAGCCTGATTAACTTTCGTGTTGAAACCTCTGACATTAAAATTAGGTACATAACTTTGCATCAGGCACATTTACACATCGAACTTGCTTAACCACTCAATTCCTATTGGATAGTAAACAGATTTGTTCCAAGTAAATACATATATACAAAATAATTGTAAATTTCGAGTAAGCTAATGAACGTAAAGGCCTGCTCTACACATATTTTTGGGTCAGATCCCAAAGATTGTAGCGCCCAGGACAGAAATACTAAACTAACGCCGTCTTTTTATCGAATAAGCACTTTTGAAAATAAGCAGAGGTAAAGCCAATCGTTTTGATTTTTGTATGGGCAGAGCATTTCATTACGCTTCACTAACACAAATCTCATTTAAAGGACAATCATAAGCATTGTATTCTATGATAAATGCCTCACATATGGAAAAGATACAGCACAGACAAGTGCAGACACACCAAACTCCAACAATTCCCCACACAAAAACACACACACAAACCATGTTATCTATCTAACTATCTATTGATCTATAACATACAGTTTTAAGTGAACAAATCCACTGAAATTTACAATTTATAGTTACAACCAGTCAGGTAACCATAACTCGTGCCCTAAAGTAACTATATATTGTGAACCCGAAATGCAGTGTTGTCATGAATTATATAATTTAAGATGTTGCAGTAATGTTATTGATGATGCCATAGAACAAGTCATGAGTGATGTAATATGTGAGGTAATTAGCAGTGCATGCAAGGGAGCTAGTTATAGTTACTTTAGGGTACAAGTTACATGTACTTGCTATAACTATAACTGGTGAATTTCAGTGTTTTTGTTCATTTGAAACAGTATGTTTTTTTTAAATAAACAGCTTAATTGTTTTTCTTAACAACAAAATTATCCACAGCACTTTCAGCTGTCACTGGTCATCAGCAGAAGAAATGATAACATCACTGTTACAGACAAGACAACAAGTCTACAATGAACACATTGGGGGAGATGTCCCCCATACATTTACTATAACAAGCCCAGCCCAAAGTGGCCCCACCATTTACGCCGGATCTTTGCATGTTTCTTGGGGCAACCACTTATTTATTTATTTTAAACGTTTTGTATAGCGCGAACAAGACCCTGAAGGGTATCAGAGCTTTTCACAATAGTGGAAGAGGAGAACAAGGTAAAAGGGGAACATTGTAAAGGAAGTAAGCGAGGATAACATAATGAGCAAATAACAATGTACTAGGATGCGTGCAAGCATTACTTGGTACGGTGAGGTAGATAGTACTGGGTATTACAATTGTGAGGCCAGAAGAAAAAAAACAACAACAAAAAACATGTAGAACACAGACGACCAATGGTAATTTTAGGCAGGAGCCTGTTCATTAGGAGTGTTTTTACTTCATGTTTGAAAGCAGCTGTGTAGGGAATTCTGCGGATATCCTGAGGGAGCGAGTTCCAGATCTTCGGTGCCGAGCCAGAGAAGGTTCGGAGTCTTGTTCTCTTTTTACGAAAGGTCTGAGGTTTCAGTAATAGAGAATTTGCACTTCTTTTTTTTTTTTTTTTTTTTTTTTTTTTTAAAACCTTTATTTGAGTAAGCAAAAAAGTACAAGGATGGGCCTACAACCACACGGGCCGGCCGCTAAAGAGGAGTAGACACATACAATATACGCCCGCAGAGGTAAGAGTCAATCAACAACGCAATACTCATCACTATTTACAGGACAAAAACAGATTTTATTTATATGAAAGAACAAACACACACAAAAAAGGCGAAAGTGTATTACTGAAAGTCAGCTCAATGGACGTAAGGGAGGGGACAGCAGCAGAAGTACAGTAACAAAACTCTAAGCACTAAGGAGCTCGGGGGGGGTGGGGGGGGAGGGACACAAAAGTCAGTACAAAAAGGGGGGGGGGAGGGCCGGAGACACCAGCACAACCCCTATATGAAAGGTTCCTAGAACGCTCGCCTAAGGAGTCAGGGCAAGCTCGATAGTGCCCACAAGGGGAGGAGTACAAATGTCGCCACGGTAGTCGTTCCATTGACCCCACACCTTCACCCATGCCCCGGGTCTGCCCCTGGCCACATAGACAGTTTTCTCACGGAACATGGACCAATCCATGTTATCCTCCCATTTCGAGAGGTCAGGGGGCCTGGAGGCCCCCCAGAGTTGTGCAATATCTCGCTTCGCAACCATATAGCCCAGGGTGGCCCATCTAGTCTGTGCCACCGAGTAGTCCGTGGGCTCCCAAACATTCAAAAGGCATCGACGAGGTTCCGGACGCAAGGACACCCCTGTCACCACAGCCATCACTTCAAGCACGGCCGCCCAATAAGCAGCCACCATCGGGCACTCCCAAAGAATATGCAGGAAAGTAGCACGCAAACCACACCCACGCTTACACAACCCATCGGAGGAAAAGCCCATCACCACCAGTCGCGGTCCCGTCACGTACACCCGATGAAGGATCTTCAATTGGACCAGACGGAGACGAGCCGGAATAGCCACCTCCTTCGGGGAGGAGAGGGCTGATTGCCAATCTTCATCATCAAGTTCTAACCCATCTCCCATCCACGATTCCCGAAGTCGGGCCAATAAGTCAGTCCGATTGTTAATCAACTTTTTATAGATCAGGGAGATAGTGCTATCAGGAAGATGTTCATCAAGGATACGGTCCTCAAGGGGGGAAGAGTCAGGCGGAACCTCACCAGGAGCAAATACCGAAGCCAGGGCGTGCCTGAGCTGTAAATAACGAAAGAATTCCCGACCACTCAGGCCATAGTCAGCCTGGAGGGCCTGAAACGAATGCACAGAACCCTTAGAGTACACATCCCCCACCTTAGAAATCCCAATCATGTCCCAACGGTCGAAACCCTTGGAAGACCAAAGACCGCCCAGACGTTCCGAAGCATAAAGCGGCGTCGCCAACGTCAGGCGATCCTCCCAGCCCAAGCTCACATTCGCGGCACGCCACACCGTCAAAGCAGTCAATGTAGGTCCCACAAGATGGCGCCCAGCGGAGCGAGAATAAAGCACCCTGTTAAAGTCACCTCCCGGAAGCTGAAGTTTATCCATTTCAAACGCCGGATTACGACCTGGCGAAAACATAGCGTGATTGATAGCGGACAGATGGGAAGCCCAGTAATATCTCTTAATGTCGGGGAGCGCCATGCCCCCATCATACCACGGGATGGAAAGTTTTGCGAGAGCAATGCGCGGACGCCCATCCCAAATAAGCTGCCTCTGAAGGCTCTCAATCTCCCGAAAATAGGACTTAGGGATAGGATCATAATAATTCTGGAGAGCATAGAGAAACCGCGGCAATGACATCATCTTAAACAGGGCCGCCCGACCGACCCAGGGGAGAGAGGGGAAGTTTGCGCCAACGGGCAACGTCCAAACGTAGCCTAAGCAACGGGGGAAGGAGATTACGATCAAAACGAAGGGACGAGTCCAAGGTAACAAAAACCCCCAAGTATTTGAAGCCATCCCTGGCCACCTGAAGAGGAAGTCTGCTCGGCAAAGGAGGCAAGACACCAGATAAAACATACACACAGGATTTAGACCAATTGATGACGAGGCCTGAGTTAGCGCCAAAGGACACAAGAACGTCAAATAAAACAGTCAAAGACTTGCGAGGGGAAGTAAGGTACAAAAGGATGTCGTCCGCATAAAGGGAGACGCGGTCTTCGAAGTCCGGGGCCCAGCGAATCCCTTTAAGGGACGGTTCCCACCGGAGCCAGGCCGCTAATGGTTCAAGAGCGAGCGCAAACAACAGCGGGGACAGGGGGCAACCCTGACGGGTACCCCTGCCCAAGGTGAAGGGAGCCGACACTCTACCGTTCACCACCACTTGTGCCAGAGGTTCCGCGTACAACAACTGAATCCAGCTAATAAACTCGCACCCGAAACCGAATTTCTCAAGAGTCGCCCATAGATAGGGCCACTCCACAGTATCAAAGGCCATAGAGGCATCCAGGGACGCCAAAATGGCCGGTTCAGTCAGAAGCCCCGCCCTCGCCAGCACGCCGTGAAGGCGCCGCAAATTCAAAGCAGTGTTGCGATGCGGGATAAAGCCAGACTGATCCGGATGGACCAAATCCCCGAGAACCGAAAGGAGACGGGTCGCCAAAAGTTTAGCCAAAACCTTGGGTTCAACATTTAACAGGGATATGGGTCTATATGAGGAACAGAGGTCACGTGGTTTACCATCTTTAGGGATAACGACGATTGTCGCCAGACGCTGATCATAGGGAAGGATGTTCCGCTCACGAGATTCTAGAAACATGGCGCGAAGATACGGCGCCATCTTATCGGGGCGTAACTTGTACAACTCAATAGGCAACCCGTTCGGGCCCAACGCTTTGTCCGAACGGAGCGAACGGATAGCAGTCGTTATCTCATCATTCGTAAAAGGGGAGTCCAAAGCAATACGGTCCAGGTCGGTGACACAGGGCAAAGTGATATCGCGCAAGAGGGAGCGGGAGTCAGCCACGTCCCTAACAGACACGGGAGCATATACAACTCGGAAATATTCCGCAAAACGATCAACAATGGCAGTCGGGTCAATCACATTCTCACCATTCGCAGACTGAATCACAGGCACCACACGATTAACTCTTTCTTTCTTGTCCAACCACGCTAGGAGTTTACCCGCCTTATCACCCACATCGTACAATCTACCTCGTTGCTCACGAAACATCACCTTTGCAGCGTCAGTGACCAGGGATTTATATGCAAACTGTTTTAGACCCAGGGCATGGAGTTTCTCAGGCGTGACACCAGATTCCAACTCGTCCTCCAAAGCAGAGACCTCCCTCCTCCCGGCCTTCTTGGCTTCAACAATCAAGGAAAGGGCCTGTCCACGAATCACAGTTTTAAAGGCTTCCCATAGGGACACAGCCGAAGGGACCGACCCCTCGTTTTCCAGGAAATATGCATCTATGGACTTGAGCAAGAGGGTACGAGTCTCAGGGGAGGAAAGATACCATGGGTTGATTGGAGCCACTCTGCCCGCCGCCTCTACCCCAACCTCGAAACGAAGCCAGAGCGGCGAGTGGTCAGAAATACCCCTTGGCAAATGCAAAATCTCACGAACCGCCGACGACTGGGCCGCGGGCATCAGGAAATAATCCAGTCGAGACAGACTGCCATGTGCCCCAGAATGGAAAGTGTATTGGAGCTGAGTGGGATGCAAGAGTCGCCAGCAGTCCACAAGGCCAAAGGTATCTAGAAACCCACCCAACCACTGCTGAGCCTGCGGAGTATCCCTAGGGGGATGGCGATCGTGAAGGCCGGAAAGCACCGAATTAAAATCACCGGCCAGGAAGAGAGTACTATCAGGGAGATCTAACAAAACACGGCCCAAATCAGTGAAAGTAGAAGTCTGTAAACCCGGGGGAACATAAACATTAAAGAGAGATAGGGTGCGGCCCTCATATCTACCCACCAAGACAGTATATCTCCCACGGTCATCTTGAATCACCTCGTCAATTGCCAGGGGGAGGGAGGAACGAACAAGGATACCCACACCCCTAGATCCGGAGGTAAACCCCGAGTGCGCCACAAGGCGGTAGCCCCATCTATTCATTGCATTACAAACATTACCAATCAAATGGGTTTCCTGCATGAAAACAATGTCCGGCGACAAACGCCGTATACAATTCAAGACCACACTGCGCTTAATACGATCTCCCAGGCCATTAACGTTCCAGGAAACAAATTTCAACCCTCTACCCCCCATCCCAACCACCCGAGCCAAGACCCCTCATCCATGAGCAAGACATCAGAAACAGCAGCAGACACAGGAGCAATTCGCCTTGAAAACAACACACAAAAAAGAAAGAACTTCCCAGCCCCCCTCCCCCAAACTGAAAGGAAACACCCCCCACCCTGCACCCCTGCAAAAAGCTAAAGAGCCACCCCAACCTGCAGTGTGCCTGTCGCCCCATAACCCCTAGTCTACACAAAGACCCCGGAGGAGGAAAGGTCTCCGTTCCACCCGCCCCCGACAAACATCAAGAACGAAAATTAACAGAAGAAAGAGAAAATAATCACATTGCAGAGGAACGCCGGGCAACAATCCCGAAAAAGTATTCAAAATAAAACATGTTAGCCAAACAGTCAGATCTCCACACCACCTTCGGCACCACCAGGGTGAGCGGCGGATTCAGTCTCAGGAGTACGGTCAGGCAAGGAGTCCAGCCAGTCATTAACAGCATCTGGGCGATCAAAGAAAAGGGTACGCTCATTGTACTCGACCCGAAGTCTGGTGGGATAGAGCATAGCATAGCGTAAGCCCCGATCCCGAAGACGTTTCTTGGCCCCACGAAACTCCATCCGTTGTCTCTGAACTTGTTGGGAAAAGTCCGGGTAAAAGTTTACTGTAGCATTCTCAAAGGCCACCGGGCCCTTCACCCGCGAGGCCTGCAGGATAGCGTCCCGGTCTCTATAATGAAAAAGCTTCGCTACAATGGGTCTCGGCGGGGCTCCCGGCCGAATTTTGCCCCCTGGAACACGATGTGCGCGTTCCACCGTGAAGAACTTCGTAAGGCCGGAAGGGGCAAGATGGTTCAAGACCAGATCCTCAACCAGGAGATCCACCGAGTGGGGTTCAGGGTTCTCCGGTACACCAACCAGGCGAACATTGCAGCGACGTGCCCTATTTTCAAAATCCTCCAGGCGTCGGGTCATGAAGTCGTTCACCCGACGGAGATTGCCGACTTCTGTCTGGAGCTCCGAGACGTCCTTCGTGAGGCTGGACGATTTAATGTCCAATGATTGCACCCTCTCATTCGTCTTGCCGAGATCAGCACGAATCAGATTAACCTCAATAGCCACGGTGTCAAGTTTATGAGCCAAGGCCTCGTACTGTAGGCCGGTGGATTCCCTCACGCCCGAGATGGCGCCCATGATGTCTTGTAGGGAGGGCTCCGCCGACTCCTCCAAAACTCGTTCGGACGCTGTACTAGAACCAGGCAGGGCAGCTCCGGGGGACCCCTTAGAATGAGTATAGCGATCCATGACATTGGATTGAACCGGAGCTCCGCGCAGAGGTGCTTTCGTCTTGCGCGTCTCTCTGTCCCCTCTGCCCGCCATTTTGAAGATGCGTCACAGGACAAGCCACCAGGGTCGACGGGCCCGACTCCCAAAGTACAGGATCAAAAGTACACAAAAATGAGGGGCACAACTCGGGTAGAGGTCGCCAAGCCAGTAAATAGTCCGCAGGAAAACCCAACAGCCGATCTGCCTCCAGGTCTCAGCCGCAACTCGATAGTCACACCCGTGGCCCAAGTCAGAACCGAATTGAAACTGAAACTTAGGAAGGGGGACCCACAAGGCCAGATCTCCTGCCGTTGTTGTTCAATTCCAGGACGGCTACAGAACCGCACCCCGTCCCGGGGGCACCTCAAGGGCGGAGGCGAAAAGTTCAGACCACCATATCTCAGGAATGCGGGATCCAAATCAATTTCTGAAAGGTGCCAGGCTGGTCAGCCAAACGTCCTCCACAAGGATCCTTGCAAGAAATCAGGATTCAGTCAGGATAAAATGCCGGGAGCGGCGAGGGTCCGGAGAGCGCTGTGCTCAAGCGGCCATCTCGGATGCCCGCCAAGCTCCTCCCTCCGAGAATTTGCACTTCTTGATGGTCTGCCCCCCTCCCCTCAATAGTTCTAGTTTTTGAGCCAGGTAACCAGGGTTTCTGAAGTGGAGGGCTTTGGGCGTCAGACAGGCAATCTTTAGTTGAATTCTTGCTTCGTAGGGTAGCCACTTTAGAGATCTTAGAGCTGGGAAGATGTGATCGGTTCTTTTCATGTCAGTGATCAGTCTGGCAACTGCATTCAATGAAGCCCTGAGCGGGGCCAAGGTATGTTTGGTGAGGCCGCACAACATCGCGCTACCATAGTCTTGTCTCGGCATGGCAAGTGCTTGAACGACCCACTTGAACTCCTCTTAAGGGAGGAATGGTTTTAGATTTCTAAGAAGCCTCATTTGGTAGTTTGCACCCTTACACATCATACTAATGTACCTCTGGTTTCATACCAGGTTTTTACTGCTGGGCACACCAGTCCAGCCCAAGACACCACTGGGACATGAAGGGCGGGCTGGGAGATTTCCACCTACTTGCTGTGTCTCTCTTTGCCACCATGGTGGCCACCCCCAGCAGCGCCAACAGTTCTTTAGCACCCATAGTCGAATATCTCATAATAACAGGGCAAGTCCAGACCATATGATAGAAATCTGAAGGAGCACATGGACATCTGAAGCATGTTGAACTTGGAAAGAGGTTTGCTTTGCTGAGCCAGCAAGGGGTGAGGTAGGTTCCGTACAGGAAATATATCTGGACCAGAGGAAATTGTCATAATACGGGGGTCATCATAGCATCACGGCAAATATCGTATTCCAGCTGCCCCACCAGTACCTCCCATTGAGTCCGCGGGTGTGTCAAGGGCGGGTTAAAGACCAGTGAATGATAAATCTGGGAGATACAATGCACACATTAGGAGTTTTGCCTCTAGGGGACTGAATTCAGGGAGTGTCATGCCAGGGGGGAATGTGTATCCTCAGCGCGAGCTGCAAATGAAGGTACTTATGAAATTGTGTATGTGATACGGCATATGTAGACTGAAGTTCTTGAAAAGAACACATTTGGGTGCCAGCCCAAACATCCCCCAGTAGGGAAATGCCTATGTTATCCCAATGAAGAAATCCCTCAAGGCCAGCAGTTTCATGCAACCACCTTCCACTTCACAAAGGGGTTTGTTGAGTGAGTTTGAAGTCCTAGTCGGAAGGTCGGAGCACAGCACGCCAGCTTAGAAAGACCATTCGGGTCACATCTGAAAGGGTCTTAGAGAGTTGGATGCCGTATGTATTCCCAGCACAACCTCAAATCCCAGTGAGGTTAGTTCCACCGTAAACGCCGGGATTGACCACCCTTTATTGAGCAAATCATTTATAACCAGGGTTTGAGATGCTAAGTAGTATAGGTATAAATTAGCCTTGCCCAACGCGCCATCATAAGGTGCCCGTTGACACCTTGCAAGAACCATCCATGGCCTGGACTTGTGCCAGAGAATAGACGTTGCTAGGGAGACCATCTCCCTGAACCACTGCCGAGGTATAAACTGCAAAACATTTTGGAGATGATATTAAAACTTTGGCACATCATTATATAGAGAAATCCGTCCCATTATGTTGAATTGGAGGGATTCCATTTTTTAAGGTCAGCCTTCACCTTTCGGATCAGTGGGGTAAAATTAGGAGTCCATGCTATCTCGGGGTGGAGTGCAACATAGATGCCCAAATAGCGGAAGCTCAAACCCCGCAGGTATGGTGTCCTGCCACACGACACACTCACGAGAGGGATGCTGAGGAACCAGCATTGACTCTGCATGGTTAACCTGCAGACCAGTATCCTCTGCATAAAGCTGAAGGAGATGAAGACAGTGTGTGCCAGTCTTTTCAGGTTTGGAAAGGAATAGGGGGATATCATCGGCATACAATGTGATGGGGTCATCATGTCCAACATCCCAACCCCACACCTGCACATCATTGCGTATGAATTGGGCCAAGGGCTCGATAACAAGGGCAAAAAGGAGAGGGGACAGGGGGCATCCCTGCCTAGTACCCCGGAAAATAGGGAAACCACACCATACATTTGCACTCGTGCTGTCGAGTTGGAGATGAATAATGAAAGATAAAGAAGGGTACCACAGCAGAGAAAAGTTAATATTTAAGTAAGGGATTGTCCATATACTTGGCAGATGACCTGAGTTTTCAGACCTTTTCTAAAACTGCCTCATTGCAAAGAGGCACAGGGAGATAACATTATAGGGATGACACTTTAGAGTGGAATCGTCCTTGCCCAAAACAAATTGACACAGGATGAAAGGATAGTCTGTTCTGGTTGGGCAAATGCAGGCGAATTTTTACTTAGTGCTAAAGCATCAGTTTAGCTTGCTAAAATCTTGAGAGACAGGTTGTTTGAGCTCAATCTTCTGCTTGCCTAATAGTGAAAGTAGGTCCTGCTATGTATATATGATACATTTGACAGAGATGTCTACGAAAATTATTATTCATACCAAAGTGATACCAAAGACTACTTAAATATGACAGGCTCTCTAGTTATGCTTCTCAATATGGTGTTCACACCTCTCAGCTTTTCAAGTATGCAATGCAGGTCTTGTTGAAGAACATTTGTTCCTCTAGGGGAACTGACTTTTTTCTACCGTCCCCCCATATCATACTTCCCGAAGGGGTCACTCATTTTGCTTACAGGAGTGATATGTTTTTCTGTTGGCACCCTGGGTGAAAACCTGGTATTTCCCGTCTCCTCAACCGGTCCTAATATCTGGTACTTCCTAATCATGCCAATGGTGTTCCTCGGTTATGGATGCTGCTGCCTAATTATGCAAGTGTTGGCTCAATACTGCCCAGGGTGCTCATTTATACCATTATTGCTACTCAGTTATGCTACAAGCAGCATAACCATGCCAGTAGGCTGAATAATTATGTAAGTGATACTGGCCAGTCATGCCATTGGGCCTGTCAAATCAATCTGGACAATGTCTTCATGCTGCTCTTTGTGTGGGGCCTGGATCGATAACACGTTCTTTTCGTTGATCTGCTTATTTTGCATGGGGAGCAGATGAGCTGCATGGTGCCAGAGTGCTGCTGTTTTTTTTGGATGGTGATGGGTGACATCCATAGTGGTGTGAGCTATTTCAAATGCCAGCTTGTTGGTTATTTTAACTTTGGAGACCAGTGACAGAGAGCTGAGTGGCTTGTGATGATTATGAATGGTTTCATCTTTGTGACTGAGCTAAAAAGACCACTAAGGAATTCGACAGAAGAGGTGAATAAATAGAGTCAGAGACATACGCTTTGTTGAGTGGGAATAGAGGGCTTCAGTTTTAGAAGAGTTTACCACATTGAAGTGTAAGTCCAACCTTTGACTGATGGCAGGGAGACAATTGGACATGGGTGAAGAAAGGAAGGTTAAAAAGTAGAAATGAGGGAAAAAAGATGTGGGTATCTTCACTGTAAAGATGATAACAACATTCAAAAGTGCAGATGGTATCCCAGAGGGATGTAGAGTAGAGTGAGAAAGCAAGAGGGCTAAGGACAGAACACTGGGAGGCACCCTCAGGAAGAGATATAGTTATTGACACTGTAAAGTTCAAGCAGTGTATGTATCAATCAATCAATCAATCAATCAAGGTATTTGTATAGCGCGCTACTCACCCGGAGGGTCTCAAGGCGCTTGGGGGGGGGGGGGGTCCGCTACTGCTCGAACAGCCAGATCTTGAGCTGCTTCCTGAAGGAGAGGTGGTCTTGGGTCAGACGTAAGTGGATGGGGAGGGTGTTCCAAGTCTTGGCTGCCAGGTAGGAGAAGGATCTTCCTCCCACGGTGGCTCTTCGAATGTGTGAAACGGCGGCGAGGGCGTGGTTGGTCGATCGTAGCTGGCGGGTGGGAGTGTAGAAGGTCAGGCGGTTGTTGAGGTACCTGGGGCCCAGGTCGTGGAGGGCCTTGTGTGCGTGGGTGAGGAGTCGGAACGTGATTCTCTTGCTGACGGGGAGCCAGTGCAGGTCTCTCAGGTGTCCGGAGATGTGGCTGTGTCGGGGGATGTCCAGGATGAGTCGTGCGGAGGCGTTCTGGATGCGTTGGAGTCTTTTCTGTAGTTTGGCTGTGGTTCCTGTGTAGAGGGTGTTTCCGTAGTCCAGTAGGCTGGTGACGAGTGCCTGGGTGACCGTCTTCCTGGTCTCGGTGGGGATCCATCGGAAGATCTTTCGGAGCATGCGTAGGATGTTGAAACATGATGATGAGACGGAGTTGACTTGTCTGGTCATCGAGAGGGAGGAGTCCAGGATGAAGCCCAGGTTGCGTGCGTGGTCCGTTGGTTTGGGTGCGCTGCCCAGGGCACCCAAAGCCCATTACTATAGCGTGAATCTAGCCAGAAGGCAGTAGACACTGTACAAGGTCATAGGCAATCATAAAGTTAGCAAGTAATATGAAAGGTAGTATTTATGTATCTATGCGGTAGTCCTATAGCACGAATGTAGCAAAAAAACAAGCAATCTAGAAAGAACAGCGAGAGAGGTAGGAGGCGAGCCATTTGTGAGCTACACCTGTGATGCTTATCTGTTTGAGGGAGGATCCAAGAGCAGGCTGATCTCTAGTGTCACAGGTAGCAGATATGTATCGAGGTCTGAGGATGGAAGAAAAGTGATTATTGGTATCGATTAGTGATACCACTGGAGACAAGTTAAACTGCAATTTTCATTGTGAGAAGTCCATGTAAACTCAATTAGAAGGTTTACGTTGATTGGTCGAAGGCAGATTTGGAGTGAGACAGTTGAAGCCACTTGTTCTAGTATTTGGTTGAAGAGGTGTAGTTGTGAAATTATGAAATAGTTGGCAGGAGGAAATAGGTTATTAGTAGGTAAACCCCTGATTTGACTTATGCTGAATATATGCCAGATGTGAATAAAAAGTCCAAACAGTGAAAAAAGCATGAGGTGAGGGCAAGAGATTTGGTGGTTGATGGAGAGAACAGATCAGATGATTCATAAGAGGGGCTGGTGACTTTGATTATTAGACTGAGTTCAGAGGCAAATGTTGTGATGACATTTTCAGATTGGAGTGTAGTAAAGGTTTAAGAGGATGGAGGTAGAGCAGTGAGCACTGTGGCAAGAGATGTTCTAATGTTGGCTATTTTCGACCAAGTATGATGCAAAAGCATTAGCTGATAATGGTAAGTTTGTGAAATATAACAGTGTGGTGGAAAGAGTAAATTCTTGATGCTGCATGCAAATCACTGTAGAGTGCACGTGAGACAAGAAGGTCTTAGAAATATGAGGATTTAGTGAGGCAAGGCCATAAGGAGGTATGTACAGAGCCTGTTTGTGTACCATAACGTTTTTGTAGAGGCCTTGTTCTTGTGAACTCACATAGAGGTCCTTGCGTCTACCTTTTTAGTTTATGGACATTATGTGAAATCCACGGTTGTGCAGGTGAGAGGGTTAAAAAAGGATAGTTTCAATCAAATATTTAGACAATCATACGATTCAATAGATCAAATGATGCTTTGTTTTGAAGTGGAGTGCATTCATTGTGCACTTGATTCTAGGACACTGGGATGAAGTAAGTTTCCAATTGTAGATGGGGGAGTAAGTGGAAGGAGGGAGTGCTGAGGCAATGTTGACCTGAATGTGCATGATGACTTCATCAGTAGAAAGGGGTGCAATATTAAGTTGAGCGTGAGATAGAGTGTTGAATACTAGTACAAAATCTAGAAGTTTCTGTAGAATATGACTTGCTGAGGAGGGTGTATTAATTAGCAAGTGATTGGAGAGAAGTTGAGGGTAGAAGCTATGTTGTACCAATTTCTGCTCCTAGCAGAGGCGTTCCTAAATTATATAACTTTATTTAATACTATTATATATGAATTAGAAGAGAATTGTTGCAACATAAAGTTTCATTATTTCATATATATATAAATATTTTATTATCATTTGCAGAAAAATGGCTCACAGAGTCATTTTAATTCAAAAACATATATAGACTTAACACAGAATATTTCACAAAAGCATAGACACTAAGGACGGAGTCACAATAATTATTGGCAGAATCACAATAGAATTTCATAATATAGATGAGCATACACATGTATAAAAAAGAACATATTACAAAAAGAATTAACACAAACTGAAGGTACATTTCATATGACAACCTACAAAAATAACTTGAAATTGTGACACTGACACAAAAAGAAACATGAAGTAAACACAAAAACCCAACATTTCAGTTCACTCCTCAATGTCTTTCAGGGTCATCATCAGAACATATATGAATGTCTGATTGATTATACCTCAAAAATCATTAGAGATCATGGTCTCTTAAAAAAATGGTCCACGCCACTCAGATCACCACACAATTAGCTTCAGGGTTATGTTTTTTTGGGACCAATGGTGCAGAAATCTAATGACGTTTGTTAGAGTTCCAGTTCTCAGTGATAAAGTGATGTTTCGTTGCAGACAGAGGAGGCATTCCAAAGAGAGAGTGAGGCAGAGAATTTGTTTGAGGTCCAATGTGAGAGCTCAGAGATATGTTAATGTGTAAGACTACAATGTAGGTTTGTAAAGAGTGATTTTATTTAAGTTGAGGAAACCATGCTAAATGGAGAAATGGAGCATGGTAGCTTTACAAGTCAGGCATTATAGTACTCCATACATTTGTGATGGGGTTCTTTACTGGGTCCTGATTTTAGAAAGGCTTTCTCTCCTTTCAAGACTATGATTTAATCTGGAGAGCTTGGCTCTCCACTGTAATTGGACAATTGCAATAGATTATATATCAGGAAAATTATTGTGATCCTCAGAACATGACCTGGTTCTATGGAGCATGCATATTAGGAGCCCCAGAGTTCACTAGACATGTATGTGGTTCACTACTGTTATTATTATCTAAAATGAAAAACAATTCAAATTGGATTAAAAAAAACATCAGGAATTCCAGAGTGAGGTTTGCTAGAATACTCTTAGTATTTTAGATTAAGGTAGAATTGTCTTTACCTGTACTGAAATGGTAGGGACAGGATTATGCAGTGTAGTCCCCGAGCCTAACAGTAACAGGGATGAATAAGTCTCAGAATGAAAATAAATAAATGGAGAGGCTTGCAAGAACTCACACTCAGAGGAGGGACACAGATCCCCCTTCTACATCCTCACCTTTAACCACACAAAGGGCTACCATTTTAAAATGTCACTGTAAGCTTCCAGACCACAAACACTATGCTGGCAGTGTATGTTGTTTATTTTTCTATAAATCTGTTTAGCTGTTCTAGTCTCTATATGTTCTTTCTGTCTCTTTTTCATCTTTTCTCTCAAAACCGTGAGAGAGGCTTGAACTACTTGTTGACTGTCTGCATCTTGTCGGAGTGTAAAGCGTGCGACCATCATAAATATTCTGTGTGCACGGATGATATACAATTCTCCTCTCAATATGTATCTGCTCTGCATCTGAAGTAAACTTGCCCTTCAGTTGCCCATGTTGTTCCTTTTCTGTGTGTTAACATAGCTTGACTGGGCTTCTCCATATGGGTACTTGACTAACAACAATCTACAATGATGTATTTTGTTCTACAATCTTCATTCAACAGAAACATATAAAGGCAAATAATACATATATCAATTTTTTTCTGATCAGGCAAGAAAGAGCATCCATCAAAAGTAGAAATATGTCACTGAATTATCTTAAATAGTGCTCCGAATTCTCATGCACCACAAACATTCAAGTCTTCCCAAGGTCCTTCATGTTTAACCAATTGCCTGCTCGACTCCCGATCCCCTTTGGGGTCCTGATTTACCCCATGGTGACCCTTGAAACTTTGGGAATTCCACAACAGCTATATTGCAGTCTGTGGAGGCATTTGTCTATCCCCAATGCTCTGGGGCAGCCACTGAATGCAAGCAGTTTACTGAACTAACGCAATTTACAGGAAGCCAGAGTCACAGACCAAAAAAGGCATGCATAGTCCTTTATTTGCATCAAATTCTCTTGTTTACTTGCCCTTTGCTAATGTGAAAAGCATGGTAATGTACCCACTGTTCTATAATTTTCAATGTATATTTTAAAAAGAGTCCCGCCTTAGTAATGTAAGTTTATATTGTTGAAATTGATCCTGTAGGCTAAACAAACAACTACAGTAAACCTTAGGCAAACCTCTTGACACAATCATATGAACAGCATGGATCCAATTCCATGACATTGGAAAAGCGATGCTTCCACAACAGCACATCCTTCTCCTCACATGACCACCCCTGATGCCAGATCAGAAAACATTTTCAATTAAAATACATTGTGTAATTGGTGGCAAGTGAAGGCCGTGGTTGGTGCAAAGATCTTTTACTACAGTATTAAGTGGACAAGTTTCTGGAGGTGGTAATGGATGACATGAAAGGGTGTGCAAATTTGTTGTGTGGGTTTTGTGATGGTAACGTGTTATGTATTTTTGTGATGCTGTTTTTGTTATATGTTATTGCAGTATAATGTATTGTACTATAGTTGGGAGGCATGCTGTTTTCATAATTTGTTGAGCTGAGAAGTTTTATGTTGCTATCTAGTTTTTGTATGTTACTTTGTTAGGTACTATTTTTCATATTTCCATTAAGTTTCCATGACAAGCAACCATTTAATTATATAAACAACAGGAGTCACCCATAAACCTCTTAAGGACCTGGGGATAATTAGTTATAATTACTATGTCATCCTGATGATGACTTGTTCAATCATGTAAGGTCGAAACGCCGTCAACAGTATTCCAACTGGAAAATAAATGGATTGTTACATTCAAAACAATGGAATCTTGATGAAGTATGATTTATTTTATTGAAATTGTTTATATTGTTATTTCTTTTTGACGTTCCTTCTCTTCTTTACGTGTAAAACATTTTGCAGCGCCTGCTCTTTTTTAAAGCATTTTTTTCATATTAGACTCGCCACACTTTTCCAATGCTGCTTCTTATAAAAAAAGAAAACTGTTAAGTATTTAAATATATTGCACTAAAATCTTTGGGTCCTACTTCCATCCACTTTTTGGTTTCTTCATAATTATATGAATAATTCTAAGTTGTACTAAGCCTATCATTGCTCCTTTGAATGTAAACTTTGGAACATTTTTTGTTGTTACTAAGCAACATTTAAATGAGCACTTGCAGTGTTCACTTTATGTAAAATGACCCTTTATGAGGGTATAGTTAATGTTCTCACCAAACACAGTGGGACCCAACGAAACAGTCATCCCTGCATCCGCATGCACACAACACAGTGCCAAATGTATATACTTGTCGAAGCGTTGCTGCCTTAACAGCATATACAAAATCTTCTTGCGAACCCAATGGGACAGTCAGAAAACACACCCACACACACACACACACACACACGCACACACACACACTCTCTCTCACACACACACTCTCTCGCTCTCTTTCTCTCTTTTTCTCTCTCTCCATAGCTTACCTGGTATTGCCATCCCAAGAAAAGATCCCACTCCTCGAATAACGTTACTTCACACTTTCATCAAAGATGCCGGCTAAACCATGCCACAAGCAACACAGTTCTATAGCGTTACAACTGGATAATGATGTTGCTTAACAGCGTTAACACTTCAGACTAGGCACTGGACAGCCTTTCACCTTGGATGCACAAATTAAAAGGCAATGTCACATGTACCCATGCATACAAACACTAAACCGTTCTCTGACAGTTCGATCTTCACTTCACTGACAAAACCATATTATACTAGGATATCATGACTCTAGCCAATGAGAAATCGTATGATTAAGTTTAAAAAAACCTAGGTTCTGAAACTGATTCGGGACCATATAAATGGATGTTGACAATAGAATATTATGTATAACATAGCATAACATAACGTAGCATAGCATGACATTAGTAAATCTCTGGAGTGTGCATGCATGGTGTAAAAGAGGTCGCCCAACAGTTGTTTACTGCCCACCATATTCCTCCTAACGTTGAAGCAGCAAGCTGCAGTGCGATCATCCCTTAAAAATCTCTCGAATCGCCATTTGATTAAATGTCTGCCCTATGATGTGACAAAAGTAATTAAACAGTATGTTGTTTTCACAACAATAATGACACTGTAGATCTCGTAGGCGCTATGAGGTGCGTCTCTTTTAATTGGAAGTGTCATCTTCCATGTTCTGGGTGATCCAGAACGTTGTTTTGCTTCTCAGGTCTCATCTCCTGAGGCTACATGTTCACAGCTGCACTCCTTGCCCTGAATATGCATAATTGTGTGGAGCTTAATTTCACTTGCACAGTTTATTTTCTGTTAGGTGTGCATATGCAGTTGCATGTGACATTTTATCATGTTGAAGTGGCTTTCTCAATCAGTAATTATTAAGCAGGACATATAGGATTCGCAGCAGCAGTACTGGTAGATATATTGGTGAAATAATGCTCTAGGATACAGTACCAAACGTTTCCTAGCAGAATACCAGAAGAGCATCTCTTTTTAGTCAACTTAAATGGTGCAGTATGGTAATTGAATTTATATAGTGCTTATTACCCTTGACAAGGTGTTAAAACTAGGCCTGGGCAGTAAATTCCGTTCGGCTTGCAGAATTTCCGGAATTTGGGTAATTTCGCGTTCTGCAGAGAACGCGGAATTGCCAAAAATTCCGCGATCCGTGGCATCGCAGAATTTTTTGCTTGTTCGCACTTTCAAAATGCATGTTCGCAAGATATTTCCCCCCGAGCACGCAAACGGCATTTGCAAACGGAAAAAAAACATAGCGAACGTGCGGAACAAGCAATTCCCCGTGTTCGTGGAACTCTGCGTGTTCGCAAAGATTTTTTACAGTTTAGCGCGACTACGCAAATTCTGCCCACCCCTAGATAAAACCTTCTATGTCGGGCAGCGCGCTACTCCAGAACCCACGGTTAGTGGTGTTTTTCCAGTTGTAATTGGTGGTTATTGAGATCCACCTTTTGCTCTTAAAGAAGCCATTCCCTTCATTTAGTTCAGTTTTGATGTGGTACCTTAATAGGAGTTAGGTGTAAAATTTAGTGAGAGAAGGTATTAATGCAGTCAATTCATGCAAATAGTTGGCAGTATTAAAATATGAGCCATAGGAGATGAAGTATGTCATGGGTACTCACAAACTTTCTCTCGGGGGCCAAATTTACAGTTTGGTTTGTGTCCGAGGGCCGCATCGGTGGGGGGGCGGGGTCAGTGGGGGAGGGGGAGGGGCTAGAGCAACAACATAAAACTGACCATGAGGTTGATCATAGGTCCCTGCAGCGGACGCCTTCGTCCACTGAGCCGTCCCGGCATACACACATCTCTCTCTCTCTTTCTCTCTCGGTCTCCCTCCCTCTCTCTAGCTCTCTCTCCCTCCCTTTAGCTCTCTCTCCCTCTCACCCTCCCTCTCTCCTGTCTTCCTCTGTCTCACTCTGACTGTCTCACTCCCTCTCTCTTACTCCCTCTCTCTCACTCCTCTCTCTCTCCCTCCCTCTCCGTCTCCATCCCTTTCCCTCCCTCTCACTCACTCTCCGTCTCACCCCCTTTCACTCCCTTTTCCTCCCTCTCCCTCCATTTCCCATCCTTTCCCTCCCTCTCCCTCCCTCTCACTCCCTCTCCGTCTCCCTCCCTTTCCCTCCCTCTTACTCCCTCTCCGTCTCCCTCCCTTTCACTCCCTCTCCGTCTCCCTCCCTTTCCCTCCCTCTCCCTCCATTTCCCTCCCTTTCCCTCCCTTTCCCTCTATCTCACTCCCCATCAGTCTCCCTCCCTTTCCCTCCATCTCACTCCCCATCAGTCTCCCCCCCTTTCTCTCCATCTCACTCCCCATCAGTCTCCCTCCCTCTCCCTCCATCTCACTCCCCATCAGTCTCCCTCCCTTTCCCTCCATGTCATTCCCCATCAGTATCCCTCCCTTTCCCTCCATCTCACTCCCTATCAGTCTCCCTCCCTTTCCCTCCCTTTCCCTCCCTCTCACTCCCTCTCCGTCTCCCTCCCTTTCCGTCTCCCTCCCTTTTCCTCCCTCTCCTTCCCTTTCCCTCCCTCTCCGTCTCCTTCCCTATCCCTCCCTTTCCCTCCCTCTCAGTCTCCGTCTCACTGAGGAAAAGTCAGGAAAATGGTCAGGCGATTTAGTCGATGTTTCTTAAGTAATTTTGCCCGGCGTTAAACGCCTCTAATACCATACGAAGTTTATCAAATAAAGAGGCAGGCGCTGGAGACAGGAAGACAGGAAACAAGTTTTATTCCGACGGAGCAGAACACATCAGATCGGACAACAAGGTATCGTCTCGAGGTGCTCTCTAGCAGCCTTTCTGAGGCCTGGCCTTTTATACACTGGTTTACGACATGTGACAGCTCTTTATTACAATAAAGACATTGTGAAGTAATGAAAAATGACATCCCCGGTACCCCCCCAGTTCCGGCTCATTCCAACACGTGGCTACAGTAGAGGTCCTCACCCCCCCATACAATAGGAGGGGGCTATCACGCAGCTGAGTGTTCCGCCGATTCCTTTGGAATGTGTGCGCCTGATCGAATCTCAGGGGGTGGGGAGGTCATGATCAATAGTAGCTCCTTTGAAGAGGGGCGAGTGCATACAGTAGTGGGCAATAAACTGTATCCTCAGGCCAAGGGATGACCAGCGGTCCGTGCAGACAATCGGGCTCAGAGGAAGGGGTCATCAAAGGAGAGATATTCATGAAAGAAAGGATCGGTGTGGACAATCGAGCGTAGAGGAAGGGTTTATCAAAAGAGGGGTATTCATGGAAGGAAAGGAGGTGTTGGTCAGGCGCGGGGTGTGATTCCCAGAGACAGAGTCATGCGGAAGGGGAGGGTTCATGACTTGTGCATGTGAGCGCTGGGGCAGCCAGGGTGCATGGGGGATGCTTGCAGGGTCAGGGAAGTGCGCTGATGATCGATCGTGAACAGGGAGACCATGGTACCTAAAATGGCTGTCGTGTATGTTCATACGTGAGTCTGAGGAATGGGCAAGATGGCGCAGATGATGTTCAGTTCACGAACTAAAATTCCACAGTCCTCCCTTTTAACATGTCTCGCCAGCTTGTCAATTCGGATCTATCCCCATAAGACCATGTATTTCTATCTCATAGAGGGGACTCATGTGCTCAGTTCTAAAGTCCAAAGTCTTAGGGCACATACAGTTAGAAATGAGTGAACACAAAGGTGGCAAACATTGAATACCTAAGCAACACCCACACAGTACTACGACTGGTATCAGTATAAATGTAAACAACCTCCATCCCCAGTCCTTCAAAGTGTCCCAAAACCAGCTTCCAAGCGACCATCCTTCTTGCTCCTGGTGAACCTCTGAGGATAGTCTGTGGAGGTGTTCGATTGCTTTGTAGACTGAAGGCGAGTTATCTGGCACGTAGGTGCAACAGCTGGAGCCGATGATGCGGCATGCTACTCCACGGTCGGCCAGAACCACATCTAGAACGCGGCGGTTTTGAAGAGCCACCAGGCGGACTGCCTGAAGCTCAACCGTGTTGTTAGCGAGGATGCCAGCCGTGATGTTAATGTTTGTTTCTACTGCCTGAGTCAGGTGTCGGATAGCGCGGCTATTTGCCATTGGGCCCCACAGAGGAACAAGTCCCTTCACCGCATCCAGGAACTGTGCTCCGGTGGAGTCGGCTTGTCCAATGTCTCCGGCGCGCTTTTGCCGGTGATGGTAGGCTGGGGCCACATACGTGGGGGGAAGAATGAAGGCGATGTAGCACGTACCCCTCCAACCTTTCGGGAGCCAAGTGTAAGCTTTGATGCCACAAACAAAGTACATATTCGGAGAAGCAACAAAGGAGGGGGGGTCAACTGAGACCAATGTTCTGGTAATGTGGCAGGAACTGTGACCCACCAGCTGTGTTCCCTGGCCTTCGAGGCACACGAGACCTGTGACATTGATGACAGACAAGGCCACAGTCAGAGTGGCAGCCGTTCGCTTCCGCAGGTGGGAGAAGGTGGGTCTAGCTGGATTGTGGAGCACTTGCATTTCAACTCGTTCTTTGGCAGGGATGTTCATATGGAAGGAGGAACCTGAGGTCACAGGACAAAAGGGGGCAGACGTCCTTCCTGTTTTGTTCAGCCAGAACCCATAGTAGAAGTGTGACACTGTTTGACCAGAAGCGGCATTGTCCTTGTGGCTTTCCTGCAAGAGGATCAACCAGGCGAGGCAGGAGCCGTGAACTGAGAAAGGAGAAGGGATGAAGGGGATGGAGTGTCCAGTGGCATGCGGGAGCAACCCGCAGACCCAGCAGTTTGTGGCATTTGCAGCAAGGTTGTGCTGGTGCAATAGTTGCACAAAAGAATTGTTCCAGAACTCCTTACGCCTTTCTCGGAGCTGAGGCGAAAGGGAGATCAGGTGATGCTCTTTCATGGTGGTTGGCTGTGCAGTGGTCAGCAATATCTGATGAGCGGGTGTGCTGTCCTCCAAGATCCAGAAGGAAGTCATGAGGAGGAGGCAAAGGAGGAAGAGAATGAAGAAGGCGATTGTCTTTGATTTGTGCAAATTGTCAGCCTTTGGGTTCCTGTAGTGGGTATTTCCGGTTGCGTCCATCATCTTCTTATCTGGCGCTTCCATCATCTTCTTATCTGGCGCTTCCATCATCTTCAAGGTGCTCGGTAGTGGGCAGAACCACAGACTTTGTTTAGCTTCTCTCCGGGTAACCCTTGGTTGTTTTAGGCCACCGTTCTGAGATTTTAACTTAGTCCGTGGTCTACTTAGCCGAAGCTTCCTCCTTTCGACGCAGGAAATACCCTTCCCGGGATGGCACAGTGGGATCAGGGAATTTTGAAAGTTCAAGTGCCTCGGTATCAGGATAGCAGTTCAGTGATGGCCGGTCTTTGTTGAGGAGCTCTTCTTGGGTGTCGACGTTGTCTGTCGTGGCCAGGGTCGAGGAGACCTTCTTGCAGTGGTGGGCGTGCAGCCAGTGCCTTTTTCCCTCTACTCGAAGAGCCATCCGAGTGGTGATCAGTACTTGCCAGGGGCCCATCCACCGGGGTTCCAGACTCTTTGCCCGTTGAAAATTCCGGACTAAAACATAATCTCCCGGTTGGATATCGTGACCGGGACCCCTGGAAGCATCGGGGATGGCCTGCTGCACCTGTTGATGAATGACAGACAACGTTTTAGTTAACTTGTATAAATAATCTGACAGCAGGACGTCGGGGACGTCGTGAATGGAGGTCGGTTTGGGGGCAGTCCAGAGGTTCATTGGTCGCCCAAACACAACCTCGTAGGGGGTCAAGTGGTGCTTAGTGGGAGTGGAGCGCATCGATAGCAATGCCAGTGGGAGGGCATCCGGCCACTTAAGTCCTGTGGTGGCCACTATTTTTGAGAGTTTCAGTTTTAGTGTAGCATTGTGTCGCTCAACTAGGCCAGCGGATTGGGGGTGGAAGACCGCATGGAACCTTTGCTTTACCCCCAGTCCCTTCAAGATTAGTTGGATAACTTCAGCTATGAAGTGGGGGCCATTGTCGCTCCATAAAATTCGACAAAGGCTGTAGCGAGGGAAAAACTCTTTCAGTAGTACTTTGGCAGTAGTCATGGCAGTGTTATCACGGGTTGGATAGGCTTCCACCCATTTGCTGAAGGCGCATACAATGACTAATACGTACTTCAGGCCTTGGCATCTCTCCAGCTGGATGTAATCCATCTGTAGGACCTCAAAGGGGTGGTCGGGGATCCCAAACCCTCCCCGGGGTACCACAGTTCCTTTCCCGGGGTTGTGTTGTAAGCAGATAAGGCACTGCTGGACCAGGCGTTTGGCTGAGTTAGGGATTTTGTTGTTGTGCCAGACTTTGGAAATGAGTTCAATCATGGGGGCAGAACCTATGTGTGCAGGGGAGTGTGCCATAGTCAGTATGGGAATCAAATATGAGTCAGGCAGCAACCATTTGTTTGTGTCTTTTGTCCGCCAGCAGCCTTCATCGTCCTTTAGACCCACCCGTGCCCACTCAGTCAGTTTGTGAGGTGTGCTGGCCGACTGGATGTCCCTAATCGTTTCCCTAGCGTCAGTCCATTTTTCTGCTTGTGACCTGGTCACATATATGCGTGTCGTCGTTCTATTCTCAGCTGTGGTTCGGGCAGTGATGTCGGCCAGTGCATTTCCCTGTCCAACTAAGTCCGTCACCTTCTTGTGTGCCTGGCATTTGATCACTGCTAATCGTTTGGGGAGGAGAACTGCTTCAATCAGGGCGGAGACTAGATCTCCGTGAAGGATGGGCGTGCCGTGGGACGTCAGGAATCCCCTTTCCCTCCACAAGAGCCCAAAATGATGAACCACCCCGAAGGCATACTGGCTGTCCGTGTAAATGTTCGCCGTGGTTCCTGCTGCTATGATACATGCTCATGTGAGGGCAATTAGCTCTGCCGCCTGTGCGGATCGTTGCGTGATGCGGGCTGTTTCAACTACTGTTCGGGCTGTCGTCACCGCATAGGCAGCTGAAGTGGTGCCGTCTGGGAGTTTGATACAAGAGCCGTCTACCCATAGCTCTCCATCAGGGTCTGTAAAAGCAATGTCTCGGAGGTCAATTCTACTCCTAGTCTGTTCGTCCGTGAGGGTCACACAGTCGTGTATAGGGGGCACATCGGGGTCATTTTCAGGCAAGGGCAACAGTGTAGCAGGATTCAAAGTTGTGCATCTCTTCAGAGTGATGTGGGGTGCAAGTAGAGTCAATTCGTACCCCGTCAGTCGTGCACTAGTCAGGTGTTGAGTCTTGGTCTGGTTCAAAAGGGTGTCAACTGCGTGGGGTACTAACACCGTGAGAGAGTTCGAAAGTACAATTCCCTCACTCTGACGGATAGAGACAGCAGCGGCGGCTACTGCTCGAAGGCAGGCAGGTAAAGCTCTGGCGACTGGGTCAAGAGTGGCAGAGAAGTAGGCACAAGGGCGTTGTTTGGAGCCGATGGGCTGAGTTAGAACAGACAATGCGCATCCCTCCCTTTCGTGAGTGAAGAGGGAGAAGGGCTTGGAGTAATCTGGTGTTCCTAGGACGGGTGCCGAGCAAAGGGCATCCCGCAACTCCTTAAAGGACGCTTGGCATTCGGGGGTCCAAGGGAGTGGGAAGGGAACATCTTTGGCCAACAGGGAAAGTAGGGGCTTAATAATGAGACTGAAATTTGGTAACCATTGTCGGCAAAAAGAGGTAAGGCCCACCAATGAACGGACTTGCTTCTGTGTTTTTGGGATGGGGGTGTCTAGGATGGTTTGGTTTCGGTCGGGCGTAAGTTTCCTCCCTTCTTTGGACAGGAGATGGCCTAGGTATGTCACTTGAGGCTGGCAGAACTGCAGTTTCTTTTTGGAGACTTTGTGGCCATTCTCCGCAAGAAAGTGCAAGAGTTGGATAGTGGCCGTGATTGCAAGTGGAGTGGTGTCGGCCGCCAAAAGGATATCATCGACATATTGGATCAACACCACTCCATCTGGTAGCTGGACGGCGTCCAGCTGTCTTTTGAGGGCCTGGCTGTAAATGCTGGGACTTTCAATGTAGCCCTGGGGAGCTCTACAAAATCGGTACGAACGGTTTTTTAAAGTGAAGCCGAAGAGATAACGGCTGTCTGGATGGATGGGGATAGAGAAAAAGGCATTCTTGAGATCAATAACGGTGAAGGTGGTGGCAGTGGACGGGATGAGGGTCAGAATGGTGGTGATGTCTGAGACTACGGGGTACTGTGGCACCACCACTTTGTTGACTTCTCGCAGGTCGATGATGAAGCGGTACGCTTTCTCATCTCCCTCACCTTGCTTCTTAACAATGGGTAAGATAGGGCTGTTGCAGACATTACTAACCACTTCCTCTACCACTCCTGCATCTACCAGGGACTGAATAATCGCTACCAATGCCTTCTCGCCTTCGGGCGATATCCGGTACTGTGGGAGTTTCGGGAGTATTGCGTCTGGTCGAACAGTTATGTGCACAGGGTCGATCATCATTCGTCCTACATCCGAGTCGTTTCTGGCCCATAGGTACAGGGGTAGGGTGTCGAGCAAGGTTAGGTCAGCGTTAGTTATATAGTACATATGTCGAGCGGGGCGGGATCTGGACATGCTCGGGTTGTCGTACAGGATGACTCGGACTCCATCTGGGGAACACCTAATAGTAGCTCGGAAATGTTTTAGTAAATCAATACCCATAATGGCGTCAGGAGAGTCCGGTTCCGGGGAGGCAGAGGGCGGGGAGCGCCATCTTGTAGTGGTGTGTTTCTCTGAGCGCCATCTTTGAGCGTCCTCACGCTCGTGGACTGGGGGAGCTGCCTATTTAAGGCGGAGCCGCCTTAGCATCAGCCTGGCGAATTGGACCTGAGGTCAGGATTGCAGCAGCGCTTTGCTGCAGCCCACGCGCGCTCTCTCAGCGCTACTCTGGATTTTAATCATCCCGTTTTTTATTTTCTTTAACTTTACTTTTTTATTCCCCTGGTTTTAATCTCAGGGTCTCTGGCCACTCACCCGCACTCTAATTGTTTGGATACCCACCGCTGTTTAGCGGGTCCGGTTCCGGGGAGGCAGAGGGTGGGGAGCGCCATCTTGTAGTGGTGTGTTTCTCTGAGCGCCATCTTTGAGCGTCCTCACGCTCGTGGACTGGGGGAGCTGCCTAATTAAAGCTCGCCTGATGGCGCGCAGCGGTGACGCGCAGCGGGCGTGCCTTCTCTGTGCCTGAGTCGTGCCAGAGTCCTGCCCGTCTGCACTCGTCAGCGTCTCGGAGGGCGGCGAGGCGGCGTGGTAGGCTTTTTAGCTGTTCGGTGTTTTTAGATATTGTGTGTCATGTTATGTTATTCAGCTAGCGAGTTATCTGCGCTCAGGCATTCTGCGCCTGCTTGCCATCATGTCTTCCCGGGCGGTCGGTCGCTGAGGAAGGGCTGTTCGGGTTGTGGTTGGAATCTTTTCCCTAAGGAGGATGGTGCTGCCGGATGTAACTCACCCCAGTACCCCTGTTATCTGCTCAACACCAGATCACTCAGCAAGCATTCCACAGACATCTGGAATTTGCTAACAGACTCTAAAATCATGTGTCTGTTTCTCACCGAGACATGGCTGAGTGATAGCTCCGCCCCCGATGTTGCCGCTGCTATCCCTCCAAATTATACCATCTTTAGGAGAGATAGAGATAACGGCAGAGGTGGTGGAGTAGCGATTATAGTGGATAACAGCATCCCCTGTCGGACTTTCGCGGTGGAGACCATTGCTGGCTGCGAGGCCCTTGGTTTCACCCTTAAATTGTCCCCGTGCCAAACCTGTTCTGGGATCATTATTTACAGGGCTCCTGGTCCGCTGGGCACCTTCTTCGATGACCTGCAGGCCGCTCTTTCTGTGCCGTGTCTCAGATCTGAGCACTGTATCCTTCTGGGAGATTTTAATCTACACATGGATAAACCCTTAGATGCTGATACCATCAAGCTTTCTGACATGGTGTGTCCATTTGGGATGACCCCTTATGTGGTCAGTCCTACGCATGTTAAAGGCCATGTGTTGGATCAGATCTTTTCCACCAGGACTATAGAGGCATCTTCTCCTATGCCAGTCCTGTGGACCGACCATTATCTGATCAGATTCTGCATTTTAGCTACAGTCTTATCTGGTTCTAGAGGGGTGACTGACGCAACAAGACGGTCCCGACCTTTCCACCGAGTCACGGCGGACATGCTAGCCGACGCTCTTGTTCGCTATCCCTGTCAGCTTACAGGTTTCCTGGAACAAGACCTGGAACTGTTTCAGAAATGGTTGTCCATGAGATTGGAGGAGCTCGCCCCAGGCAAGCCGAGTAAGGCTGCGGGTCAACAGATATCGGCCCCTTGGTTTACCCCACTCTTGGCCTCAATGCGTCAAGACTGTAAGAGGGCAGAGAGGGCTTGGAGACGAAGATATGATCCCGAAGATAAGAGCAAATATAAGGAGCTTATCTATGTCTATCATAAGCACATCTTTGAGGCAAAAAAGGTGTACTTAGAGCGTAGAATTGATGCCGCCGAATGCATGAGCAAGGAAATTTTTAAAGTTGTACGGGAATTTGTGTCACCTGTATCCGGCACACCTACTCATGCTCATAGCGCAGTCTGGATCAGCCAACTTGGTGAATTTTTTACCAATAAAATTAAACTCATTCAGGGCTCTTTTCCGGCACCTTCTCCTCTGGCTGACCCCCCAGTATCTGGGCTTTCTGCTGCAGAGGCGGCGGGTCCTCTGCTCTGGATTTTTCCGTCTATTTCCCATGCTTCCTCTTTGAATCTGCTCTCTCGGCTCAAATCGGGCTCGCCGCTTGACCCCTGCCCTGCCAAGTGCTTGGGGAAAATTGCACCGGCAGTCAACACTCTGATCAATCCTATGCTCAATGCCTCCCTGTCTTCTGGAGAGGTACCTGATTCTTGGAAGCATGCCCTTATCCTCCCGCTGCTGAAGAAACCATCTTTAGACCCTCTTGCACATGCGAACTATAGACCAATCTCCCTCCTCCCCTCGCTGGCTAAAGTGATCGAGAAGCACGTGCACCTCTCTATTTCCACCTTTATAGAGAGTAATAACATTCTGCACGACTCTCAGTCGGGCTTCCGTGCTAATTTTAGCACGGAGACGGCTCTTCTTGAGATCACTGATGCTATTTGCGAGATATTGGATGGAGGGGGAAAAGCCATCTTGGTCATGCTGGACTTGTCGGCGGCTTTCGACACCGTGCCCCACGCCGGTCTCCTTTTAAGACTCTGGGAGATAGGCTTTCGTGGGACGGTGTTGGATTGGTTTAAGTCGTTCCTGACCAACCGCCGGCAAGTGGTCTGGGCACCGCCGTTCTCCGCCGAAATGCCGCCGCTCGAGGTGGGGGTTCCTCAGGGGTCCATCCTGAGCCCCACCCTTTTTAATATCTATATGGCCCCTCTTGCGGCGGTGGCGGAGTCTTTTGGTGCCCTGATCATCTCCTACGCGGATGATACGCAGCTTCTTTTTTCATGTGGCAAGGGGGAGGATTTCGACGGCGGGCGGATTCGGGAATGTCTGGAAGCCGTGTTTGAGTGGTTTCAGGGACATAGTCTGAAGTGCAACTCAGACAAATCCGAGTTGCTCTTCTTCGGCTGCTCTCCCGACCCGGCCTGGAAGTCATGGTGGCCGTGTGATATGTCCCCTCCTTCCACGGTTGCAGTAAAGGCGAAGAATCTTGGCTTCTTGTGCGATGTCGACCTTTCCCTGAGACCTCAGATCATTGGGCTGACGGGGAAATGTTTCGGCATCCTCAGGATGCTACGAAAATTTCTCCCTTTGCTGTCCTTTCATCACAAAAGAATAACGGTGCAGGCCTTGATAGGATCACGCCTCGATTACGTGAACGCGCTTTATTTGGGCCTTCCTAAATATTTGATGGCCCGTCTGCAGGTGGTGCAGAATTCGGCGGCCAGAGCTATCTTTGGACTTCCCCGGAGGGCGCGGGCCTCGGAGCTTTTGGAGCAACTCCATTGGCTTCCGATGGCCAAGAGAGTCACGTTTAAAACCTTGACTCTGGCTTTTAAGGCGCTCCACGGAATTGGTCCTCACTATCTCCGTAAGCGGATAGCCTTCTATGTCCCCAGAAGAGCTCTCAGGTCTGCCTTCGAGGCCAAAGCGGTGGTTCCTTCCATTAGGCGCTCTCGAATCGGAGGTCGCTCTTTTCGGTACCTTGCGCCTCGGTGCTGGAACGATCTCCCTCGATTCTTAAGACTGACGACCAATCTGTTAGCCTTTAGAAAGGAGCTAAAGACCTGGCTTTTTACTCTGTAATCTGTGTCTTTTCTGGATCACTGTTATGCTGTACCTAATCTTGTTTCACTCTTCGCCAAAGCGCCGGGACACTCCTCCGAGTAGCCGTGCGCTATAGAAGAGCTAATTTAACATAACATAACATAACAGAGTTGGAGGAGAGCAGAAATGTTGTGTCGGTGGGGTTGTTTCCTAGGTCAAAGGAGATAGGTACAGACAGGGGATTAGTGGAGGGCGTTCCATCGAAACCTATCGATGTAATGTGTGAGCCAGACAAGGGTGCCCTTGGAATCAGTCGCTTTGATAATACACTACGTGTCGCTCCAGTGTCTACCAAGAATGGAGACTTTGTACCAAGGACCTTAGCGGTGACGTAAGGACCTTGCTGGTCAACACAGAGCTCGACTGGATCCCTCCCTTGCCCCTGGCAGTCCTATGCGAAGTCGGGAGTGTTCTCACTGTCAGATAGTTGGTACTGGTTCTGTCGGGGACGGTCAAATGTGTTCGATCTTCCTGGTCGGTCGCTGTTGGTGTCGTTTGTGTACCCCCGTCCCTGTCCTCTAGTCCTGGGGCCATTCGTCATGTCCCTCGTTTCTTTATTTTTAATTAGTTCCAGAAGAGCCGGACATTGAGACTTCCAATGCCCGAATCCTCTGCAAAATGCACACTGATTATCTTCTATGTCCCTACGCCCAGAGTAGGGAGTGGATGTGCGGTCCTTCGGGGGTGGATTTCTAGGGGCGATCGATTGGTAGCTCCCCCTGTGTAGTTCTTTCCCGACTGCCACCCCTTGTATCTGGGCTATCATCACCCTTTCTTTCAAATCTTTCTTCTTTCTCTCGGTTGCCCTATCATTCTCATTCTTTTGGTGTTCGTAGTACTGAGCCATTTGGAGGATAGCGGCGGGTTTGGAGGCCCCCCAACTACTCTCGCTCGTTTGTAACTTTTCGGAAACCTCTCGTGACAGACCCTTTACGTAGTTTTGCACAAATAGGTGTTGTCCGGTTGCGGTGGTCATGTCTTGGCCACTGTAGTCGGAGAACACCGTTTCAAATCGGGAGAAGTATTCTGACACGTCTTCCTGGGGTTTCTGACGGCAAGCCGTGACTATTGACCAATCTACCTTTTTCTCTGGGATCAAGGTTTTCAGTTTCTGAACTATTTTGTCCGGAAGTTCCAGTATGTCTTTTATCGGTTTCCTTCCGGGCTCTCGTCGTCTATCTAGCTCACTGAGTTGATTCCAGGTATGTCCGAACAGATCTGTGTGTTCGGCTTTCCGGATTTGCTTCCACACGTCAGCCGGCAGACATAACCCGAAAAACAAATCAATGTCTGCTAGAGTCATTATCGTTGAGCCCAAGGCTGTGCCTAATTTGGTGTAAAATGCTGTCGGGTTCTTCCTTAAATCAGGCAGGGTTTGCCTAAAGGTTAAAATATCTTGTCGATCCCAGGGTTGGTAAACCCAATTGTACACAACCCTTCCTTTTGCATCTGCGTGGTTGATATCGTCGTTTGTTCCCTGACATCTTGGGGGAACCCAGTAGGGGGCGGCTTCTCTGATAGGCATCATAGTGTTGGCTACTTCTAATGGGGACTCAGCCGTTTCAGGGACTGTGATCTTAACCTCTGGTTTCTGTTCCGTGAGGTGGCGGAAGACCTCAAGCGTTTGCATGAAAAGGTCCGTCACATCGCGTTCAGTCCCATCTCCAACATCGATCTTTCTATATAGAGCCGTCAGCTTAGCAGGACCCTTAGTTTGATACCTATCCTCATATGCGTTCAGGGTGTGGTAGCTGAACCGTAAAATGAAATGCCGTCTGTGGCTACCGGCATGTGAATTGTGCATATCCATCGTATATTCCTCGCTCTCTTTTCGTTCTACCAGTGTCTTTGCTATCTTGTCAATCCCATCCCGCTCGTCTTTGCTCAACCTATTTGGTCTGGCCGTTAGCTGCTTGCTAGTCTCGAGTTCATCTGATGTTGTTACCAATGTGGCTGGTGCGAAGGCCGTAAGAGCCGGGGCACTAGCACTAGAGTCACCCTCGCCCGCACTCAGAACTGGTAGGTGCTGTGCTAGAGGCTGGCAGGGGGCATAAGGAGGGGGCATGTAGATAATCGGAGGACCTAGCAGTAACTCGTCGTTTGCCCGTTGTTTGGAGGGCATCTCCGGGTAGAGCGTAGAGGGGGTCCTAACAGGGCATTGGCCTGTCAACCCTGATTCTTGCGTTTGTCTAACTTCCTCTCTCCTTCTTATTTCTTCGTCTAGTTCCTTAGCGGCCATGTGGGCTGCCTTTCGTAACTCTTTCCCTATTCTTGCTTCTTCTCTTTTCCTTCGTTGCTCTGCTTCTTTGCGCCACATGCCGATACTATCGAGCATGGTGGGTGTTGCCTTATTTATTCTAACAGCTGCTTCTAGCGCTTTTATTTTATGATCATCAAAGGATCCTATCAGTGGCCACTGACTTTCGGGATCCTTTTTTGTATATTTATGCCATAACTTACTATAAGCTATAGCGACTAGTCCTTGTTTAGTGAACATGGGCCCGATTCACAGAACTAACTTAAGACAAAATCCTAAACTTACTACCATTTTGGTATTCACAGAAGGCACTTACTCATTTTGGTATTCACAGAAGGCACTTACTCATTTCTGTATTCACAGAAGTTAGGAGTCCTAACTTTAGGACTCTTAAATGCCTTCTGTGAATACCGAAAATCTTAAAGTTAGGATTTTTCTCAATTTAGTAGTAGTAAAGTTAGGACTCCTAACTTTAGGACTTCTAAATGCCTTCTGTGAATGCCGAAAGTCTTAAAATTAGGATTTTTCTCAATTTAGTAGTAGTAAAGTTAGGACTCCTGACTTTCGGACTCTTAAATGCCTTCAGTGAATACCGAAAGTCTTAAAATTAGGATTTTTCTCAACTTTACTACTACTAAACTGAGAAAAACCCTAATTTTAAGACTTTCGGTATTCACAGAAGGCATTTAAGAGTCCAAAAGTTAGGAGTCCTAACTTTACTACTACTAAATTGAGAAAAATCCTAATTTTAAGACTTTCGGCATTCACAGAAGGCATTTAGAAGTCCTAAAGTTAGGAGTCCTAACTTTACTACTACTAATTTGAGAAAAATCCTAACTTTAAGACTTTCGGTATTCACAGAAGGCATTTAAGAGTCCTAAAGTTAGGACTCCTAACTTCTGTGAATACCGAAATGAGTAAGTGTCTTCTGTGAATACCAAAATGAGTAAGTGCCTTCTGTAAATACCAAAATGGTAGTAAGTTTAGGATTTTGTCTTAAGTTAGTTCTGTGAATCGGGCCCCATGTCCTTATTAGGGGTGCCTTCCAATGGAGCTGGATGGTTCATCTCTAATAAGCGGTCCAGGTTGTACCAACTACCAATCAGTGGGGAGATGACAGGCATGACAGATTACAACGGGGGACAAAGGTCCGCACTACCTATCTTTCACTATTTGCAAAGACTAGACAGAATATTGCTATTCTACGTTATTTGCAAGCAGAGAACCTCAAAAGAACTATACTCCAAACAATCTATGTTCGGACAATCAATCAGTGGGGAGAAAAATAGGTACGACAGATTACAATGGGGGACAAAAGTCCGCGTTACCTACCCTTCACTATCCGCAAAGGGAGATAGAATATTCCTATTCCTCCCCGTTTGTAGGCAGCGAATATCTCAAAGAGCGACAATGCAAATACTAGTATTTCAATCAATCAAACAATCAATCAATTCGCAATTCGTCGTGTGTCACGACCTTACCCGGACCGCATGGACAGTTTCTCGTCTTCCGCTTCCAGCGCCCGATCGTCCTCTACTCTCTGCTGCTACCGTGGCACTCCTGATGGTTCCCAGTCAGGACCGTAGATCACTCGGGAGAGGTCTGCTTGGAACCAGTGAAGTTCGGCTGTCAGACGAGGGTCTATCGGACAGGAGCTCTCCCGATCGTTGCAGTCGTTCACTCTGTCGTCGGGACCTCTCCCACTGGATCCACGTGTCGCTGATGGGCCCCACACTTGGGACGCCAATTGAGGAAAAGTCAGGAAAATGGTCAGGCGATTTAGTCGATGTTTCTTAAGTAATTTTGCCCGGCGTTAAACGCCTCTAATACCATACGAAGTTTATCAAATAAAGAGGCAGGCGCTGGAGACAGGAAGACAGGAAACAAGTTTTATTCCGACGGAGCAGAACACATCAGATCGGACAACAAGGTATCGTCTCGAGGTGCTCTCTAGCAGCCTTTCTGAGGCCTGGCCTTTTATACACTGGTTTACGACATGTGACAGCTCTTTATTACAATAAAGACATTGTGAAGTAATGAAAAATGACATCCCCGGTACCCCCCCAGTTCCGGCTCATTCCAACACGTGGCTACAGTAGAGGTCCTCACCCCCCATAAAATAGGAGGGGGCTATCACGCAGCTGAGTGTTCCGCCGATTCCTTTGGAATGTGTGCGCCTGATCGAATCTCAGGGGGTGGGGAGGTCATGATCAATAGTAGCTCCTTTGAAGAGGGGAGAGTGCATACAGTAGTGGGCAATAAACTGTATCCTCAGGCCAAGGGATGACCAGCGGTCCGTGCAGACAATCGGGCTCAGAGGAAGGGGTCATCAAAGGAGAGATATTCATGAAAGAAAGGATCGGTGTGGACAATCGAGCGTAGAGAAAGGGTTTATCAAAAGAGGGGTATTCATGGAAGGAAAGGAGGTGTTGGTCAGGCGCGGGGTGTGATTCCCAGAGACAGAGTCATGCGGAAGGGGAGGGTTCATGACTTGTGCATGTGAGCGCGGGGGCAGCCAGGGTGCATGGGGGATGCTTGCAGGGTCAGGGAAGTGCGCTGATGATCGATCGTGAACAGGGAGACCATGGTACCTAAAATGGCTGTCGTGTATGTTCATACGTGAGTCTGAGGAATGGGCAAGATGGCGCAGATGATGTTCAGTTCACGAACTAAAATTCCACATCACTCCCTCTCCCTCCCTGTCCGTCTCACTCCCTCTCCGTCTCACTCACTCCCTCTCCCTCCCTCTCCCACTCACTCCCACTCCTACTCACTCATTCACTCTCACTCTCTCCCTCTCACTCACTCACTCTCTCTCACTCATTCTCACTCGCTCACTCACTCACTCCCTCACTCACTCCCTCTCACTCACTCCCTCTCACTCACTCCCTCTCACTCTCACTCACTCCCTCCCACTCACTCACTCACTTCCACTCACTCACTCCCACTTACTCACTCCCACTCACTCACTCCCACTCACTCACTCCCTCTCTCACTCACTCACTCCCTCTCACTCACTCCCTCTCACTCACTCCCTCTCACTCTCACTCACTCCCTCTCACTCTCACTCACTCCCTCTCACTCCCTCCCTCCCATTCACTCACTCCCCCTCACTCACTCCCTCTCTCCCCCTCTCACTCTCACTCACTCCCTCTCACTCCCTCCCACTCACTCACTCCCACTCATTTACTCACTCTCTCTCACTCTCTCACTCACTCTCACTCACTCCCTCTCACTCACTCCCTCTTACTCACTCACTCCCTCTCACTCTCACTCACTCCCTCTCCCTCTCACTCACTCCCTCTCCCTCACTCACTCCCTCTCCCTCACTCACTTCTTCTCCCTCACTCACTCCCTCTCCCTCACTCCCTCTCCCTCACTCACTCCCTCTCCCTCACTCACTCCCTCTCCCTCACTCACTCACTCCCTCTCACTCCCTCACTCACTCCCTCACTCACTCCCTCTCACTCCCTCCCTCACTCACTCCCTCACTCACTCCCTCACTCACTCCCTCTCGCTCTCACTCTCACTCCCTCTCACTCTCACTCCCTCTCACTCTCACTCTCACTCCCTCTCACTCCCTCTCCCTCTCACTCACTCCCTCTCACTCGCTCTCACTCACTCCCTCCCTCCCTCTTACTCTCTCACTCTCACTCCCTCCCTCTCACTCCCTCCCTCTCACTCACTCCCTCTCACTCCCTCCCTCTCACTCCCTCCCTCCCTCTCACTCACTCCCTCTCAACACTCCCTCTCAATCCCTCCCTCCCACTCACTCCCTCTCACTCACTCCCTCTCACTCCCTCCCTCTCACTCCCTCCCTCCCTCTCACTCACTCCCTCTCACTCCCTCACTCCCTCTCACTCACTCCCTCTCACTCACTCCCTCCCACTCCCTCCCTCTCACTCACTCACTCCCTACCTCTCACTCCTTCCCTACCTCCCACTCACTCACTCACTCCCTCTCACTCACTCACTCCCTCTCACTCCCTCTCACTCTCTCTCACTCCCTCTCCGTCCCCCTCCCCCTCCCTTTCCGTCCCACTCCCTCTGTCACCCTCTGTCATCTTACCCTGCCTGTGTGCCAGCCGGGGCACACACACACTCACAGCCGCACCCGAGCACTTCACAGGTCATTAAAAGACCATTTGCATGTTAATGAGGCCTTTGTATTTCACCTCTTCTTAGGCCCCTGCAGCTTTACTCTGGCCATTCCTAGGATTGCCCGGCCGGCAGCGCCCACAGAGCAGCAGAGTCTCTCGCGCTGCTGCAGACACTTAAAAAAAACAACTCGGAAAACACAGGTATGATGTCTCGGGGGTCCGCGGGTCGCCAGGGAAGGCTTGCCGGGCCGCCCCTGGCCCGCGGGCCGTACTATGAGTACCCTTGAAGTATGTTAAGTATTCTGTAACGTTGCAGAGGTATGACTTAGAGGACAGGTTGTGGTCTTTGAAATTAGATGGGTAGTTTGTAGAAATATAGTAATAGAGATTAAGACAAACATGCATGTGACTTAAAGTGTGGTACAGCAAAACAATGGTCGTAGACTATTGTATTTTATCATTCCAAACAACTTTTTCATTGGATCCGTATAGTCATTCTTTCACATGAGCACTAACTTTCCACGTACTTCTTTCTCGCTGATGATAACCTAAAAATATTGTATATCAAAATAACTAATTGTGTTTAATTGAAGTATTTCTTTATGTGACTGAATAAATTTATGTTATCAGTCCTTCTTTGAATGTGGTTTTTCTGTATGTGCCTATGATCTTATGTGCCTTAATGACTATACGGATCCAATGAAAAAGTTGTTTGGAATTATAAAGTACAATAGTCTAGGACCATTGTTTTTCTGTACCATACGATACCCAGGTCCTTTTGACTTTATAGGGTAACCCCATTTGTGATAATGTGACTTAAACTGGGCTGTGCACAAAGAGAGGAGACATGCAGAGTATGAAAAGTGAGGAGAGGTTCATTTGAAGAAAATGATGCAACAATTAGAAGTCTTTAAGTCAGGGTACATTTTTATGGGACTACAGATGATGATTATTTGAGAGTGCATACAATCTGGGATGTATAACTGTAGAAAAAAACAACATTATTTGCATCTAAGATAGTGCTATATTAGGTACTTTTGATAATCCCTAGAATCAGGCAAACAGACCATCCCCTGAAAAGCTACAACATGACCAATGCCTTAGCAAGCACAGCTGTTCAGTTCAAGGGCTGAACATTTATAGTAAAGGATGGACACATTTATAGGAAAATAATGAAACAGCTAGGCTCTTCTCAAAGGTCAAAGTAACCGCATGATCATAGCAATGTGAGCGAGTATATGGGGTAAATAATGCAAACATCGAAAAGGAGATTCTGTAAATGCTGGAGCAGATGTATTCTGATGTTCACCCTTAAAGTTTGGCCTGGTGTATAAATAATGAAAGCGATGTGTAATCCATTTTAAATGCCCCTGGTTCTGGCATGGCAAAAGATGGGGGTGAGCATAGATTCCCCAGAAAGTGGTATATTTGCCTGCATTCCTGTGCCTAGGTGGAGAACCAGACGATGAAGTGAGGAGTGGGCATTATTCATCAGGCAGCAAATAAAGAGAGGTGCTGCTTCACTGAGAGGTCAATCTTCCTGTTGTTAAATGCATAATCCTGGTGTCAAGTACAGTTGCTAAGAGCAAAGGCAGTCATGACTTTCTAGAGAGGTTGTCCTCATTATGCTACAACTAGATCCCATCCAATATAAGGTGGGATATCATATTTTGTGATGATACCAAAGCACCTAATTTTGCATGGAATTTCCCCACCTCGGAATTAACCATTGCCACTGGTTTGGGGAATTTTGAAGTGAGGAATTAATAGGAACTATTCACTTTTGGGGATTAATATGTGGTAATTGGATTTACCCTGCTGATCCCCACCTTATTTTTTCGCAGTATGTAAACTGGAGAATTCACCTGTTTGCAGCAGGGGAAATATCCAACCAGAATTCAAGTCACCGGCAGTGTTCCAGCTAAATTTATAATTCCAATGAGTGCTGTAACTCCTGTTACAGAGTCGCTCGTAATGATGGCCCACAGGCCCAAGATTATAAGGGTCCAGCAGGAGTTTAGGAACTAACTATTCGAAATTTGGACCGTGCAATATAGATGAAGTAGCGTTGACTTGCACCAGAAACCACGTGTAAAGTGACATATAATTCAGCACAATTTGGAGGGAAGAAATGACTGAGGCACTCAAACATCACAAAGGGAATACATTCATGAGAGGTGCTGATCATATGCCTGGGCATGTGTGGCTCTTGAAGAAGAGATCATACAAACATACTTGCCAAGAAGAGATTTAGGAGTAATAAAGGGGTGTCCTTTTTATAAATAGTATACCAAGATTTTAAATTCCAGTGGGAGAATTTAAGGCATAATCAGTAAGAGAATATAAAAACATTCTTTACACAGACTTTGTACTAGAAGCATAAAAACGAAAATGGAGTTTGAATTTAAGGAGGATCTTTGCGGTAAAAGCAGGAAGAGAAATGGAAATATAGACCGGACTGGGCACCTTACATGTAATTTCTACATATGTACTTATCTCACTTTACAATAAGTTTTACAATTCATATTCTAGTCAGATCTACAGGCAATAAACCAAACTTGGGGTCATTCAGAATTTGGTGGATGCACAGCATCTTCTTCTATGTGGGGCAAGCCCTGTCTACCAAACTTGTGTTTCACTGCCCCATTTAGAGTTGGGAGAAGCACTAGTGTAACCTTCAGAGCCTCCACTTGTCATTGTATGTTAGAAAACATCAGTCTCCAACAGGAAGCACCTGATATTACCCCCAAATGTGGGGAGAAACCACCCAGTGCATCAGGGCCATTGATTGTTTTGCAGTAATAACGACCTTTTGGGGGGTGATTTTTTATTCTAATGTAAAAAAAAAAACAACTGCCATGCATAGTAGCTGGCAAGCATTTCAGTTGTGTCATGTTGGAGGAGATCTGTACGTATGATGGGCGAGCTTCAACCAGAAAGTTGGAGACAATGGCCTTTCGAGACTGATGGGCTGCCCACCATTCTCTATATAGGAGCTGTGGTGTTCAGAGGCAAACTACTAGAAACAAGCATTTACAATGCAATGGTCTCGTCTTTGTTAAAGTTAGAGCTATTGGCATTGCTCATGACATTATTTTTGTTTTTAAAACATATAAATAAATGGCATTGTCATTTACAATGACAATAGCTTAATATCTCGCAAATGCGAGACCTATTGCATTTGCACCCACACACAGAGCCACACACATACACACACACACACAGAGCCACACACACACACACACACACACACACAGAGAGCCCCACACGCACAGAGAGCCCCACACACACACACACACAGAGCCCCCCCCACACACACACACAGAGCCCCCCCCCACATACACACACAGAGAGCCCCCCACACACAGAGAGCCCCTCCACACACACAGAGCCCCCCCCACACACACAGCCACACACACACGCACACACACACACACACACACGCACACACACATACACACGCACACACACAGAGCCACACACACAGAGCCACACACACACAGACAGAGCCACTCGAACCACACACACACAGACAGAGCCACACACACACAGAGCCACACACACACATAGCGCCACACACACACACAGAGCGCCACACACACACACAGAGTGCCACACACACAGACAGCCCCACACACACAGACAGAGCCACACACACAACGCGCTACACACACACACACAGCGCGCCACACATACACACAGAGTGCCACACACACACATGGAGCCCCCCCACACACACAGAGCCCCCCCCACACACAGAGCCCCTCACACACACACACACAGAGCCACACACACACAGAGCCCCCCCCACACACACACAGAGCCCCATACACACACACATAGAGCCCAACACACACACACACAGAGCCACACACACACAGAGCCCCCCCCCCACACACACACACAGAGCCACACACACACAGAGCCCCACACACACACACAGAGCCACACACACACACACACAGAGCCACACACACACACACACACACAGAGCCACACACAGAGAGCCCCACACACACACACACACACACACAGAGCCCCCCACACACAGAGCCCCCCCACACACACAGAGCCTCCCCCACACACACACACAGAGCCCCCCCCACACACAGAGATCCCCCCACACACACAGAGCCCCCCCCACACACACAGCCACACACACACATACACACACACACACAGAAATCCCCCCACACACAAAAACGATCACCTAGGAATGGGAGCCTTTGTACTGCATTTTTCACCACTCCAAGATTTGCTCTCGAAGGAGGGGGGGCTTAAATAGTAGAAGTGGGTGACTTCAACTAAGGGGATAATTTAGATCTCTTACTCCAACTTTACGTCCACAAGCATGATTGATGGAGCCAGAATGGCTGGAGACCGCTCGCCATGGCAACCTGTACGGGATCTGGGGCAAAGTTTCAGGGAAGGACACACTGGCACCAATAATTGCTTTTAGGGTGTGACTGTTATTGCAAACTTTCCAGACCGACTAGTTATTTTTTTCGAATTTCTCAAGCACTTTGAGTAGAGAAATATACACATTAAATCTCGAAGCAGATAATTGTACGAAAAAAGCACAGATACATACACCTAACAAGCACTGGAGCGCTCGCCATTTGTCTGTAAGCCCCCTGCCTCCAACTAGGCAAAAGCGTGCGTCACTAATGTCCAGCTCCAGACAGACGCATCCGACTGCGATCATAGGACCTGAGTGGTGGCTGTTGTCTGAGCCACGGACTCACCATCAGCTCGATAGTCTTGTCCTTGATCTCAGACTCCATCTTGTCCAGGCTGTGCTTCCACCTTCCCAGCTTCAGACGGAAGCGCAGAGACCACGGCGGCGGTTGGGCCCGTAGTGCTCCGCCCTGCGTGACGAGGCGCTCACGTGACCGAGTAGCCGCCACCGCCCGGAAACCTGAAGGCAGTCATAACAGTCCTCGGTTTGCCGCATTGGTAAACATACGAAGGCATGAGCATGCTGAATACGGCAGAAGGTTTTACGGCGGCCATCTTTGAATGGGAGTATGTTGGATTTTGTGAGATAATAACCTGTTCAGAGATGACTTAATCGAGCCATGTGCCTGCTCACACAGTTAAGAAGCATGTTATTTAAAGGAAAATGTAAGAGCGGGAGATAATGTGGCGTAACGGCCTAAGTTGCAGACTTTGGAACTGAGGAATCGGGTCCAAGTTTCTTCGTCGGCTCAAAAGCCTGTGATTCTGGGCAATTCAGCTAATTTACCTACCTACAAAATTGTGTTGTGTAACGGGGCTCTTGTAACGAGCTGCAATACTTTCGAGTTGAGTTTGCGCTATATATAACGGTAAAAACAACAAGAGAGGAGCGCTCCACACCACCATGTTTCTCCGAGGTCAAGCAGAAATGCCTCGGAGAAGTGCCCCGTCATTTTCGGACTGGGGGCGTGTTTATCTTTCTCTCCTCTTCCCATTGGCTGGGATGTAAAATTCCAGCCAATGGGAAGAGGAGAGAAAGAACCTAAAAAACACACCCCCGAATCCCAAAAAGACAGGGCTTAAATGGAAAGACGCCCGTCTTCTCTAATGGCTGGCCAGCATTTAGGAGGCCAGCCAATGGAGAAGAGGGGCAGGTTAAAGCCCCACTCTGAAAAACATAAGATCTCACCGGCGAGACTGCGCAAGCCCAGCCAACGCAGGCCGAGACCTAAAAAGCATTCTGCAAGCCCCACAACATCTACATGCCTATACTGGGACAAAGTTGAGGTTCAAGTATGTGCTGGAACCAACCTGCCCTCTTCAGTGATGACGTCAGCGGATACATTAGGGCAGGCTACATGCCTCTCTTCAAGGCAGGAGGACATCCTTAGGATACGGTGATGGTGGCAAGACGTTGCATATTACCATTAACTTCAAACTTTAAAATACCCTCCATGAAGAAACTTTAAAAAAACAGCCGGTCGATTTATCAGCCATTCATATTGCATGAAAAGGTGAGAAACTCCCTTACATGGCATAGTAGAGAGGTGCCCTTAACAATGCCTGTCCGTTTGCCATGCCACAATTTAAACACCTAATCAAACAGTAGAGATGAATTAGGACAGGGAGACTGTACAGTCATAGTTGATGGTTGTTTTGCATTGTGTTCCATTTTACTGACTCTTTTTATTAATGTGTGTATCTTTTGGCTCTTCACTGCTCATTTAAAGCGCACTGAGCTGATAACGCACTCCATTAGCATTTGTTCTGATGAGAAATGGATGGAGCTGATTGAGGGTATAGCAGGGTGCTTTGTCTTGTCTCTAGCTCTTTAAGTAATCAATACAGTCCTGAAGAATATTGTGGTATGCGGTGCTACAACCCCTCCCTTGCCTTTGTGTGTTTTTATTGGATTGCCCGGTGGTTCGATGTGCAATCCATTAATTTTAAAGAACTTAGCAAGGGGCCTATAATTTATTTTAATGCAGATCTTTCTTCTTGCTTAGACTGGTGACAGAGATATAGTGCTCTGTGTCTTTATCATCAAACTGAGCTATTATGTATATGAAGATGCACGGCTCTGCGGCTATACAACACAATTTTGCCAATAGGTGCAATTTGCATTGACATGTCTTGGATAATTGCAACTGTAAATTGAAACTGAAAAGTCCCACGGGGATGGAATTAAGGACCAGATTAAGGTAGACTAGCATCCTGTTAAGAGGACAGGACCCAATGCATCTCTACCCTGGAGGCAGCCAGAAAACATGGCCTGTTCCTATATTATAACTAATACTACCAACACATTGAGTCTCTCTATGGCCATTGAAAGGAAAGTGGCCACTCTAATAGGAGGGGTGCACTTTTAGTGCCTTCCTTGATCAATGATCACACTCTATGCTAATAAACCGAGAGGCCCTCAGTGAACAGGAATGGTTGTCATGTTAGTAGAGGTGAGAATCAAAAACCTGCATAGCCAGCAATCTAACATAGGACAGGATTACAAGTTCTCTAAAGCCATGCAGTGGACATTTCCATTCCAACGCCTCAATATAACATTGTTTGTTGGAATGGCTGCGTCTCCATCTTACTTCCTGTTCTCCTACTGACTATCTTACTGTCTAAGAGAATCTTCTTGTATGTTTTAAAAATATGCACTGCTTGCACCCTCCCTTGGTAGGTTAATGGCTTTGGGTCAGCTGCATTAAACATTGTGGGCTGATCTCTGGCTGGTGTCGGCCCTTCTTACTGCACGTGATCACACCCCTACTTCCTTGCCCAGCTATGCGCTCCATCAGCTGACACGCTGTAATAGTGCTTTAATAGCATGGATAGAGGTACCTGCATTAACACGCGGAGTTGTGTACGACAACATCCAGCACCTCCCACAGTCCACCATGTAATAAATTCTGGCCACGCAACAGGAACGTTTACACAGCTAATGTTCACAATGTGCTGGGCTGAGCAAAAGTACTTAGAGGAACATTCAATGGAAACATGCATGATAAAAATTGAATTAATGTAATAATTCATTCAATGGGATAGCACTTGATTTTCTTTTTTACCAAAAAGTGTTCGAATTATTTATTTTCCCTGCAGAGTAACTGGGCACTGTTGTATTCAAAGTGGAGCATGTGTTATGAGCTTCAAAGTTGGATGCAGTCACATTCTACAATGCTTGCTGGTGACCTTCTAGCCTGTCCCAGTTTCTATTAAGACAAGCATTGGCAAAGCCAATAGGTCTCGTATTGGCAAGCATGCAATTATTTCCAAAGAGCTACAACATGCAAAAAGTAGGCAAAAATATAAAATAATATATTGCCAAAAATATGACAAATGTATAAATAAGGTGTGGCCCAGCAGCCATGGCACACCACACCTGGAACTGAAGGGCAGTCTTTATAAGGCATTTGTGTCTATGTGATCAGGCAAAGTGCTGTCACTCACAGTACAAGACTGTGCAAGACAGCTAACCCATTGCCCCATGCTGTATACTGTGATAAGCGGAAGGAAAAAGTAGGCACAGCAGTGGATGAAGAGGGCTGATCGAGAGCTCCTGCGTGTACATATGTATGTATTTTCATTAAGATTTATTTTGGAAAACATGAGGCTGGCAAGACAGTTAAAGCTGTCTTTAGCCCATACTTTAAAAAAGCTCCATCTTCTTAGTTATTCCATAACTGGCCTTCTTGACAGCATCCTCCTCAGTCCTTTCAAATGTCCGATTTTATACCTGTCTACTATGAAATGATTCAGTGCATTCATCATATGCTTCTTTTGTAGGGAAAACACAGGACATCACCAAATTACATGCAAATGTATATAGGAGGAGATTTAATAATATTTGGCGGAACACAATGCAGCAAGACAACTTACAGCGCTGAGCTGCATCAAATGGAGAGGGAAGGAATGCGCCATATCTACTAAGATATGGTGCATTCCTGCTCTCCTTTGTGCTGGTGCACTTGTGCCTGCCAATCACCAAAGCCGGCACCCTTGCACCACGGCGCAAGGGTGCCTGTGTTACAGCCAGGATTGTTTTTGTGCAGGAAGGGACACCTTCCTGCACAAAAACAATTCTCTGAGGCTTTTTCTTCTTTCTATGTGTGCTGCAGAATATAGAACCCGTAGAACGAGGAAGAAACAAGGAGAAATAAACATATCCTCATTATGCCTCCCCTGAGAAGGAGTAGCATTTTGATACGTACCCAGGATTACTAGTGTTAGTAAATCTGGGAATTCACCAAAAACCATGGGTGGATGTTTGGGAACACCCACACTCCACCCATGGCATACCTTCCCAGGGCAGATTAATGCTAGGAGGTGGCTTGCACTGCCTCGTCTTACTCTAGATTTACTATGCCATGCAGAGCCTCGCAAGGTGGATCTACATGGTACGGTATATCTCATTTAAGGGCTTGCGTTGCCCTTGCATCATCTTGTGTGGACAGGGCCTTTGAAGCTTCCACTCTGGAATGCCCATCCTGCCTGGAGTAGGTGTGAACACCTCCGACCAGAGCAGGCTTTTTTCCTGACCTCCGAGGGGGTGAGTGATATGTTCCACTCCGCCAGAAGAGTTGGCAGAGTTTTGACCACCCCACGATTCGCTTGTAATATGGAGATCTGCCCAAATTCCACCAACTGCTCTGTGGCACAGTTTTTCTCATGTGCGGCTTTCAAGCGGTAAGTTGATGAGCGTGATCGAGATTTGGCATCCTCAGCGTGATTGTCGGTCACTAGGAGGGCACCCAGTGAGATTTCTCCAATGCGGGCGGTTGTGATATGTCGCAAACCTTTGCAGTCAGAGAGCTTTATAAAATCTACTTTGAACAGCAGCAAAATCAACTCAAGAAGCTGCACACTCTGGTGCACTGAGTGGTTCTGTTTGCGCTGATTGTTCAGCGTGGAATGAGCTCACAGTGCTAAATCATAGCGTGAGAAGCATGAGGTGCCTATTTCCGCCGGTTGCAGAACTCTGCAGCATCTAGCTGAGTTTTTTGTAACTCCATGGAATAGTTTGCACCTCAAGAAGAACTGCTATTCTGTTCACCAGAAAAGGAATCAGATAAGTTAGTTTGTGTAATGACTTTTAGACTACATTCCAACAAAATTGTGAAAATTACTTTTTTAAAGTTGGAACATACTGAGAGCAGGTAACCTTGCTTGGTTCTCCTTATGGTGCCTATAAACGTGGTATAGCACAAAGTACTACATTGTACAAGCTGATGAAGAAAAAATCATGGAAAAACACCACAACCACAGTGCTAGGATCATCAGCAATAAGTGGCATTACAAGCGTGGCAACTGTGTGGCATGTCAATACACATTTAATACTGAAACTTTCACCCCTAACAGCATAAAACAGGATTCTAGGAGTTCTAGAATTTTAATCCCATTATAAAGTGTCCATGATCTACGTGGACCAGCTCACACAAACTATGAAGGCAACAGTAGGCCAACATAGAAGTAGGGTCCACTACAAAGTTACCTCTGTACCATTGGTAACACACTTTCTGGAAAAGGGGCACACCAAAGAGAACCTTCAATGGCAAGTGATTACAATCGGGAAAAAAACACAGCGAGGAGAAGACCTACAACAGATTTTACAGAGGATGGAATGCAAATGGATCTACTGTTGGACCTCAGTAGAGATGGGATTTAATACTATGGAAGATGGGGTAGCATTACTGGAAATTAAATATATTTCTTTATTCCCATGTGTTTGGAACAGTGACACATCATTATGTGGGTATCCGACAGAGAGACGACTTGATACTATGGCAAAATGGTTCAGCATAGCTACAGACTACCATCACTCTTGATATACATGGAAACATAGCAAAATATGTCCATCTTTTTCCCACTTGGCAGTGACGGGCTGCACTGCAGGTTTTTCCTGATTTTTTCTTTGCAGCGGCATCAGATAACCACAGGCTCATGCTCTTGAAGGCTTCCCACCTTAGAAGAAATAAGCCAATCAGAGCAGTGTCCTGATACATGCTCTTTCTAAAGAGGTTAAACGCCCTGTGGATGCCTGCAGGCACCCTGATTTGCCTGACCATCCTAATTGTAACGCGTTCCGTTCCTTCTGGGGTTCGAGCACCGTACAGTGGAAATACGCACATTTGTAATGTATTTGGTATGTAGAGCAGTGACTGAGTGACAACATATGTGATACTGATTTGAATAACTCTGAGGCTGCCCCTCTTTCAGAAATCTTGGGTAAGTATATGTATTTAATAGTGTTCCTAAACCTTTTATACCTCCACCCTATTAGAACTCTTTGTTCGTTTTCTACCATTACTAGCCACCTCAGTAGTACTGTGAGTATTATTTTTATTTTCATGTTCCAATAGGTAATATTTGCACCTAGCTGAATGTTTTCTAACATTTTCAACCCTCCATTCTTTTACAGCTTGGCTTACAATTTACAAGCAACTTTTCAACGTACACTGGTGTATAGCATTTTGGCACTATTTATTCACTGTAGTCTAGTGTGTATAGTTTAATGGATGATCAACGACCCAATTAGGCTAGTGTTATCTATGTAAATCCTTGGTACTAGCCCACTACTACTTACTACTTAGCTAATCATTCTCTTATACCTGGCTTGTTCCATCTGTCCCATAATTAGTTCAGTCCTGATGATGGCCTCTTAACTTATAGACAAGATCCAAACACAGTTGACACTGCAACAAACAGGGTCCTTTACACTGAATAACAGAGATATTGTAACCAGATTGAATATGTTAGCCAGCTCACAAATATTGCTGTAGGAAGCTGGCTTTCTATATAGTGTACTAAAAAGAAGTACACTGTGCAGAGTCCAGTGGGTCCCCAATTGGTTTACAGAGGCTAGCGCAGATAATACTAACGCTCTCCTTTGTGGTAGTTTGGGCAAGCAGTTAGGCTTTTCAGAGGGTAGTGATAAGCTTTTGTTATACTCAGAAAGGCAATAAATGAGACGCACGCTCAGAGAATTAATCCGAGACCAATTTAGAAAAAGAACACTTCTTTTTATATAGATTTCAAACTCAAGAACTTCATTTATAGGTAAGAACAGTTTTCAATAAAAATATTCACAGGTAAGTACAATGTTCAAGCCTGTGCACTTTTACGAACAATGCAATCCTATGGGAGGGAAAGTCAAAGGATCGGGGTAGTAGTGGACCAAGGTTCAAAGTACTCCCAGCAGTTCTTTTCAAACCGCCCGGGTGCTACCAGGTGATGGTGAGGCTGGTAGCTGATGCTCTACGGAGAAGGGGGGGGCCACCTGAAAAGAGCCTGCCCAGGGAGACTTGTAGGCAAGTCTGAGGGCTCCCAAATGGGGGCTTAGGTTTCAAGGAGTCTTGGAGCACGGGGGCACAGCCGGCTCATTGGGACCCGGGCCAGGGGGCTCAAGTGCAGAGTGGTTAGGTCGGTGGGCTGGGTGTGCAAAGATACACCTTGCGGTCAGAGACAAACAGCTGGCAGGGGCAAAATCTAAACAGATGAGTCACTCTCGAAGTGGGTCTCTGTGATGTTGATGTCCCTCGATGGCTGCTTGATCCTGGTGCTGTGGGAATCTGGACTGGACTTTCGCTGTTAGTTCTTGGTGCAGTGCGTTCAGTACACCGGGATTGGTGCTGCACGGCTCCAGTTGATCCTGGTTGTATCACACTCGTGTGGAGACAGATGTGACCTTCCGGAGCATGAGTACCTTCTCCTGGCTGCCTGTGGCATCGGTTGGGCCAGGGAACTGCAAGGCGGTGAACCGGACTATTCTTGTTGGTGCCTATGGACTGCAGGGGAGTAACTCCTCTACTGCAAGGGACACTATTGGTGGTTTTTGAAGTGTTGGCGGGGTACTGAAGGCTTTGGTAGTTCTGCAGCTTGCAGGACATGCCACTCTGTGGCAATTGTCAAAAGAGGGCTGAGGATCCCAGGGTTTCACGCCGAGGTTCTGCTACAGTTTTTGACAGGCCATGACTATTTTTCATCCTTCTTCTATTGATACATTGAATCTGAGGTCTTGAGTTCAGGGTTGCCACCTAAATACTCAATTTAGGGGAGTTATGGGGAGGGACAGGTAGTAGTCCATGGCCTGCCAACCTTTGGGGTGTCTACACCCTCTATTTGACCACTTCCTGTGGGCATAACCCTGATCCTCGAAGGCTAATTCCATTCAAAACAACATGGAGGAATCTGAAAAGTGGGGTCTAAATCAGCTGGCCCGCCCTAGTGCTGGTGCTGGCTGAATGTGGGCTCACCTCCTAATCTTTCAAGTTTTCCTGCCTGTCTAGCTGCCAGAAACTGGGGTTAGGACAGCGGGGTGGGCATCTCCACTATCTGGAGAGGCGGGGGTTATGTAACAAAGGCGGCAAGGCCTTTGAAGCTTCCCACTCTGGAGTGCCCATCCTGCTTGGAGGAGGTGTGAACACCTCTGACCAGAACAAGCTTTGTTCCTGACCTCCGAGAGCGACAGAAACCTGTCTATAGTGGCTGGCTGGTCGAGACCACTCAGTCAACACACTAGTAGTTGGTAGGTTTTTAGGGGGCACCTCTAAGGTGCCCTCTAAGTGCATTTAGTGTGGCATCAGTGTGGGTTTATTAAGACAAGGTGTTTGGTATTAAACACCTCGGGGTACAGTGAAGCCATCATGTAGCTGTGGAACTCGTAATGTCCATCCCATGTACTCACTATGGCTTTCCTGTGCACTGGGAATATCTACGGGTGAACTTAGATATCACCGGGACATAGCCACTCTTGCAGAAATGCCCTCACATGGGTATAGTGCACATTGCATTAGGGCTGTAAGGCCTGCCTTAGGGGCGACTTACCTATGCCACATGTAGTGCTGGCATGCGTGGCACACAGGGATGTATGCCATGTTGACTCTTCGGTCTTCTCTGCACCAAGACACACAGGCTGCAATGGCAGTTTGCATGAGCATGGTGAGGGGTCCCTGCAGGTGGCACAATTTATGCCGCAGCCCTAAGGGACCCTCTTGAGTTCCAAGGCCCTAGGTACCAGGGGTACCACTTACTAGGAACTTACAGGGATTCTAAAGGGGTCACAATTGTGGAACAAGCATACAGTTTAGGAAAAGAACACTGCTACTAGGGACCTGGTTAGCAGGAACCCAGTACACTCTAATTCAAAGTTGCACTAGATAACAGACAAAAAGTGTGGAGGAGTGGGGGTAATGCAATAAAAACCCAGTTTCCTACAATTGTGTTTTTGCAGTCGTTTGTTTCTGTGCTTGTACACATTTTGAGCCACTTTTATTTTCTATTTGTCTTCTGTGATCACTAAGGAAACTAACTACTTGTTCATTATTTTTATGTATGTGCCAAAAAGCAATTTACTTTAACTGCTTGGAATTTATTAAAAAGCATTTCTGATGATTGGGAGGGTAGAATCATTATTTATGACCATACACCGACTTTGTCTTGTGCATTTTGTTATGCTGTGAAAGTAATGAGGTTTGTTCAATTGATTTCCTAGTCAAGCACTGTGCTTAAATAATTGCATACACCGTGGTGCCTATGGGGCAAATTCGATAGTCTGAGTGTTGCCTTTATATGTTCTAGTTAAACTGACAACATGGCAGATTTAAGATTTTGCAAATACTCTGTTTTAAAGAAAGGTAACCTACTGATAATTTGCAGTGAGCTATTTTAAAGCATTCTCGGAGGGGTGAAAAGTAGGTGGACTATCACAACTAAGCCCATGTTTTGAAACCATTAGATCTTTATTTTAATAACATATTATTGTTATTTAATAACACATTAATAAGGCCTAACTTGTAGATCTCACTAGGTATTATGGGCAGAAGTTTTCAAATTTGGTGGACCAAAGGCAAAGCCATGTAAAATTATAAAGATAACTGATGGCTGTGTGAATAATTCTGATTTAGGTTAATTGTAAATACATGTATCTCTTCCTTTAGATCCAGCATATCTAGGGATATTATCAACTAAGGTTGGACTACCCTAATATAAATGCTCCAACTCTGTTTCAAAAGCAGCAATCCTTCATTTTGCAGAATTTGCTATTCCCTTAAAGACTGGTAGGAAATCAAATGAGCAATTCTTACTGAACAGATATCAGTGAGTGAAATAGCACAGAATTCCATTCCAGTCAACTTGTTGGAAGCAAAGATAGCAGAAACAAAGATGAGGACAAGTTCCCTAAAAACAGGTCAGAATCCATGATGAGGGTTCTATAGCTCCATTATAAAGGAAGGAAAGAATCAATATAGAAATCCATGGATGCACCTGTGTCCTGAGGAAATTCATAGCATTACACTAGGATAACACAAGTCCCATGTGATGGTCCTGTCTTTGAGGTAGTCGAAGGAGGTATCCATAAGCAATCTGTGCCTATAAAAAGACAAGAGGAGGGAAAGCTCTTTTTCAGAGTAAGAACCATAAAACATGAAGGATTCTGGGTTTTAAACAGGTGACAGCCCGGCATTTTAACCAACGCCGGTTGTATCATTTCCGTTGTTTATTCCAAAGTGAACCACAACCTCCACAGGCAGTACGTGGTCTGAGCCAGTGATGGCTTTCAGTGTATCCCGAAGCATTCACTGGTGGTTTGTAAATTTGCTTTTAAGTTGGTCTTCGTAGTGTTAAGCTTTAGTTGGATGGTACTCAAGGACAAAAGGAATAAATTATTTTCTAAATTGATTAATACCAAAGGCAATTATTTCAACATTTGACCCATTCCACTCAGACAACTACATCTCTTAAAACTACTACCGCCCTTAAATACTGTGCTATTACCATTGTTATTCTATGGAGTAGGGATTTGTATGGAAATCAGTGTTACCATACAAGTGTTAACATACTGATGTTCGCAGGTGATTCCCTAATTTCATGCCTTTACCCGTTGACAAAATCAGTCATATTTGACCTGGCGTATGTATTCCAGGCAATACCCTTGATAATACAGTTTGCAAATTATTACACATTACCACAACATCAGTATTCAAGATTTGTCGTTGTGCCACTGGTTACAGGCCAATTTGGGAATGCCGGGCTGCTCAGAATAACAGTCTGTAAATCTTGTATAAAGACAAGTTTTATCTTCGGTAATCATGTTTTTCATTACCGGGTTAAGATTTTTCACGCTCTGGAGAACATCAACAAATTTTACAATCAATTTGACACAAATTTCATAGAATGTTAAAACATGTAAATGCTTTATTGAACAAAACACATATTTGCTTATAAAGAAATTACAGTGAAATGCAAAAGCAGTTCCAATTAATTCACAGCTCATGAAATAACATATTTTATGTAAATAATAAATGGAATGGCTTTCAGCTGACTGCAGTAGATCTTGGTTGCAGCACCACACAAACTGTAATACATTAGAGGTGTTTGTGTGAACAACTCAATAGTTATACCCAAATAACGATTTAAATAGCACTTGATCATTTTTAATGTAATTTTCTATAACTCTACTCATCCCAATGTAGGGTGTCAGAGCCATAAATTATATATATTAAAATATACATATACATCAAAATATACATCACACCCATAAATTATACATAGACAATATATCAGATAAATGTGTTAATCAATGTACAGTAAATGTATATACATATAAATCAAAATATACATCACACCCATTAATTATACAGCAATAATATATCAGAAACGTACAGGAAATGTTACTTAAGACAATGAGGAATAAACAAGGAGTAGGAGTCACATATCTTCCTTACTGGTAGGAATTATATTTTAAGAGAGCACGGTCAGGAGAAACACAAAGTCAGGATTTAAAATATAATGCAGTGTCAGTCAGTCAGTCAGAATATCTTTATTCGACTTATTCAAAGTCATACAAAGAAACAAAAAACAATAAAAACATTACATGCAAAGCTTTTTCCTACATTTTCCAAAAGAACAATAATATAAATATACAGTTTAAAAAGTATTATACATAGTTAAAAAAAAGTATTTCATTCAGAAGTAAATGTACGTAATAAAACATTTGCTTTAAGGCGAAGTTTGGCCGACAGCTTTCGCCCTTGCAGCGGCTACCAGAAAATTAGCAATGCAGAAAGTAATGCGGGGATTAGGCATTAATTGTAAAAAGAGCAGAGCCGGTCGCACCTGTGTGAAGCCGGCCTCTTTCAAAATGGGAAACAAATATTTTTTCCTCTGCTCTAAGTACAAACCACAAAACATAACAAAATGCATTGTATCCTGCACAGAAAACTGGTCACAACTACAGGGAGGGGCTAGATCTGGCTTCTGCCAACTCTTAAAAGAACCTAGGTGAAAATGTAACAAATTAAATCTAAACTTAGTTAATAAAAACCTGTGATAAGGGAGTGTAACAAAACTAAGATAAGATGCAAGTGAGGATGAGCTAACCAGGAGGCTATGTTCCCTTACCGATGGTTTCAGCAATTCATATTCCTCACGGCATGCTTCCTTCCTTTCCCTAAATGACTTTTTTATAAAGTCAATATCATGTGCCTTAATTTTCTCTGGGAATGAAAAAAAAAGCTCCGGACGACCCAGATCTGTGAATGTTTTAGCTAAATAGGCCAGCCATGGAATATTGCTATATTTGTCCAGAGATAAAACATCGTGCAAAATTTTGTGGTTCAAGGGAAGATCTTCGTTCAACCACATTTTCAGCCACAGAATCAGAGGGGACAAACTCAGTGTGTCTGACAGATAAGGTAAGCCCACCTCTTTGTGGATAGAGTAAGTTGGGGTTGACTGTGGTACAGAAAGCAGGGTTCTGATAAATCTATTCTCTGCTCTCTGTATTAGGTCTAGATTTGCATACCCCCACAAAGCGGAACCATATAGCGCAATGGCCACAGGTTTACACTTATAGATTTTTAAGAGGGCTTCCATAGGCCTGGCCCCTATCTTACCAGCGAAACCCAAGAGAGCTGATGACGATCTAATTACAGCCAGCCTCTTTGCTCTTATCTGTGGGCCCCAAGATCCTTTCTGGTCAAACAATACACCTAAATAGGGAAATGTGGATACCTTTGAGACAAGGTCCCCCCTGCAAAAAAATGTTTTATGTCTTTTTTTATTGCACTCACGCCCCATTACCATTGTATGTGACTTAGAGACATTTACCTTAAGGTCCAAATTTTTCCATAAATGAACCGAAGGCGTCCAAAAGATGCTGAAGGCCAACACCAGTACGAGCGATCAGCACGGCGTCATCCGCATACAGAAGTGCCGGGATTTGGGCGCCTCCTGCATACGGGACGTCAGCTTCCTGCCCCCGCAGGTGTGCGCCCAGACCATTGATGTAGATGGTAAAGAGCAAGGGGGCTAGTATACAACCTTGCCGTACCCCCTTTAAAGATTTAAACAGTGGGGTACGTCTACCATCATTTGTTACGCGCACAGCTGCAAAGAGCTCCTGGTGCAGAGTGGCCATGAACGCAACCAAGGCTTCATCAATGCCCATCTCCAACAAGATCAACCACAGTTTTGACCTATTGACCAAGTCAAAAGCCGAGGAGAGATCCATGAATGCAAGAAACACGGACCCCTCCTTGGCCACAGTGTATTTGGAAATAAGCAAATAAAGATTAATGCACTGTTCAATGGTCCCTTTTCTTTCGCTAAAGCCGTATTGTATTTCGGACAGCCCGCCACAACTCTCAACATTCTCCCTCAATCTGAATAGAAGGACTCTACCCAAGATTTTTATGGTTGAGTCCAAGAGGGATATAGGCCTATAACAGGCGGGATCATCCGGCTGGCCTTTGTTTTTGAAAATAGGAACAATGGTGGATGTGGCCCATGAGGCAGAGGCTGGGTTACCATTAGCTGCATTAAACACGTTTGTCAAAACCTCCGACCACAGTTTTGGTGAGTACATAAAGAAGTCAGCAGGGACGCCGTCAGGGCCGGGTGCCTTGTGCTTTGTAGTAGCCAATAAAGCTTTTTCCACTTCTTGGGGGTTAAAGATGATAGGGTGTACGGCTGCAATGACCAGCGGGACATCTTTGATTTCTTCGTCCTCGCCCCGTAGACATTTTTAAAATGAGACAGCCATTTTTCATCGGTAATCACGCAGTCCATGGGTTCATTTTTATCTTCTGAGAATAAAGGCTGTTTAATAATCTCCCAAAATCTCCTACTGTCCTTCAGCACTGCCGCTGAAAGGAGATTTTCCCATGTTTCGCGTTTGATGGTGTCCTTACGATTCTTTATGGCTGCCTTGTAGTTTTTCCTTAATCTGGAAATATCATCTTTTACCCTAGGAATGTTTTTTAGGGCTGCCAGCAGTGATCTGTGGGCATTTGAGCATGCAGAGTCAAACCAGCGCTTATTTCCAGGGGTTCCCTTTTTTGGCTTGACTAAAAGATCCTTTGACACCTGGCCGCATATTGCCTCATATGCCTCTACTATTTCTTTGCTTTGAGCGCAAGATTTTTTACAGATCTCTACCTTATCTTTGATTTTAGGAAAGTTTTTTGCATAAATTTTTCCGGGATCACTTTAGCCCATTTCACTCGCCTATCTTGATCAGTGGTCCTCAGGGGGTGTGCAAGTTTTACTGTTATTGGGGGTACTCCCATCTGGGCTCCCCAGTCCACTTCGAGTACTACCGGGTTATGGTCACTAAAATGTGTTAGAACTGTGCGATAATCCATAGTCCGGTTTAGAATGCCTTGTGAAACAAAGATGTAATCTATTACTGTGCCATGTTGGGCGCCAATAAAAGTTGGCATTCTCAGACCCCAGTCAGTTTCATGCAGGTCATAGTTGGCGAGTAATTCTTCTAACTCCTGCCCCTCTGTGGAATGTTCAAAGTGGGGTCCCTGTGGACCCGCATCACCATCATCCTTGTCACTACTTCCCTTACAGGCTAGGTTACACAAATGAATATTAAAATCGCCTAATAAAATAAACTCAAAAGCAAACTTGATATTCTGGCATACTGTATTTAAAATGCTATCTAAGTTAGCAACGTTGCAACCTCTATAGTCACTATTCCCTGAATTATAGAAGTTTACGTATATGGTCCTGCTAGTGTTATTAATCACCCTTTCAACCATTAGAATGTTGTGTGAATCAGTGCTGATCTGCCTGTAACTTCCTTTTAAGTCTAAGGAGAACAAGATTACCAGGCCACCTTTGGCTCTTCCCATACGACTAGGGACAGCAGGTTTGGTGAAACTAGTGAACCCATCCCACCAGAGGTTGGCGGATGTGTCCCAGGTTTCTTGCAGAGCAATAATGTGATGGTTTAAAACAAAGCTCGACCAAGCCTTATCCTGTCATTTTGCATTTAAGCCTGCTACATTCCAGCTTATGATCTTGCAGGAATCAGTGGGTTTCTTAAGTTCTTGGACCCCCGCCAGATCCCCTTCAACTATTCGTGGCGATTGTATCCCCTCATTTATTCCCACTTCAGAAAGACTCTGTGTATTATCGCTGACCAGGCTCTGATTTGCACAGGCCTCCAGCCGATTTAGTATAGAAAGATGGTCACAGTTTAACGTCACTTGGCTCTCTAACACTTCCTTATGGATGGGCTCACTGGGGTCTTGGACAATGCTATGTTGACCACTCTTGGATGATGGCATATTCAAAGCGTCACTTGCTGGATCAATTCCGACCTTAAGTCAATCACAGTTATTTAGGTCGGATAAGGGGCCATACCTGTTCCCCATTCCAAATCCCCAATCAAAGGGGGTAGCTACCTGGCCCCATCCACTGGCTGTTGTATTCCACAAAGGTTGTGGGGTATTTGGGCGTATCAAAGACTGGTCGTTTCCCATCCGGGGTATAAACCTATTACCCCGGCCTCTATGATCATATCCCGAGAAACCAGAACCCCATCCATTTATAGTAGGCTCGTGTGTCATAGCTGTTCTGGCGTTTGGCTCAATCGGGTAGTTGAATCTTCCTGTCTCGAAATTGGTCATGGGCTGGAAACGATCATTGGTATATCGAGGTCTAATATCCCCTCCCCAGCTAATAGTGTTTGTGAATCTCTTAGATCTGGGGATATTGGGGAAGGTAGCAAGCTGGATCTCGCTATAAAAGAATTTTAGGGTGAGGGGGATTATGGAACCACTTCGTCGTTGGGGTGGGAAGATATTGGACAAAATGTTTGGGAGAACCTCCGCATTGGCAAAGTTTAAGATTACACAGTCCCCCTTAAACTTTTTTGGCTTGTTCCCAATCCATGATACCCTCCTAGTCATGACGATATCCCCTGCTAGTTTATCAGACCCTTGATGTGCCATATGCATATTATTGGTGAGCCAATGTAGCGCTTTGTCCTTTAGACCTTGGTTGTACTCTGTTTTACCTTGTGATAGAGCAGGGACGTTTGCCAATACGAGTACAACTGGTGAGGCTTCCAAAATGAATTGGACTGAGTCATCCTCTTGTTGCAATCCTGCTGAGGCAGCAGTTGGGATGGTGGAGAAATCTCCTGCTACTTCCTGGCTAAGTGCAGGTAATAATGGAGATGGTAGTGGCTGCCCTTGTGGGATGGTCTGTAATAAGCTTTCCGTTGGGGTGACCTCCACATCCGTGGCCACCAGTTTTGTGACAAGAGTAGATAGATTCTCCACCCCTTCAGTCAGCTTGCTATGTACCCCGCCCAACTTTTTAACCTCGGAAGTTAATTTGTCCAGTTTCCCGATCAGAGGCTTAATAATTGTCCTGATTTTAATGTCTATCATATCTTGTATCCTATTAAATAGGTCATCATCAATAATGCGTCTTGACTCCGCGTCAACATCAAGCTCCACATTTTTCCCTTCGCGTCTTAGTGGTGGTGTAGCCAACTTTTTCCTACCTTGCTGTTTCCCCCCCGCTTTGCCTGATATTTTCTACAGGTTCTCACTGCCCGTGGTACAGGCAGCAGGGGTGATAGGACTTCATCCACTATATCTATCTGATGATTGGAATCAGAGACGACGTTAGCTGACAAATCTGCTGGTGGATCTGAGTCTTCGTCCTCATTGCCATTATCTTGTGAATTAAGATCTGATATATTTATAGAAGGGTTTTCTAGCGGTATGTCAGGCATCACTATGCTTAGAGCACTTGTGGAAGGGCTTTCTGGGGGCAAGATTGGCGATTGGCTCAAGCCTAGAGATTGCCTTCTCTCATTGTTAATCTTGCTGACCACTTGTACTAAATAAGAATCTAAAGTATTAAGTGGCTCAGTGGCTGCAGGTACCAATTTCTTCCCCATATTTACTACAGACTTTTAAAGGCTATCAGATGGCTGAACGGGTTTCAGAGTGTTGACTCCGATGGATTCGAACAATATTAGCAGGACGATGGGATGTGACTATCATGCAACGATAACGCTTTTTAAATCAGTTCAAATCAGCACTTAGGCATGTGCTAGAGTACAAAACAACGAGTACAGTACCTTTACATCTCGAAGCAGCTGTTGTCAGGGGGGTGGCCTAGCCTGGCCTTCTCGTGCCTCTGAGGGCCACAGAGGGCCCGCCCTTTGCCCGGGCTTAGCCCCGGGCGTCCCGCTCGCGTCCCGCGGAGCTGAGGGCGTTCTCAATTTATCGCCCCTCCTGGCGCCTTGAAGTCGCGTCAGGGAACGCGCCGCCGCCGCTAGGACTTCTGGGATTTGGAGTCCTGGTGCGGGGGTGGCATGCCTGGTGATGGCGGTCTCTGGCAGTGTGCGCCCGTTTACGCTCCTCCTGTGGCGCTCTCCTTCTCCTCAACTCTCCGTTGCAGGTACTGCTAGGCTTTACCTCCCCCCGCTCCACCGAGGGTGTTCTCAATTTATCGCCCCTCCTGGCGCCTTGAAGTCGCGTCAGGGAACGCGCCGCCGCCGCTAGGACTGCTGGGATTTGGAGTCCCGGTGCGGCAGTGGCGTGCCTGGTGATGGCGGTCTCTGGCAGTGTGCGCCCGCTTACGCTCCTCCTGTGGCGCTCTCCTTCTCCTCAACTCTCCGTTGCAGGTACTGCTAGGCTTTACCTCCCCAGTGGTTTGGGGTCATATGTTCTAATAAGACTTTATTACTAACCAAATGAATACTTTTAAGAAAGCCTTAAAATAATGATGGATTTAGAAAAAATCAATAGTGTTTAAACTCATGCCTTGCAGTTTGCATGCAGCTCCTTCATGCCGTTTCATAGCTCACAGTGCTATTTTAGAAGCATTGGAACTTACAAACTGCAAGTATCAAAAGTATGTCTGTGTCAAAGCAGTAACCCACTTACTTATCCACATAAAATGCATGTTAAACGTGTGCTTGGAAGCAGGCACATTAACCCATTATACTATTTTATGAATCAAAACTGTGACTAGACAAAATACATATCTCTCCAGCAATGTGCATTAATGACCAGAGTTATCGTACCATTATGATTATTATTGTCCCCTCAAAAATTGATGTGCAACATTTATGCAAAACGTGCTTAACTCATAGATGCCAACATTTGAAAAAAATATCCACTAACTCTTTGCAGCACAGCTACAATTACGTACTTGCAAATTTACCACACCCACTGCCCCAAAGCTCCGCCCACTCCAACCAACCCACAATATTAGCATAGTTTAACTCCGCCTGCTTATCATAGTGCAGTTATAGGGTCTACTCAATAAAGAGAGAATTGCAGGGAATTGAGACTGGAATTTCAAACGTAACCTCTTAACTACGCGCGAATTCCGCCGCGGCGCTGGGGATCTGGGGGGTGAGCGCAGAACTTTCGTGCTCGTGACGTTACCGCACCGTCATGAGACATGGGTGGCGTGTGCTCATGACGGCGTGGTTCCTTCACGGCCCCGCACGCTCATTAATTCGCCCGCACAGGTGGGGAATTAATGCCGCGTGGGCGGAGCGGCCGCAGCATGACGGAACCATGCCATCATGAGCACACGCCACCCGTGTCTCATGACGGCTTGGTTCCGTCACGAGCACGGAAGAGGTTAAGGCCAAAGTAGCTGAGTTGGAAACATTCTCCCATTCAGCTGCATTGGAGAATTTTTCCAACTCAGCTACTTTGGCCTAAAGTTGGAAATACCCATCGCAATTCCCTGCAATTCTCTCCGAAGGGCAATTGCCCAGGACAGTCTCCAACTTGACAGGACTGTCCCAGCAAAATGGGACAGTTGGCATCTATGTTAACCTCATACGAAAGTTTACAATTTATTTATTTATTTATTTTATGCGATTTTTAAAGCGCGCAAATACCCTTACGGGTGTCTCGGCGCTAGCGTTACAGAACTCTCTCTTGTGAAGAAAATGGTAGTTTATGCTGAGAACAGCCAAGTTTTAAGTTTCTTTCTGAAATTCAGAAGCGTGGGAGCGGTTTTAATATGGAATGGTAACGTGCTCCAGAGTTTGGCTGTTGATGTGGTGAAACATCTGTCTCCCCAGTTGGACTTTCTTGTGCGTGGAACCTTCAGTAGGTGGGCTGACGAAGAGCGTAAGGTTCTTAAATGCTCAGGCGGGGAAAAAGCTTTTTTTAGGAATAGTGGACCCAGCTTGTTAATGGCCTTATAGGCTATGCATAAAGCTTTAAATTTAATCCGACTCCTGACAGGGAGCCAGTGCAACTGTATAATATAGGGGGAAATGGATGTGAATTTAGGGACGGTTAATAAAATCCTGGCTGCGGCATTTTGCACCGTCTGTAATCTATTGAGGACCTTTTCTTGGGCATTCAGTAGGAGGGAGTTGCAGTAGTCTGTTCTTGAGAACACCAGCGTGCTGATTAAGGTTTTACCCGCAGATGGGGGAAGGTATGGAAGTAGTTTTTTAATCCTTTTTAGAATAAAAAAGGCTGAAGATACCACCGAGTTGGCATGTTGGAGAAAGGTCATCTTGTTGTCAAATATGACTCCCAAGTTACGTACTTTAACTACCGGTTGGGGAGGTGCTCCCATCTGAGGTGGCCACCACTGGGGGGACCAGATGGGTTGCAAGTTCCCGAATGTCATCACCTCTGTCAAGGCAGCTTCTTTGGGACAGTTTAAGTAGCCCAGAGCAGATTTATTGTCACGTTTCCCCTTGTTGCCAATTTTTTTGCAACATAATTTTTAAAATATATATGTATAAGTTGACTACCAGACTTTGCTTTTTAAGACTCTGCCCCTCGTGACTCCACCCCTCTTTACGCTGCCACATTCTGAACCCCAATCTATGGTCCCAATAGTAATTTTTTCTCAATTCTAGCACTACTCTTCGATGTCCCAAAAATCTAAATTATCTTAGAGACAATGGCGGCATGCAGAGGGAGTACTGTGGGGCGGTGCAGGGTGGACTCAGACATTAGGGTGACCAACCGTCCGTAAATTTCACGGACCGTCTGTAATTAGGACCTCACGTCCGTTGTCCGTGAGGCTCCCTTTTACGTAATTTTGGCCATTGCAGGGAACAGCCCTGTTCCCTGTCAGAGGCCTCAGCTCCTTGATGGGGCGCTTCGCACTCCTCCTTGGAGCACAGGAGCATCCCCAACCGCCCATTGTCATTCTGTATGCTGCTGATTGCCACATACAGAATGACAATGGGAGAGTCTGGGCTGCAAAGCATGTGGTGACCGGCCTCCTACAACCTCCATCCAGGGCAGGGCATTCTGTCAGACAGAAGACTGCCTGAGGGGTGTGTGTAAGGATCCAAACGTCATTTCCACAGGAGTGCCAGGAACCGCCGACAGGCCCAACCCTTCCCCCCTGCACCTATTGCATCTATCAAGCACTAGAACGCAATGGTGGTAGGGAGGGAAAGGAGGGAACAAAACAAGGAAAGGCGGGGAAGAAAAACAAGACTCTTCGGGCTGGTATCCCTCAGGGTGTAGACTGACACTAAAAGGAATAGGTTAGGTTAATGCAATTCAACAATAGACAGATAATAAACATGAACCTCTATGCTATATCTTACCTAGAAAACAGTGATATTCTTCTGTACTTAGTTGAATTGACTTATGTTGCAAAACTGAACCAGCTATTAGGTGCGGACGTGATGTCTATCTACAACAATACAGTACAATTACCTCTTGGTTGCTGTAGGAAGTATATAATGACAATAAACAGTATTCTCTTACCAAGCTGCACCAACATTAGGGACTATGACTATCCAGATGTAGGGCAATGCGAATGATCTCTGTCTCATCTGAAAATACAATAATTCTCATTAGGAACTCGCTATCTAGCTATAGGGTAATGGTAATAAATATGGCGCTAATAGCGCTTTACCCGTTCTTCTTGCCCACGCTCTGTGACGGTTGCCAGTCTCCAATAAATCACCCATGAGTCCAAAAGAAATAAATAACAAAAAATAAAAGGATAACAGTCCTGGTGGACTACAACTCCCACAATACCTCAGAGCTGTCCCAGGCCAGTGCTCCACAAGTCCGGCCGGTCGGCGGAACAAAGAATGTCCGGCCGATGGGCGGAACCGCAAATACATAGGCCTAGGACCGCCCCGGGTATAGAAAGAAGATAGCCGACTCAGGAGGGAGAATGCTTTCGAAACTTGGTTCCGTCCGAACTGCAGGAGTGAAGGACGAACCACTTAGGGACTCAAGACAGCGAAGGAATACAAGGGCTGAGAATGGGGTGAGCAAACAAGCGTCTGTACAGGCAGCCAAGGACCGTAAAGACGGCAGCCGGCTATAAAACAGGCTCAAGAACGAGCTTCAGTGAGCTGAAATTGCCGTAACAGAAACGGCTCCGAAACACCGGAAACGGCTTCCACGGAAGTGACGTGCTCGCATGGAAACACAGAAACACTAGAATGCGAAGCCAAGTACTGCGGGGTGGTCAGGCTTTTAACTCCAGCCCGTTCCCTTTGCGCATGCGTGTCTAAATGGACAGCGCGATCCGATCGGAGGACTGGCAGGCGTGACAGTGTATGTGTGTGGGGGGGTAGGGTTGAAGTTGTTTCTTGGCGTTTCCATAAGAATGTTGTTTTCACTCAGGCGGCCTGTCAGGCTGCCAGCTAGTTTGCAAAGATTAGAGTGGTAAATCGGAGAGTTAGTTCGGATTGTGTTGTAGGCAGGAGCTCGCAATTTCAATTTTATTCTAGGCTAAAGACAATGTAACTATATGAGTCTTGCAGTGATATTACTGAATTTAATTGAAAACGGGATAAGTGGAGTGTAAAGCAGTTTTGAGTCGGGGAAGTTTGGATTGGGTGATGCCCAATAGAGTGCCCCCTTAAATATCTAAATGCACACATTGCTGAATAAACTTGTAATCATTATTGGCATCTCGGGTTTAATCCTCTGCAGTGAACGCATCTCATCCAGCGGTTCTTGCACTTGTTCTCACCTCTAGAAAAACGACAGATGCTGATGAGACTCAAAGGAATGATGATTTTTTGATCGTTCAAATGTCTAGAAACTGCCATGTGATATGTGTTTTTGGCCCTTCAACAATAGATTTTACCATGATAAAGTTTCTGTAAGGAGCAAAACGTGTTAGCAAGGCTGATTCCTGTTTTTTTTTTAAATTAATACATAAATCTATCGAATAAAGCATTCAACTATTGAATGAAGATTGGTTTCGCCATAATTTGTGAATCCAAGGAGAGTTATTCATTATCTCTTCTCTCTTAACATTTCACTGAATGTTGAGGACTTATAGTACATTGTGAAGTTTTGCGTATGCCACCTACTAGAATATTTTAATCTGAGCCAACCAGGTTTAAATGTTTACAAGTACAGAATGGATCCAGGTCAAGCAGTGATGAGGGTTTTGCTGTGTATTTAGGTTGCTCTTGAAATCGTCTAGCGCCCTGGAACATGTCCATGTATTGATCAGTTCTGCTACCAGCCTTTGCACCCTTCTACCATTTGTGGTGCACTGTAGTTCTTTAGAATCGCAGTATCCTTTCCATACAGTTGTGGACTTTTGACTGATGCGTTGTGTTAGTAAAGCTTTGTTTGTCCAGTCTCTTGTGTAATCATTTTTTTATATTGGTTATTGTGAAAAATAAAAGGTAAGACGGGGGCTTTATGGTGCATTGTGTGCATGGTTGCACGTGCCAAAGGATACTTTTATTTCATTTCACTGGGGTCAAAGGCTTCCCACTTAAAGCCCTGGAAACAAAACCGTGTCACAGTCACCTCATGACCTGGCACTGTGCATCATGCATGATCATGACTCCGATTGCCTATGTGCAAGGGCATAATGAACCCTTCCCCGTCCCACCCCTTGATTTAGGAACCGGAGCAAGGGTGACATTCTTGATGGGACTCTTCTGTCTCCAACTCTGCAGACAAAGGCTCAGTTCGTAATTAAAATGAAAAGGTGGGTGAGTAAGTGAAGGGATGGGTGGAAGGCTGGATAGATTATTGAAAGGGTGAATGATGAATGAGAGGGTGAATGGATGGATATTGAGAGAAAGGATGGATGTGCGTGGAAGGATGTATAAGACAAAAGGTAAAAAAGATAGATGTTATGGGTGGAAGGGTAGATGGATGGGTAAAAGGGTGGATGGATGAATGAAAGGATGGAGGGATGAGTGAAAGGGTGGATGATGGGCGAGTGAATGGGTGGATGGATGAGTGAAAGGGCGGATGTGAAGATGGATGAGTGAGTAAAAGGGAGAGTAGATGGCAAAAGGATAGATAGATGAGTGAAGGAGTGCGAGGGTGGATGGATGACTGATAGGGTCAATGGATGGATTCATGAGTGGATGAGTAGATGGATGGGTGGAAGGAAGGATGGCTATGTGAAAGGGTCGATGGAGAGAGAATGGGAAGATGGATGGATGACTGAAAGGGTGAATGGGTGTAAGGATGAGTGACTGGGGGGATGGATGAGTAAGTGAAAGAATGGGTTAAAGGCCAAACATCTGGATGGATGAGTGAATGGATGGATGAGTGAAAGGGTGGATGGAGGGATGGATGAGTGAAATGATGGATAGAAGGATACATGGTGGATAGGTTTGAAAATGATTGAATATGTTTGGATATGGAAGGGCTTAATTATATACAATTGCGCGACCTCCTCTAATGTGTGTGTAAAACTTACCTTTTGTCCTGAATTTTGACCCCCTGTCCTGAATTTTTGATCCTTTGTCCTGAATTTTTACACTCACCGTCCTGAATTTGGACCCATGCCAACTGGTCACCCTATCAGACATACGATGGGCAGGAGTAAAGCAAGTAAATTAAATAAAACTATTTACCTTGCGCACGTTGCATGACCAACTTTGCGATGCAGCGAGCGCAAGGTAAATAGTTTTATTTATTTATTTACTTACTTTACTCCTGCCCGTCGTATATCCGAGTCCACTACCCCCACCCAGCCCCTCCCTTCCTCACCGCCCGCAGCACTCCCTCTGCGATCCGCCACTGCTTAGAGATGACTTTGGCACCTACACAAGTCATTGGTACTTCTAAACACACAAGCAGGACCTACTTCGATGAAGGCTGTTGGCGGAACTAATAGAATAAGTATGGTAAGGCTTCCTTCATCAACTTGTAGCCAGGATGCTCTTTGACATAGCTGCCAAGAATTTCTCCACACCGCTCTTGACACAGTCAGTGCATTATGCATCACCTGCCTTTCACTGCTGCTGCCACTCTCAGCGTATATGCCTATTAACAGGGACCTTATGCCTCTGTGAGCCCTGTAGGTAAACCTGTCACAACAAACCAACCTGTGGATTTAGAAGAATGTTTGAGGTATTCCACATGGTCCAGGGTGCATGCATGCTCTTGCTCCGTTCTTATTAAAACAACTACGTCACACTCCGCCAAGCCTCGGAAACAAAGGTTGGTGGACCGGAAGCGAGCAGCCAGATTAATGCCATTCCAGCTGCACTGTCAGAACAGAGAGCACTGTTTATATTGGCGTTTGATCAAGTATGGCTTTGCATAGCGGCTGCACAATAAATCCTTTTCTCTTTTTGCCTTCCAGCTCCTTATCCCTGCATGAGTCATTATTCGTCGCTGCCTCAAAGACGCTACTCTGTTGAAATGCAGTCTCCGAGGATACCGGGCAGAAAGCGAGGGCGTCCCCCGCTCCATTCCAGCCCCATGAAAATGACTGTGCACAACATGTACTCGACACAGCCGGGCTCCCTCCCAGCGGTGAAGATCCCGAAGAAGAGGGGCAGAAAACCTGGCTACAAGGTACAGTCTGGGACCTACTTGCAGCAAACAAACCCAATAGCTAAATTACATTTACAGATTGCTTACAGCTACTGCTAAAAATACGTGACATGGTCAGAGCTGTGCTATATACTGGAGCAAGCATAACGTGTTTGCATTTCTCTGGAACAGTTGTCAGCTAAACCTTGTATAATGCACATTTTACCTTTGAGAACTAAAAATTTGTCAGTGAAATAAAAGCTTTCAGCTGTCTTTCTGATTGCAAGTTAACTTTTATATTCCCCGGCTATTCCAAAGTAGATGCAATGAACAACAATGGCAATACATTATTATTTATTATGTATTTATTAGTTATTGACATTTAATAGAGTCTAGATTTGCTGGCTGATGAGCTGGGGCTTAGTTTCAAAACCTCACATTGTGTTACAGAAGTGCTCGAGGATGGTTTAATATCACTATGGCTCTAAGGGAGATTGCTAACACAGCAAACATTGGCAAAGTTAGTCGGTCTGGTATTCGCAGCCAGTTTTTTGGCTTTGTAAATGCTTGTTTAAAAAAAATTAAATATTATTGTTGTGGGCGTTGTTGGGTCCCTTGCTAATGTTAAAAAAAATACATGGAAAAAAGGAAAATATTGTTTGGTCGCAAAAGGTACACATTTCACTGTCAGGTTATGGTGCACACCTTAGTACATGTCCTACCTTTGACATGCACTGCACCCTGCCCAGGGGGTACCTTGTCAGAAAGGGAAGGGTACGGTCTGACAAGTGGGTGCACTTGTCAGAACAAGATGGCAGTTTAACAAACTGCGCGCAGGCACTGCAATGACAGGCCTGAGTTCCCGCCCTAAGGTTACTGGGTGAGTGGCACAAGTAGTGCTGCAGGCCCACTAGTAGCATTTGCATTACCAGCCCTGGCACACATAGTGCACTTTACTAGGGACTTTACTAGTAAGGCAAACGAATTTCGTAGCGCGCCCTGCATTGCATTTTCCGATGCAGGGCACGGAACGAAATTTGTTTTATTAATTTAATTGTTTACTTACCTGTAATCATCCATATTCCGGTGTTTATCACTCCACCACCCTGCCCCTCCCCCCTGCCTGCCCCACCGCAACTCCCTCCACGGGCCGCGGCTGTCTGAGACATGATGTGTGTCTTAAAGGTCGCTCAAAAATAGAAACACAATATGTGGTTGTGTCGTGGTCTGCGCTAAACTTGTGATGTACACCAATCACTGTGAATGAATTTGCAAATACACGTTAAGATCCCAACCGCTGACCACCAAATGTTAGACCCGGGATCCCTGGTTGGCTGAGGTAGGTACATTAGGCCAAACAGGGACCCTCGTTTCCACATCAGGAAAAGGAAGGACACCTTCTGAGATAGCCCCCGCTCACGCTCTTGGTAGCTTGGCACAAGCAGCCAGGCTTATCTTCAAGGCAGACGTGTAAAGTATTTGCAACCATGCTCACAGCAACCCAATGATGACACCACAAATGAACTCCACACAAGTTTTATAATAACGAGTATAATGTTATATAAAAAGATATACGATAAGACCACACAATATAAATCCAACATATGAGTATGTGTAATATTCCTCCTGGCTGGTTGTTAGGCCAGCCAGCCCTTGTAAGTTTTAGTGCTATTAATGAGCACTTCAAAACATTCCACTGTAGTCCTAATACAATGTTATGCAGTTCGTAATGCTTGAATCAAGCACTTTGCAATGTAAAAGTAATGCAATGCGTAACACAACAATCAAGCACTGTGCTGTGTAAAAATAATGCAATGCATAACGCAACAACCAGATACTTCGCTATGCAGAAATAATGCAATGCGTAACACAACAACCAGGTACTTCGTTATGCAGAAATAATGCAATGCGTTATACACTAATCAGGTAGTTCATTATGCAGGAATAATGCAATGCGTAACATGTTAATCAGGTAGTTTGTTATGCAGAAACAATGCAATGCGTCATACGGCAATCAGGTACTCCGTTATGCAGAAATAAAGTAATGCGTAATACACTCCAGCACCGATCACGGTGCCTTAGGCGGTCTCTCCGCCACTTGTGTTGATTCACAGTTAGCCTCTGTCAACAGTTGCCCCAAAACGGGTGTGGTACAACAAAAAAGTGAAGCTCCGCACTCCGGCCCCGGTATGCCACTCCCTTGGTACGGGCCGCGATACAAGCAGGAGAAGAGGCTCACGTTGCCGAAATGAGAGAGAGGCCAAAAGTGTCTCCCCCCGAGCCCGCACCCTGACCCAGGCTTCGACACACGTTAGCTGGGGAGGTGCAACCTCACTCTCCTCTCCTCTTCCAGCGTCTTGGGCCTTCGATGCAATTTTTGTGAATTGGTAATGGTGGGCTCAGGCCGGTGCCTCAGCTCCTCTGGGGTTACCGGTCCTGGCCGCTACTGCTACGAAGATCTCAGGGTGCCACAGGGCACATGCACCCCGCCTCGCTGAGACTCACTTGAGCTTCGGGTGCACGATCACTGGGCACTCCTCACGAAGGTCTCAGGCTGCACGAAGAACATGCATACAGCGTCGCTGAGACTCACTTTAACTCCGGGTGCACGATAACAAGGCAATCCTCACGAAGGTCTCAGGCTGCCCCAAGCAAACGCACACAGCGTCGTTGAGACTCACTTGGTTTCCGGTGCACACGATAACAGGACAATCCTCATGAAGGGTTCAGGCTGCAAAAAGCACACACACACAGCATCGCAGAGTCTCGCTTGGACACCAGGTGCCCATGATCACAGGGCACTCCTTACGAGGGTCTCAGGCTGTAAAAAGCACATGCTCACAGCATCGCTGAGACTCTCCTGGAAACTTTTGAGTTCCTGTGTTTTCGCAAAAGGGAGCCAGCTCACCTCGGGACATTGGGGATAAGGTACTTCAGGACACAGCACAGCAAAGTCCTTTCAAGCAGAGGGACACAGCACACAGCAAAGTCCCTTTAGCCTTTCCTTGGTTTAAACAGCAAACTGCAGGCCAGCCCCAGAACACACAGCAAAGGTCAGTCCTTTCCTTCAGTCTCTTCAGTTGTTTCTTCCTTGGCAAAGGTTCCTCTTGACCACGAAGTAGCTCTAGTCTTGTTCAATCTTTATCAAGCCATTCTCCAAAGTTCAGGGGCTTCAACTCTCATAGTTATACTCCTCAATGGCATTGAAGTCTTTGTGGTCAGGGGCGACTGACCCCTGTTCCAACCAGTTCTGGGTACCTCCCTGCCAGTGACACCTTCTTCCTTTCATTAGTGGGAGTCTGGATTCTCAATCACTCAGCAGGAGATGGGACAATTGTTTTATGGCAGCAACCCAGGCCTCTTCACCTCTAGGGGCTACTCCTCACCCTACACTCCAGATGCAGGCCAGCCTGTTGCTGTCTCACCTCCTCCCCTGGGTCAAGACATTCCCCAGATCCTATTGCTTTCAAATCCAGACAGTCAATCCACAACCAGGCAGAGACACACAGAAATGTTAGAGCACAAAAACCCAGCCACTTCTAAAAGAGTGGCTTTAAACACATAATGCAAAAATCACCTTCATAGAAAGATGTGTTCATACATTGTGAGTTCAGGCATACTAAACTTCACCTCTCCATCTTAAGTCTTTGGGAAGATAGGCTGGACAACATATTACACAGCCCCCCCATTCTGTCCAATGGGCAAGATGGCCTTCCAACAGTGAAAAACAAAATGGAGATTATTTCACTATCAGGACAAGGTACATACCTTAGTACATGTCCTACCTTTCACATGCACTGCACCCTGCCCAGGGGGTACTGTGGGCCTACCATAGGGCTGTCTGATGTACAAAGAAAGGGAAGGGTAAGGTTTGGCAAGTGGGTGCACTTGTCAGAACAACATGGCAGTTTAACAAACTGCGCGCAGGCACTGCAATAGCAGGCCAGAGTTCCCTCTTTAAGGCTACTGGTGTGGGTGGCACAAGTAGTGCTGCAAGCCCACTAGTAGCAATTGCATTACCAGCCCTGGCACACATAGTGCACTTTACTAGGGACTTTACTAGTAAGGCAAACATACCAATCATGGACAACGAATTACCATTATACTTTATGCAGGGAGCACTTGCACTTTGACACTGATCAGCAGTGGAAAAGTGCCAAAGCATCTACGTTGGCAACACCATGTCAGAAAAAAGATGTAGGGGGAAAGCAAAAAGTTTAGGAAACTTTAGCCAAAAAGGGCCAAGTCCTACAAACCCATAATCTTTCCATCCTAAAACTACATTGATAAATTTGAGTGATACATCAGGATATCATTAACAAAACTATTGTAATATAAATAAATATTGTGAGTTAAATATTGTTTACCAATATATCACCCTACTAGATGTTGATTTTGTTGTTAACAACTCCAATGGGGGGATATTTTTGTAAACAATTTTTAGGACAAAATATTTTTGTCTGACAATATTTAAGCAACTATATTTGGTTACCATATCACAGTTTAGTAAGGGGAGTATAATTTCCTACAAGAGCAAACATTAACTTTTTGAAGATTTCTGTAACACAATGCCTGTGTCAGCAAGTGGAAGCAGAGGGATACAGTGCAACCTGGATGCACCCCTCCATTCAAAATAATAACAAAAACTAGAAGTACTCAGGGTATGAGTAGAGAAAAAGTCTCATGCATTGTTGGCGGTGTAACATCTGGGGGCTTATTTACAAACCACTTGCGCCACCGGTACGTCACTTTTTCCCATGTTAAAAGTGATGCACTGGTGGCGCAAGGAACTTGTAAATAAGCCCCCATGTATTTAAAGGACAAAATCCCTCACCCACCCAGTGTTGGCATACTTCATCATCAAGCCTCTCCTCACATTGGTACAGGCATTCATCTGTGCATGCGGCGAAACGAAAAGAATAACCAGCTCAGGTACTCTCCTCTTTGACATGCAATAACAGAAGCAGAGCCAAAACTCATGTCAGGGTCCCTATGAGATGGATAACACTGCCCCACCAGCGGATACTAAGGCTTTGTATTGTGGAACTTATTTATGACATGTAATTGAGTGACACAATGAGAGAGGGCCAGTCCTGACGAAGGCACCTGGTACCTATTTAGAGCTAAGAATGGGCAGAAACATGTTGACCTTACAATAAGGGTAGAATAATCCTGCTTCGTTTTAGCTCTACTCACTGGGGACACCACTAAAAGTAGTTCAGTTTACCAGTAGAGATTTTCATCAGCTTTCCCCTCTGCATCTTACATATGGTTTATCCCTACACCTGAAGATTATGCCTCCCCGCAAACCTATAGTTGCTGGTATTTCCACCGCAAGTGTTTCAGGGTGATAACCTCCATTGGTAGAATCACTCTATCAATGTGGGGAGCGCACCAATGATGAAGCATGCCTCCCGCAGGTATGTGAGGGCTTTTGCCCTTTAAATACAGACTTCTTTACATCATTAGCATGAGGCTTCTTCTCTACTCTAGCCCTGGGTACTTCTTGTTTTTGTTACAACACAAAATCAAAAAAGAACCACATGTTTACCTATGTAAGAGTAGAACCAATTCTCTGGCATCATGATCCTTATTATCTCTTTTCTTGGATGCCTCTTAGAATGAACTCCCACCTGAAAAAGATTAGGAAAGCATTTCTAGATAGGTGTGAATTAGTTTAGTCACCATTCTCTCCAACACCTTGACAAGGTAAAGAAGATATCAGACTGGTTGCTATCTTATGAAGGCCACTGGATGTAATGTACTGTGTTTAAATGTATAGGTGACCACTTAATGTTTCTCTAATGTAAGATTCTTGCTTGCAGACGGAAAGGAATTTGTGATAAATCTTCACCACCTGTGAGTGGAAGTAATGTTTCTATGAGTTCCCATAGAGTGACTACTTTTCATGAATGTAACTGCCTGCTAGTTGTTAGTGAGATCCTTTGGAAAACTATTTAGCAGAATAAGGTGTTGTGAGGACAGAAAGGTAGGTTCGCAGAAAAAAGAATTAGGACTACTAAATTGTTCCTTAGTATGGACTTCCCAAACATCATCAACTTTTTGGAATACGTCATTTGGTCCAATCTCATTTGGGATAAATAAAAAAACAGCAATCATACATGAAACCAGCATTGAGGATTTTTGCTTGAGGCTTAGTTTCCTCTGTTTACGATTAATAAATATTATGGTTATATTACTTATGCTTTAGTGAGCAAGTTTGCTGGATGGCAGCGATCGGATGTATGGAATCTATGCCTGATTTTCAGTGTTGCTAAGTGAAGCAGCATTTAACAGAATGCATTCCACATAAAATTATTGTCTATCACTCTGTCACTTAAGCAGGTTCTCTAACATTGTAACCCATGAGTAACTGAATTGCTGTTCAGTCTCACTGTGTCTAATGTATGAATGAGCCTTCCATCATACCCCAAGTCTTCCATTGCATCCATTAATCTGATGGCCCATCTTTGAACATTTCCTTTTCAACTAACATCAGTTTCCTATATTCTTATATATGTCAGTATTTTCTGGAATAGCATCACTAATCGACCCATGTCCATAGGCACGTTAACATAAATGTGAATATATTTTGGACACTGTAACTCTGTGGTTCCCAAACTGTGCTGCGCGGCGCGGCACCCCGGTGCGCCGTAATGAGGAGCCAGGGGCGCAGCGACCACAATGTGGAAAAGTGAAGCAGCCACCAAGAAGTCAGAGAGAAGGCCTTGGCTTGGCTTATATTTTATGTATGACTTCTAAGGTGCTCCGTTTTTACAGTAAACGTACTGCTGGTGATAAATGTGTAAAACAAAGGTTGGGCAGAAGATCAGCATTCTGCCCAACCTTTGTTTAACACCCGCATCACCAGCATTATTTTTACTGTAAAAACGGAGCACGTTAGAAATGAGACATAAAATATAAGCCAAGCCAAGGCCTTGTCTCAGAGAGAAGAAGGCCTTGGTTTGGCTTATATTTTATGTCTGATTTCTAACGTGCTCCGTTGTTACAGTAAAAATAATGCTGGTGAAATGCTAATCACAGTTTGGGAACCACGGCCTTAAAGGTGACAAAAGGGGCAAAAAGGGGAAAGTGGCGAGAGGAAAAGGCAAAAAGCCAAAAGCACAGAAAGGCAAAACTGAAAAGAGGTGAAAGAAAGGCAAATAGCAAGAGACAGAAATGAAAAAGAAGGCTAAAATAGAGAAGCAGATGTGGGTCTCAGATTTAGTGCATCGGCAGCCGGGCTCAAAAGGGCGAGGTCAGGCCAGAGAGCCAAGGCACAGCTGAGGCAGGCAGGGCCAGCAGGGCCAGGCAGCACCTTTTCAATCAATGTTGGGGGAAAAACCCATATGTTCTAATCTATACCTTGAAGTCTGCCAGCAGTTCTTTGATGACAGATATTTGCTCACTGTAAACTGCAACTAACAAAAGGAAGTCTCTGACAAACGCAGTAAACCACGGGCCTGTTTGTTACATTCACTTTGTGATCTGCACGGTACATGTTCTGTACAGCAGGCATATCGACCCTCTGCCCTACCTAACCAAGAATAACAACTTCCTCGAGTCAAAACGTCTATTAGAGAAAACTCTGATCTCGCCTGCTAGAGGCCAGGAACGGGGCAGCAGGTGCTTTTACGCCCCTTAAATTTTTTTGGGCCACTGGTAAAAAAATGGTGGGGAGCCACGGCAAACTGCCAATTAGGTCAAGGGAGCCACGGGTCAAAAAAGTTTGGGAACCACTGCTGTAACTGATGGACAAATACTGGTTTTACTCTGTCATTATGATCATATATCATAAGAGCCATATTCTAACTCCCATAAGAGCTTTGATGGACCTATCCCAAAGGTGACTGTGCCGGAGAATATATGTCCACCCTGAGTTAGTTTTCCAAATGAATTTGCAATCTTCTGGCACGAAACACTGAATGAGGATATATTGTCTGACACAGCAAATCCAAAAGGCATGTATTCCCCTAAAACCTATATTGCGAAATGTCTTATTTCTGCTTCAAAGTAAAAGTTGAATGTCAAATGTTTAAAGCCTCTTTCAGAAACAGCCTTATAAATCGATCGTTTGGTAATGACAGCTTGCACGTGTACTATATAGTTGAGATATCTATTCATTCACTATGTATTGATAATTTATATTTATATGAACTTGGCCTACTCTACACATGCATCTTGACCTTGAAAACTAGTAAATTACAAAAATAACGAACATATGTGTTTGTGAAATACAAATATTTGCTGATTCATGCACACATTATTGCAAACCAAGCGTAGTCTGCATTTTGTACAATGTGCAGATTAATCATATTTTATTCAGATATATTGGTGACAACTCATTTTTTAAATTAATTGTATTACTGCAAAATGTACTAAGTTCATTTAAAAGGCTTGTAAATACCAACACATTTACTACTATGTGGGTGTGTATTGTATGTGCATTCCCTGAAATTTCCCACTGTCCCAACGTTCACCTCGAATTCAGAAGTCCATTTGAATGTTATGTATGAAAAAATGCATGTTTTGTACAGTGTGCACACAAATGACACATTATTATGCATGAACTACCTCTCTATCTACTTTGGTGAATCGTGCATACATTACGCTTGCAGACATCACTGCTATTTTACATATGGTAACGCCTGTAGGAATTGCCTCATAAAGGTATAGTTCTATTCTTTTATTTTATTTAATTTTGTATTCCATTAGCATGCCATTCTGCCTCTTCTTAGGATCAATGAGTGTGAAGGTTCAGTGTGCTAGATTGATCACTGAAGTGGTCTTCTGGCATGGTGTAACTTTCCCCCTATTACCATTAAATATGTAAACAAGTATTGGCAAAAAACGATAGGTTTGGCATTGACTTCCAGCCTTTTGGCTTTCTCAATGCTTTTGTTATGGTTTTTGCAAAACATTATTGATATGGTTTTTACAAAACTTTATTGTTGGGGAAGCTGAAGGGTCCTCATCAATATGGAAAAAAAACATTGACTTAAAGCAAAAATATATTTTGGGCTCAAGCAGCACACATTACCATGGTAATTCCTTACTGGCACTGTGGGTGTGTTCCTTGTGAGAACAGAAAACATTGGCTAAAGAGGGCTAGCCCACTGCCCCATGCTGCACGCTTTAGCAGACGGAAGAAAATGTGAATAACACAACAGACCAATTGATAAGGAGGGCTGGCTGAGAGCCCCTATAAGTAAGAATATTATGCATATCATTTTAGTAAAATCAAAAGATGTTGGCTAACACCAGGCCAAAAAATGCTCAACAGTGTGGAAGAAAATGGTGGAAGCGATGAGGCACAAAAAGCATTAAATTCCCAAAAGTCTCCACCCACGTCACTTTAAAGTACAGTGCAAGAAGTATTCTCTGACTGCCAACTCCTTCAAATCGAAACCCATTCTTTAATGTCATATTTAATGTTGTTTTCTGTTAAACCCGCTTTCTTGCTCACGCTGCTCCCATAACAGATTTTTGTGATGTGAGACAAAGGCACTTTCATCACCTTGAGAGAGAAATAATGGGATTTTAAGTCAAGGGTTGCTACAGTGAGCAGCAATGTAATTACTGAAAGCACATTTATGTTGGAGCCAGGCCCCTACTGGAAAAATCAAAATTAGATTAAATGTCACAGCGCTCTAAAAAATATGTTTCAACACATTTTACGAAATTGTACAGTGCAAATGGGCCAGATGAATGGGAGCCTCCCCCCGCCTTCACGTTAATCCCTTATCTAAATATTGCAGCGAAGTGTAGTAAATCCTTTATGTGCTCTAGCAAAAGGCATTAAAAATAATTACATATAATTTTGCAAATGCTTTTTAGATACGTAAAACTACTGTACAGCAGGAAGCAACTGAACACTGGATATTAATAATTCATGCGACTGGATTTGGGGCTCTTCATTTCCGGTCATGTCCCGGGGAGAAGGGCGTCCATGTTTGAAGTGGGCCTGCCCGTTCTACGGCTGACGTGCACGTTACGTTGCCAGACAGCTTCGGAGTTCGGCTGCTCATTTGCATTGCAAAGTGGGCGCGAGAGAAGGCTATCGACGGATGGCTGGCTGGTGATAATGAAAGTGTGATGTTTCCATTAATGAAAAGCGGAGGCAAGCTTGCCTTCAAAGATTGAGTTTCATTAAGGTGTTAAGCCATACATTAGCCCCTTCGCTCTGTTTTATTAGCACTGGGAGCTGACTAATGCTATCCATGAGAGAGAATGTCGCGCTTTTGCAGGAGTTAATGGAATGCTTCGGCACGGACGTGCAATAGGACCATGGCGTTATCATCACCTATCAGTAAGGAACACTCACAGGTATTGCATGTGGTGGAAGTAACTGCTAATACAAGCACTGTATATACATCTGACTATATGCAAACTCTACGATTTCCCAAGTCACCTCGGTGTACTCTGCTGAATTTAGGTCAAAGTGATGTATGTCAAAACTGCCCCCTTTATTCAAATCCAGTAAGAACAAAAGTGTTTGAAGCCAGATCTAGCAGTCAATCCCCTGGAGACACTCCGACATTCTTTTCTTTTCTAAGTTTGAATTGTCGCTCTCTTCCAGGACATAAGACAGAAATATTTAATCTGCTACTTGACGAGACGCCTGATGCCTTGTTTCTGACAGAGACATGGCTTCAGGACAGTTCGGGACCTGATATTGCAACAGCTCTCCCGGACACATACGCTATTATAAGACAGGATAGGCCCAAAAAATTAGGTGGTGGTATAGCTATCATTTTTAAGAAAAATTACAACTGTGAAATTAGCCCGCTCCCATGTTTAGGGTGTGAGGGTGCTATTTTTAAGCTTCTGCTAGCCCCCAATTATACCTTTTCAGGCACCCTTGTCTACCGTCCGCCAGGGCCAGTATCTAACTGGCAAGCTGCCTTGTTGGATCTGCTTACCCCGCTGGTAATGAAGGCGGCCAACTTTACAATCATTGGCGATCTAAATGTGCACTTGGATAATGCCAACTGTACAATCGCAACTGATTTTATCTCTGATTTTGCCTCCCTCAATTTAATCTTGAAAAATACTGGACCCACGCATCGTGCAGGGCACTTATTGGATCCCATTTTCTCCAATATCCTGGATATGATTACATTCCCTGCCCTTCCCATCCCATGGTCTGATCACTTCCTAGTAAAATTTTCCATTCGAACTAATTTAGGAAAAAACGAAAATATATCAACTATCGCTCAATATATTAGGAAGTGGAAAAAACTGGACATTAATACTTTAAATACCTTTCTTGAAACTAATGGCCCATGTACAAAATCAGACATTAAAAGCCTTTCTTTTTCAGTACAGAATTGGCTCATGACAGCCATTGATTCTTGCCTACCTAAAACAAAATTAAGAGGCCATACCCGTCATCCTCCTGCCCCTTGGTTTAATGACACTCTAAAGGAAGAAAAAACTAAATGCAAAAGTGCGGAACGCAATTGGCGGAAAACCTATTCCCTGGAAGCAAAACAAACTTATAAATCTAAATTGACGCACTAGCAGATGTTATGTAGAAGAGCAAAAACAGATTATGTCTGTATGACAATTACGGAGGCGTTAAACAAATCAAAAACATTGTTTAATGTTGTAAAAGAGCTTGCAGGATCTAACACTGTTCAAAAACCACCCGATTTAAACAAAAAACAGTGTGACCAGTTAGCTTCCTTCTTTGTCAACAAAGTGGACAAAATTCATAAGGGCATAGAGCTCGCACAAAAAGATCAACACCAGCTTAATACGATAATTTCTGGTGATCCAATTATGGAAGTTGGCGATGCTTCCAAAGAGTTGGACTCTTGCGCCATTGATAAAAGACATGCAACCTTAGAATGTTGGCCACCGCTAAATGCCGACATGGTTATCAATTTACTAAATACGATCAAATCCGGCTCACCAAAGGACCCCTTACCCTGCTCTGTCCTAAAACAATTGAATAGAAATGTATTGACGTTCATTACAGATCTACTTAATGCCTCTCTTCAGGAAGCATACGTTCCAGCAGAATGGAAGCATGCTATGGTCCACCCATTGTTGAAGAAGGCTGGAGCAGATCCAAATATGCCCTCCAACTTTAGACCAATATCTCTTCTGCCTATCTTTTCAAAAATCTTGGAAAAGCACGTGCATCAGGTGCTGTCGGAATTCATAAAAACACACGATCTCCTTCCTTTACAACAATCTGGATTCCGTGTAGGTTTTTCTACGGAAACGACGTTGCTTGGAGTGACAGAAAACATCCGCGCCATGATAGACAGAGGAGAAACTGTGGCACTCATATTATTAGACCTGAGTGCCGCGTTCGATACTGTTTCACATGTGGTGCTGTTACGAACACTCTCCTCCATAGGTATTCATGGCGCAGCCATAAATTGGATTGAGTCACTGTTAAGCAATCGTACGTTTCAAGTTTTTTCTCAGTCTGCCTGCTCTGAGACTTTACTTCTTAAACATGGAGTACCACAGGGCTCAATTTTAAGTCCACTGCTTTTTAATTTGTATATGAGTCCTCTTGCGAGATTAGTTGAGGAGACAGGTTTGAATATGTTTTCATATGCTGACGACTCACAGCTCCTTTTCTCTCTTTCTTCAGCCGAAAGTAACCATCCTTCCATGCTAAAATTAGGGTTAGGTAAGATCGCTGGATGGATGCAGGATAATTTTCTTAAGCTTAACGGCGAGAAAACGGAGCTAATTATTCTTGGAAAAAATAGAGAGGCCTGGGGACCACAACACTGGCCATCTGAAATGGGCCCTCCTCCTATACCTGTTTCACAGGCACGTAACTTGGGAGTCATCATTGACGAATCTTTAGATATGCACCAGCAAGCCGTTAAGACTTCTGCTACATGTTTTGCAGTCTTAAAATGGCTAAAGAAGATCTGCTGGATGCTCCCTGATGGCACCAAAAAAACTGTCATCAATGCCTTGATTACTTCAAGGCTAGATTATAGTAATGTGCTGTACCTAGGGGCAAAGAAAGCTACAATCAGAAGGCTGCAATTAGTACAAAACGCAGCGGCGAGACTTCTTTTCAAAATCCCTATGTCCTGCCCCACTACTAAATACATCCGTGACCTTCATTGGTTGAAAATTGAAAATAGGATTAGGTTTAAATCCCTATGCTTTATGCACAAAATTTCAACTGGAACTGCTCCTAAATATCTGCGGAACCTTGTGCATCCTTACTTACCTTCGAGAGTTCTTAGATCAGCAACCGCTAATAATTTCATTATTCCCAAAATCAAATTATCACGGATGGGGGGAAGATCCTTTGCCTTCTTAGGCCCATCCCTCTGGAACAAGATGCCTCATTCCTTACGTTCGGAAGTCAGCCATGTGAAGTTTAGGAAAGCATTAAAAACGTGGCTTTTTAACATCTGATATTGACTGGCAAAATACGCATTTCTGAATTACTAGCGCCGGGAAACTCCTTGGTGGGTAGCTGTAGCGCTATACAAATTAAATAAATAAAAATAAATAAAGTGGGGGGCATATTAACAAGGAACAGGGAAAATTAACGCTAAGGGCGCTTAGCGTTAACTTTGTTAACGCCCGCTATCGCTGGATAATTTTGCTTGGTTATCGAGTTAACGACTCTAACCACCTAGGCGATAAAAAATTCAGTGATAGCGGCATTTTGGGAGGTTATCGCTGTTAATCCATACTAATATAATAAAGAGAGAGCCCAAACCTTTGAGACGGGTAATCTCAGGAACCACAGCACCAATCACAACATCCAATACAGCGTTGGAAATGGCAGTTGCAGCAGGACATAGGCTATGCAGACGCCCACCATATACATTTAAAAGGTAAAAGAACCGTGCCAGTAAAGTAGTCCCTTGTGGGCGTGTCTGCGTTGTGCTGTGGGCGTGTGCTGGGGGCGTGACAAACGCTGGGGGCGTGTGGTACGTTCCGCCCTTCATGTCATGTCTCATATCGTGTGCTAAACCCACCTTGCTCCCTTTAAATACCCCTGCACCCCATAATCATAACCTACCCTTACTCCTTAAAATACACCAACACCCTTAAACACTAACCCATCTTAACCCTATAAATATACCCTGTACCCCAAAACCCAAACCTATCCCTAAACCCTAAAAATACCACTGCACCCCAAAACCCAAACCTACCCCTGAACCCTAAAATACCCCTGTACCCCAAAACCCAAACCTAGCCCTGAACCCTTAAAATACCCCTGTACCCCAACACCCAAACCTACCCCTGAACCCTAAAATACCCCTGTACCCCAAAACCCAAACCTAGCCCTGAACCCTTAAAATACCCTGTACCCCAAAACCTAAACCTAGCCCTGAACCCTAAAAACACCCCTGTACCCCAAAACCCATACCTATCCCTAAACCCTAAAACTACCCCTGTACCCCATAACCCAAAACTATATCTGAACCCTTAAAATACCCAAACACCCCAAAACATATACCTCAGTACCCCAAAACATATACCCCTACACCCATACTTACCTTATCCAAACATTAAAAAAAAAACATGCTTTTACCATTTATGCATTTACAACGAATTTTGTTGTAAATGTATGCGTGGTAAAAGCATATAAAATGTAATGCCATGCGTTATAATGGCATTGCGGAGTCATGGTACTTTCTTAATGAAAGTATGCGGAGTGATGGTAGGCGGAAAGAAAGTTGCGGAATAATGGGTGTTTACCCTCCCTCGGTAAGTACATTGGTGGCACGGCGGCCCACATCTCCAGCAACATACTCATATTTTTTCACCACCCATTTGAAAAATGCACAGGTCTCTCTCATTGATGGCCAGCATCGACATACACTTTTAGACACACCTCCCGCCACAAGTTCTAGAATTGCGAACTTTAGAGCTGGGGAGGTACGTTCGAATCTCGGCATCAGCTCAACATCATGTGATTCCAGGCAAATCGCTTTCTCTCCCCGTGCCTACCACAAATGAATGTGTTCTTCTGTAATGTAAATTGTGCTCATGCCATGTTGTCGAGTTCGCGCTATATAATATTGCAAGGAAAAATAAAGTAGGGAAACTCGAGTTCACACACTACTGAACACGCACTCTAAAGTGCATCACAAGTGCACTGTGAATCGGAGCGTTTCACAGGCCTGTCACAGATAAGAAATGCTATAAAAACGAAATCCTACAAAACAATATACTACTGGCCGGCAGCAATTCATACCCGGACAACGTCGGGACGGGCTGCTAGTGCAGCTATAAAACTACAAGTATAGGGATATCCTTGTTGATAGCCCATGGTGGATTTAGCCATGTAATCCACCTCCCATTGGATTACATAGCTAAGTTTGAAAATTAGCAGACGAAAAAAAGCAGCGCTAACCGTGGTTAGCGCTGCTTTTTTTTTCTCTAACAGTGTTAGCGTGAAACTTGATAATAGGAGAAATGTCGCTTAGCGACATGTCGCCTATTATTTTGCTCTGGAACGCCCACTTTGCATCTCATTAGAGATGCAAAGGCAAACGTAGTGGAAAGGGTGCTACCATGCGATTTTGCATGTTAGCACCCTGTTGTCGACAGGGCGATATATTTATCTCCGCTTCTTTGGCTTTTAAAGCCAAAAAAGCAGAGATAAAGCCCTTGAGAATATGCCCCTGGGTTATTAGCACAGAGTGAACATATAACTCAGCAGCGTTGTAATAAAGGTGCCTTAGGACCAAGTGCAAGCAAGGAAAATGGCCCCCGACTGCAGTTTGTGTTGTAAACTACAACAACAATCAGGGTTCAGTAGGGCTCTCAGGTAACTGGGCCCCAGTGACACTGCACTTGCTGCAAAATTGATAGCTAGGCGTCTGTAACTTAGTTATATTGAACATGCCAAAAAGATTGTGAGTTATAGCTGAGCCTGTCCGGCTTGATGAGGTAAAATACAAGGAAACACATGACATATACATTTGATAAAATCCTTATAATTAAATAAGAGTTCATTCTTTTTAACACACGAGACAAGGTTTCAGTATAAAACACTAGAGCCCTCATTCCGAGTGGGCCTGTAATCCATTGGTAACTGAGGGCCTGATTATGAGTTTGGGGGTCCGACCGCCGGACCACTGTTGTGGTGGTTGGGAAAACGCCGCCAAACCAGCGGCATCCCTAATCGCTATATTGCGATTACACTACCGGGCTGGTGTTGTTGTGTCAGTAGTGCCACGGCGGCGGTATGCTCCGGCTCCGAGAGAGCCTGAAGCATATGGCACTGTCGTTGCAGGGCCACATACACGTCAGGTGCACTATGTACCAGGCACCGTGTGGGGCATGGCACACAGTGCACACACAACAGTGCAATAAGAAAGGGGCACAACATGTGCTCCCATGCACTTTGCACAATGGGGCCCTTACCCTGCCTCTCCACCAACCTTTTCATGGTGGAGTCCTCGCCATGAAAAGGTAGGTGGAAAGGCAGGTTGTGATCGGCACAGGCTCCCATCCCCGCCGCTTCCTCAAAGCTGCGGGATCCAGGATCCTGGCAGTAGGATCTGGCATGATCAAAATCGGGTGGTCGGGCCGCTGAGAAGCCGGTGGTTGGACCACCACCACTAGCACGGCTCTTAATCAGACCCCTTGAGTTACTGATAGCAGTAGTACTGGGTTAGAATAATTTGACGATTGCAAGTGAACCTCTTAAAAACGAGAAAGTACTGGTGGAATCAATAATTTCGGGTCTGATTTCCCCAATTATTCCTCATTCCACCCCAGAGTTTCACCCAATTATTTTGTCTGCTTTGCATTCGAGACCTCAGTACGAAAGCAAAGAGATCCATAGTGATCCTGTGGATTTATTAATGCCCATGAGGCTGCTAACCGCTGTTACTGGTTTAACCAGAACCAACAGGCCATGCCGAATTAGTGCCTAGGAGACAATACTGAACTGAGTGGCGTCTGTTTAAAAGATAGTGAATCAGTGAGTTAAAAGAAGTGTGGGCTACTCCCCAGACAAGATTATTTTATTGAGGGGATAACTCTAACTTCATTAAAATCTAGGTGAAAAGTCAGACGGATTGGTGATTATATTAGTTTGAACCACCCAGTCCTAAACATAGAAAAAGTAGGTCGACATGTTTCTGCTGTAGGGAGCCGGGATCAGCTCAGCATTCATCAGGACCATCACAGATACGTCACATGGGTGAAGCACACTAAGGCATCACTGCCATCTGAGGTAGACATAGTATAATTAAAAGGAATACGACCTTGTGTGTATCCAATGCACTGCAACTTTCTAGTGCTTCTCCTCCTATGTGTGAGGAATTTCGTCTGTAATAAATCAATGTATATGACAAGACACAAAACACAAAAATTGTGATTACAAAAAACACTTGTATACCGAGTTTAAACCAATTAAAAAAAAAAACAGTAGTAGTACAAACAACCACATCTAATTCGTAAACAAAAAATGTAAAAAGCCAAAACTGTTAATATGGCACCCATTGTGTAGCATGCAAGATATTCACAGGGTTGTGGATACAAATGCTGCAAAAGTACCATCTATGGCTCCTAAATTCATTTACCCACTATTTATTAGTAAAATGAAAACTAGAGAGATTTTATTGAAAACCCTATTTTAGGCGCGATCAACTCATAATTAGAAAAGGAGCTCAATTGAAAGATTATTTCAATCTATGTTGTTAAAGTGACCATTAATAAAAACAATTCATCAGTCGAGGTTGACGAAATATTAAGAAATACACCTTTACCACGGATGTATGACATTACAACGCATGCTTTTACATCTCATGCCTTTACAACGCAAGTATTACAACGCAGTCCATTACAACGCATAGTGCTTTGGGGTGCTGGATAGTGAATAGTTTAATTTACTATTCCAACTCCAGTCCCCGTGGACACTAGGGAAGGTTATTGGATAGTAAATTAACCTATTCCCTATCCTAGAGCGCCCCCCAGAGCAATGCGTTGTAATAGTTTGCGTTGTAATGGTTGCGTTGTAAAAGCTCTGCGATGTAAAAGTTGCGTTGTAAAGGTTGTTTACCCTTTACCACCAGTGGAAGAAACGAGGAATAAATGAGCATGCTGGCAACAATACTCACACATGCATCTAATGAGTAATATACCATGGGCTCACGGCAGGGGAAATTCTTCACGCCCGGAACTCTGTGAATACAAAGAAACCGGGAACTTGTGACGCTAAAAGGAGTATGGTTACACGGACGGGTAAGGCATGGTGAAGATAGAACATGCCCCTCAATGCGCCGATGAGAACTGCCGGTACAGAGGGAAGCATAAAACCACACCGCATCCCCCTTCCCGCTTACCAGACTCCCGGCGGCTCTCCGCCTGTTAACCTGCTCTTTGCCACGTCCACGGCCCGAAAATATGGGGGACGCGATCAAAAAGAGGATTAAAAACTTCTACGTTTACGGCGAGTAACTCGCCGTAAACGTAGAAGCTTATAATCCTCCTTTTGATCGTGGTTGCTTGTACTACAGAAACATTGTTTTTTTAAAAATTGGTTTAAACTCGGTATACAAGTGTTTTTTGTAATCACAATTTTTGTGTTTTGTGTGTCTTGTCATATACATTGATTTATTACAGACAAAATTCCTCACACATAGGAGGAGAAGCACTAGAAAGTTGCAGTGCATTGGATACACACAAGGTCGTATTCCTTTTAATTATACTATGTCTACCTCAGATGGCAGTGATGCCTTAGTGTGCTTCACCCATGTGACGTATCTGTGATGGTCCTGATGAATGCTGAGCTGATCCCGGCTCCCTACAGCAGAAACATGTCGACCTACTTTTTTTATGTTTAGGACTGGGTGGTTCAAACTAACATAATCAATCAATCAATCAATCAAGACATTTATAGAGCGCACTACTCACCCGTAGGTCTCAAGGCGCTAGGAGGGGGGGGTGCCGTTACTGCTCGAACAGCCAGGTCTTGAGCTTCTTCCTGAAGGAGAGGTGGTCTTGGGTCAGGCGCAGGTCGGTCGGGAGGGAGTTCCAGGTCTTGGCGGCCAGGTAGGAGAAGGACCTTCCTCCTGTTGTCGCTCTTCGGATGCGGGGGACGGCGGCGAGGGCGTGGCTGGTTGATCTGAGGTGGCGCTTGGGAGCGTAGAAGTTGATTCGGTTGTTGAGGTAGCTCGGTCCTTGGTTGTGTAGGGCTTTGTGTGCGTGGGTGAGGAGACGGAAGGTGATTCTTTTGTTGACGGGGAGCCAGTGCAGGTCTCTCAGATGTCCGGAGATGTGGCTGTTTCGTGGGATGTCGAGGATGAGTCTGGCTGAGGCGTTCTGGATCCGCTGGAGTCTCTTCTGGAGCTTGGCGGTGGTTCCGGCGTAGAGGGCGTTGCCGTAGTCCAGTCGGCTGGTGACGAGGGCCTGGGTGACAGTCTTCCTGGTCTCGGTGGGGATCCACCAGAAGATCTTCCGTAGCATGCGTAGGATGTTGAAGCATGACGAGGAGACGGCGTTGACTTGTCTGGTCATGGAGAGGGAGGAGTCCAGGATGAAGCCCAGGTTGCGTGCGTGGTCCGTCGGTTTGGGTGCGGTGCCCAGGGCGGGGGGCCACCAGGAGTCGTCCCAGGCATAATCACCAATCCGTCCGACTTTTCACCTAGATTTTAATGAAGTTAGAGTTACCCCCTCAATAAAATAATCTTGTCTGGGGATAGCCCACACTTCTTTTAACTCACTGATTCACTATCTCTTAAAGAAAAGAACCCAATGAAGACAAATGGCAACCAACTGTTTTGATGGTGCCTGAGGGCTCTTTTTCTTCACTTTGTGCATGCAACACGAATCTGTATGAATGGTTATAGTCTGCAGGATCCTTCCCTGTAATGATAGTAACTGACTAACCCTCTCATTCTTCTAGTCACTCTTTTGTTGATTTATATGTAAAATCCTTAAGGGGTATAAGAGTGGCCTTTTGAGCCCTTTCTCTCCTGTTGATTGTATACACGTCTGTTTAAAAGAATCATCATTTGTGAAAAAAAAGAGAGAACTTGGAATGATTTAACAAAGAATGCCCTGACAACATCGCCATGAGTAAACAATCCAGTTTTTGATATGCAATGCATATATGGTTTCTATTATTATTATATAAATATAGGTGAGTAAGGAGTGTTTCTTTATACAGCACTTTTTAAAGTTATTTTGTGGAAGGTGCTCCTAAATATGACAGCGAGGTAAACAGCCCAGGCATCATTTGCTAAGCAGAGAAGCTGGGATGGAAGGGCAATGCTTTATGCATAGTTTTCTTTAAAGGGATACATTGTAATCATTAAGGAGATCCAGCAAAATGTAGAGTAGAAATCCTCCTGACAGTATATGAGCAATCTTTAACCAGCAAGTTAGGCCCACAAAGTGTTATTTAAACTTAAAATGGTCAATGGCACAGACGAATGAATATGTGCAAAAATGAGCATTAATCAGTCCCATTAAGCGATGTTGATTCAAAATGAAAATGTGCTTAATTTGTGCCGGTGTTTGCAGTTGGTGGGCAGCAGCACTCGTTTTTGGGGACTGGACCTTATTTTTCATCGTTCGATTGTGACGTAGAGAGAGAGAAAAACAGAAAAGGGAGGAAGGAAGAGGAAGAGGAAGATTCGGAAACAGGAATGAAACAACCATCATGAGCGAAATAAAGAGACAGGAAGTGACGGGAGGCGGAAGAATATGGCATGAGGTGGAATGAAGGCAGCCTTGCTATTCGGCGGCGCTGGCGGGGTTCTTTTGGAAAACTTTGGGCCTTTGTAAATTTTTTCTATACAAATTAAGTATTGTGGCTCCCCCTAGCGCCAAATTAATTGGAGGAAATCAGAGCACGCTATCTTAAATCAGAGATCTCTTTTGACCTACCAGAAAAAAATCTATTGCTCGGGAATCTGAGCAGCTCAGTGGGTGCAATTAAGTGGATTAGAAAGGAAATTAGGATGGGGTTTGGTGGAGGGGTCACATGGAAGTTGCCCCTAGGTTAAATACAATCTAAACAGGGCAGATTTGTGAAGTTCGTGTCGGTTTTTTCCCTAGACATATTTTCCCTTTTTTGTACTGCATTTATTTTTATCTGTAATATAGATAAGTGCAAAAAAGGAGATATTTCAGAGTTGATTGATACGAATAATACAATACAGCCGCTCTTCTTCGTTTAGCAGAGTGCTTCGTGCATTTGTTCATTAGAAAACTGCATTATGGAGGGGAAAGAGGGGGCACAGCTCTGCCCCGGTGTCGGTCGGTCATTCAGGGTGTCTGTAAGAGCAGACTCCGAGCCAGACATCTGGGACAAGCCAGGCCTCACGCATCAATGCTACAAACGATGATATGCGGCCTAGTTGGAAAAAATATGCAGAAGTTCTCTGAAAATGAAAAAAGATTGTGTTAGTGTATATAAACCATCCATCCCTATTGCTTAATTTGAGCCAGTGGTCCTACAACAACGGCCTTTGACTTAGAACAAAAGAGAGAAAGGCTGCTAAAGGGGAAAGGAGAATGGAGTAAAAGACGGGAAAACAGTGGAAAAGGGAGAAAACAGGAATGACAAAGAACCTGCAAGAGTGAGGTAAAGGGAAGGGAGAGTATGGTGGTGGGTGAAACAGGCATGAGGAGAAATAAAAAGACTACAGAGTCTTTGTTCTCCGTGCATCGACATTCTGCAGTGGCCAGTGCTTAATTTGAGCCGGTGGCTGCCGGTGGGGACCGCCAGCACTTAGCTTTCAGCATCACGCATTTACCGAGGGAAAAAAAACAACAAAGCGGAAAGAGGGAGGAAGAGGAAGACGGACAACCCGTCACAATGAGAGAAAGCAAGAACCTGCAAGAGTGAGATAAAGGGGGGGAGGGTCTGTTAGGGTGTTGAAGGGGCAGCAGTTGAATTTAAGGTTACTCAGCCTTGGCATTCGGCGCATCAACATTGTGCAGCAGGCTCTGAGGGAAACTGGACCCGGGGACTTGTTATTTTAGAACTGAAGCACTGCTGACATCCCTTTCCTCTCCTTGAAGGCGATTTACCTGGAAGAGTTGATGTACTTCCTTGTGCTCCTGCATACAGCCACCTGTGCCTGCTGAGGACAGGGTCACTGGAATTTTGCGGCAGTGGAGGGTCAAATTATGCAGCAAGAAAAACACAAATTACGCAGCATAATGCAGCACATGTGATAGTTTACCTCATTATTGTGTAATTCTTACGCTTGTTAACACAGTCTGAGCTATAGTTGTTCCTCGTGTGTACCTGTTTATCACTCAAATGTAGTAATAAGCTACAGAAAGGTGATCTTTGCAAAGGGCCTTCCACTGCCAACCGCATTTTTACTAACTTTTGAACTGTTTAAACTAGCAACTATTTTTATTTTGTTAAAATCTGCAGATTATACTGCAGATGAAGGATTATGTAGCAAATGCAGAAAATCTACAATTTTGCGAAAATTGCTGCAGCCCAGCACTCGGACAATTCGAGTTGCACTGGCTAAGTAGTACCTTTTTTCTGTATAAAGACACTCAGTGAGTGCATCAGCACTTAACACCTTAGACCACAGGACATGCTTGGATGAGCTTTAGTATGGGATAACTTTAGCTGTAGGTGACACAACTCTATATTTGACAATTAGGTCCCCTCATTTTCTGCCTGTAGTCTATGGATTATCTGTCCCTTTGATGGGACATATTTGTTCAAAGCTAGAAAGCTTGACCTTTTACAGTAAGAAGACTTAATGGTGTTCTTACATAGTTGTGCCTTAGAAAATAGTGCACTTGTTCCAAGTAGTTGGCATTGCTGCCTATGAGTGAGAAAGTGCAGTGTCAGGCTATGTTTGAGCTGAGAGTGAGCTTCCACATTGCCTAAAAAAGCAATTTCCAGGGGCAAACAGGATTCTATGGGGTGTGAGGTCAAGGACTTCAATCTTCAAAGAATTGTAGGTCGGCCCTGCAACAGGAGCATGTCTTCAAAACCCATTTCTTTGTGTGTCACTTTACTTATATTTAATAAATCACCATTGGAAAGATCTGATGTCATTATAGTGTGAGATGAAAGAGTGACCTGCAGAACAAATATAGTCTATGGTGATTATTTACATCCAAATCCTGTTCACTCTGTCTCCCTATAGTTATATAAAATAACATTGTACATTCATAGACAACATTGAAGACTCAGTGGTAGATTTACTAATTTCTCATGGAACGCAGTGCAGGAACCTAAGTTGGAATTTGTACTTACACAAAGAAATCACAAATTGAGCACCGATTTTTGGGGAATCCAATGAGATTTTGCCAAATTACCTATGCACTGATAGGTCCGTTCACAAAATTCCACTCGTAGTGTCACAATCGGACCTACCTCATCATGTTCATGTTGAAGTTCACAAATTGTGACGCACAACAATTCATGTCCATCAAAGGAATGTTTAAGAGTTTAACGTGTTTTTCCTTTCACAAAGGGGACGGGTCACTTCCTCCGTTGAGGAGTAGGCAGCCTATCAATAGTTTGGAACTGAAACTGCTTTCACAAACCATCGAAAACTGGCACTACGAATCACAATTTGGAAGGGATGCACTAAACATGCCTCTTCCAAATTTCTAAGTCCAATTTGCTATTCGGTAACCTAACCTGTTACCGAATCGCAAAGAATTAAATTTTAAAAAGCCATTTAGCAGTCAAAAGCTCTTTAAATTAGGGAATCATAATTGGGGAGAGGATGTAGTGTTAAGGCTAGAGCGGTCGACCTCGAAGCTGGGGAAAGGGGTTCAAGTCTCGGCAACGATGCTCAACATCCTGTGATTCTGGGCAAATCCCTTAATCTCCATGTGCCTAATAAAAATTAATGTGTCCATCTGTAATGAAACTGTTGCTCATGTAAAGCACTCTGATACCTGATTTCTCGGGTCTAGTTTGTGCTTTATAAAATAAAAAAATCATCGGCTTTGTGGCCCCCAAAATGTCCTCATACATCTGCCTATTATTCTTAAATTGACGCATTCTGAATGTAAGAATTTGGTTTTGAGGGAATGTCTAATGAAGATTGTAAGAATTATGCCACTCAATGTGATTATATTCAAATGTGACAGCAACCATACTTGTGGATTTTCCTTCATGAATATATAATGAAGCCTTTTAGATGTGTTCCTTAGTGATTGCTCCTGAAACCCTCAATCGGTTGTGGTTTGATGTAACTAAAGCCCCTGCAGCTTTAACAACATACATTGTCGATCTTTACTTCTGATCTGAGGGATTTGCCACCATTACACATAATCCTCACAATTGATTTTTTTCACTTCCATTTGTTATATTCAGCGTGCTAAGCAATTGCTCTTATATACTTTAGACTCCAAGTGTTGCTGTCACAAGCAGAATAAAAGGAAACCTGCCTTAGTTGTGCACACTATTTAATGTTCCTTTTGATATCACAATGATGGGTTTAAAGAGACCTTGAGCATGTAACTTTCACTCCCTTAAGCTAATACCATGTAGTGTCTGTATACTTTCTTCATTCTGTGGCAGCAAGCAATAATGGGGCATATTCTCAAGGACATATCGCAGAGTTATCAGCACTTTATCGCAGCCAAAGTTGCGATAAATTTATCTCCCCTTTAACAAACTGGTGCTAACAGCCCATATCACCAGTTTACCTGTGATAGCAGCCGCAAAACACATCGCCACAGATGACCCCCACAAGTATCGCTAATGAGATGCAGAGTAGGCATTCCCGTGCAAAGAGCCGCTATAACACCACTCCACAACATTCTCAACGACCAACCAGATCGGCGATAAGATCACAAAACACCCAATAAGGTGTGTTAGCAGCAGGAAATCAACATCAGCTCTGACCTGTTGTAAAGCCGGATGACAGCCTGCACCACAAAAGGGAGCCCAGCCCAGAGCAACACCTGAAGGGCAACAGATGCCATGGAGCCAATGATCATGCAGCTGGGAGCCCCAAGGGGCCACAACACCCACCACCACCACTCCCAGGACCCCCCCCCCCCAGTACCCCCCAGCAAAGACATGTCACATCAACTCCACAAAATCATGTTAAAAAAATCCGAATGATGTTGCACAATCACATGTAACATGCATGTGTCGTCACAAAAAGGAGCATCACACATTCACCTTCGAAGTACCAGAAAAAATGTATTCAAAATACCTCAAAAGAACATCAATGACGACTCATGGCGGCTCTCCTCAGGACAATCTGTAGGATACAGCCTGCAAGACAAAAATCCAGATGAGAAGGTGTGCCATACGGTCATCAAGGGACAGAGAGAGAGTGAAGGAGAGAGAGAGATACAGAGAGAGAGAAAGAGAGGGAGAGAAAGAGGAATACGTTAAGAGAGGGAGAGAGAGAGGAAGACGGAAAGAGAGGGAGAGAGATGAAGACGGAAAGAGAGGGGGATAGAGAGGAAGACGGAAAGAGAGGGCGAGAGAGAGGAAGACGGAAAGAGAGGGAGAGAGAGATGAAGATGGAAAGAGAGGGAGAGAGAGAAAGGAAGACAGAAAGAGAGGGAGAGAGAGATGAAGACGGCAAGAGAGGGAGAGAGAGAGGAAGACGGAAAAAGAGGGAGAGAAAGAGTAAGACGGAAAGAGAGAGAGAGAGAGAGAAAGAGAGGGAGAGGGAGATGAAGACGGAAAGAGGGAGAGGGAGGGGAAGACAGAAAGAGAGGGAGAGAGAGAGGAAGACGGAAAGAGAGGGAGAGAGAGAGAGAGGAAGATGGAAAGAGAGGGAGAGAGAGAGGAAGACGAAAAGAGAGGGGGAGAGAGAAGAAGACGGAAAGAGTGGGAGACAGAGGAAGACGGAAAGCAAGGGAGAGAGACACAGAGATAAGAAGAGAGGGACAGAGAGAGAGAGTGCCGACACTGCGCACCCAGGCCTCACTGCTCACCTGCTGCCACCGGTGTGTCTCCAACCACGTGCCGGTATGTAGTGCAGTTCACCAGGTCCCTCATCTGAAACAGATCCCTCCTCTGAAACAGAGTCCAGATACAAGAATGGCAAAGTACATACAATTTTTTTTTCTTTCTTTTTTTATGTTTATAAATCAAAAATAGACTAGCTTAATTGTTCAAGGGAAACAAAAGAAAATAAATTGTTTTAATTTATCAGGGACTCAAGTATGTTTTGTCATCGGTCAGTGGCACCTGGTAGGTGTGCTCATAAAGCCCTCACCCACCAACCTAGTTGGTGGCATGCTTCATCATCGGGCCCACCCAGTGACACCTAGCGTGTCCCGGGTGTGCTTCGACGCCTGACGACAGCGGAGCAGGTATGTCGCTGTGTGTGCGGTGAAGACTGTTATGGATCGTGAGTTTAAAACGGCTTGGCGGGGATCCCAGTGCCCGAGGGCAAACACACTTTATTAGCTGGGTCACCGTCAGCGGTTAAAAATAAGGCTGTTGGATGTTAGAGGCGAGTTACGACCTCCCACATCCTGGAATGTGTCAACATGTTTCAGCCAGTGCCTTATGACTAAGCTGGCTTTCTTCAGGACGGTTAAAAAAGGGTGTGTGCAGTTAAAACTAGTGGGTGTATATCCAGACTATGTGTATACACGCCCTAAAGTGTTTTTCTATGTGTGAGTGGGGGATTCCCATCTCAAGAAAACACGCTACTTTGTCAAAAGTGCTACTTCATGGTTTGAGAAGTGGCATGGGTTGACCAGAGTTCTTGGTCAGAGCCTGCCGTAGACCTGTACTGCCTCTACTGTGACCGGTGCAGCGAAGGAGGCAGTACAGGTCTACGGCAGGCTCTGACCAAGAACTCTGGTCAACCCATGCCACTTCTCAAACCATGAAGTAGCACTTTTGACAAAGTAGCGTGTTTTCTTGAGATGGGAATCCCCCACTCACACATAGAAAAACACTTTAGGGCGTGTATACACATAGTCTGGATATACACCCACTAGTTTTAACTGCACACACCCTTTTTTAACCGTCCTGAAGAAAGCCAGCTTAGTCATAAGGCACTGGCTGAAACATGTTGACACATTCCAGGATGTGGGAGGTCGTAACTCGCCTCTAACATCCAACAGCCTTATTTTTAACCGCTGACGGTGACCCAGCTAATAAAGTGTGTTTGCCCTCGGGCACTGGGATCCCCGCCAAGCCGTTTTAAACTCACGATCCATAACAGTCTTCACCGCACACACAGCGACATACCTGCTCCGCTGTCGTCAGGCGTCGAAGCACACCCGGGACACGCTAGGTGTCACTGGGTGGGCCCGATGATGAAGCATGCCACCAACTAGGTTGGTGGGTGAGGGCTTTATGAGCACACCTACCAGGTGCCACTGACCGATGACAAAACATACTTGAGTCCCTGATAAATTAAAACAATTTATTTTCTTTTGTTTCCCTTGAACAATTAAGCTAGTCTATTTTTGATTTATAAACATATAATCCGGGGGATAAGGACTAGCTTTCTGGTCCTCTCTCTCCTTCTTGATACACGCACAAAGTACATACAATACCACATGACAACATCACCTGTCCACCCCTGCGCACCCAGGCAGCTGCATCCCAGTCCCTCCCGGTGCCCAGCGGTGCATGCCCACTCCTGCGCACCCAGGCCTCACTGCTCACCTGCTGCCACCGGCTTTTCGCAATGAGGGCCCACCACGTGCCGGTGCAGGCCCCAAGCCCGGGGCCCGTGGACATGGCACCCTCCACATCATGCAGCCCTGCCCGCATGCCCCCAGGTCTCACATTTGATTCTGGGTCTTGATATCGCAATGGCCCAGAACATATCAGTGCACAGGGCATCATCACAGGCTGCACACCCGCTCAGCCCTTTAGGAGCCACTAATTCTGTGATCCAGGAGGCGACACCATGTGGTGGTAGGCCCCCACTGCATGCTGGCTCTGGCATACACTGCGGTCCAGCAGGGCACACAAATCTTTAGCAGTCTGGACCGCCAGGATGGGGCATCATCGCAGTCTGTGCTTCTACCTCAGTGCACCGAAAGTCACCGTCCTGTGGCGGTGTGCCTGACCAGCCACAGTGCCTCTTGAGCCACTAACTCTGTGCAGCTCAAGTCGGCAACCCTGTCTTCTGAGATATTGAATGGCCTCTGAGACGATGGCCTCAGCGGCATCGATGCCATGTGTATGTGGGCCTGCACTGTCCACTGCCTCCGGCCTCAACTGCGGTACACCAGGGTTCACACATCAAATCGAGTCTTGACTGGCCCGGACGTCGCATCACCGCAGGAGGGACACGCCACCACCGCCAGGAACACCTCCAACCGCCAACTGCCAGAGTCGAAACAGTAGTCCTGATAGACTAACGGAGTTGCTCTCACCTGTAGTGGATGCCATCATCTGCCAGATACCTTGCTCAGCACTCCAGGTACCACTAGCTCAGTGTACCGCAACCCATGGACCGTTACTGATTGAGTTTTGTGCTGTGGAGAGGTTAACGCAGCAATGTCACCTTAGTGAGTGTGGGAGACCTGGGACAATGATGAGGGAGATGATGCAAGTGTAACACACCCCACTGCAGCTGCATCAGGTATATTCCGAAGGAACACAATCCTAGACAATTCATTCACATGAGAACGCTCAGCTCTGGTGACCCAAACTCAGTGCACTGCAACTCACGGACACCTATGTTTGGATATTGGGTGACCTCTGTACTTGCTCCGGCTACCACCATGATGCTTCGCAGTTGTTTATGTAATGTTGGTGTTTTCTGTCTCTGTTTTAATTGTGATCACTGTTGAAGTTGTTGCCAGCACCAGGCACTCCATACGGGCTGGCTTACACTCACCCCACACCCATCCAGCACAGGTGTCACTGTACATGTGACCCTGGCAATAAAGGGGCCGGGCGCCCGTGCCCGTAGCCAGTTTTACAAACTATCTGAGTGTGTCCATGAGGTCATAATGTATGCATGAGGGCCTCCAGGCCCTACAACATTACATGGTGCTGTGTTCAGCGGACGCAACCATGTCACCGCAGGCAGCGGGTGTGACCTTGGACATTTAGCTTTGTCGTCACCCACTCAATGCGTAAGGGGATTGGACTGGGCCGTCGTACTCAGGTCCAGCGTGGGTGTGGGTGTATGATATTAGTGTGGCTCTTTGCTTTGTTCAGTACAGGAAATGTGCAAATGCATGTGTCTCTGTCGCAGTGTGGGTATCCTTTGTGGGGTGTAGGTGGTCCCTGATGGAAATCAGACATCCACTTCTGTGTAATATTTCGGCTTCCATGAGCTCTGACGCCACCTGCACCTGTTCGGCCACATCCTTTTGGCATTCTGACACCTGGCATTGGAATGCCATGTGTGCCTCTGTGATGTTGACATTGTGTTGACATGTATGTTGGCGCATTGTTTTTGTTTACATGCAGACTGTATGACAATGTACAATGTGACTATTTGTGAGGTGCTGGATTTTGACACGGGACAGTGGACATTTAGACTACATGACAGATGTGAGGTTGTACGCGTTAATTTCCATCTCACAGTTTCCTGCTATGTTAGATGTTATTGGCCTGCTTCTGCGCATGAGCGGACCCAGGTGTGTCCTCTGTTCTGCAGTGTTGGTATTGCACAATGTATCACATTGTCGTCAATGTAGATGTGCTGTTCTTGCTATGTGTGTCTGCTGCAGTGTTCCGCGTGTATCAGGGACATGGTCCAGGGTCATTGTGGGTGTGCAGTGTGCTACACATCGTTGTGCATGTGTGCCATTGTGCCCATCTCCCTCCGTTCCCCCAGTCCCTGGTCGATCCTCACCCTCTTGTTGTGTCAGGTCCTATCAGGCTGTTTCCAGACTCCCAACTCCTGGCACCGTCTCCACACTGTTGACTGTGGCCTCCGTTTCCTCCAGCTCCTCCTGTGGTGCATTACTCCCACCTCCTGTCGTCGTTGCTGCCTTCCTGTTGGCAGCAGGTTTGTCCTTGGTTTGGTTTTCACATCATGCCCTCCATTGACCTCCTCGACACTCTGACAGCATTCACGGTAGTCCAATTGTGGGTCCGTTTATGGTAGTGTTCTGTCACCTTCGTGACGCTGGTCCAGTTTGCCTGCGGACTGCACCCCGTCTTCCTCTCCCTCTTCTCCTTGGCCTTCCCCGACCCCTTTGTTCCTTGCTGGTGGTCTGTGGGGCTTGTGGGGTTCGCGATGGCCTCTGCGAACGGTCTGGGTGCATCTATGTTGCTACGCACTTTGGATTGTTTTTTGTGTGTTCTTTTTGTTGTATTTGTAGTGCATTTTCCCTTCAGACGCGTGGGATTTGAAGGCCTGCCTCTGGTTTTCGCTGCTTTTTGTATCGCGATTGGCCTCCACGCATCTTTTTTGCATTCGTGTTTCGCATTTTTGCGGCATCGCGTTGACTTTATCTCGGACATTTGACGGTTTGTTGGGGGCCTATTGCATGGTGCCTCTGTGTTGTGAATACTTAGTTAACATGGCGGAATTTTCTCATGATAGACTGTGATGTTGAAAGTTGCGTTAAGTTAATTTTGCGCTGGTTATCACACGTTCTTGAGAATATCCCCCAATGTTTTCTCCAAGGAAGTCGGTGATTGATTCCTCTAATGTACTGAATGTCTTAACATTGCTTGATAGGTATTTAGAAAAGATACATTCTTTATTTATATCATTATTTTGCTTTTTTCCTGATTGGTTCTCATACTCCAGTCAACCTCAAATGCAGTATTAATTTGGGCAGATACTGGCTTCCTTTTTAGCCCATACTTCAACTATCTAGACTTCATTAGTGGATGGTAATGTCCTGTTACAAAGGACAGTTAATTTGCATTTTGTGAGATGACATCACTTTCTTTCAATAAAGTTAATTAAATGCAAGTTACATGTCACAGATTTTATTTGAACTTTTCATTATTGGTAAGTAAACCAGGTGCTTCTGTGAGATTGCGACACAAATGTTGGTGCTTTATTACTAGGTGTCCTTTGCTGCATTATACCAACTGTAGCAAAACACTTTTTATTGTGCAGAAGGCAGAGGTATTGACCAATTGGTTGGTTTGGTCAACACTGCACACCAACATACCGTCACCGTGGTCTTGGGGCACTGAATGCTCTAAACCGCAACGAACTACCAGGATTCGTAAAACATCTCTGTGGGATCAACCGCGTCTCGGACGCCCTCCTCTGTCTCATATAATCCACCAAGAGACGGCTCTCTGATGGAAGAGAGTGTCTGGGATATTTGTGTTTGGAATGCCCTAGTGCACGATCACTGTTTGAGTTCTTGACACTAAGGCTTAAAGGCAGGACACAATGAGAATTTGCTCATTGGAAAATCTCAATTTTCGAATAAATTTAATTTATCAATGTTGCACCTCAGGAGATAGTATGGTAAAGTGGGTTACGAAAAGTAATTCTCGACTGCCTACTCTTCTGTTTTTTTCATTAAGTAAGGAACTAGAAGCTGGTTTTTGCACACCTTAGCTCTCTGTTTGGAAAACAGTGTTTTTCATAGGTAAAAACGAGTCTGTCTGATAAAATATTTTATTGCCTATATAACGCATTGTTTAACAGGCAGGAAGTGCAAATTCTGGCATGCCTAAACACGCTCATATCTCATGAGATCTGTAATTAGACAAACCATGTAATTGTTATTTTTTAAATTCCAAATGAAAAAAATAGGATTTGAGTGATTGCCCAAGGAAGTAAACCACGTCCAAAAGTTTTCACTCTCACAGATTACTTTGACCTCGATTTTACCAGTTTCCAATTTAAGATAGGTAGCAGTGTTGCAGATTGCCTGTTTCACTCAGTTGTAAATTAATTTCGATTTTACCAAATTTTAATAACATTACTTTGAATATGCTTAAAATGCATTGTCTGCGCCATCCCTTTGCATTGCTCTTCAAGGTTTGCTACATCACATTCAAGATGCTTCCATGAAGCGTACTGTTTATGCAGCTGAAAAGCTGTGAGGCTCCAGGGCTGCTAGAAGATATGCCATATTTCAACTGCAAATTTCAAGATTTAAGCACAACACATTTTCTAATCAGGCCTGAGCTAATCAAGCTTTTCCTCGGAGCTGCATCTCATTTATGGAAATCCCTATACATTTCCTCTGTGACACATTTCGGGTTTTCTTTCAATGTAGCTTACTTCTAAAACTCAAATTTTGACTATGCCTACTATTGATGCCTGAGTCTTTTTTTCAACACAATTTAATATTCACAATACAGTGTCAGCTTTGTCTGATTCTTAAAAAAAAAATCTGGTTTCTTTGGATTACTTTATTTTGTATATTATGTCTAATTGTGTTTCTCATTTTTTTGTACAGCGCATTTCTCCATCTTAAAACAGTCTACTTTAAATGTCTAATACATAACTATATTAATTTTGATTTATGTTGATCTGTGATTTCATGGTGAACTTATTGTCAATGATGATTCCGAGGTTTCTGGTGTGATTGGAGGGAATGGGTGCAGGACCTAAGTCTGATGGCCAGCAGGAGTTGTTCCATGTGTTGCTACTGTTGCCAAAGATCAGTACTTCTGTCTTGTCTGTGTTGAGCTGCAGGCAGTTGTTCTTCATCCAGTTGGCAGCGTTTGTCATGCATCTGTGGAAGTTGGTTCTGGTGGTGGTGGAGTTGTCTGTGAGTGAGAGGATGAGTTGGATGTCGTCTGCATAGGTAATTATGTTGAGACCGTGGGGTCGGACAATGTTGGCCAGCGGAGTCATATATGTGTTGAAGAGCGTGGGGCAGAGGGATGAGTCCTGGGGGCACCGCAGTGATCTCCATTGGTTCAGAAGTGAAAGGTGGGGGGTGGATCCTCAGCATTCTTCCGGTGAGGAAGGAGGTGATCCATCTGAGCGTGTCCCCTTGGATGCCGATGTGGAGTCTTTCAACCAGAGTGTGGTGAGATACGGTGTGGAAGGCTGCCGAGAGGTTGAGGAGGAAGCTGCTGTTTCCCCTCAGTCAAGGAGGGTTCGGATGTCGTCGGTGGCTGCAATCAGGCCAGATTCCGTACAGTGATTGCTGTGGAAGCCGAATAGGGAAGCGTCGAGTAGCTGGTTCTGTACAACGTGTGTCATGAGTTGATTGTTGAGGATCTTTTCCAGTACCTTTGCTGGGAATGGGAGCAGGGAGATTGGCCGGTAGGTTTTGAATTAGCTGGGGTTGTTGCAGGGTTTGCTCAGTAGTGGTCTGACTTCGGCGTGTTTCCAGTTGTCAGGAAATATTGCAGTGGTAATAGAGGTGTTCAGTATGGTGGTGAGTTCCTGGCAGATCCTTTGGTTTCCGAGGTTGAAGATGTGGTGCAGGCATGGGTCTGTGGGAGCTCCCAAGTGGATGGATTTCATAGTGGAGGTGGTGTCCTGGGTGGAGACGATGTTCCCGGTGGTCAGTGTGTGGTTCGTCTCTGTATGGTGGTGGTGTGTCTATCGAGGAAGTCCCAAGGTGTGGGTCGGGGTTCGAAGTTTCTGTATCTGATTGCAGTCTTGTTGTGGAAGTAGTGGTCGTGGTTGTCACACAGCTCCTGTGAGGGTGTAGTGTTGTTTTCGCTGGCAGCCGGGATGGAGAATTCTTTAATGATGGTAAAAAGTTCCTTTTATGTTGTTGGTACTGGTTTTGGTGCGTGCAGCAAGGGCTGTCTTCTTTGTTGCCTTCAGCAGGTAGTGGAAAAGGTTGAGAGAGTTCTTGAAGACTGCCCTGTTGGAGGTGTCCTTGCTGGTGCGCCATCTCCTCTCAAACTGTTTGCTGTCTCGTTTCTCTGTTCTGAGTTCTTGGGTGTACCAGCTGGCCTTTTTAGAAGATTTTCTCTGTTGCTCTTGTTGGAGATGATGCTCTGTGTGCAATAGGTGATACAGGCGTTGAAGTTTTTCACTCCCTGTTCGAGGTTGGTGGTGGTAGCAGGGTTGGAGGTGTTCACGTCGCTCGCCATGCTGGTCTCTGAGATTTTGTTCCACCTCCAATGGGAGGTATTGGTTATCTTGGGGGTGGCGTTGTTGGGGCTGGAGAGGTTGAAGTGGACAATGGAGTGATTGGTCAATGTGAGTTCTGTGGTATGGTTGTATTTGATGCAGTTGCTGGAGGTGAAAATTGGGTCCAGCGTGTGCCCTGAGGTGTGTGTAGGGTCATGGACGATCTGGGTCAATCCGAGGCCGCTAATTTTGTTGAGGATGTATGCAGTATTTTTATCTTTGCAGTCGTCGATGTGGAAATTTAGGGCACTAAGGAAGATGTAGTCCTTGGAGTCTAAGGCTAGGGGCGCAATGAAGTCTAAGATGGTGTTGCAGAAGCTGGAACACTGGTCTGGCAATCGGTATGCGAGAGTGCCTCTGATCGTTGTCTTGTTGTCTGTGTGGAGCTTAAAGTTGAGTTGTTCCATAGGGGTGGTGGTATTGTCAGTGGTGGTGGTACACTGTATGGTCTCTGGGTGGATGATTGCTGTTCTTCTTCCCAGCTTGTTGGTGCGGTCCTGGCGACTGATTCTATATCTGTCAGGGATTACTGTGGCAATGTCTGGGGCAGAGGTAAGTTTTAGCCAGGTCTCAGTGAGGAAGACGATGTCGGGTGCTAGGGTGGCGATGAGGTCCCATAATTTAGTGGAATGCGTGCATAGTGAGTCTGTGTTGAGAAGGGTGTATGTAATTTCTTTTTTTGTTCAGGTGGTTTCTGTGGTGTTTTCGGGGTGAGGCTGGTTGATGGGCTGGTGTATGTGCAGTGGCAGGTGAAGTGACTGTGGTGCATGTGAAAGGTCCTACTGTGGAGCGTGGGTCTGCGTGGTGGAAGTGTTTGTTACGGCATCTGGGATTGAGGGTGTAGAGCTCAGTGATGGTGTATCGTCTGGAGGGCCAAGGGTCGTGGAACTGGGTGCGGTCCAGTTGCAAACGGGCACAGATGGGCTTGCCCTTAGTGGGCCTTCACCGCACCAGCGGCGCACACATTCCAAGTGCCCATTTCGTCTGTCCGCTGCGCTGTTGCACTGTGGCCTCCATTAAATAGGTCCTGGGGCGGCGGTGCTTCTGTTTGCAGGAAAAACAGTGAGTGGGTACACCCGGGCAGGAAAACCCAGCACAGGATCAGTCTGGAACAAGCAGGAACTGGAAATCACAAGCAGGTGGCAAGCTAGGTGTCCAGGTGCCAGGGATGAGGCTTCAGATCGACAAATACAAGGGGAATGGGGCTAATTAGTATTAGAGAAAATGAAACTTGAAAAGAACATACCGGCAGTGTTGATAGCATGAAGAAATGTCAAAGGAATAGAAGATACATAGTTTGTCGTCAGAGGTGACATAGCAAAGGTTCCTTTACACTTGGCGGGGACAGTTGAAGATTGGCCCTCCCTTTGGCATTCCAGGGGTATGGACACATCTTTGCTCAAGTAAGTAGGCTGCCTTAATAAGTGGGTGTTTCAACACAAGCCAAAAGACAAGTGGCCAAAACAATGAGCAAACTGGAACCAAGCTACTTCAATTTTATATAGGGAACTCCGATCCCAGAGAAATGTACTGGGAAAGAAAAATAAGGCAACTCATTGGTGATAAATAGTGAAAACACAAAATTGTTAAAAATGATCTGCAATAGTGTTGATAGATTGCTACCGCATTGGCTGAGTCAGGCACCTCCACTGAGAACATACAAAGAATAAAAGTTAGCACATCACCAATACCTCAGTGGGGGAGCGCATAGAAGTGGCATGGAGCAATTTGTAAGGAGGGGGCACTTACTGGCTTCTTTTCTCAGCTGAACACACATTGATGCCAAGTAAATAGGCTATCATATAAGGGTGTGTGACCTTTACTCAGGTAGGAGTATTGCCTTGCAATAAAGTCAAGGTACAACTGGCCAAAACAATGAGCAAACAAGAGCCCCGTTGCTCCATTTTCATCTGAGAGCTCCCAACTTTGTGAAATGTACTGGAAAAAAGACAACGAATATGTGAAAAATAGTCAAAGCATAAAACAATAAAAAACTATCTGTTATCGTGTTAGTAGATTGCTATATGATTGGTGCCCCAGGCACCTCCACTGAGAAAAACACAAGGAAATAAACGTTTGCACACACCCAGTGCTTGCTTGCATGACCATGGGGCACTTTGCAGTTTTCACATAAATTTTTGTTTTCTGATGTCAAATTTCCATTGCTTCCACAGTAGCTCAACAGGAGTTGGGAAATTGTTATGAGCCTTTCACTTTCAAGTAGACAGATTTTATTCCAATCTTAATTGGTGATTGTTCTTTGTAAACACGTGAAATTAGTTTAAAAATCCAAGCACAGCTCTTGATTGTTTGTTGTGCCTATTTGCTTTGAGTACATTCTACATCATGAAAAACACCCTATCAATGATCAATGTGGCTCTAAGAAAAGGCATATGTTTGCATGATGACTCCCCCACCCCCCAAAGTTTTGTTGCACAGGGTCTCTGCTAACCATGCTCCAGCGCATGTGCGCTGACCCCTAAAACACATGTGCAATTGGCTAATCCCTGATTATCATACTTAACTTACCTATAAGTTCTTGATGCATGTGCCCATGACCTATAAGTTAAATGGTACTAGTAAACTGCAGCACTTTTTTGTCACACTAGAGTGACCATGTAAAACATGTCTCTGGGCCTACCACAGCAGTCAAGCATGGCTGTTTTAAAACTGCCATTACAGCTTGTTAAAATAATGCTTTTAACAGGCCTAAACTTCCCTTTTTAATACCTATAAGGCACCCCAATGGGGCAGGGTCCATGGTATTTAAAAAGCAGGACATGTGTTCTTAGATTTTACATGTTCTGCCAGTGAAAAATGTCCACATTTGTTTTTCACTGCAGCAAGGCTGGCTCTCCCATAGAAAAATACTGGTATACATTATAACACCTTGAAATGCATAACTTCAGTTTAGGAATAGCTAGAACCATCGTTCTAGGACTCAAATTTATAGGAATCCAATCTGATGGCCAACTGAGATCTTGAATAACTGTCTTGAAAAGGCCACTTTTAGAACGTTGTCATTTTCCCGACTAAAGACTCCAGTAGCCTTTTCAGAGTTAATCCCTAACTGTTACCTGGCAGCCTGCTCAGAGTTGTGAATGATTTCCTAGACCTGCCCACGCCACTATCCAAGTAGTGTCAGGCATAAAAGTGGCACCCCTGAATACCTTCTTCAGAACACCTCTGCACCGGTGGAAGACAGAAGAAAGAGTGCCTTTGCTGTTGAACCTGTGGCGAGATACCCCAGGGCTGGGTTAGCTGCCATTTGTACCCAGGACTGAGAAGAGGTCTCTACGGGTCAGTTGTCTGACTTTCTGTTAAGCTACAGAAACACAAAAGCTGCTAGAAGCCCACTCTCCTGAACAGCCCAGATGACCAGTTCCAGCTGGGCTTGCCCTAGCCCCTATCGGAGGCTACTCCTGGATTCCCGACCCCCCAAGCTTTGTCCCTAAGGGCTTGGAGCCTTTGGATAAGTGTCAGAGTGCACTTCTCCTGCCTAACACTAAATGCTGGAACTTACAACATTTTTCAAGGATTTTTGATAAAAGAACCAGAGGCTACCACCGGACCGCCGCCAAGCCACATCCGCCAATGCCGAACTGCAAGTCAGACTCAATTTGCTGGTAGCCCTGCTAAAAGGATTCTGACTTTCAAAACTGTTTCTAAGTCTGAACATAGAGGACTTCACTGTGACCAATGCTGTACAGCACCCTACTGCCAGTGACACTTTCCTAGCACTGATCTTCAGAATTTGTCCACTCTGAGTTGTCTCGTCTTTGGCGCTGAGAGTCTCAAACTTACCACCAATGCCAAACCACCCACAGAGGTCCTGCACTGCAGCAAGCCACCATCAAGGAGTCCCTCTTTGGATCCAGTTTCCACCTCGACCTACTGATGACCTCGTGGATGAAGATTTTCTCCAAGAAAAAAACCAAGCCAGAAGATAAACTTTCCCCCAGGTCAAACCTGATCCTTGTGTTCAACCCACGCTCAGCATTAAAGTTTGACTTTGACCTGGTTTAGCCTGACCAGATAACCGTGATTGGATCTTTGCATGTTTTGGCACTAGAAACATCTAAAACTTTGAAAAATCATATCTCTTGTTAACTACAACAGATATTTGTCTATTTACTAGTTAAAATTGACTCTTGTTTTATATATTGGAGTGGGAGTTTTACTCTGTTGTGTTTTCTACTTTTTAACTGTTTTAGTACTGATAAATACATTACACATGTCTCCTAAATCAAGCCTGTCTGCCCTGTGCTACAGCTACCAAGGTTTGAGCACAGGTTTAAATTATTGAGATCTAACTGGACCTCGTAAGAAATAGTGCTATTATTACCATCTACTTCATCTAACAATACACTTTCTCACAGTTGCACATCCAGAAAACTGAATAAAACTTAGCCTCAGCTGAGAAACTGAGGAACACCAAATTCTCCTTTTCTCTCGCAGTTTCAATCTATCTCTCTCTCGTCTCTCCAGTCCTCTGGCTTCAAAATTAAAAATATATGCAGAGCAGGGGCCCAACACTTTTTTGGAGCCTGCCTCCAGGTTTGCTAAATGCCAAGGCTTCTTATTCTTAACTGCACCTCATGCCTCTTTCTTCCACCAGTGCCAGTGGCTGAAAGAGGCTGGTTGAAGAAAGTCAATGTTTGCAAGAGGCTGACTTAAAGCCCCCTCTATGTATATTGCACGTAATAGGCTTGTTTGACTGCTGCACTCTCAAACCAGGCCTAAAAATATCATTAAAAGGTTAGAAGGTATATTTGCTGACAACATTATAATTTTAAAGAATATCATGGAGTTTTGAAAGCTCCTTTACCCAAAGATGTAATCAGGCTGCAAAAGTACAGGCTGTGGATCTTATGTAATTGAAGGATTGTGGGCAAATACGAGAGATGAATTAAGTGGCAGCATTAAGCGAAGGATTTTGTTGTTTCTTAAAACAAAGGAGTTACAAAATGTTCAGACATGTTTAAATATGTTTCTTAAAATAAAACACAGACGGTATCCCACTGCTAGATAACACACATTTTTCGCCAGGGGATTACACAGTGTTCCAGCTAACCCATGGTGAAGGGTGAAATTAAATTTTTTAATGGACCATATTTTACGCTGACCTTAAAGTCATTCCAAATCTAAAAATAAATGCTAGCCAGGAGCCTCAGATAGCAGCAGACTAGAAAAGAAACAAAAACTGTATGCCATATAACATATGTTGTGTAGGCCTGACTGCTTTTGTAGCTTACACACCACCTGCAAGGTCTTTCAGGGCATCCTCTCAAAGACCACACCAGGAAGTGCACATAACTCTCCAGCATTTCTCTAAATAACGTCTGGAAAGTTGAGCTTAAAAGAAACTTCCCAAAGTCACTCCTGATAAAGTGGAGAAAAGGGTGTTGCTGCCAGCCGTGGTCCTTGCAGGTAAGAGTGGTGGGGCGATGGGGCAGGGTTTGGGGGTGGAGGGGGGGGGGGGTGATTTTGACGGACTATGATGAGGGAAAAATTATTATTTATTGAATGTTCCCTCGTCATCGTCGGTCGAAATCCCCCCTCACCCGGCCCCACCGCTCGTACCTGCATGGGCCACGGATGTTCGCTGCTCATGTCTGCTCGGTCCAGAAGAGCGTCACTCTAGCCTGGAAAGCACGCCAGAGGATATTTTCCCAGTTCCCTTATGGGGATGTATGTTATTTACTGCTGTGGAGAAATAATGCTCCTAGGTATTGTGCCTGATACTGAAATGTTGCAATGATTCATTATTTTGCAGTGTGATTTGTAAAGCCTACAGTGCTTTTATGGCAATACATTTCAAAGATTGTGCTGTACAATAAATTGTCAGCATATTTTAAAAACAAATCTTAAGAGGAAAACCTCCCTCTCACAACCCCCAGAATGCCCAAGTGAGCTCGCGCTTGCTGCACTCACGGCCTCTGTGCACTATGGGGCCAGCGGTGACACATCTCCTAGGACGGATTTTAGCTCCCGCTACCAACCTGGATTGTCTTCAGGTTTATAACTGGACTGTCCTAAAGAGTTGTTCATTCAATTTCATCCATTTTTCCTTCAGGACTGCTCAACTAAATGTACAATGACTATGCATTGTGTATTACGACCCTGGTCCAGCCTTTGAAGAAATGTAATCACTCATTTACATATAACAGAAATATTATCCATTAACATTCAATGTTAACATTTGAAATTTTAATATGCCGCCAGCTGCAGAATGCTGATAAGTGTTGCATACATGAAGAGATGGACATGATCTTGTCCAGTGGTACAACCAGCTGCCTCTTCTGAGCTCTGCTCCTCCTTACCTGCCAAATTACTTGAGAAGGTCATCAACCAACAACTCACCGAACACCTCGAGAACAACAACCCGCTGGACACCTCCCAGACCAGCATTTGCACCAGCCACACCACCAAGACTGCCTTTATCATCGCCACAGAAACAGCAGAACCCTCCTCAACCTGGGTAACACACCAGCCCTGATCCTGCTCGACCTTTCGGCAGCATTCAACACAATATCCCATCACACCCTCATCAAGAGGCTCATCCATATGGGGATCCATGGAGACGCCCTCAGATTGCATCATTCCTCACAGGACGTACGCAGAGAATCCACCTACCTCCTTTCAAGTCAGAACCCAAGAGCATCATCTGCGGCATCCCGCAAGGTTCATCCCTCAGCTCCACCCTGTTCAACACCTACATGCCGCCCCTGGCCAACATTGTCAGAACATTGTCAGAACCCATGGAATCAACATAATGTCCTATGCAGATGTCAAAAAAGAATTGAATGTTCCCTGGGTTTTTGATTTCAATGGGGAACTAAGTCATTCACTCATCACAACATGTTTCCATATAGCCTATTCGCCAATTATATGCTATAGTAGAACCACAAAGACATAAACTATTTCATGTACACAAACATCAGAATTTTTATTATAAAAAGATTTTGTTTAAAAAAGTATTTGATACATTATAAGACATGAATTCATCACGATTGGTTAAAAACAATATCTGTCTATTCAGTGGTGCTTAGATTTCGGTGTTTTTGTGGTCAAATTTCTAGACACAAAAGTACAGAGGTCAACACACTTTCAAAGACATCAATTGCAATAGCAAATAATAATAAAATGTACAAAATCAATACATCCCCAACGGGGTAGTCGCGTTTCGGTGGTTATGGCAATATGCCCCACCTTCCTCAGGACAATTCTGATGTACACATATATCTCTAAAAATATCCCTTTCTGCTCAGGACATTTGATTGAAGTAAAACTTCTTTGGCGGCTTATCGTAGTCTCGCTCTTCTGTGTTTAAGCAAGGCACTTAATATTGCTCGCAGTGTATATTCTTTTCCATTTCTCTGGCAGTTATGTTCAATTCTGCCCTTAGTTAGGGTAATCAGACGTTTACATCGGTGTAGGCTTCTATTAGGTTGTCTCAGTGATTTGGATTTATTTAATCTATTTTCCTTGAGGTCTTTCTGGTATGGTTGTTTCCAGTTTACCGTTTTTATATTTTGAAATTTTGCTGATTCCAACTCTTATAGGATTGGATATAAGTTCCTGATATGGTTAAACCCTTGTTACTCATGTAGTAATATGGACTTCCTTCAATTGTCCTTCTTGACAAGGGGCTCGTATTGTCGGTTATGTAACTCCTCCACCGATGTATCCCAATATCTCAATTACCGAAAAAGTGCAGATGTCACCCAGCTCATCATTCCAATCTCAGAAGACTCCTCCACCACCAAGACCAACTTCCACAACTGCATGACGAGCGTCGCTGACTGGATGAAGACCAACTGCTGAAGCTCAACACCGACAAGACCGAAGTGCTGATCTTCGTAAACAACATCTCCAGGCAGAACGACACCTGTTGGCCTGCCAAACTCAGACCCTCACCCTCACGGACAGACCATGCACCTGCTGACTCAACTACGCCAATGCACTCATTGCAGGAATCTTCATCCAACTCCTGAAGAAACTCCAGACCATTCAGAACTCAGCAGCTAGGCTCATCCTGAACCTCCCCAAAAGTACCCACATCACCCCCACCTCAGGAACCTCCACTGGCTCCCCATCCAAAAAAGATGCCAATTCAAGATGCTGACACACGCTTACAAGGCCCTCCATCAACAGCATGCATCAACCATCACCTGAATTAACACCAACCTTTCAGACACCGGCACTCCGTCGACTGCGTGCACCCCCTGCATTCATCAGAGCCACAGCAGAGGTTGCTCCTCTTCCTACATCACCTCCAAGTCTTGGAACGACCTTCCCATCCACCTCCGAATAGCACCTTCTCTCCCAGGATTCAGAAAGGGACTCAAGACATGACTCTTCAACCGACAGCAGCAAGACACCGGTGCTTGGATACCCTCAGAGGTGATTAGCCGCGGTCTACAAATCCTGATTGAGTGATTTACTCATTTATAGGAACAGCAAGGGGATATTGATTTAAAATAATCATGCAACTTAAAAACAATTCTGAAAAAGATCTGCAAATCTTTCTCCTTCCGCTGTGAAGCAATATTATGCACAAACGAAACTGTTGGTGGAAAAAAAATCAGTTTCAAAATCTGAAGCCAGTGTGAAAGGCAAAATATATTTGGCTCTTGTGGCTGAAAACCTGCCGTGTGAGGTGCTAAAATGCTGGGATGGAAATCAGGGAAAATATTAGAGATAGCTGGAAATCGTTTAATAATATAAACTTATGCGCTAGTATAAGGGAATCCATAGAATACAGACTTGGGGCCAGATGTATCAAGATACACTTTTGCGATTCTCAAATAGCGATTTTTTGAGAATCGCTATTTGAGAATTGCAAAATGGTATGTTTGTAGAAATTCGCTATTTTTTGTGATTTCTTAAAATTCCTTAATTGCGATTAGCAAATTGCTAATCGCAATTAAGGAATAATTTCCCATTCATTTTTATGAGCCAGGAGGCCCATAGGAATGAATGGGAAATTATTCTCAATTTGCGATTCGCAATTTGCTAATCGCAAATTGAGAATAAATTGAAGGGTGCAGGGGTGTCCAAAGGACACCCTGTTGCACCCCTGAAATAAGCATGGGTGCACATGTGGTGCACATACATGCCCTAAGGGCATGTATGTGCATCACATGGCACTTTGAAAAATGCAAAAATGGGCATTTTTCAAGAAATTCGCAAATTACCACCACTTGAAGTTGGTGGTAATTTGCGATTCCTTAGGGACAATTAGCAATTTGTTTTTCCTTCATACATTGCATTTAAGGAATCGCAAATTTTGCGATTCCTTAAATGCAATCGCAAAATAAGCCTTCCTTATTTTGCACTGAAATTTGCTACATACATATCATTTTGCTCAAATGAGTTCTGCGAATTTCGGCGTTTGCGAACACATTTGAGCTTCATACATCTGGCCCCTAATACTTAGAATATTCTACGAATCTGTGACAAATATTACAGTACATAGCCACCAATGTGACCGGACTCAAAGTGGTAGACATTGCTTATAGCTTGAGAAATGGGGGACTGAAGGCCAAGGAAAGCCGAGGGAACAATACGCCTTGGATGTGAAAATTCACAAAGAAATGAAACTCGTTTCTTCTGAACACAGTGTCATCCATGAAGCTAGGTGATGACATCCTCCTCAATGCCATCTGCACATGCACCACAGAATCATGCAGGTAAAGAGTCCACAATCTTGGGAAACTCGCTGCAGACATTCTTGAGTTACTTATGTGCAGGTCAGTTGGTCTACATTTCATTTCTTGCATTTGTTTGGTGAAGCAAATGCTAGTACAAAATTGCACTGGCTGTCTGTGTAAGCAGGCCAAAAAAGACCTTCAATTTGACACCTAAAATGATCGAAAACTACAACAAACCAATCAGAATAGCATGCATACCTTGCAACAGTATTTTATTTAGTTATTTATTAATTTTTGAGTTTTATGTGGGGCTAGCTAGCCCCGACTGAGTGTATCAGAGCGTGTTACATGTTATGTGATTACTTTTACAAGAGCTATATGAGAGGATTCGTATGAGCCAAAGTTGAAGAACAATACAGCATTAAGAGGTTACATTTGTGGGAAGAGGAAGCCTGCTGAGCTTGAGAAGGTATACCAGAATATTGCGGTCATATTGTCTGACCTAAATAGTCTTCAAAAATATTGCCTACTTGGTGTTAATATTAGAAAATCTGGCCACGAATGGAATTACATTTTCACTACCAGAGTAGTGAAGCTACATGTCAGGCTGGATGCTGTTCTAGTTAGTGCTTCTGCCCGGCTCTGACATGCCTGTGGTCTTTGCATCCTACCATAATTGATATTCACACTCAGCCCAGACAGCCAGGTCTGGAGGCATAGGATTCACCCAGCGCTGACTGAGAAGCTTGGATTTGTTTTTTGTCTTTACATGCTCACACGAATCAAATCATTTCTCTCTGATAGCATTAGGACTTTGGATGCGTGCTCACGTGCTTTACCCCTTTTGTTTCGGTGCCGCTCTTTCCGTATCGTGCATTCCGGGTTACACAGTTGCCTTTTGGAATTTTTGACACCATTGCTGTACAGAAAAGTTAGATAATTTTCAGAGTCTATTCAATTCAGGCATTCTTGTTTTCTACACAGAAATATCATTCATTTCAATTTGATTAACTTTACTCACAAAGGGCCTTATTACGAGTTTGGTGGACGGGTTACTCCATCACAAACGTGACGGATATTTCGTCCACCCTGTTATGAGTTCCATTATTTTCCATTGGATATAATGGAACTCGTAATACGGCAGATGGGATATTGGTAATCAGGCCCTTAGTATTAAGGTGTCTGCAATACAAGTAAAAAAGAAGTTTAAGCTATTACATATTAGATGTTGATGTAGCTCTTGTAGCCTTGCGGTCCCTTCGTTTGTGCGTTACTGTACCTGCCAGGGGGAGAGGCTGGAGGGGTCCCACTAGTCTCCATGCCCCGTCTATAAGGGTGCCCTTGGGGGACACCCTGACTGTAGTCCACCTCCATATAGTCAGTGCGCCTCCCGATACCTCCTTTACCTTGGCCCCACGTCTGTAAAATGGCGTGGGCAAAAAGGCACAGTTTTCCTTCATTAGCATGGGGCACGGTGGAACATCCCCTAAAGATCATGGTAGCTCAAAATTCGCACTAGTGTGATCCGTAGTATAGAATGGGCCACACAAGTATCAGCAGACATTCTATAATCCCATAGTGCTCCACGAGTGCAAGAAGTGGGAAAAAAGCCCATTGCACCCCACCAGCCAGGGCATTGGGCACTTCCCCTGGAGGCTGGAAGGGTAGGGGCCTGCTTTGCCGTGGTGGGGGCCGGTTTTGATGTTCTCAAGGAGGACTGGTCCGACAAATTTGCCAGGGCTGCTTTGAGTTCCCAGTCCGGACCTGCCGCCAGTGCTCTTTGTAATACGGTCCTTGATGTTCTCAAGCATTTCTTCTGTTTGCCCCTTGACTGCATCAATGTCTCCCACATTTAACTCTTACAAGCTAAGAATGCACCACTGGCTTGGACAGCACGGTAAGGTGGCCTCACTATGATCAGTAAGATATTTTGCTCACGACACTGATGAACACAGTCCTTCTCTAGAGCAGCCCCATCCCATTGGCACTTCCTTACAGTCTCCTTGAGAAGCTCGGATACACAAATGCAATTCTGTAAAAAGCTAGTTACTCATTCACTTATGCTCTACCTCGATCATATATTTACATCACTCTTGTTTCACCCTTCTTTATTTTGACTTCTGTGTTGTGTTATCTCTACGTAGCCTACTGTTTCTGGACTACCTTTTATCTCCCTCTATCTTACCCCGATCTTACCATAAGCTGCTTCCTCTGGTGCGTTCTTCCCACCTCACCTTTATCTGTGTTTCACACGTATTTTTAATTCCTTTTCTTTTGAAATTGTCTCATTATTAAAATTGCAGTTGGTAAACTTATTGCATTTCAATACATGCAGCTGTTATTATTTCTCAAGCTATGGTGTCCTTGTACCTTTCATTGATATATCTTTTATTTTTTCTGTACTCGATTTTGGGGTACTGTTGTTCTTGCTCATATTATTGTCATTATTTTTATTTCAAGACACAGCCCTTTATTGGTATGTCAATTTAAGTCTTTAGGCAAGTACCCCCTTAAATACTATGCAAATATTATTTCAATAAACACTTTTGAAATGAAAAGAAAATGATTAGTCTATGATGGAGAAGGTGATGAAAATGGATTGCCATCGATCAACTAATATGGACACATAGGTTACTAAATATTTCCTGTCACTCAGACCTTTCATATGTCAGAACTTTGCAAAACATTCAAAGACAAAAAAAGACAACATTATACTAAATGGTTTAAAATAATTTAGGCAATGGAAGAATAACAAAACCATGCAAAAATGTACATTGTCAGCAGCATTAACTATGGCAATTCGTGGTGAGAGTTTAGTGTCAACCATCAACCACCTCTGGGGTTCACTACCAAGTATAAGCATGACAAAGGACAACTTCATAGTTTACCATGGCTATGCGACATGTGGTGTATGTGCTTGCATGAGAGAAAGTCTGGGAGATGCTGAGGGGAGAAGAAGCCAGCTGCCTTCCATCTTAAACTGGAAATGAGGCTGGGTACAGATTGAGAAGTGAAACAATGGTCACAATAGTTAAAAGTATATTTGGATAGTTGGGTCAAACTATCTGCCCGTGACAATTTCTTCAAATAAACAGGAACATATGAAGTAGATACTGTGAGTTCTGCTTCACCATCTGGCACAAAGAAAACACCCACTGAGATGAAACTCAGGGTAGCGCTGATTCCCAGTAAGTTCAACTTTAAAAAATCTTTTGATAAAAAATATGGCCATCCATAGTGCTAACATGATATGGAAAGGACTTCCACGGCAGGATAGCATATATCACAAAAGAAATAATAAACGACAAATTAGCACATTTGCCACCCCAAGAGGATAGAAAGGTACAGTGGTCATAATTTGGCTAGACGTTCCATTTGTAAGAGCTGAATGGGGACCATACACTTGCCTTGAATTTAGCACTCTTTATGAAGGGAGCTGATGGAGTGAGTGCTGTACATAGCAGATACTAAAGAGGAAAGGAGGATGCCAATTCAGAAGCCCCAGTATGCGCCATAAAATGCACGCTGGTAGACGGCCATCTAAACTATTAGAAAATGTAATAGTAGAAACAGAGAAGTTGCTATAGAAGCACTCAGATGTAATGTCATAGGTTATAAAAGTCACATTTAACCAAGAACTTAAAATGAAGAACTCGTTAGTGCTGTAGGGCAATGAGAAAATAACATTTTCACCAAAGGCACTGAAACATTCTGCCACTGCATTTTCATATGTTCTTGAGGAACATTACATTATTACGAAATATGAACGTATACCTTAGAGGATTTGGCAAATACAAATGAACCAATACCTCAGGAGCCACACAAGTGAGTTTGCATGCCAAGGAATAAAAAAGAAGAGTAACTAAATCATTGAAAATCTATGATAGAAATTAATAGATTCAGACATGGTCCAAATTGCCTATGTCAACGTGGACTTAGGGACAACCCTATAAGTGATCATTTATGTTGATGGTGCCAAAGGTCACATACAGATGCAATAAATCAAGGCAAGACCGAGATACTCTATAATGGACTTAAGCACCCAGCTTCCTGAGCAGAAGTCCAGCTCTCTTATGATCAAAATAATATTTAAAGAGTTCTGTAGCTCCTGCGCCTTGCATGCCAGGCATACAAGTTCAAAATCGATAATTGGCAAAGTCCTAGACAATGTTTTACCAAGCAGCATCTCTGACTCTGACCAATGACTCACCAGCTGGTAATCAAATGTTGAAATAGGTCAACATGCCAGCCACTGCATTAAGTGAAGGCATCTTCCATTGTCTACACTGCAATTTGTTTTTAGCAGTGTACAGAAAATATAAACAATCAACTTGCATTTCTTTCTTTCTTTCTTTTTTCTTTCTTTCCTTCCTTCCTTCTTTCTTTTTTTTACATAATGACAGATCGTGTATAACAAATCAATGAGCAATAACAAATATGCAACCAGGGAATATTGAAGGCATAGCACCATACTACATATTGCACATTGGGTAAGCACACCGTAGTGTAATTTTATTCAAAATGTGCATTAATAACATCCATCCAGTGTGTAGAGCTAGGGGTACAATGTGGTGTGTCAGGGAACTCATCTGGTATCAAGCCACATTACATCTTAACACATAGAGTTCTCCATGAATGTCAGTGCGGTGATAAGCTAGACACCCTGGACTCACAACCCTCAACCGGGCCATGTGAGATTGATTTTATCTGCAAGGTAGAGTGAATATTGGATGTCATTGCAAGAAAGGCGAAGTAACAGAACTTTACCTCATGCAAGCTAGTCACCGGGAGCCAGAGGAGTTCATGGAATGTGGTCATTATTTGGTAATGCTACTTTAGTGTTTTGGCAACCATGTTTAGGGTGATCTTCAGTGGTTCTTGACATGAATGTGGGATGCTAGAGGATAGGTTGCTCCGGCCGCCCCAGATGGGAGGCACCAATTTACTTGATGATATGACCCAGCTATATAATGATAGTAACCTGATGTAAGATGACACCGATCCCTGCTTATCATGCAGAAAAAGTGTTATGATATATTGTTTCGCATTGGTGTAACATGCAATTATCCCTAATGTGGCTTGGTAGGATGGTTGTATTGGACATGTAATAGCACTGTCCAGACACATGATGGCAGTACTTTGACATATGGTGGTTGTGCCTCTGACTTTGATCACATCATCCTGCAGTAAGATCTTACCAAGCCTGGTCTACAATCCAGTATCTGACATATGACTGCACCTTGGAAGCAACCCAGACTAAATATGGTAGCACCCCTGTAAAACAGTATCAGTGCCTTGCCTGTAACCGCAGTGACAGCAATACACTGCATGTGATGGCGGTACTTCTGGCACATAATGACTGTACCTGCACCTCTGATATACCATGGTTTCAACCCCCTGCTTAAATATGCCCATACCCCACCACTGCATTATGAACCCTTAGGCCTGTCATGACTTATCCTAGTTAATGTATAGTTGATAACTAAAATAGAATTTCAGAAATGTTAGAGAGAGTTTTAATTTGCCTATGCATATTGTCAGATATTTTACTACTTCAATATGTTCACTTAATTTGATGTCACTAGAACCTCAAACCATGTAATCGTAGGATTGTGGCTGTCTCTACTTTGTTCGCCAAGCGGGCGGTGGCGCAATGCTGGGGTGCTAAAACTACCCCGACAGTGAAAAAGTGAGTCCGAGACTTGCTATATTGCAGGGAACAATTGGGGACCTATGCGGAGGAACTACCCGTGCCCTCGCGGCCCAAGGACTTTTGGGCTCCACTCACGGGGTACCTACTTGGAAATCCTGATTTGCAGTAAACAGTTGTCATAATGTGCTGGCTGTCCAAGTTGGTGGGATTGGGACTGCCATTGAGGACTGGTATGAGTAAAAATGTATAAGCTGCTTTGGGTTCAAGAATAACACTTACAGTGCCGGGAATAGGGGTGGGGTGGGTGGTGGGATTGTTCTTTGAGGTGTTGTTTCCAATGTAAAATTACTGTATTGCTCCATTGATACAAATGACTTGATTGGCCCCTCCTACGGGGCGTTGTATACTCTTGTTACAATAAAAAGTATATATATATATATTATTATTTGATGTCACTGGGGAGAAAAGCAATATGGTGCTACTTTTTGTGATGAAATTGGATTAGAAAAGCATGTCATTATTCGTCCTGTGACATCTTAAGGGGTGAAAAGGTGTGTGATGTCACTTACACTACCGAATGAGGGTTTTGTGAATTGACGTCACTTCCTTGATGGATTGCTCTTTCATTCCTCCAGACTGAAGGCAGCACTTCCTACATTGGGAACAAGGTGGATCATTATCCTGGAATTGCGCCACTTGGACTTTTATACATACTCTAATGAATCATCGTTTTGTGCATTCTCGGCATTAGCAGAAGAATAATATGATCTTAGTCCACGAAGGGATGTTTGTGGCCGAACATTTCGAAATAACGACCAGTTTGAACTTATGACAGGTAGTGGGCTGGGACAAAGAGAGATTTACACCTCGTAAATCCTATCTTTGATGCATCATAGGAAGCTACTAGGCGCCATATGTATCAAAAAAGCATTTTGCGAATTCCAAATGGCGATTTGTACCGAATTGTTATTTGGTAATCGCAAAATGCTATGTATGTAAGGAATTACCAAAGATTTCGCAATTTCTTAATATTACCAAATAGCGATTTGCTTAAATAGGGAATCGCTATTAGGTAATACTACTTCATTTGTTTCAATGGGCCGAAAGGCCCACAGGTGCGAATGGTTTTGCATTAGCTCAATTGCGATTACTTAGTTGGTAATTGCAAATTAGGTAATGCAAAGCCAAGGGTGCCAGGGGCCCTAAGGCCCCCAGAGGCATCCCAAAAGATAAACATGTGCACATGTAAAGAGAACACATGCCCTAGGGGCATGTGTGCACTACATGGCACTTTGAAGAATGCATTTTTCAAAATTTGCACATGGTTCCCATCGATTTGAAGTTGATGGTCATACCATTTTCCTAAATGCTCAGTTTGCAATTAGAAAATGCTTGGTACATGTGCTAAGAGAATCTCACGTTGCAATTCCCTATTTGTAGCCGCAATTTTAGGTAATCGCAATTTTTGCGATTACCAAAATTGCGACTACAAAGCCTTTCATACATCATGAAATGCTATTTTGCCTTTGCAAATAACCAAATTTTGCAATGCGCACCATTTGCGACTGCAAAATTGTTTCATACATGTGGCTCTCAGGGACTCTCAGGTTTTGGGAGATAATAGTTAATGGGGGTACCTTCTGTAATGAAAGCGCATGAACCAACATCACTGTAAGATGGGTTTGACTTCCACTCTGTTAATCGCTGTCCTTTTTATGATTTACAGCTGAAATCCCGTGTTGTCATGACTCCTCTGGCCATCTCTCCTCCGCGAAGCACACCCGAGCCTGATATTAGCTCTATTCCTCAGGATGCCGCAACCATCCCCAATTCAGCCACCCCGCAAGCTCTTACAGGTACTGCATGCTTATTACAAACTGTTCAAGTTCTATCACTACACACCATTAAGAAATTCTAGATTTGATAATCCCTGGTAAAATGGTAAATGAGTTGCATGCATTGACAAAACTATTAGAGCCCTTAAGAAAAACAAGTAACAGTTGTTTAGAAATGAAGACTAGGAGTTCCTGGAGGGTAAGCAAGATGCTCATTTGTAGCTCTTGCCTATTGTCGCTGGCCTATTGTGGACGATACCAATACTTAATGTGGGATTTAAGCCACGCTATTGCAACCATCAGTTGACTTACTTGTCTATCCCATTTAATTGCTTCTTATTCTATGACTTTCTTTCCTCTTCTTGTGTTTGTCCTTCCCCTGGAGCATAGTTCTTTACCAGCCTTTTGATTGGATGACTCTTACAGTGAAGGCCAGAAGATAGGGCGTCATCATGAGCAAGATGAGCAGTTTATTTATGAATAAACTAAGTGAGGCAAGAGCAGCAGAAGGAACAACATTGCCACCCCCAACTTCATGGCAATAACTGCCAGGCCGTGTCTGACCATTCCAGAACCCCCGTCCACACATTTAACAAGAACTCTGGAATGACCAGGCACGAGTCGAGCAGGACATAACAATGACTTGTATCCTTGTGCATCCAGGAACTTCAATTTTCTTTTCCTTTGAACATAAAATGGGAGTACATGTGTTATCCTGCTCTCGCTTCCCAGATTTCTTATTCTCCCTTCCCATCCTGCCCCTTAAAACACTACCTATTTCTTCCGCCACCTACACCTCAGCTCATTCACTGCTTACCCAACTTGCCAGTAGTGGCTGATACGGAGCAGTAGTGATGGTGGGACGGGGAGGGTGGAGATTAAAAAAATAAATAAATATAAGAAAGGTAAAAAAAGAAAATTGCACTTACCTGCTGGCCGCCGTCTCTCCTCTGTCCTCTTTGATCGATGCAGGATGCGCACAGGCTCCCATACTCCCCATAGCCAATCACGATGCTACTGTCATAAGCAATACTACAGTGTCATGATTGGTTTGAATGGCCTGTTTCGGCGCCAAAACAGGTGGGGAGAGCCTGTGCATGTTCTCCACCTGGCTATGCAATACAGCCGGGTGGAGAACATACTAAGTGCGCATGTCTGTTTTGAAGGCCCAGGGCGGCCAACCAAACCATCATGCACACTTAGAAAGGGCCCACCACTCCTCCCCCTCTCTGTCGGCGGCCCAGCCCGCCCCGCCCACGCCTAAAAAAAACACAACAGAGCCAATACTGAAAATTATAATAGCATGATGTTATTATCATTTTCTTTTTCCTGTGGGGCGGAGCCCCTCCGGAGCCGTCGCTGCATTTTGCTTGCGTGTTTGAATGTATTTTTCTGTAAATTGAATGCTTCCACCAGCATTCTCTGCTCAATGTTCAGTTGTTCGCCCACCTCTCCCACTTGCTCCGCCTTTGCTTCCCATCCCTTCCCTTTGCCTCCTGCCTTTCATCGTTATGTTTCTATTTTAATGTAAACATTATTAAACATTTTCAGAGGGATCAGCACCTGCAGTTTGTTACTGGGCCTCTCCTTTCCTTTGAATAGTGTTATTAGTGTGTCCCTGCTCACTCCCTCATTTTCAGTATTTCTTCTATGGGGAAAGTAGGGGTGACTTCAAGTCCAATAAACTGCTGCTGGCTGCAGTAGCAGATTCTTAATGGCACTCACGGTCAGCACATCACCTCTGACACTGATGACCACAGAGCACCATCCAGCCCCTACTCATGTGGCGGGGCTACAGAGCCAGTCAGTTTCAGAGCTGCATCCCCACCCCCTTTACCTCTTACATCGCAATAATGTTCTCTCCTATGGGATTCATTTATTACTTTTACATTGCGCTGCTCTGAATGCCCCAGTTAAAATAAACTCAGCTCAGGACTCGGAAATATGGCGCTGTCAGCAAGCCTCAGCTATTTACCTTTTCATCCTGCAAGCCCATGCTACTGGCCTGTGTTTTCATTTGCCGCTCTGTACTGTTTTAGAGCAGCACTGGCTTCCTTGTTTTATAGACAGGGGCGTAGCTTTGGGGGGGTTAAGGTATTACGCCCCGCCACCCTAAAAAATTTTTTTTTACAGTAAATAGTTGAATACAAGTGCTTTAAGTCAGATATGGCGAGGTATCTGTTAGATTTCTCTTGGCATTCGCATAAACACATAAATAAACACATACAGTTTCTCTCTTATCCGTGTTTTTGTTGGTTAGTTTGAAATATATTGTCTATTAAGCACTTCTTACACACTGCCCCCCCACTCCCCCCATGCCCTGCTTCTCACATGGTGTATTTTCACAAGATACTCCAGAGTGATTGTTGGGAAATCTGAAGAATCTTACCCCCCAAGCTACACCCCTGCTTATACACGTGATACAAAGTCAGTCTTTGCACCAGTGCTTAATTTGAGCCAGTGGTTTCCGGTGCTCGGCACTGGCACTTGATTGGTTTTTGGTGCTGGGCACCACATAATTGTCAACAGCACAGGTATGACTGTGTACCACATGGTGGCGCTGCTCATCCAATTTAGAGATGAGCAAAAGAACGGTTGTTTAAGAATGCAATATATATTAAAATTTACTAATACCCACCTCCACAGCCATTCCTTTAGTTATGTGGACCTCGGATAATCTGAACTGTCGCACTTGCAGGCGAGAGAGATGTTTTGGTACCGTCAGAGGCAGCGATGACGGGGCAATAGGTGGTGCAAGTTGCAGTGGCCGCCTGGCCAGAGCCCTGGCACTTATTATTTTACAAATTAAACACTGCCACTGCACACAGTATTTTAATGAAGCAGCAGCTGCCGCTCATGTGTCAGACAAACCCTCTCCTGCTTTTCAATATTCCCTTTATGTGGTTTGATGTTTATAAAATAATCAATCTCGCGAGAGACAGGGAGGGATGGCTGCTAGTTTCCTCGTCCTCTCCTCTCTTCTGCCGTGAGTGAAGTTGCTAGTCTGGTGTTGATTCATGTGGTGGCTGAGTTCCCCGAACAGGATGTTGTGCTACCCAGCACTGTACACACTGACGCTGTGTACCCTGCCCAGTGCAGTAAGTAGGTTGAAAAAACCCTGCGTGGAGTAAAATAAACCAAGACGTCTGCTCTGCATCCTCGGTCAGAAGTGGTAAGGTGCGAAGATGCAGCCGCCAACTGGTTGCAGGCTCAGCCAGCAAATCAACACTAAGTCAAAGTTTCCTAACTTCACAACCTTTGAAGCTCATCTGAGCCTGTCATGTGTGAATTACCTGAGCTTGGAAGTATCTGCTGTGTAACAAGACCATTAAGTTCACTAATCGCTTCCCTCGAAACAGGAAATGTGTAAAACAGGGCCAGCTCGGGTGTGAACTAACAGGAGGGGTAGCCCCACCTGAGACACTTTGGTGCACCTGCCAGCGAACCTGGTTTCTGTCAGCTTTGCAGAACACGAAGACTGCATGTGAAAACACGTTTTAACTCTGTAGCTTCTCATACCATTTTAATGTTTACAAGCGCATCTTTACATTCAGCCCAACATCTTTGCAAAGTGGATGGAGAGAGGATGTAAATAAACCCAACCCCATTTCTTATAGCTGGGCCTATTGCCCCAAATTATACTAGTGAACCATTCCAGTAGGCTTTTGAGCCTGGAGTCATAGATGGGTGGTGAATTGCAGAACCTCACACAGCCGCCATCTTGCTCCCATCGTGCTGCATTCTTGTAATTGAACTTTCAAATATAATATAGTGAGCATGAGTTCAAAATCCAAGAATGCAGCCTGCTGTTATTATGAGGCCTGGTGAAAAGTGTTTATCTGTGCTGTTTAGGATCTCATTGGGATCATATGAAGGCCAATTAAGGACAAAAGGATCCTTTTTGAAATGGATGTATTTTGTTTTTATTTTACATCATTACAACTGTACCCTACCCACAGTGTCAGAAAATGTTGGTGCTTTGATTCAGCATATGGGCAACATGGGTACTAAGCAAGCATTGTTGTTTTTCTTGGGAAAGCCAAAAGATTGGCCAGCCCCGTGCAAAGCCGAGACCTATGGGGTTTGCAAATGCTTGTTTATACATTTCAGAACAATATGTAGCCTGACTGGCGTCCTTGACATGGTTTCCCCTGACTTTTTGCATTCGAACCACCTGTTTTTGCGGACTTTGTTTTTACTGGCCTTAGGACTCTGGGGACTTCACCACTGCTTACCAATGCTAAAGTGCATGTGCTCTTTACTTTAAACATGGTAACATTGATTTTATCCACAATTGACATATTTGTTTTACTCATAAGTCCCTAGTAAAGTGTACTGCATGTGACCAGGGCCTGTAAATCAAATGCTACTATTGGGCTTGCAGCACTGATTGTGCTACCCACTTGAGAAGCTCTTTAAACATGTCTCAGGCCTGCCACTGCAGAGCATGTGTGGGCAGTTTTAAACTAACATTTTGATCTTCAAGTTAACCTAATTTCCAGGCCCAAGTCTACCTTTTTATTTCATATAGGTCACCCCTAAAGAAGGCCCTGGACAGTCAATGGGCAGTGTTCAATGTATTCAAAAAGTAGGACATGTAGCAAACAATACCCAGCAGGAAAAATCAGAGCAACCGCATAGCCTAACTGGGTCAAACTCCACCAGAGTGGGGGGGGGAGTCTTCATGTAAAGGGGATGTTCTGGGTCACTCAGACATGCTACAGAAGTAATGAGAAGGAAACTAAGGGGCTTATTTATGAGCCCTTGCATCACTTTTGCGCCGCTGGTGCATCACATTTTGTGACATGCCAGCAGGGTAAAAAATGCGCCAGGTTGCGCCATATTTACAAAGTGACACATCTAGGTTGTCTGTCCACCCTGATTGTTCAGGAAACCCTACCAGAAAGTGCAATGTGCTGAGACGGAATCTTGTTAAAAGAAAATGCATCTGGCTGTTTGTGGCGAAGGAAAGGTAATATTGCTGTTTATGCATAAAAGGGCAGCTAGGGCCGGGTACCTCCAGTTGTGAATGGCGCTTTTTTGCCCAGACACTGTGCTCCTCTTTGATTTTGCCTTTCGCATTAATGGGGATGCTTGACGGCGTGTCAAAGTACTCACACTGCCCAATCTGGAGTAACCCATCCCTCACACACCGAAGTCAAGGGATCCTTAGAGACTTTTCCAAGTTAATACAGTCTTCGATGATCTCTCTAGAAAACTGAAACTCTTCTGAGGCCCAGATTTTTGGCCCACAAAAGCAAGGGGGCAGCGCCGATGTGATCTTCTATATATTCCATCCCCACTTCTCGGTGAGAAAATGAGGTGGCAGCACTGCTAGGAATCATCAACAGGCGTTTTATAAACTTGTTCTCCACCACTTGCAACGGGCAACTTCTTTGGTAACCCCACACCCGGCCCCATACAATGCAACCGACATGCATTTTGCTTTGTATAAGGTAACAAACTCAGGCACTGGCTTGTGACCTAACTTACAAGCAAGCCTAAAAAGCCCCTCTACTACACTGCTTGTTTGCTGTGCTCTAGCCATGATCAACAAATCCCATTTCATATCCTTACTAAACATGTTATCCAGACATGTAAACTGTTCCACCCTTACGTTAAAACGTCTAGTTTTAGTCTTTTTGGGGATGCATACCATTATGTAAGACTTTGAGTAATTAACCCTCAAGTCTAATGCCGCCATGAAGTTTGTAAAGGCATCCAGGGCGCTTTGGAGGCTGTTACCCTTCAAAGCCATAAGTACAGTATTGTCCGCATACGAAATTAGCGGAACTGGCTGTCCTTTGATGCGTGGAAAATACATTTTCTTGCCTAATAAAAAGGTTTCCAGGTCATTCGTATATATTAAAAAATGAAAAGGGGCTAAAATACACCCCTGCCGGACACCTTCTGTTGAGGCAATAGGCCTCGTCTTTTCCCCCCGTGTGAACCAAGTCTTATGGAAAAAGATGTGTGGGTATGTAACCTTTTGAGGAGCAGGATTAGAGCACTTTCAAAGCCCATGTCTGTCATTAGTGCCCATAATTTACCCCTGTTGACAGTATCAAATGCACAGGACAAGTCCATGAAGGCAAGGTGGATAGAACCACTCTTTGCCCTCATGTACTTGCGCATGTTCAGGGATAAATTTAGGCACAGCTATGTAGTTCCAAGTCCCCTCCGGAACCCTTACTGTGTTTTTGGAATGATCCCCCTGCTAGTTGGCCAGGTCTCCAGTCAGACAAGGATTACCCTACCTAATACTTTAACGGTGGAGCCGATTAGGGAAATAGGCCTATAGCAGGCAGGATCATTTCTGTTCCCTTTTCTGTACACAGGTACAACTATGGCCTCTTTCCAGGATACTGGGATTGGGCCAGTCACCACCGATTTAAAGACCTGATTAAGCAGGGGTGCCCAAATATTTATGTGTAACTTAAAAAGGTCTAATGGGACTCCATCTGAACCTGGAGCTTTCCTACTCATTCCCTTTGCGAGTGGCTCCTACACCTCAGTCACCGTGAGTGAGTGAGTAAGCTCTACTACCTGTGTCATGTCGGCCGGGAGATCCTCATTATACATCAATAACTCCCTACCATTTGAATTAAAAATGGGTGCAAAGTGTCAATCCCAGGTATCATCTAGGATGATAGTCTCCATTTTTCCCACTTCTTCAGTGAATTGGGGACGGTTGATAATGGCCCAGAAACTTTTGCTATCTCTAAGAGCACTTGCTCTTTCCAAATCATCCCTCACTATGCGCCTCAACTCCTCTTTCCTTACGCTGATGGTAGTTTTGTATAAACGTTTCGCATGTTTTATTTGTTCTCCATTCTGGGGGTGTGATTGTAGAGCAGTTTTTAAAATTTTGTGGGTTCTAGAGCATTCCGCATTGAACCAACGTGTCTCGCGGTGCTGCTTAGGCCTAAGTGGACAGGTTAATCTTTCAGCTACATTAGCACTGAGCCGTTCATAGTTCTGAACAATCGTGGATGAGGAAGAATCCTGTTCCAAGCAAACCATAATCAGGTCTAAATTAGAACGGACCGTTTCTTCCTCAAAAAGTGTTGGATTTATTTTCCCCTAGCTTACTCTTTCGCCTTTATTGCGATTGTAGTCAATCAAGCGACCATCACCCCCTGAGGTTCTTGCTATTACTTTAAGTGAAACAGTTAATGGGTTGTGGTCACTTCCTATTTTTTGAGCCACATGAAAATCGCCCCTCCAGATTTAAGGAAGCTCGGGTGATTCCACTTTTAAGGAAACTTGGTGCTGACCCAAACATTTTTAAGAACTTTAGGCCAATCTGTCATCTACCGTTTCTGGCAAAAATTATCGAACAGCATGTATTACAATCTTTTACTCGCCACCTGGAGTCTAATCAACTTCTTGAGCCTAACCAGGCAGGGTTCAGAGCCCATCACAGTACGGAATTAGTCATGCTCTCCGTACTGGACGATCTGAGACTTAGGGCAGACCAAAAAGTGCCGTGTGCTCTGGTGCTCCTAAACCTATCCGCGGTGTTCGACACTGTGGACCATCGCCAACTACTAACGCGGATGAGCGATCGAGGGATCCAGGGCACAGCTCTGGCCTGGTTATCCTCATTTCTCAGGGATCGGTCTCAGAGAGTACAATTAGGAGATCGGGTGTCCCAGCCAGCTATGTTGGTTTGTGGAGTACCCCAGGATTCAGCTCTATCTCCCCTGCTCTTCAATGCCTACCTGCAACCTCTAATTGCGGCGTTAAATCAGTTGGATTGCAGAGTTTATAAATATGCCGACGATACCCAAATCCTGATTCAGATCGACCATTCACCTGGGGTTCACTTGAGAATGCAAGACATTCTCAAGTTTACCATTAATTGGATGTCGGCAAATTCGCTAAAAATCAAAGCTGGAAAAACTGAGGTTTTAGCGGTCACTAGAATTTCCAACCCGTAGAACGATCTGTTCTTGCCCACAGAACTAGGACCTTTCCCCCAATCGGCCACTTTCGTAAAAAGCCTTGCTATTAAGATTGGTGCCTTGCTTTCCATGTCACAGCAAGTATCGGCGGTGGTTGGAACCACTGTGGGCCTAATGCGTCAGCCTCGGAAACTTGCTCCACTTCTGTCTTTCAGCACCCTTAGACTGGCAGTTTCCGCCCTGATCTTATCACGGCTTGATTATGGGAATGCCCTGTATTTGGGTCTGCCAAAAAATCTTTTGGCTAGCCTTCAGGTGGTAATGAATGAAGCGGCAAGATTAATCTTTAAAAAATCCAGACATGCACAGGTCACACCCTTATTGCAGAACCTACACTGGCTCCCGATTCTACAGAGATCCAAATTCAAAAGCCTCTGTATTGTGCACAAGGCTGTACATGGCTCAGCTCCGAGCTACATCAAGGGCCGTTTATGCCCGAGTAGGGTCCTCCGGTCGGCTGATGCTGCTAACCTGGCCTGCCCTCAGTACAATCGCTCGTCCTTGGGCGGGCGAGCCTTCTCGACCATTGCGCCTCAGGCATGGAACCGTCTTCCCACTGAACTTCGTAAGGAAACGAACCTCCTCCGCTTTAGGAAGAGTCTGAAAACTTTTTTTGTTTTTATAGGCTTGGGGTCCGCTTTGAACAGTTCACTTTGTTTCAACCAGTCTGATGTCCGCTGATAGCACTTAGAGACCTCTGGGTGATAATGCGCTCTATAAATCCACAGTAACATAACATAACATAACACCAAAGAGGAGCATTCCCTAGAAATAAACATAAAATCAATCGAACTTTCCCTAGCCCCACCATCAAAATTAGGGCACTGGACTGGAAAACTATTATTCATACTGACCAGGTTGTTCTCGATGATGATAGTATTCAGCGCCTCTCCCTGCTTGGTGCGAATAAAATGTGCCAAAGGGTGGTCATCTGTGTCCAAGAAAGCACAAACTCTTTCATTACTAAATTCACAAGGTGTACAATTAAAATCTCCCACCCATAAAACACATAAAGGTTGCCACTTCCCAGAAACATTAGCGATTTCCATTTGCAGGGCTTCTATAACATGACAATTCCTTGGGTCAAAAATGTTATAGTACCAATTTACAAGAAGGACTCTTATCTGCAGCATATTAGTAAAATGTGGCTTTTCTCCCGCATATTCTTTTGTCCACTACTGCACAAGTAGTTAAGCAATCTCTGCTTTGCAAACATTCGACTAGTTCTGCAATGTCTTTCATGCTACTGTTTCTTCATTATATTTCAAATGGATGTATGACATCACAATGCATGCTTTTACTCCGCATGCCATTACAACGCAGTTTTTACAACGCAAGTCGTTACAACGACTTGCGTTGGGGGGCGCTGGATAGTGGAATAGTTTAATTTTCTATTCCAACTCCAGTCCCCGTGGATAGTAGGGAAGGTGTTGGATAGAAAATTAAACTATTCCCTATCCTACAGCGCCCTCCAGCGCAAGTCTTTGTAACGACTTGCGTTGTAATAGCTGCGTCGTAATGGTAGTGCTGAGTAAAAGTTGTGTTGTAAAGGATACTCCCCATTTCGAATACACTCTAAATCTGCATATTTCGTTACATTTCATTTTCTTTTTGTTAGTATGGAGAGGTGAGGTTTTCTCATCTTGTCATTTGTGTGAGTTCAGTGTACCAGTTTTTTTTTTCATAATCTCTAAAAAAAATTATAATTTTTTTGAAAGCAACTGAAATCCCCATTTGAAAATCCGGGTGGAAATGGGCTATTAATGGGGATTCAGACCCAGAATTACTGATTCCCCCCTGTACTTCCTCATCTCCAAGGTACCTCAAGGTCCAACTTGTAATGGCCGGGATTTTCTCCACCCTCGGAGTTATGGATGCCATTAATAACTTCAAGGGTAGGAAAATTTAGGCTCCAAGACCCTTTTCTTGTAACTGCTTCGATAACCTCTCTCCAGTAGTGTAACCAGTGTGTCATGGGCCATAGTACAGGAAAGGGAATGGACTCCCTGGCTTCTGTCTGAGTTTTAAAATACATCAATAATCAGTGTTCCGTGCCCCCGCCTGCCCCCAACCAGAAGCCACTGGGCCCTGGTGCCACTGCACCTGCTGCACTAATGGATGCTACACCCCTGCTTTTCTCTCTCTCTCTCTCTCTCTGCAGATCTACCTGTGATTGGTGCTGCCACAAATCACGTCTTTCCCCCAATGCGGTCAAATTCAAGTTTGATCCGAGCGCGTTCATGGCTGAACTGGGACTAAAAGCAACCCATGTTCAAAGCACTCTCTACTTTTTTTGTCTTTTGATCTTTTCCTATAAAGTCCAGTCTCCTGCCTTCTTCGTCTCTCGTTGCTCTCTCCCACCCCCTCTCTTTCTCTCTCTTTCCTCCAGCTTTCTTCCCATTGCCTCTTTCTCTCTCCATCCCTCCCTCTCCCTCCTCTCCATGCCCCCACTTGTTGGAGCTGGAGTGTGTGACAGAGGCTTTCAAAAGCTCCGGCACGCTGGGGAAATGCCCAGTGTGATAAGTGGCCAGTCCTCTATCCTTTGATTCGCCCTGCTGCTGTATGAAGTGTTTCTGAGTTTTTTTTTTTGTCAGCCTCTCCAACTGCACTTCGCTTCCGTTGCAGTCTTTTTTTTCTGCCCTTTTTCCATTATTATGGCAGCATTTCACTTCTCTTCTTGTCGTCCTGCATATTGATTTACTAGTTTTCTCGCTGGAAAGGTATTTTCACATACTTTAGTTTCACCAGATGTAACACTTTCTTTCCTCTCAACGTGTCTGCTTGCTTTTACGCCTGGGTTCTGAGAGTTCATTCCAATTTGTATTTTGAAGACAAGCTTGCACTTGTCAGGGTTGATAATTTGAAATACCTCTCACAATTTCCCCCCCTCAGCAACACAAGTCTTTTTGCTTTCCCAGCTGTCTTCGCTTTTCCGTGCTGTATTGTCATTAGGCCTTTGCAGGAAACGATGCATATAAGAGGTTGGGGATGTCAGTCAAAATACTTTATTTCGATAAATCAATATCATAAAAAGACAATAGCACTATACAATATTCAGACAATCTAAAATACATAATTAATACAGAATAAAATCATGGTTAATTTACACGATCTATATATTTACAAAAAGAAATATAAAGGATGTTTTCCTTTAGAAGTACCTGTTAAAATACAATAAAATACTATAAAAAGAGGTCAGTTAGATAGAGCTTCATAATCACATACATATTACATTTATACAAAACAATTTCATATAATAAGCATTCCCTATAGTGTAAACAATATTCAATTTCATCCACTATCGAACCATATTAGTAGTATTATCGGTCATCTTCCTTTTCTTAATCCTAACAGCCCCCACTAGGAAACTAGCAACATGGAACATAATCCTGGGGGTCTGCAATAGCTGTAAAAACAGGAGCGCTGGCTTTACCTGGATGAACCCTGCCTCCTTTAAAATAGGGATCAGGAATTTCGTCCTTACTGCCATGTAGTGGCCACAGAACATCAAGAAATGCACTGTGTTCTGGATAGAGAAATTATCACAAGTACACGGCATTGCATTCTCAGGGGTACACCAAGTTGGAAAATGTCCGAGGTTCAAGTGAATCAAGTTAAACCGGAAACGAGTTAAAAGAAAACGATGATATGGTTGGTTCACAGTAGTCAAATACAGTTCAGGGCCTACTTGGGTGCTCATGATAATGCTAGCCCTTACCGTTGGTTTCTCTAGTTCCATTTGTTCCCTCTCCAAACTTAGCAGTTCTCCCATCATACCTTTAACCACGGCAATGTCTTTTGTTGTTAAAGAGGCCGGGAAAAAGAAGAGCTCTGGTCTCCCTAACTTAACAAGACTGTCTTTAATGTAAGCTAGCCACGGGATTTTATTTACTCTATCTAGCTGTAAGCAGTCTTTTAAAATGATGTGGTTAAGGGGGATTTCCTGATTCAACCAGGTCTTCAACCAAGCTAGAACAGGGGCCACTTTAATCAAATCTGAAATATATCCTACTCCTAGTTCAGTGTGGACTATATAAGTTGGAGAGGACTGTGGGACTGAGAGGACAGTTCTTAAAAAATTGTTCTCAGTGTTCTGAATACTGTCCGAGGGACGGTATCCCCAAATTGCACTGCCATATGTGGCCACCGCAAGACATTTTGCTTTACATATTTTTATTAAGGATGCTATTGGCCTAGCTCCTAATTTTTTCATAAAACCCTGAAGTGCAGAGGATGATCTAGCAAGGGAGATATTTCTGTTTTTTAACTGGGGACCCCAAGTGCCTCTTTCATCAAAAGTGATCCCCAGGTATGGAAAAGTGGCTACTCTACATAACTTTTGTTTGCCACATGTAAATGTTTTTAAAAACTTGTTCTTATTATTCTTGCCCATTATCTTAATTTGAGACTTCTTTACATTTATCTTTAGGTCCAAGGAACCCATGAAGTCTTCAAAAGCGTCCAAAAGGCGTTGGAGACCAACCCCAGTCCGTGAAAGCAAGACGGCATCATCCGCATATAGAAGAACTGGAATTCCAAGTTCTCCTATACGTGGGATGTCAAGAGATGCCTCTTTTAGTGCTGGTTCCAAAGCATTTATATAGATGGTGAATAGGAGGGGTGCCAATATGCACCCCTGCCTAACCCCCCTTTCAGAATTAAAGTGACTCGTACAACGCCCCTCCGAGGTAACTCTAACCGATGCTATAAGACCGGTGTGCAAATCCGCTAAAAGATTAACAAGGGCCCTATCCAGGCCCATTTCAATTAAGATTTGCCACAATTTTGAGCGATTTACGAGGTCAAAAGCAGACGAGAGGTCCATGAACCCCAGGTACATGGACCCCTCCTTGGCCCTAGTGTATTTGTCCACCAATAAGTGAAGGTTAAGACCTTGATCTATCGTACTCCTTTTTGGTCTAAAACCGTACTGAACATTTGATAGGACCCCTTTCTCATTCAACCAATCATTCAGTTTGGATAAAATAACCCGGCCCAATATTTTCACCGACGAATCAATCAATGAAATATGTCTGTAACAGGAGGGGTCTTGCCTATTACCCTTTTTAAAGACCGGTATAATGATGGATTTTTTCCATGAGGCCGGGATATTGTCCTGTTTGAGAGCGTTAAAAACATTACATAAAACCTTAGACCAAAATTTCGGGGCACTTTTGAAAACATCCCCTGGTACCCCATCGGGGCCCGGTGCTTTGTTTTTTAGAGTCAAGTCTATTGCCCTTTCTACTTCTGCCGCCTCAAAGGTGACGGCGGGGACCTCTGCATTACAAGGTTCCACTTCCAATGCCTCCGGGATTACAACAGGGGCGTCATCACAGCTGGTTTCTAAATATATCTGTCTAAAATGTTGGATCCAGCCCTCGTCCGGAATGTTTGCTTCAAGGGGGGTATTCTCATCACCAGAAAAAAGTGGCTGATTAATAGTTTTCCAAAATAGGCCACTATTTTTTAGAATTTCAGGGTCAAGAAGTTGGGCCCATGCTATATCTTTCAGGTCCCTTTTCCTCGCTAAAATCGTTTTTTTGTATACATTCCTTGCACTAGCTATTTCTGCACAATTTTTTGGCATAGCTTTCAATGCTTTAAGTAGCACTCCATGTGCCTTCGTACATTTTTTGTCAAACCATCTTTTGCCTAGAAGCGGCTTCTGCCTGGATTCAATCTGTAAACTATAGTTAATTTCTATGCAGATATTATCAAATGCCACTATAATGTCTTTACATTGTGTTCGGTTCGCTAAGCATATTGCAACTTCATCCTCTACTTTAGAAAGGACCTCTTGAAGAAATGTTTCAGGGACTATTTTTGTCCATTTTAACCTGCGCTTCTGGTCTTTAACGGCGACGTTTAATCCCCCTCTATGTTTCACTGTTTTTAGTGAGATTAAATCTGTGTGCTGCACTTCAAGTAAAACAGGATTATGGTGGCTAAAAACTGATACCTCTGTATAATAATCTATCACATTGTTCAGCAAAAAAGAAGACATAAAAATATAATCTATAATAGTGCCATCATCTTTTCCCTTAAAAGTAGGGAACCTACTTTTACTGTCCCCGCAACCTGACTCGTATAAATTCCATCCTGCGAGAAAAGTTTCAAGGTGCTCACCTCGCCTAGTGTGTTCCAGATGGATAGATGAGGAGAGGGGAGGACCTTCATCATCCTGACTAATACATGGTAGGGTGCGTGGGTGAATATTAAAGTCCCCTAAAAATATTAATTCAAAAGTATTTACATTTGCACTATAGACTGACAAAAATGTATCTAGTACTTCCAAATTTTGGCCAGTACACTCATTAGCATTTGAATTATAAAAATGTACAAAAATAATTTTGGCTTTATCCTGAGTGGCAAGTTCAACAATCAAACAGTTTTCACAATCAAAAATACACTGGGTTAATTTACCTTTTACATCCAGTTTAAATAAGGTTAATAATCCCCCCTTGGCTCTTCCTGCAGCACTACTAACTGCAGGATTGCAAAAGTGGCTGTAGCCATCCAAAGAGAAACTGTTCAATTGGTCCCATGTCTCTTGAAAGGCAATGATGTCAAAAGATTTTAATGTCTTTAGCCATTCTGCGTTCCCGATTTTATTCTTTATCCCAGCAACGTTCCATGTAGCAATTTTGAGAAACGGTGTTGGTGGCTGGACAGAGCTCCCCAGGGCAGCAGGCAGTCAATCATTTTCCTCGAGCGAGGATAAAGCGGTATAACGATTGTATAATGGTAAGGTGTGATCCAGCTGCCTATTTGCTAGCTGATGACGGTATAACTCCCCATTGGTTTGATGCAAAAGAGTATTTGGAACACAACCAACCACCCCCCTTCTGTGACCATTTACTGGATACCTTTGCTGATGTGGTGGTGGATATTGGGTGTTATCCAAGTGGTTGTAAAAGAAACCAAGGGGTCTAGCACATACAGTATTTTCCACAGTAGGTAAAGAGGTGGCTCTGAGGAGGACTGTTGCCACATGTTGTGGATGCTTAAAGTTTACAATGATACAGTCCCCTCTCAAACTTTTTCTGGCGTTGCCAATCCAGCTTACTCTACGAGTGGATATTATATCATTTGAAAAGGCAAGCGGAAAGCCACAATTCCTATTTAACCAAGCAAGTGTTTTATTTTTTAAGGCAGCATGGGTTTCTAGCCTTGGATCAGTCAAACAGGAGTCAACCTCTGGTACATTTGTTAATACCACAGTGTATGGAACACACTCCGGTGGAAGATTGACAGAATTTTTCCTCCTAGACCTACTTCTCCCTCCAATTTCTCCCCCTACTGTGGTATTCTGACTGCCATTATGGGATGTAGATGGTTGTACTGATGATTGTATTATTTCAGTTCCCACAGGCGGTAAATTAGGGGGTGGGGTTTTTTGTGTACATAGGGCAGATGAAATCTGTGCAGTGCCCGCTGAGCCTTTGTCCCTAGTACTAGCAGATGCGGGTGCTACGGCCCCTGCTATGGTGTTACCAGAAGAACTAGAAGGACCAGAAGGGGGGCTCGTGTGTGTATGAGGCCGAGTCATATGGGAGTCTAGGAGGCCCCCTAGTCTAGAGACCTCTTGAGCGACCTGCTCTAACTTTACCACCAGTGGTCTAATCATTGCTTGTAGTTTTGCCTCAAGGATAGTTGCCAGTAGCTCTATATGGGCAGGCTGCAAGATATTTGCCTCAGCGTTATTTATGGGTTCTGGTGGTGTACTTCCACGGCTGGTTGATGTGGTACCTGCCTTTTTTGGCTTCCGACCCCCCACCCTTTTGACAGGGGTCTTCCTACATGCCCGCACCATTCTCCGAACAGGTGAATGGGTTGGTGAGGGCCTTGGGGAGGATGTCGGGCTCAGACTGGGGATAGAGTCAGTTATAGTTTCCCGCTCTTCTGATGTCACCATGATGGATACATCATTGGTGGCAATTACATTAAGATCATCCAAGCAGCTATCAAAGTGAGACAACGGAGTAGTAGGAGAACTCAGCCTTGTGGGTGAAACATCTGGGCTTACCCTATTTAATGATAATCGCCTTTCTTTATTAATTTTATTAACTACCTTGACAAGATAGTTATCCATTGTCCTTGTATCATTAGCGGCCGCTGGTTTTGTAGATCTAAGCTTTGACATATTAGGACCAAGGATACTATATACAGATAGGGATAATCAACTGTGTCTTGCCCAGTGAATATAAAATTCTATATTGTTGAAAAAGCCAAGAAAGATAAAACAAATAAAAATCAATACTTTGTAATATATCTTACATTTAGTCCAGAAACCAGGGAGAGATAACCAAAGTCCCTGGCCCAGCCCAGCCTCTTCCGGCCTCTGACGGCCGCAGATGGCCCCGCCCTTGTCCCGGGCTTCTCCCGCGCGCGTCCCGCGGGACGAGGAGGCAAGGGATCCTTTATGCGCCTCCCGGCGCTTCCTGTTAGCGAGAGCGGCGTCCTTGCCGTGATGAGGCTGCTGGGGGTTGTAGTTTTCAGGCGGAGCCAAGCCCGGCCAGACCACGAGCAGAGCTTAGCCCGGCCACGACAGCAAGGGACAGAGGTCGGCGGAGCCAAGCCCGGCCAGGAACACACAGCGGAGCCAAGCCCGGCCGTCCACAACACTCCGGTCAGTGAAAGTCGCCTCCCCCTGGACTCTGTGGCAGGGGATCCTTTATGCGCCTCCCGGCGCTTCCTGTTAGCGAGAGCGGCGACCTTGCCGCGATGAGGCTGCTGGGGGTTGTAGTTTTCAGGCGGAGACAAGGCCGGCCAGACCACGAGCGGAGCTTAGCCCGGCCACCACAGCAAGGGACAGAGGTCGGCGGAGCCAAGCCCAGCCAGGAACACACAGCGGAGCCAAGCCCGGCCGTCCACAACACTCCGGTCAGTGAAAGTCGCCTCCCCCTGGACTCTGTGGCAGGGGATCCTTTATGCGCCTCCCGGCGCTTCCTGTTAGCAAGAGCGGCGTCCTTGCCGCAATGAGGCTGCTGGGGGTTGTAGTTTTCAGGCGGAGCCAAGCCCGGCCAGACCACGAGCGGAGCTTAGCCCGGCCACCACAGCAAGGGACAGAGGTCGGCAGAGCCAAGCCCGGCCAGGAACACACAGCGGAGCCAAGCCCGGCCGTCCACAACACTCCGGTCAGTGAAAGTCGCCTCCCCCTGGACTCTGTGGCAGGGGATCCTTTATGCGCCTCCCGGCGCTTCCTGTTAGCGAGAGCGGCAGCCTTGCCGCGATGAGGCTGCTGGGGGTTGTAGTTTTCAGGCGGAGCAAAGCCCGGCCAGATCACGAGCGGAGCTTAGCCCGGCCACCACAGCAAGGGACAGAGGTCGGCGGAGCCAAGCCCGGCCAGGAACACACAGCGGAGCCAAGCCCGGCCGTCCACAACACTCCGGTCAGTGAAAGTTGCCTCCCCCTGGACTCTGTGGCAGGGGATCCTTTATGCGCCTCCCGGCGCTTCCTGTTAGCGAGAGCGGCGTCCTTGCCGCGATGAGGCTGCTGGGGGTTGTAGTTTTCAGGCGGAGCCAAGCCCGGCCAGACCACGAGCGGAGCTTAGCCCGGCCACCACAGCAAGGGACAGAGGTCGGCGGAGCCAAGCCCGGCCAGGAACACACAGCGGAGCCAAGCCCGGCCGTCCACAACACTCCGGTCAGTGAAAGTCGCCTCCCCCTGGACTCTGTGGCAGGGGATCCTTTATGCGCCTCCCGGCGCTTCCTGTTAGCGAGAGCGGCGACCTTGCCGCGATGAGGCTGCTGGGGGTTGTAGTTTTCAGGCGGAGACAAGGCCGGCCAGACCACGAGCGGAGCTTAGCCCGGCCACCACAGCAAGGGACAGAGGTCGGCGGAGCCAAGCCCAGCCAGGAACACACAGCGGAGCCAAGCCCGGCCGTCCACAACACTCCGGTCAGTGAAAGTCGCCTCCCCCTGGACTCTGTGGCAGGGGATCCTTTATGCGCCTCCCGGCGCTTCCTGTTAGCAAGAGCGGCGTCCTTGCCGCAATGAGGCTGCTGGGGGTTGTAGTTTTCAGGCGGAGCCAAGCCCGGCCAGACCACGAGCGGAGCTTAGCCCGGCCACCACAGCAAGGGACAGAGGTCGGCAGAGCCAAGCCCGGCCAGGAACACACAGCGGAGCCAAGCCCGGCCGTCCACAACACTCCGGTCAGTGAAAGTCGCCTCCCCCTGGACTCTGTGGCAGGGGATCCTTTATGCGCCTCCCGGCGCTTCCTGTTAGCGAGAGCGGCGTCCTTGCCGCGATGAGGCTGCTGGGGGTTGTAGTTTTCAGGCGGAGCAAAGCCCGGCCAGATCACGAGCGGAGCTTAGCCCGGCCACCACAGCAAGGGACAGAGGTCGGCGGAGCCAAGCCCGGCCAGGAACACACAGCGGAGCCAAGCCCGGCCGTCCACAACACTCCGGTCAGTGAAAGTTGCCTCCCCCTGGACTCTGTGGCAGGGGATCCTTTATGCGCCTCCCGGCGCTTCCTGTTAGCGAGAGCAGCGTCCTTGCCGCGATGAGGCTGCTGGGGGTTGTAGTTTTCAGGCGGAGCCAAGCCCGGCCAGACCACGAGCGGAGCTTAGCCCGGCCACCACAGCAAGGGACAGAGGTCGGCGGAGCCAAGCCCGGCCAGGAACACACAGCGGAGCCAAGCCCGGCCGTCCACAACACTCCGGTCAGTGAAAGTCGCCTCCCCCTGGACTATGTGGCAGGGGATCCTTTATGCGCCTCCCGGCGCTTCCTGTTAGCGAGAGCGGCGTCCTTGCCGCGATGAGGCTGCTGGGGGTTGTGGTTTTCAGGCGGAGCCAAGCCCGGCCAGACCACGAGCGGAGCTTAGCCCGGCCACCACAGCAAGGGACAGAGGTCGGCGGAACCAAGCCCGGCCAGGAACACACAGCGGAGCCAAGCCCGGCCGTCCACAACACTCCGGTCAGTGAAAGTCGCCCAACCCTAGATTACAGAACTGACCTCTGAGAATATGATTTTATTATAATTTCGAACCCAAGGCCTTGTTCTAGCGGATGGCCACCTTCCTTACAGCGGGATGCATCAGTTCTTGCCATATTGCACTCGTTTAAACATGCATGTATGCATGAGGTTTCTTGATTTATTGCATATAATAAAGTAACATCACATTTGTCCCAGACTATACAAGTAACAACAATTACATCCAGTGCTTAATTTGTGCCGGTGGTGTCTAGTGCTCGGCACCTGAACTTAATTGTCATCACTGTACCTATGACAGTCTGCCACATGGTGGCGCTGTTTTTTTAAAATTCAGAGATGAGGACAATAACTGTTGTTTATTAATTCAATATACATTAAGAATGAAAAATACCTGCTGCCAAGGCCATTCTGTTAACTTTGATGCCCTGAAATTGTCAGAATTGTCACACTTGTGGAGTGTGACTTATTAGTTATGCTGTTACTGTAATTGACAGCGCCAATAGGCAGTACAAGGGGAAGTGGCCTGCTGACGAGAACCCTGGCATTTTTTTTTTTTACAAATTACGCACTGATTACATCTTCATCAGTGAGCAACAAAACAAAAGTTGACTTCTTCTGAGTAATAAAGAAACCATCAAGGCTATTTGAAGGCTTTTAATATTTTTTAACTAGTGTCTTGCATTTTTTTCTTTATATCTCCCTAAAGAGAGAATTGAGTCTTGTGATTCTGAAGAAACACCTTGTGACCTCACTAACCTAGTAGGCTTGATGCTAGTTTTTGCGGTGTAGATCCAGAATATTGAGGAAGGAATATCGAGTGGCAACAATATTGTGACCAAAATATTGAGAATCAAATAATTAACCAGTAAGTCATGTATAGATTTTCTATACCTAACTCCACATCTAAATACCTTAATAACATCCATATTGTCAAGGAACGAAGATGTGTATTTAAGTATAGTAAATCTATGCTTAACCTATGCACAAATACCCCTTCATATTTCAGATTACGTTATCTTGGTAATGATATTGTGGCTACTTGATATTCCATCCATGATATTTCGGACTACCATCAGTTTTTACATACCTTATCTGGCGAAGCCTTTGGAAACAAGTTTTTCAGTAATTGCAGCATGTCGAGTTGAACTGTTTACTGGGCTAACACCAGGTTTGCTTCTTTCTGACAAAGGTATGGAATCACTCACTGGTTAGTTAAGGGTGATCTGCAGCAGGAAATACAAACGAGATAATCACCTCCTGGGTCGAAGTGACCTGCTTGTAGCATTAGACTAGGTGGACAATCCTGTCCTAGTCTAGCACGGACCAAATGCAAATTAGAGGCCCTATAGTGATGGCAATTACTGCTTATGGAACATTCATTAACAGTCAATCTTACCCCTTTTGGCCTTTCTTTGTTCATTTGCTGTATGAAGTGTTTCAGGACAATACTGTATCATCAGTTTTTTTATATACCTGTCTACACCTACTGAATATGATGTTTACGTCTTATGGTCAGTCAATATAGAATTATGACAAATACACCTACATTGGGCAGTCTTTCTTCATCCTCCTCAATCAATTGAGAAAATCTAAACAGTTGAGTGCAAGCCAGAAGAAGCTGGATTGGACTTAAAAAGTTTATGCTGAATCCTAACAATATAGAGGTTATTGCATTGAATATATGTATGTGGTATTTGTATAATGGGAACATAGCTGAAAGGCAGCACAGCACTTTAAAGAATGAAGGTTCATGGGAACCCATGCCACTCTGTGACTGAAGGCTAGTTGGCCTTGGGTCAGTGCCTGAACCTATCCCCCCGGGTCTGAATCCATGGGAGTTCTTTTTGACCAAAGTCAGTGACAGAATCCAGGGTCTCAAAACTAGTCAATGCGGTCCATTTCCATCTTTTCATCGGAAGAAGACTCGTTTCCTACCTCCTGTATTTCCTCGGAGTCCATTCTGTGATAACTGTATTCCTCTCAGTGATTAGCTGTGAAAATGGTGTCTACCTGCGTTTGCGAAAACGAGTTAATCTACCTATAGATGCTTCAGTGTGCAGTGACATGTCTTCTAATAGACCTCTTATGCAAAGAACTTGTGCCCCAGCACTCTCTGCAGTCTTTACTGGCTTATAGTGGTGCTGATCTTGTGTATGACAAGGTGTTTCCGTCTCTGTGAGAGCTTGTTAAGTATTGTTGCCCACTGTTCTGTACTCAATCTTGTACTGTTAGTGAATTAGCTACCATAATATTGAAGACTTGCGGACTGATAACATTTATAACTTAGGGCCTGATTTAGATCTTGGCGGATGGGTTACTCCGTCACAAAGGTGACGGTTATCTGGCACGCCGATATAAAAATCCCATTATATTCTATGGGATTTACATTTCAGCGGATAGGATATCCGTCACCGTTGTGACACAGTAACCCATCCCATTTAAATCAGGCCCTTTGTTTCTCATACTTCATCACCCAAATCACAAATCACACACAATTTCTCTTGGTCTCCAGCTTTGCTAGGCTTGTGTTAAATTTTAATTTTCTGTCTTACAAAACCTTGGAGGTGCAACAGAATGCAGGGTTAGACGTAGAATTGTTCTATTGATGTTCACACTGATTTGACTGGTACATAAATTGAGAGCAATATTGCAAAAAATGTTAAAGCCATGCCTAGCAACATTCATGTGAAAGTCTAGATCCATTTGTGGGGAAAGAGGGATGTGTACTTAGCACAGACAACTATTATTGAGTGGAAGAGCACCTCTCAGTTTTGCTTTCATTCCAGAATGTTCATTAAAAACATTTCAAACCACTTGAAACAACTTTTACTTTTAGGGACATCTGGCTATATTCATGACATATTGATAGGTGAAGGCATTCTGTCTTAATCGGTGACTAGGCCTGGTTGTTTAGTTATTCTCCAGTCTACTTGGAAACCCAGGAAATACTGAGCTCACTAAGGCCAGTTTAATTCAAGGCAAAGTGAGAGTCCATTGGTTGGAGATGGCGGTCTGCTTTTCCACACTTTGGAGAATGCCCACCATGTTTTTCCATCTTCACCAAGCGCACTATTGCGTAGTCATTGCTATTACAATACAAACCACATTTAAACATGATAAAACATTCACATGAAAACACCTTGTACAATCAAATGAATGCATACTTTAAAACCTACAATACATGTGTGATTACAAAGGAAATATAACTGTATGCAAACCTAAACATCAGCCATTTACATTAGTTACATTAATCCTGCCACCGTGGTTTCCAAACACTCCATAGACATTGGGTAACCACAAATTGATCAGCTTTGTTGTGGGTGGGCCCAGGCGCCAAGAAGCCTGCTTATGCTGAATGAAAGGAGATTCGAACTTAGAAATTCAGCGCCTGGATATCCTCACAGATGATTAGCCGCACTATACAAATTTACATAACATAACATAAACGCGGCTTTGTGAGTCAAATTATCACAATAAGTCCTCCTGCATTTTAGGGCTGAAAAGAGTAGAAATCGCCCACCATTTTTAATAGGGGTGTAAGTGAAGGAATTTATTCATAGGAAAACGACTTACCCGCAGAGAAGAAAATAGGTGCACAAATTCCCATTTCTGTATCATTTAGTCATGCAGATTTTTTCACCTGGTGTAAGTTCTGCATGAGTAGGTTTCGTGCTTTGGAGTACACCTGGAAAACTAAAACTGCCCAACATTTTAAAAATACTCCTGGGGTTCTTTCTGTAACACAAAAAAGTTTCAAATCTTTTCCAAATATAGCAGAGAACGTACAGACGTAAATTGTAGGCTTTTAAAATGCTTATCTTTGTGATACAAGCCCAGTGAATACTGCAGCTCTTCCTTTCTCTGGGGAAGGTGTTTAATATTCAAACCACGAAGGAGGCAATCAGAAAATTTCTAAAATTGATCATCACAATTCTCCGAGGACCATAATAATCCGTCTCCTGATAATGGAGGATTATCTTCCACATTTTAATGGGTGAGTCTCATTCAGTATATATGAAATATGCATGGTCCCAGGGAAAGGTCTCAAATTGTAAAAAACGGCTTTTTATTATAATTGAAATGGATCACTTCTTGAAGTCATGAGAATAATTTTAGGCCTACTTGTAAAAAGGGGCACATTTTCAGTGCCATGCACACAGCATTTCTGCGACAGGCACCACTGCAGCAATACTCGCAACTACCAGAAAGCAGCAAGTGCTCATGAACAAAAGAAATGTTATTTCTAAAATTTAGTTATTTTATAACTCTCTTTTTATTTATAACTCTAGGGGAAGATTTACTAACATTTTGCGCTGGGTTTGCATCACAATAGTGATGCAAACCAGCTTAAAATGTTATTTTTGTTATTTACTTTACAGCGCCAAACTTGTTTTGAACTGGAAAGTTGCCTTAAAGTGAGGTATAGGAGTCCCTAGCGCTAGTTTGCATTACTTAGCACCAAGGGGCACATGTGTGTCCCATGCAACCATCCATGGTTTTTGACGCAAACCCTATCTACCAGAAATCTGAGTCAGGGTTTTGTGTAAAAAAATAATGGCATTTGAAATCAGGCATTAAAATGAGAAATGTTTTCATCTCTCCTTTTTTTCTGACGTTGCATGTGTGCTACATTGTACAACACACATACAAAGTAGGGAAAAAATTTAAAACTGGTCTAAGCATAGGGCCATATTTAACAAAATGTAACGCAGCGCAGCAAGTCTCCTTGCCACACTGCATTACAGAGAAAGGGCCGGTATGAGCCGTATTTATCACAATCTGGCACATTCTTGCCTTTTCCTAGTGCTGGCGCACAATGCCCTGCCTAGCGCTAACAATGGCACCCTTGCACCATGGTGCAAGGGTGCCTGTGTTGAAAGTAGGATTGTTTTGTGTAGGAAGAGGCACCTTCCTGCACAAAACAATCCCCTGAGGCATTCTCCTTTTTAAATATGTGCTGCACAATGCAACACACGAAGAAAGAGGAAAAAGAAGAGAAATTAAGATACTTCTCGTTACGCCTCCCCTTGGAAGGCATAGGGCGCAATTCACAGAACTAACTTAATACAAAATCCTAAACTTACTACCATTTACTCATTTTGGTATTCACAGAAGGCACTTACTCATTCTGGTATTCACAGAAGGCACTTACTCATTGATGAGTAAATACCTCTGTGAATACCAAAATGAGTAAGTGCTTACTCATCTTGGTATTCACAGAAGGCACTTACTCAGGGCCGGACTGGGAACCAAAACCGGCACTGGCAAAGTGCTCGGCCGGCCTCCTGGGGAAGTTGGGGGTGTGACCGAGCTCTTTGCCGGGGCCGGTTTTCAGCCGATTTTGTTACAGGGCCGATTTTGCAGCTATGCTGCAAAAACGGCCCTGTAACAAAAACGGCCCCCAGGGGCCCAAAATCGGCCCTCGCGGTGCATCGGGGGTTTGCCCGGTGCCCGCAACGGCCAGTCCGGCCCTGCACTTACTCATCAATGAGTAAGTGCCTTCTGTGAATACCATAACGAGTAAGTGCCTTCTGTGAATACCAAAATGGTAGTAAGTTTATGATTTTGTCTTAAATTAGTTCTGTGAATCGGGCCAATAACATTTTGGTGCATTCCGAGGTCTCCCAGTAATGGTAAAACTGGGAATGCATCAAAATCCATGGGTGTTTTATGGGAACACCTACGCACCACCCATGAACACCTTCCTGGGGCAGGGTAACACAATGCAGTGATTTGCCCGGTGTTGCGTTAATCTGGATTTATCAAGCCACTGAGGGCCACGCAAGGAGGCCTTGCGTGGCTTGATAAATTGCATCTTAGGGGTTGCATCGCTTTTGCACCGTGAAGCGACACAACCCCTTGATAAATATGGCCCTTCGTATTTTATCCTGGAAGGTTATCCTTCCAGTACAAAACCTATGTTAGACTCACACACACACACACACACCCTTGCATTATGACTCAAAGGTGGGTGCATGACGCTCGGCAGCAAAATTCTGTGCCACCACTAGAGAGAAGGAAGGGGAGTGCTCTTTCACTGTAAATATGGCATTCTCCTTCTCATGCAGCACAGAAATTTTGGCTGCTGCACTGCATTGCGTGAGAATTTGTTAAATCTGGCCCTAAAAATCAAAACAGTGACCCTGCAACTTAACTCCTTAACTGCGCCGAACGTTCCGCGCTAGTGCGGAACATTCTATTGCGCGGGCGGGGCCGCGACGGCCAACGGACGTGCGCAGCACTTCAATGGAGTGCACGAGACGGCTGTTGGCCGTCGGCAGCAGCGATGAGGTTAAGAATCGTTTCTACCCACCATAATTACTGTCTTGAATGAAGGATAAAATATAAAGATTTTCAAAGACAAAATTAGAATTTTTTTGAAATCCTGACAAGAATGATATTTTGGTTTTGAAATTCGAACCCAAATATATGCCTATGTGTTTACCATGTGGTGCTATGTGCAGATTGGACAAATACAAAGACATTGCAGAAGATAGATTTGGATGGAAATATCTACCACAAATGTACTGCTTTATACAGGACAGTGGTCCCTAGACAAGCACAATTTTCGGAAAGATAAATATAGACTAAATGAGTACTATATTCTTTGTCCAGCCGGACAGTTTTTATTTTAATAATAAAGAGTTTCACAAAAATACAAAAATGACAGCAGGACACCAGCCGATGTCCGACTAACACACTGAGGAAAGGACAAACAAAGAGTTTCAGGCAATATGAACAGTCTGGGTAGTACAAATCACAATCAGACAATATTGGTTGCACACTATTGTTAGCATACAGTAGCACAGTACTTACACATATAGTGTGACACAGTCGACGACGTTTCGAACCTATGACATATTAAAGGTTCATCTTCAGGACATCAATTATATGCCTTCTCTTTTTATCAGAAAAAAGTCACAATTTAACTTTTTAGCCCATATTATGAGCACTATTGCCATGACACATATAAAACACACCAGAGAATGATTCAAGGGAAAGAAAGAGAACAAAATACACAGATTAGGGCATTTCTTCAAATCATATTGATATCACACACAAATTATACATTAAGTTTACTAACCAATTAATAATCATTGTGAACCGAACAGAACCTTTCAGTTGTAACAAATCATTCATTTAAAATTGGGCCATGTGAAAAACAATCGTGTCAACAGTGACCTAATAACGTGAGTCTAACACCGTGAATTTACTTTATCATGACACAGTGCAAAAACCAGGGAGTGACAATAACCAACAGGGAAGGATTAACCAACGATAAGGAAGGGTCCAACCCAGAATACAACCTACACCATTGACAGACACCCTATCTATGAATATCAAGGGGCGTAGGTGTACCTGCAGGACTGGTATGCAAACCGATAGCCTGAATATTTTCGGAATGCCTGAATCGTAAAAAGTAGTGATTAGTGCTGTAACTATACTATGAGACAATGGCCACGAAACTACCAAGATATATGTATGCTATTCTCTGTCCATGTCCTAAGATCTACATAGGTCAGACCACCCAAAAAGTACGACTTAGGATGTGTCAACATGGAAGGCGCATACGCTGTAAGACGCCCAACGCACCTTTGGTTGACCATTTTGATGCATTGGCCCACACAAAATTGGACTTTAAATGGACTGTCATCACCCAAATCAAAATACCTCCAAGAGGGGCCAATGTACAACAACTTCTGAATAAGGAGGAATTACACTGGATACTTAAAACCAAAAGTATTCAGAATGGGCTCAACCGTGCCGAGGATTGGACGTCACTACTATGATGTATTGGGTGTTTTACTATGTGCTCTGTAATCTTGCAATGTTTGACTCGTTGTAACTTGTATATAGATATTTAGTGCTCCCTTGGTTTAATTCTTGTCTCAACTAGGTTTTCGATACATTACAATTATGTAGTCCTCATTTTAATTAATATACTGCATGGTGTTCAATATTAAAAAAGAACCGAATAATTTTTGACTTTCATTAATTGGAATTTCGAAACATTTTTGAATTGGATATTCAACTGTTTTTTTTAAAATAGGCTGTCACTATTAATACACTACCCTATTCTCACTTTCCTTGCATGCACTGGGTCTTGCCCTTAGAGCATTTAAATATGTCCGCTCGTTTTGATCCCTGGTGGTTCATTATACACGACCCCTTCGGTATATTATTGTTCCGGTTTTGATTATGACCCCGGGTTTCTATCCCTTGCTTTAATAAGGCAGCACGGGCTACGGTGGTTCCACATTAGCTTTTCACAGTTAACTCTATGCCTGGTTACTGTTCCAAAATGGCCACGCTACACAGTAGCGTGATTGACGGTCCAGGAATCACGTGACTCCGCTCGCGGTAATTCCTGGTTCCCGGATGCAGGTCCGGTTGGACGATTTCTCCTGTGGAGGAGGAACCCATTGACGGCCCGTCTGCTGCAATCCTTCGGTAAGGGAGCGGTTTTATTCGGGTTGCTGCTCTAATCATGTCCTTAAAACGGTGGTGCTAACGTAATACTAAATTCAATATTACTCTTCCTACAGTGTCCTTCCCATCAGTGGAGGCTTCACTTATTGAAATCCGGTAAGCTTATAATTGGCATACATATATCTTGGTAGTTTCGTGGCCATTGTCTCATAATATGGTTACAGCACTAATCACTACTTTTTACAATTCAGGTATTTCGAAAATATTCAGGCTATCGGTTTGCATACCAGTCCTGCAGGTACACCTACGCCCCCTGATATTCATAGATAGGGTGTCTGCCAATGGTGTAGGTTGTATTCTGGGTTGGACCCTTCCTTATCGTTGGTTAATCCTTCCCTGTTGGTTATTGTCACTCCCTGGTTTGTGCACTGTGTCATGATAAAGTAAATTCACGGTGTTAGTCTCACGTTATTAGGTCACTGTTGACACGATTGTTTTTCACATGGCCCAATTTTAAATGAATGATTTGTTACAACTGAAAGGTTCTGTTCGGTTCACAATGATTATTAATTGGTTAGTAAACTTAATGTATAATTTGTGTGTGATATCAATATGATTTGAAGAAATGCCCTAATCTGTGTATTTTGTTCTCTGTCTTTCTCTTGAATCATTCTCTGGTGTGTTTTATATGTGTCATGGCAATAGTGCTCATAATATGGGCTAAAAAGTTAAATTGTGACTTTTTTCTGATAATAAGAGAAGGCATATAATTGATGTCCTGAAGATGAACCTTTAATATGTCATAGGTTCGAAACGTCGTCAACTGTGTCACACTATATGTGTATGTATTGTGCTACTGTATGCTAACAATAGTGTGCAACCAATATTGTCTGATTGTGATTTGTACTACACAGACTGTTCATATTGCCTGAAACCCTTTGTTTGTCCTTTCCTCAGTGTGTTAGTCGGACATCGGCTGGTGTCCTGCTGTCATTTTTGTATTTTTGTGAAACTCTTTATTATTAAATTAAAACTGTCCGGCTGGACAAAGAATATAGTACTCATTTAGTCTATATTTATCTTTCAGAAAATTGTGCTTGTCTAGGGACCACTGTCCTGTATAAAGATATATTCCCTAAGGTCCCTAGCATATCGCTTCCTTGGGTTCCCTTGTGTAACTAAAATGACAAATGTACTGCTGGCATATTGTAGCTCACTCAAAGTACTGCATTTTTCTGAAGTGTAGCTACCATCATATCAGTTGTTTTTATTATGACTTATAAGCTGATGACAGCCAATTAGTTTTCTCTTTACTGCCATTCACTCCCTACCTACATACACATATCTACCTATCAGTTTTCCGTCATTGTTTACCAGAACTCGCCCACTTCAGCACCGGCCTCCCTCTGATACCCCATGTAATTTTCCCAGATATTTTACAATACTGACCATCAGCCAGAAACCTCATGCCACACTTCAACACTTTTATGAGTACAGAAACAAATCATAACATGTCTACCCAACAAATCTACAGAAGTAAGATTTGAATTATGGAGCATTCAAAACATATGTCCCTACCTCACAAACATCCTCTGGGAATTCAAAAAGAGCTAATCTGGATGTGTTGAATATCTGAGTGATCAACAGGAATGAATGTTGGTGAGCCTGGTACGACACTGAGGGTGGGCAAAACACACTGAGCCTGTCTACCTCCAGGTATCTCTTCCCACCAGATAAGCTTCCTAGAGTTAGATGAGGTTGATCTATGCCTGAGAGCAAAGCTCTCGAGTTATGCACTCTATACTGTGACACCTCCCACTCTGTTTGTTCAAAGACAATTTTTGACACTTATATGTGTGTTTTTATGACCACCAAAGTTGCCTGAATCATATTGTAATGTATGTGGCAGATAAACAGACGAAGGCCTGCATTTTTCCAAGGGCTTTCTTATCTGAAAGAGAATGGATTGTACACCCAAATGTCTCTCATCTTATGGGAAAGGTTCCACTTCTGTAGCAAGGTGTGAGCCCTACCTACTCTGGTCCATCGCAGCGCCGCAGGAGCAATATAAACTATGCCCCACTAAAATTATACAATATTTATCTACATATTTTTATTAACAAGCAAACCTGCTGTCATCATTCAAAACAAAGCAGCCGTTGCAGTGAGACCACTCAGTGTCACTAGGTGCCATGTTTTCTGATGTAAATGTTTTTATTACTTTAAAAAACTCGTGCTGCTTATCACACCTGGCCATATTTAAGGAGGCATCCAGAGGACTCCAAATTAAATTTTGGCCCCAAGCCTCATACTGACCTTTGACAAGCCTGTGCCTAGTGCATGAGTGAACACATAAACGGGGAAGAGAGAATAAACTAAGTAGCCGATTACGATGCAGCCCATAAAGGCTCTGACCGGGCCGCATCGTAATGGGCCACGCAGTTTACTTTCTGACCGCCTCATTATGATGGAGGCGGTCGGAAGGTAAACCGGCTGGTGATTCCGGCTGGCTTCCGACAGGCCATCGGCCAGTTAGAAACCAGCCAGTAATCTCAAGGGCGAGCCTTTCCGCTCTTGAGATTTCTGACATGGAAACCATGTTAGAAAGCGTGTTTGAGGGCCCACAGCAGGGCCCCCTTTGGTGCACGGCCTCTGGGTGGAGGCAGAGGGGGCACCTATGGTGCACCCCTGTTGACTCCTGCACTTTGTGGCAGGCACCTTGCAGTGCCTGCCACGGGGTTCAGGGATGAACTGCACCTCCCTTTTCTCAATGGTAGCTTGTGTTACCGCTGGTTTATGGCATAACATGAGCTCCCATTGAGGAAAGGGAACATGTGGCCGAACAGTGTTCGGTCGCATTGTAATGGGCTGTTCAGGGACCGCTGACCAGGGGTCGGTCCTAGGACCGAGTCGGTGTCGGGTGGAAGCAATTCCACCCAACATGAAAATCATCCCCTAAGTCTTTTAATGTGCTTTGAAGAAGTTGATTGAGTATCCCAAGGGTATTATGTTCTGAAACTACAGGTGTTTAACATCTGACATTCAGCCCTGTAGGGCCTTGAAAGGGCCACATTGTGTAGAGGCTTCCTCTTGATACCTACCAACAAAAAATGTTCTGCCCAATTATGTAGTTAAATGTTGCTGTGAGCCACATCAATATTACTAACTCGGCTAAAGTGGGCCTTTATGTACACGGACTATCCAACAAACCAGTCCTAATGGCCCATATTTCCAGAAGTCACTATGATAAAGTGTGGTACAGCATGCTATGGCAGGAGGCAGAACCCAATGCTCTAATACTCTGTGGTCTGCAATTCCTGCAGGGCAGTACACCTTCAACCCATGCAATGACAAGGGACCCTTGATGTTTTTGCTGCCTTTGTCCCATGCACTGATGCAACCTGGGAGCACTTTACATTTATGTTGTGAGATTTTTGAAAAGCTGAGCATTAACATGTTCTTGCCAGCTGTGATACATGCTGAACAGTGGGAGACAAAAAACAGGCGTGTGTGAAGTGGCATAGAAAGAGAGGAAGGCAATCGTTTGGACCAGGGTCTTTTTAGTCTTTTTTAGTCTTTCTTCGGTTTGCACAATTGTGCTTCTTGACTCACAATCAAGGAAAGACCAGTCAGGATGTAATTGAAAATGTTATGCACATATAGGCCTAAATTATCACCATGGGAACCACAAATGATTCCAAGTAGATTACAATTTGCACAGACTGTGCTCTGGTATATTTTAAGCGTTGAGACCCAAGCTGAACTAACATGAATGATCATTCCTCCGTTTATCAGGAACTTCGCCTTACAAATGATGAGTTTCCTATGTTCTCACATTTTCGGTCAGACTGCATGTGATAATGTGACCAGAGTAGAAAAGCTTTCATCTGTAGTACATGCGTATAATGTAAAATCCTACATGTTGATATACACAAAATACAATAAATATGTAAAACAATTTGATAAATAAAATATAATCTGTTAGACATTTCAGTCTTATGATGGTCTTCCAACAAATGTTTCGCCTTCTTCCCTTCTGTTTTGCTGAATTTGTTTTTGTTCGCCTTAGGACTCTGTGCACTTTATCACTGCTCATCAGTGCTAAAGTGCTTGTTCTCACTCCCTAAAACATTGGAAAATTGGCTTACACCTGATTGGCATATTTAATTTATTTATACATCCCTAGGAAAGTGATATACCATATACCCATGGCTGATAAATTAAATGCTACTAGTGGACATGCAGCGTTTATTGTGCCACTGACTTAAATAGCCCTTTAAAACAGATCTCAGGGCTGCCAATTTGACTTGGCAAAATGCACCTTTTGCCAGTCCTGAAACTCCCTCTTTAATACATATAAGTCACCGCTAGGGTATGTCCTAAACAGCCCAGGGGCAGGGTGCATTGTATTTAAAGAGTTGAGAATGCACTTTTGAATTGTACATGTCCTGGTAGTGAAAAATTCTTAAATTCATTTTTCACCGCTGTGAGACCTATCCCTCCAATAGGGCAACATTAGATCACCTTATTACATTTAGTAAGTGATAACTTTTGTTGTTTGGGAGCAGGTAGAAATGGCATGATTGGTGTCTAAGGAATTATAATTTAAAATATTAAAGTCAGCAAATTTTATTAAGCTGCTCGTCGCAGAAGGGGATTTCATCCTCATGGAGCCCTCGTTGGCTACAACCTGCAGCTTTGTCTGGCTGGAGATTTTTTACTTCCATAAATAAGTCTGAATGAAGAGATATTCACTGCGACTTTGTCCATCGGCTCCTTGATGATGCCTCCACAGACATCGTCTGCTGCCTTTCCCTGAGCTGAACTTTACCTTCTCTGATATTTTTCTTGAAAATTTCTTCTAAGTCGGAAGGTAAGCCCAATCGACTTCCAAACTGTGCTCCATCGCTGTTGGTCATAACTTGCGACTTTGACCCAGTCTCACGCGACTAGATGTCCACAGTTGACATTTTGATCTTTTAGGTGTTATGTTTTACTATAAAATGTAAAAATTCTTAACTCCTGTTCTACTGATTAGATTTTGGTGTCAAACAATTTATTAGAACTGGCTCTATTTTTCTAAATTGGTGCAGGAGTTTTCATGTGTTATGTTTTCACTTTATTACAGATAGTGACTGCATAAATAATTAGCACATTGCCTCTAAGTTAAGCCTGATGTTTTTGTGCCAAGCTACCAGTGGGTTCAGCACAGGTCAATTTGGCACCTTTTTGTGGTTCACCATTACAAGGAATGTGGTTGTTGCTTGAGTAGGGTTTCACTCCCCTCAACCAACAACCCGATTCCTCACACAATCAAATACTCACTTCTTATTAATTCACCTATTTAAACGATTTCCTTCTCATCACCTGGAAGCTTACAGCTTTTGGTAAAGAATGGTTCCTAAATCAATGATTCAACAGTTGTGCAAACATTTTTTGTAGCGTTTAGATCAGAATTTTGGATTATTAGCATATCAGAAAATGTGCATGATAAAGGATTAATGGTTTAGTGTTCTCCCTAAGCTTTCAGTAATGTGTATTGGATGCTTTGTGTTTGCAGTATGCATATATGTGAATAAACAAGCCAACACTGGACCATACCTGGACAGGAAAAGAGTGCAGCAACTCCCTGACCACTTTGGACCCGAGAGACCTTCCATGGTCCTGCAGCAGACTGTCCAAGCATGCATTGACTGTGCACACCAGCAGAAAACAGTATTTTCCCTTGTCAAACAGGGATATGGAGGGGAAATGGTGTCAGGTAATTATTTTTTCCAATGTACATTCTAATGTTGTCAAACTGTCAAACTATAAAACATTTACAGATATCAAAAATTATTGAAAGCGAAATACAACAACTTATCAAGAAACATTTATTAAGAAATGTCATAAATTTACAAATCAATATATTAAAAATTTCCGAATAGAGTCTTTAGCGTCTTCACATTCCGCTGCGGTGCTAAAAAAAAGACGAGTGCGCGGTTCGGACGGCCCCTGGCTGTCCTCCGCACACGCCCACTGTGATTTCGGACGGCCAGCGGCCGTCTAATGCATCGAAGAGGTTAAAGGTTGTGTGACACATTTGTAAACATCCACAGATGCACATTTTACAATGCCAAACTGGGTCTAAACGTGTTTAATTTTTTCCCAGTAAATTCACTTTATTCAACATCGTCCACAAGTCCTTTTAAACTAAAGTTAGAACCACATTACATCCTATCTAGAAACCTGTGTTCAGCATCATCACACTTGGTGTTACTACCACACCCCTTCACCACCGAGAAATATGGAGGGTGATTCCTTTAAGTGCAATGTATAAAAGATTGGAACGCATTGACCCCACATCTCAAACACGAACCCAACGACCTCTGATTCAGAACACAACTTTAATTAAACCATTTATGAAAGCTTTGTCTAAGACTGTTCCAAAGGTGACTGCACTAGAGAACATTGGAAAGGAAACCATCATACCGCCTACACTCTACTCGCATGTCTATACGCTCTTACTGTTGGCATGCTTCGGTCTCCTAATATTATATGTGCTAGCCGCTCAAAGTTATTGTACATTGTCAATTTAGCACTTTATAAGACAACTAAATAAATACATTTGTTTCAGCATTTAAGCATAATACCGCTCCTTAATTATTATTGTGTTGTTTAAATTACTGGTTCAAAATAACTCTGCTTAATATATTTGAAGTTCTACATTTCAGTAAGACAAGCTATATTCTGTTGATTCTAGGGTAATATTAAAACATCATTTACATGTGCTGACCAATATAGCAGCTAATTTTGAGGCAGCCTATTCAGTCCTTATTTCTAATAAGTTTAATTTTGAATTCATTGCTGGTCCCATCAGTTACAAATGTATTAGTTCAATAAGGTTCCACTGAGGTGCCAGATGGTGAATTTTATTCGTAAAATCGCTACTGCCAAGTATATAAGAAGTTGACGTTTCAGCTCGAAAAGAAGAAGTAGAAGTCCTTCTACTCTGCATTCTTGCTATGAGTTACCCTTAGAAAAGAGTGGTTCATTTCAGGTTGAACTAGAAACCCTGAGCCTGCCAATGCAGGTTTCCAGGGATCTTCTTTTGTGTGGTTATCTATGCCCTTATCAGTTGTTGCTTTAGAATTATGTGAGATTGCAAGCAAGGGGACGCATGCAGTTTGAGATGTGGGCTTCTCCCACTTATAATAACTATCATCAACAAGCAGGCAATTTTACCATCAGCAACTGCAACTCCCCCCTCTGAGAGTCTAACAATGCAAGAGAGCCCAAATAGGGCACACTGAGTTAATTTTGGGTGGCGTATGAGTACAAAGATAAAAGCCCCAAGCCAGTCTGCATCAAGTACTCAGTGAGTGATTCTATGATTGCCACCTTCTGTGGGAGCACAACTGTGATTTTGGTGTGCCAAGAAAAGAAATATAAATAATTTTATTCATTAATGTCTTTTGATTTGTGATTTAGTTATGTGTTAATTTACCACGCTTTGCTTAGAAAAAACTGGAACAAACGAGTGATATTATGAGAACATTTGGAAATTTGCTATACTTGCAGTGTGTGGGGTTCCCCTCCCTATCGAGCTAGTGCTCTGACAAAGATAGGTGATTTGTCCTTAGAAAAGGGAATAGTTCAGACGGTGTGGAAGCAAGCAATGGTTAAAGCCATTTTAAAGAAACCAAATGTAGACTCCACCACTTGCTTGGCAAATTATCGTCCACATCCCTACTTCCAGGACTGAGTAAAGTGCTGGAAAAATACGGTAATACACATCCCTCAGAATCCATTGAAACCAATAGACGTCACTCCACTCAAACCATTTTCCGGCCCAAACATACCACAGAGACAGCCCTATTGGCGCTGGTGGAGGACGCTAAAATGAGACTTGATCAAGGTGGCATAGCAGCAATTATCCTTCTTGACCATAGCACTGCCTTTGACACTGTGAATCATGATGTTCTTCTAGAAATTATTCACAGGGCCGGACAATCAGGAACTGCCCTGGATTGGCTAAGGTCCTTGCTTTCTGATAGAACCTTCCAAGTATATGAGAAGTCCTTTTTCTTAGATACTTTTCCTCTTCACTGTGGTGTTCCGCGGGGCCTCATCCTTAAGCCCAACCGTCTTTTCCAATTTTGGGACATTGCTTGTAGACAGTGGCCAGTTGGATGGATAAATCTTGCCTCAAGCTGAACAGCAGTAAAACTGAGTTGACAGTTCTGGGGAACTATCACTCTCTCCAAAGGTCCCTGGGCTGGCGGGACTGTTTAGGTTTGCCCCCCACCTCCAAAACGTCTATAAAAAGTTTAGGAGTTTGGCTGGATAATACACTAACGACGGAGACTCAGGCCAACAAACTCTCGGCCGGCTGTTTTGGAATTCTCCAAATGCTTCGGAAAATACTACCATTGCTTCCCATGACATCCAGAAGACTAGTGGTCCAGCCGCTTATCGTCTCTCGCCTGGTCCACGGCAATTCTCTCTTCCTTGGAACATCCAAAGCTGCAATTAACAAATTACACGTTGTGCAGAATGCGGCTGCACGTACCTTGTTACAAATACTGAGACATACGTCAGTGAGAATAGGTCTTAGGAACCTTCATTGGTTACCAGCCCCAGAGAATCAAACTCAAGGCTCTTTGTATTGCTTTTAGAGCACTTTGAGGACAGGAACCTCCCATCTCCTGTCAGCTCATAACCCCTACTCCCCAACGAGGGCCCTCTGCTCCTCAAATGAACACAGGGCAGTTGTCCCTCGCATCCAAAAAACTAGAAGTGGAGGAAGGTCATTCAGTTTACTTGTACCCACTCTCTTGATCTCCTTTCTGATGGCTCTGTGGTCTACAAGCAATGAATGCACATTCCAGAAAATACTCAGAACGTGGCTATTCGACAACTAACCCTTAATATGGGTCCCTTAAATAATGTCTACTCGTCCAGTGATGAGATGCCTCCAGGTCGCCATGTGCTCTATAAATTTACATACCATAGCATATTTACAAATGCTGTGTTTCATTTGTAGCTGTTGTTTGCTTACTAAATCATACCTAATATGCACTTGAGGAGTGCACCTAAAAAGATGAAAAAGAGTCAGTAATCAACTGATGTTTAATATTTCAAAGAGTTTATATTGGTTATTAATCGAAACTGGGGCTGTATATAAAACTATTGGCAACATAAAATAATTTACAGTACATTGACAGAATTGGATCATAGGACAGAAAATGCAGAGGTACTATCATATTCTAATTTATAGCTACAAAGTACTCTTATCACAGCAGTACTCCACTCTCTAATCCTACTTAAATGATTAGATTCATTCCTTGCTGCTGTAAGACAAATACCCATATACTGAGAGTTATTATCTATCTCAGAAATAAAACCCACAGTTTTTCACACGTAGTTGCATCACAATTTTAGATTTGGTAATATTAGGTTTATAGGTTCATTCTGTAAAACTATTCAGAGGTCATACCAATGTATTACCCTTCAGGTGAGCTAATCCCAATTTCTAATCTTACCATGGAACCTCTAAAGTCAGTTAGTAAACCTAGCACTTCATTTTCAGTGCCCAAGCAGTAATTTAGACCAAAGTGTATTACTGCTAATAGTGAAAATCATAACTTTATTTAAAAAAGCAGCTGAAAAAACTTTATTGAATTCTTCTGCATTGTTTTTTACATTAGTCACTCTCCAATCATCAATTTACAAACAGATGAACGAGTATAGCAAACCATGTTCAAAAGAATGGGTTTGATTACTTCTCTGCTGTACCTTATAGGATCTTTTAGTACTTAAAAGAATTTAAGTAGAGAGTTTTGCTTCCAATAGTTGAAGGCAATCAAATGATAGTTTACAGGGATTTTTCTGTCACATTGTTCTAAACAATGGTTTAAGCAGTTCTCAATTTGTAAAAGAATAAGTGTCAGGCCTGAAAGTTGTGATCAGAAGATTGTTGCTGCTAATATCGAAGGTCACCGTGCCCAATACTAAGGCTGAGTGGCATTCATCACACCTCAGGCCCCTTTAATCATGCACCAGATATTCCAAGCCTCTTTATCTCGCTCACTCAGGTTATTGTTTATTCCTCCTTTCTTCCTTTGTCACTGTTGTGTCATCTTTCACTTCCTCCTTCTTTCCCTCCTGTGTTTTACACTTTCTTGCTCCAGATCAAAGTGTTTTGATAAAAAAATAAGTGCTGGCCCCTAAAATGTGTGCAGGTGGGTCCCACCTGCAACCACAGACTGAAATTAAGCAGATGGTTTAAGAAGATTTCTCTTACTTCACAATGGCATTTTCCACTTAAGGGTATTGCAAATAAGTATTACTTTTTTAATAAATGAGAAGTATTTCCATTGGAACCCAAAGCAGATAGCCTAGGAGATGTACTCAGATGTGTAATGTCTCCCTGAGTACACCAAATGCCAAAGGTCAGTTTATATACCCATAAGTTTGGTAAGACTCTCACAAGAAGACCTACAGATTGTCATTACTCAAAATATTGCTTACTTAATAGTAACCGAAGATGCTCATCCTAAAAACTTTTTCTTTTAGAAAAAGCGTTTGTTTGGTTTTAAACGTTTTTTGATTTTTTTAAACCAAAACTTTTTCTGGTTTCTTGTCATTATTGCACTTTGCATCAAAGATCATTTTTGAAGCACACATTGAATTTTCTGTTTTAGTGTCATTGTTATAATGCTTCTTTACATAGAAAATGCTGTTTAAGATTACTCAACAGTAATTCCTCTCAGTACAGTTAATCTATTTTTATTTCATTTCTGAAAAAAAAAAGTGGTGACAACAGATGATTTTGCATTGTGTTAAACTATGCACTTTGAGCAATAGGTACAACAGTATCTTCGAGGCCACAGCCAGATTTAGGGGCCGATTAGGATGGAGGATTTTCCGCCTCCTCCGGGCCGGCGGAAGCCACCTCCGGCCCGGAGGAGGCGGAAAATCCTCTGCGGAGTCACCAAAGACCCACCGCCGCATTACGATGGCTGGTGGGTCTTGGTTTCTGTCCGCTGCTTTTCCGCCGCGGTCGGATTACAACCGCAGCGGAAAAGCTCTCATTTGGCTGGCAGTGTCCATCAGACACCGCCAGCCAAATTAGAATGCATTAGTAAACATGCTTTTCCGCTGCGGTTTTTCCGCCGTGGAAAAGCATGTGTACTTTTGATTTTGGGGACCCGTTGCGGGCCCCCAGGGTGTAGGCGGGTGGGGGGTGCACATGGGGGGTACCTATGGTACCCCCCAGTATTTACATGCACAAAGCGGCAGGCACCGCGCGGTGCCTGCCGCTTTGTGCATGTAAATGTAAAACATGCACTTTTAACATTGCGGCGGGTGCTGCTTGAAGCAGCACCCGCCGCAATGTTAAATATCCAGGATGTGACCGCCAGGGTGGCAGTCACATCCTAATTTGCACGGAGGAACCGCCGCAGCCCATGCGGACGGTCCCTCCACCTCTGGGATGGCGGACGGACGCAAGTCCGTCCGCCATCCTAATCTGCCCCATAATGTGCTTCCTCAGATCACAGAAACAAGGAAGATCGTCTGCTCTAATGGAAGGCCTTCAAACTCTTCCTTTTCTAATAGTTTTCACTTGCCTGTACAGCTTACTTACCTTTATGGCCATTACTGTTATTTTATTGTCTGTGTTTGGATGGATTGATCTAATCATCACACTGGATTTTTTTAACTGATTAATTGGCCAAGTGATTACACTGGATTTTTCAGCATTTATTTATTTAATGCAATAGAAGAACATTTTGATCAGAAATATCTGATATCAAAATATCAACAACAAAAAAATCAAAAATAAAATGTTGAACAAAGGACATGTTTTTCGGTACCAAGGGCACTAGACAGAGTAAGTAGATTACTTAAAGCAACATGGGTGAAATCCATGTGGAAGCAAGCGCTGTTGTGCATTAGCTAACAGCGTAAACAAATGACATAATGATTACACAAAGGAAATAACGTGACTAAACTTGCATCTTGATGTAGGTCTGTATGACCATAGAACAACGTTCCAAACTTTACATGAACCTTGTCACCAGTGAAAACTAGTACAGTGGTTGTAATCACGATCAGGACTTCTCGAGCACTTGATGAGGCACTACTTTGCACAGTATCAGAATCTGTTTTCCTGACAGACCAGGCAACCTGAGTGGCTTTTAGGGTTATGTAGACCACCTTTAATTCAGTTGAGTTTGACAGCGGTTACTATGAATTTACTGATCTGAACTGTGAAATACTATAGTCTTATAGCCCGCTGGGCTACACTACAGAGTCCACTACAGAGTCGGCGAGTGCCTTTAACAAGGGAGCGGGCCTTTAATGGCCAGTATAGTCCAGCTACGATGGGTTTTAAGGCTATTAGAACATTCCGCTAATAGAGGGCAGAATGTTCTAACAAATAAAACAAAGGTCTCAGTGAGCCTGAGGGAATTTAAATCCCCTGTGGCTTCATGAGGCCTTTTTTCACAGCAACACCTGTGAACGACAAACATTGGAATGCTGTAACTCTGGGCTTTTACCAGCCATTAGAAGCCCGGAGCACTCCATTGTCTTCAATGGAGCTCCCTACATTCCATCGTTCTAATGAATCTTTTATTATCTATTATATATTCTTCCTCACAAATGTTTGACCTACTCATGTTCTTTGATAAATGTGGTTTCTATAAAAAATATGGTTGATGATGCCAATGAAAAGTTGCCAGTGAACATGTTTCTGACTGATTATAAAATGCAGTGCAAAATTCACCAGCGACACTACTCCCCTCATGATAAGTATAGAAGAAAAACGTGAGTGAAAAGTATGTGTGCCCTTTTTTTATCACTGCGTCCCAAGGTAGGAAAGAGCTTTACCGGGTTTCAAATTTATCACTGCAATCAGAGGCGGGATAATATTTTCTCCAAACATTTTGACAAGTCTCTGAGTTGCTGCTTTCTACCAATCTACATTGCTAAGTAATTTATAATTTACCCTATCCTACATGAGAATCATTCAGTGTAATTCTTATGGACGATTAAGAAAATATTTTTTTATTTTTACAATGCCATTTTCTGGTATTTAAATGTTTGTTTTACTTTGAGAACATGAATCCCATGTTTGTAACAAAATACTGGTTTTGAGAAAAATTGTAGATTATGTTAGATCTATCATGGCTGCTTATTCTCCCCTTAAATCTGAACACAATGGCCAATGTCTAGATCATACATTGGACAAGCCACAGTCTTTGGGATGGACAAGAGCACAGTGCCTGAAAGGCTTCACTATCAGCAGATTTAGACTCCAGTCTGCAAATAAACCTGGAACCATGTGCTCACATGTCCGACAGCCCTCAATGCCTTTCATCCTTCCGAGGTTGATAAACGAAATACTGTAATTTACAGCTTTTAGAAATAACTCCAACTGCCGCACTAAGCACTATACAAAAAAGAAGTAATTGTTATTAAGCTGACTACACATATCACTGTGATTATCATAGCACAGTAACTGCCCAAATAGCGCCTTTTGAACTGGCAGTTGATTAATTTTAAACCTTGTTATGCAGGCGTAAGGCGGGCACGAGGCAAAAGCAGTTTGGGATTGCTTGTCTTCCCATTCCGAACAGAGGTGGTTCAGCAGTTAGAGCTGAACTGTGCCTTTTGGGGCATGTGGTGCATGTGACTGACCTACAATGGTACATATGAGCAACACATGTATGGAATGCGCCTGGGGAGCTACCAGTGTTTTTGATTGACCCAATCAATCCCATTCATTGATGCTTGCTGCCCATGTGTTAGGATCTGTGGCTACGACAGCCAGTTCCATTCCTGCCATGTGCTAATCTGCCATGCGATAACGTCTTATCACATGATTTACTTGTCACTTCAAAAACCTCAAAAATCTGTGACAACACTTCAGCATGGATTGCAAGAATGGCTCCAGATATTTCGGTACAAAAGGGGGTGGTGATGGACGGAGCATCTGAATCAATCAAACACTCACACCCAGTCAAAAGATCTGGGTATAATCCATCACCGTTCTTTAGCCCACTATGCCACCCCAGTTCAGACATGGCTATATGCAAATCAGTCCGACCCTGTGCCTCATGGGAACAGTCCAGCCCGAACTGCCATGCCATGCCTTCCCTGGACCGGAAACAAGCTTCCGAGGACCTGTTTCTGGCATTCCAGCCGTCTTCAGCCCGGCTTGCTTGAATCCAGTGGCAAAGTGAGCAAGGGACTCACGTCTGAGCATACCCTGCCACACTTATGGCGGCCAAAAGCGGTACAAAAGGGGATGGATTAAACCCAGATCAGTTGACTGGGGATGAGTGTTTGATTTGTTCAAACGCTCCATCCATCATCCCCTTTTATATCGCTTTGTTCGCCCTAAGTGTGGCAGGGTATGCTCAGACGTGAGTCCCTTGTTCACTTGGCCACTGGATTCAAGATAGCCTGGCTGATGAGGATTATGAATCCGAAACCAGTCACAGGATGCTTGTTTCCGGTCCAGGGAAGACATGGCTTGGCAGTTCGGGCTGTACTGTTCCCGTGAGGCACAGGGTCAGACTGATTTGCATATAGCCATGTCTGAACTGGGGTGGCTGAGTGAACTAAAGAATGGTGATGGATTAAACCCAGATCAGTTGACTGGGGGTGAGTGTTTGATTTGTTCAAACGCTCCGTCCATCCTCCCCTTTTGTATCGCTCCAGGTATTTCGGCAGCAGGGGGAGGGTAGAGTATACTTTGAATAGACATGCTAATTTTAGAGTTTTGGCTCTTTCTGCCTTTCAAACCTGCCAGAAGAGTTCAAAACAGATATTCCGAACAGAACCATTTGCGGGCGTTAAATTTTGAGTTAAACAAGTCACATTGGCTTAAACCGGTCATATTGGCCCTGCTCTTGAAGGTATGGTATCTCACTTACTTCAGGGACTGGTTTTCTCAGCTCAGAAGCGGATGTAGATGTGGCAGGAGGCATTAAACCTCACGCATGTACAGACGCCCCTGTGTGAACGCCATGTTGTGTGCGGGACCTCTGTCTGTGGTCACGCTTCGAAGCAGCTTTGTTATCAGCCAGGAAGCCGTGGTCATGCAGACTACCATGAGGCGTGTGTGGCCTCCAGCATGGACGTGCAGCGTGCAGCAGCAGTCACCCCTTGGGGCACCTTACACCACATACGCACACAGAGGAAGTCTCAGGCGAGTCTTGCAATTTAACACAATCTAAGGGTGAGGGCAAAACTGCCGAAACAATTGAGAAGATGTAGGTTCTGTGTTTTTATAAGAAATAAAACAATAATGAGGGCATGCAAGCTCTGCCTGATCAGACAGTCTCTAGATTATTGTATTTACCTGTACTCTTCTTTTTAATCAGTGTGCCATATCATAATGGTGTAACTGTGCCTTAATCACACACAGCACGCAGTGCCCTTCTCATAAGACATGGTTTGCATGTGATTTGCCGTAACTGTTAGTACAGTCCTGTCATGGTGATTGCTTCTATAAGGGCTGTGGTGCTGCAAAGATAGGCACAATATTGCACTATTCCAGTGCTGGCGTGAATTATGCAACACACTGAGGGCCTGATTCACAAAGGTAAACAGACACTTTTGTGTACGTTTACAATTGTTTGCTATTCATAAAGGTATTTTATGAGTAGTATCTTTACGATTGCGGAGTGTCCGCACATAAAAAGATAGGACTGTCCAGGTTCTTACTTCATATCCACAAATATCCTCCAACCCACATAAAAAGGAGAGGCTGCTAAAAATTATTAAACTCTGCCTTCCATAAAGATAGGGCCTTGTATCTGAAGTTCCAGTTTGGTACCCTTCCAGTGAACGCTTTTAAAGCAGGTTGGAGGCACATGAGGGGGACCGAGTTGGGATGCCCATGCTGTGCTTCCCCTACGGAATCAGTTGCTCATTTCCTCTTTGCCTGCCCAGCGTATGGACTGTTCCCATGAGGCACAGGGTCAGACTGATTTGCATATAGCCATGTCTGAAATGGGGTGGCTGAGTGGGCTAAAGAATGGTGATGGATTAAACCCAGATCAGTTGACTGGGGGTGAGTGTTTGATTTGCTCAAACGCTCCGTCCATCATCCCCTTTTGTATCGCAGCGTTTGGCCAGGCAAGGAGGAAATGGCTGAAACCCGTCTGCTTTAACCTGGGTTGTAGAGATCACGGGGCAGCGATGCGCATCTTGGCATCCGAGACCTCTATCCCCAGTCTGGTATGCGGGTTGGCCAAATACTTGGGATGTGCCTGGTTGAAGAGGATGACATTTTATGATAAGACCCAAACACTGGCTGTGGAACCGTAGACTGCTATCCTGTAATGATGTGTACTGTGTCTTCTATGATGTTTTATCAGGTCAAATGGATATATGACTAAATTCGTATTTTAAATGTTTGTATTGCATACCAGGGATAAGACTTTGTATACATTATAGTTTTTTGTATATACTGTGCTATCACTTTTATGCTTCCTTTAAAACTTTTATGATATTGTATATCGAATAAAGTTATACAACAACAAAAAGATAGGACTGTCCAGGTTCTTACTTCGTATCCACAAATATCCTCCAACCCACATAAAAAGGAGAGGCTGCTAAAAATGATTAAACTCTGCCTTCCATAAATAGCAAATAAAGCAGCAATGCCAGACTGACATTGTCGGAATTGATATGAATGGCAGTAATCAGGCCAAACAGGGACATTAAAAAGTGGCAATTCTTTAGGAGAATAAGGTTTTATTACTGCTGAAATGCAATAGAATTCTCCCATAAGTGAGTAATTTGCACACTTTTATTACATATGTTATATCTCATATATATTCCTTGCATGACCAAGTGACATGATCAACTGTAGTAGTATCTTCAAGACTGCAGTCTCCACAAATACAAAAATAGGACAATCCTATCTTTTTTGTTTTTTTCTTGAGACCACCAAAGTAATATTTCCAGAAGGACAGTCCTATATTTGTAAGTGTGGAGACTGCACAGACTAGTAAAATATATTTGTGAATAGTAAACAATTGCAAACTTACAAACAAGGATGTTTACCTTTCCAAATCAGGCCCTGAGTGTCCTTCCATGTATTAAAAGAACAGTCCAACAATTCTCTCAGTTCTCAATGTCGCATTGTTGCAATGTGTTCAAGGGAAAAGACGTTCTCTAGTGTTCAAGGTAGTTGCAAATCAAAACATAAGGTTCCAGATTATGTCAGTAGTGCAAAAGGTGCTGAAACAGTTCCATATCTCCGAAGTAGCCATACATACTTGCACTGCTACTTCTGTAGCCCCCTTTGCACAGGGGGGCATTTGGGAATTACCTTTTCCTATGCACCCCTCCCATATCACCATTTCTGAGTGCCTGGGTAAGGAGGCTCCCAAATGCAAGCTGAATTTGATACTGCCTCTCGGACTTTCAGTACTGTGCAGGATTGCACTGGGGAGAACACATTTTTAGGTCTGGCCTTTAAGACCGCTTTAACTTTCTCCCCAGACTATTTTTTTCCCACAAAATCATGTATAATACACACACATAGAGGGGATTTTGATAAGTGATCTTCACCCTTTGCTCAGTTAAATTTTTATTCACAATTTTCGTCCGCCCACCATAGCATATAGAATGGGGTGATGGGTCAGAATACTTTGCCCACCGGCTCCTTTCAACGTGAGTGACTGCATGAAGCATGTGTACATTGCCCACCTCAACCTAAAAGTAGTTCCTTTCTCTGTGACAAGCCTAGTTTAAAGTGGTCATTTCTACTTAGGTTCGGGTTGCTGGGTTTGTAAGGGTATAGGGTCAGAAGTTAATTAAGAAATAATTAACAATGAATAATTGTCAATTATTTAATTTATTATTGATTATGTCAATTGTTTAGTACTGATTTGTTTTAGTTAAATTTTTTGGTGTAAGCTGTTGGGTTTGAAAGGGTATAGGGAGGGAACTTAAGTAATAATGAATTTATAAATATTGACGAATTAATTATTTGATTAGTATGATGTAAATTTTTAATACTGCTTTATTTTACATATATTTTAGGTGCAGGCTGCTGGATTTGTAAAGGTATAGGGCCGGAAGTTGCATAAAATTAAATTAAATTTAATTTACTGTTGGTTTTTGTTTTACATTATATGTTACTTGATCGCTATGTAATTTAATGAAGTTATTAATAATTGTGTAACTGTTCCACTGTTTAATTTATTTTTCTATATATTTTAGTATGTATATGTGTATTACACATGTATTTCTAAATGTGGTGCTTTACTTTTTTTGGATAAGACACCCAACGCGCTTTGGGGATAACTTTCCTTTGCTCACAGGATGAAGAGTTTACAAGGCAGCAAAAGTCAGCACCTACTTAATAGTGCAAACAAGTGACAGAAAAAAAGACAGTGAAAAGGGTGTTACATGAGAGATATCTAAAGGGCCATTTTGAAGTGATTAAACCTTCAGTTAAAACTTAATGAAAACATCAATGTGTTCTAATATAAATGCCAAATGTAGTCAAACATGTTGATGTTTCCCTTATCAAATGAAAGTTGTTCTAACTGGAATTAAAAACAAAACAATTAACTTAAAAATTGAAAACATTAGCAAAATGTGCAAATGAGCTTTCACATTAATTAACGTACATGCATATTAGGACAACATTTTACCTAATTTTATAAAGATAGAATTTGGTATGAGGCTGAAACCATTATATCAAAAACGGGGAAAATGATTCAGTAAACTATCTTGCCCCATCATGCATTGGCATCAGCCATAATTCATGGCGGCCAATTTGGTACTCTAAATATCGATGACCCGTGGGGCCTGTTGAAAGGTATATGAGACAGTACTATTTCCGATATGTCTGCGGATTCAAATGGACTGATTGACTGTAATGCAACAGAACCGACCATTGGTGATGCTGAGGTACTTATTCTAATAAACAAAACAATAAAAAATGTCAATTCCAATAAATTAAATCACATTGTTGCGCCCAAGTGGACCAAGTACCAAGGTAAATTAATTTTGGAGAGTTAACATGCGGTCAATTGAATCACAATCAATATTTGGGTAGGCAAAATATTTGAGTAGACAAAATATTATGAAGTTGAAAATAAAGCCCAAGTGGGCTTTAGCTTCATTACCTAATTTCATATGTTAATTACTCTCATCACATGCAACAGAATATGATACATAGACCAAAGCTTCCACGTCGCAATGATGTGTTTTTTTGTTTTCATTTTTTTTAGAGTTTTATATAGCGCAAACTAGATCCAAGGATATCGGGTATCAGAGTGCTTTACATGAGCACCAGTTTCGTTACAGATGGACACATTCATTTTTGTTAGGCCCCTGGGAGATTCAGTGATTTGCCCAGAATAAACAGGATGTTGAGCGTCGTTGCCGAGTCTCAAACCAGGTTCCCCAGCTTTAAGGTCGACCACTCTAGCCGTTAGGCTGCATCCTCCTGTTACTTTCCCTTATTTCAGAACATCATTAAAAAACACTTAAAAACTATTAAAACCTAAGTACTGCAACTTCCTTGTATCTACAAAGTGCTAAATGTAACTTTTCAAATAACCCAAAAAATTTCGAGGTCAGTTGAAACACCCTACTGAATATTGAAGCGGGCCAAGTATTAACCTTATATTACATATACAGAAAAGTAATCAAAATATTAGATCATCCTATAGGTACAGTTAATTTTTCATCTGAATTAAGCCCTGTCGGCATCATTGTATTACATCGGAAAATATATCTCGATTCCAAATGTCGTAGATTCAGAACTCTATCGCCGTCTCTGTTATTAGGGGCCATGGAGTGTCTAACCACCATCTGTAGTTGAGTGATGTCACTAGCATGGTGTTGTGTGAAGTGTCGGGACACCGGGTATTGTCTATCATTGTAGTTGATGGCCCTGATATGCTCTAGTACATGTTTTTTTGCTTTATGTACTGTACTTCTGATAGAGTACATAGTCAAACTGCACCTGAGACTGTACACGTGATAATCTGTGTTGCATGAGTGGTTTTTTGGGATGGTAAACTGTTTGGCCATTTCCGGGAAGGCTATTTGTTTGGTGTTAGTACTATATCTACAAGCCGTGCACTTAGTTCATCTGAAAAACCCATTAGGGAGGGTTTCTCGCGGGGCTTTGTCAAAGTCACCATATTCTTAAAGAGCATACCCCTAAGTGATTTGCATCTCCTAAATGTGATTTTAGGAAGATTAGATAATTATCAAGATGTTTTGCCAGGATCTCATCAGTGAGAAGGACATATCAATTTCTCTTGAGTATTTGTCTCACTTTGGGCACTTTTGTGCTAAAAGTGGTGATAATCCTAATAGAGTTCTTTTCTTCACCAACTTTGTTTATATCACCCAAGGTGGTTTCCCTCTTAATCCCTTCTACTCTTTTGTTGGCATTGAGGATAGCCTTGGGAGTGTAGCCCCTTTCTATAAACCTTTTGGTCATGATGTCCTTCTCAGTATTTAAGGCCTCCAATGTCCTGCAATTTCTTTTTGCACGTAGCAGTTCCCCAAATGGAGTGCTTTGACCAGTCAATTGGGCTGATAAAAATAATCTGTTCCGCATTTGCAATAATCAAGTCTAGAGAGGCTCCTCTAAGGTGGGTCCGCTCTGAACATATTTGCTGCAGGATGTTGTCCATACAGGAGGATAAAAGAGCTTCTGTGAGTCATTCTGGTCATCTCAGTGGAGATTAGGGTCTCAGAGAAATATGTTATTGATGGAATTGATCTCATTTTCTATGAAGACGACCAGTAGCTGATCAGCAAAGATTAGATGGTTGCCTGGTAGTGGCATTTCCAGTGTTGGTTGCAGGAGACATTGGTTTGCACCTGTACCCCTTGCTGAGATTTGGTGTAGTAGCATGGTAGACACTGCCTATCATAATACTGAGGGTAGATGGCAGACAAGGTTTTTCATAAAACAAACAGTTTAAACAAACAATTTTCTCTGCATCCTCAGGCCCACCAAATGGAGGTGGAGGTGCCTGTCAAGATTCTCTTAACCTTCTATTCTCATTGATAGATGTTGTCTTTCACCGATAGTGACATCCATTTCATTTGGTAGATTGTGGTAGTTGTCCTCAGAGATGCTGATCCAATATTAATTGTCTTCACTTCTTTCACTCTGTTGCAAATTGTTTTCTTTTGCCTCTTTCATTGTTCTCATGAGATCCTGCACCATTTTCTTATATTTCTTTAATATTCTCCGTTTTGTATTTCACATAGTTCAGCAGCACATTGCTCAGACCACATTCAAAGAATGAAATACAGGCTTTGATGGTTTGAGGTCTGGCCAACTGCACACAGCAAGACCCTGGAGTAAGAGATGGTTTTGCTGCAAACATCACACTATAGGCAATGCGCAGGTAAACCAGATCCTTGATAGTGTCTCGCAGTAAGCCACATCGAGTAAGTACCAAGAGGTGATGCAAGCCATTGCCACAGCTTCAACTATCAATTCAGCTAAGCTGTCTGAAACAAAGATTACTATATGGGCATGCAGAGGTCGCTAGTAGCTGACTATCCCATCTTGTACCCATAGGAGTCCTAAATTGATACAAGTAACAGGGTAAGAAGTGCAGCCTGAGTACTCATGTGATCAGTCCCATTCACAATAGATAGCAATGATGGGCAGTGCACTCTTCTGGGAAACAAGGTATATCTCAATAGTTAGATCCAAAACAAACACTACCTGCCCGCTTGACTCACATCCGGCCACCTTGCGGGGCACATGTATGAAGAATTTCTCCTTGCCAACATTCAAATGATCGTCAACAGAGTGCACTAAGCCCTGAGCAAGTCAGTCTTCCGTAAGAGCACTGGTCTCATAAGTGATGCAAGATCCCTGAACACCAATCCAAGTGAACTCCTTGTGAATACCACTGCAATCTGCACATGTGTCCGGTGATCCCTAAAGTCATGTCACCAGTACTGCTTCTCTTCCAGTAACTGGTCTGTGGGGGAATATTATCCCACCCTAGCCATACCCACAGTTCATGTCTGACCTTCATGGAGCAACTGGTCCAGTTCTTTGTTACTGAATTTCAGGAACGAGACACAGGGCTCCCGCACCCTACATCCCTTCTCATCGTAAAGTGCTCTAATCCACCAACCCCCAAGAGGCACACCAGCAGGAGGCAAATCCATCTGAACCAGAGCACTTCAGTATTCAGTACAGCAAGTACCAATGGCAGTGCCTCCCAACTAGCGTGGGCATGTTCTAATGGGCTTTGCACCAAAAATCCTTAGATGGGCGATATAGAGTGGACATCTTGTTTGGCAGCCAAACCATGCCCCCATTCTAATTCTCACTTGATACTTTTTTTGCTGTACATGTGCTTGCTCGTGGCACTGCCAATATGCCCACGATCTATTAGTGTGGCCTAAAAGGTCCAAAAGCAAAAGGGGTGACCCAGAGTGGGGCACTGTTTTTTTGTAAATGAAATTAATTCTTGAATTAATTTCATTTATAAAAAAAACAGTGCCCCTCTCTGGGTCACCCCTTTTGCTTTTGGACCTTTTAGGCCACACTTGAACCATTGATCTTTAAATATTCCTTACCTCCCCAGGTTCACATATCGGGGTACCCTTGTCTCACAAAACCACGATCTATTACCTAGCATGCCTTGGCAACATAATGGCCAGTTCTACCCCTTCTCCGATTCTCAAATATGCATTCTTTTTACCATTTCGTAAAATCCTTTTTGACGAGATCAATTTGCCTAAAAGCATGCCATTTCCACTAATTAGCTCCTTTGCCCACACAGATGCCTCACAAGCTGTTCTCCAAACACAGTTTTGGGACCTCTACAGAGATAAGAATATAAAAGTACGGTTTCCAGGTTCAGATCATCCCCTAGTGCTTCACATTACAGTGAAATAAATATCACAGGGAAGCATGAACATCTGATACTGTTATGATTTAACGGGTGCAGTGCGACGCCATCTTGTGCAAAGCAGGGCCGTTCGAATTACGATTCTGTGGGGCATTCGCATTCATCCGGCTCTGCATGTGTGCTGAGTGCTCTTCTTCAAATGCACAACAGTAGGTCCTCTTTATATAAAAGTTTATAAAAAAAAAAAGATGGCAGAGTTAAAAACCGCCAGCCATAAAGAAGCAAGCCGTAGCCGTCTATTCTTTCTGAAATAAAATGCCTCCCTCCCCCACCAGCACAGATAAATGAGTTTCTCCTTTCACTTTGAGCAGCTTGATTCTTGTCTCGCGCCCTGCTTACAGCAGAATGGCAATATCCGTGAGATTTGATTTGGAGCAGGTACTGTAACATAAAGCTTAGCTGTTCCTCTTCTGCTGCTTAGGAAAGAAAATAAGTAAAATGTAATTACACCGCATGTCAGCACCGGGGGAAACTTATGGCTGCACTTGCTGCCAGAGGATAATAGTCTATTTTAAGGACTGTGAAAATACAAGGCTGTCCTTGGTTATTGCCTACCTGTTCTTTAACCCTCCTCACCCCAAGAGGGTTGCTAGACAGAGCAACATATGCTCCAGCTCCTTTGATGTCTCTCTTCTTCCCACTTCTGATCTAAATAGGTATCTCCCCTCATTGCATTCCTGTGTGTTGTGAATGAATACTTTGTATTTGCTTTACATTCTTTCCACAGCCGCAGAACCTTATGTTATTCTTTTTTGTACAGTGCCCAGTGACCTTACTGTTGCATTTAAATCAAGGACCAGCCCTGCGTGTGTGCACAACCTGCTTTATTCAAAAACCTTCCCTTGCTGCCTGTGACTTCCTTTGCTCCTAACTTCCGGTTCCTCCCCTTTCCCTCATGTCCTGCCTGGTCCTGGCGCTGCCCGCCGGAGTCAGGCATGACGGCATTACATCTCCCCCCTTCTTAAAGTCCAATGTCCACTCACTTACAACTCTTCTATAAGTCAGGTGTGTTTCTGAATGATTCTCTTTGGTCGACGTGAGAGTTGCAGCTCTGTTGATTCTCTTGCACTGGGCGCTGTCTCAAGTCGTTCACAGATCTCAGTTTCTCAACCCAAATCGTCTGTGTCATGTTCTGACTCCTCCGCTTGGGTGTAGGCTGATGGATTGCACCTTTTGAAGTGTGACACATTTCAAGTGATTTTCTTGTTCTCAGATGCAGCCGTGACCATAGTACCTTTCCGGCTCGTCACTTGTAGTGGTTGGTCAGAGTATCGACTGTCTGTCTGTCTGATCTGTTCTTGCCTGACTAGCACCCAGTCCCCTTCTGGACATCGGATGTTCTGGCATTTCGGTGGCCATCCACATATTCTTTCATTTTTGCTTTCTTGGCTTTATCCACTTCCGCCAACATCATGTGGTCATGGGATTGGGAACTGGAACGCACAACTGCTTCTGCGGCTGGTATTCTGGTGCGCGGTGTTCTTCCCAACATCAGGGTAGCTGGGCATTTGTTGGTGGTGTGTGCCGTGTGGTCTGATAGGCTCTCAGCACCTCGTTGAGTGCGAGTTGGGTGTCTCGCCGGTCTCGTTCTGCTAGTGGCATGGTTTTTTTTATGGTGGCCATAAATCTTTCTACCATCCCATTGGCTTTTGGCCGCATGGGGGTGATTACCTGGTGCTTAAAGTTGAGGTGTCTGGCAAATTCTGTGAAGTTGTGTCCATTGAATGGTGGACCATTATCTGTTTTTACTACTGTGGGGATTCCCCATGCAACAACTGCTTTGTCCAGAACCGGTATGATGGTAGTCGCTCTCGTTGATGATACCTGTTGCGCGATAGGGAATCTGGAGTACTCATCCATGATGACAATGATGTATTTCCCGGACATCAATGGCCCAAAGAAGTGAATGGCCACTTGTTGCTATACGCTGTCTGGGCAGTCAGACATCTGAAGCGGTGGCATGGTTCTTCTCGCCCTACTAGCTGATATTGTGGGCAGTCTTGAGCATGGTTTCTACCATGTGATCAAGGAACGGGAACCAGACACACTCCCGTAGCGCTTTCTTTTTCGCCACCACACCTCTGTGTCCTTAATCTGCTAAACTGACAACTCCTTGTCATAGCTGCTGTGGAATGACAATTCGTCTGTCTCTTAAAGTAGTCCAGTGTCACTAATTGTAAGGTCATCCTTGACATGTCGGAAGGACACCAGTTCCTGTGTGTTGGCGCTATAGTTGGTTGGCATTTCCTCCAAGTCCGCAACCATGCATGCCTATTCATCACTGTCTTGAGATATGGGAATGAGGGCTGAGGATTCCCTTGACGACGAGCGTCGAGACCGGTGTGTGTAGTGCGACAGTGTACTGGATCTTGATGAGCTGGTAGACCTGTCTCACCTCTCACGTACCGCTCTTGCTTTGTGATGAGTTCCAGGGATTCGTCTCGTTGTCGCAGATTCTCTGCGGGATGTTTGGCACACCAGTTCGAAGTGATTCTCTTTTCCACAACAGTGACAGAGTTGTTCCATGGCAGGACATGGACCTGTGTAGGGGTAATCTTGACCGCAGCGATAACAACGTAGTTGTTGTTTCCGGGTATTGCTGTTCTTGTCCCCACTGCGAGTTTGGCTTGCAGATTTTGGGGGCTTGTTTCTGTCTGGCTGGCGTCGTGAATCTGCTTGAGAGTGAAGCCAGAATGCTTTTTTCGCGTTTCTCCGTCTTGCCAGCTTCCATCTTTTTTGCATGTTCTTCCGCTTCATCATTTATTCGTGTCAGTTCTTCTACGTTATCAAGTAAGTAGTATTTCTTTAGCAAGCAACGGCGTAGTGACTCTGACTGGCACCCCTCTATGATTCTCAGGCGAAGTGCATCTTCCGTATTGAAATTGTCAAATTCGCAGTAGCGAGCTAGCCGTTTGAGACGAGTGATGAAGTCGCCCATCAGCTCGTATTTTTCTTGTGACATCAAGTTGAAGGTGTAATGTTCGTAGACTAGGTTACGTTTATGGAGAAATTTCATGTTCAATGCGTCTCTCACATCTTGATATGAAGTGGCGGGCAGCAGTTCTTTGATGACTTGTTCCTCCTTCTTAAACCCAATTGTTATTTTCCTCTATCTACTTCTGGGTCAAAGTCTTATAAGGAAAAATAAGTGCTGGTACCCAGAAAGAAGTGCCATAAAATCAACACAACATAATAACTGTCATTTGTTTTATTAGTCTAAATAATCCTAGTAGTGTACAAGAAGTGATGCCTGGTCGGTATCACCCAAGATAAAGGGTGGCTTCCATATATTGGAGTAAGGCAAGAGTAAGCCAGGAGTCCTACAAGATAGTTACAGCAAAGTCTTTGTGAATATGGACCAAAGAATTTCAGATTTGTTTTTTTACAAATGTTTTTATTGACAATTCAATAAAAACAAACACAAGCATTAAACTGTGCACTGATAATTCCTTCCACACCCTTGCCATTGCGGCGTCAAACCTGTCCCTCTCTCCCCTGCCCCCCCCCAACACAGCCAACAGCAAGTTTTTATGTGACCACAGCAGGCAGCTATTCTCCCAAATCATCAAGGGCCAGGTCATCACATATATTACCTCTATATTCATTTTAGCGTACCCACATTTTTGCCCACTTTTTGTGGCATCCATGGCCTTCATGTACCATCCTCTCGGCCAACATACATAAGACTATATCACATTTCCTGTCCTCCAATTGCGACGCTTGTTCCGTGCCCCACATTCTTGCCACATTCGGTGTAGCAATGGTCAACCCTAGTGTGATCCATATATGCTCCAAATCTATATCCTCCCAGATATTCAGGAAACACCACTTTGCCGAAGCAGTGAGGGATTCTCCACACACCTTGCCCATACATGCATCCACCGCCACCCAAAAGCTTTGAAGTATTGGACAGTCCCATATCATATGGTAAAAGGTACCACAATGAATTTCAGAGTTGAACATCTTCAGTTGCAAATGTTTGACCTCCATCTCTTTTCTTTTGGTGGTAATTGCTAGTAGTGCATCACACTACAGAATGAATGGCACCACCAAGTGTTTATTGACCGATTTTAGAGAGAAAGATAGATGCTGTGAAATCAATAACAAACGGGCCTGTGGTGGCATAGTGCACTAGAGGGCAGTGTTAGCCATCTGCTATTAACAGAAGACCACCCTTAAGTGATACAAGTTGCGTCGATCTAGCGTAGTTGGAATAACTTCAGGGCAGGTTATCACGTGGTAGCAGAATGCTAATGTTAATTTTAAGCGTTGAACTCCACTCTGTTCGTGAAGTTTGCAGTGTTTTTCGCACTCCGCGCATCATGCGGATTTTTGCAAAACGGTAAGTTGGTGAGCCTGAGCAAGGAAAATCCAACGCTAGACCATTCCCCTGGCAGATTTTCAATGCGGGTGGTGGCGGATGGATGCTACTGCTCGCGTTGAGAAGCCTTCCGTTTGCGTTGAGGAAGCTGCCGCTCGAGTAGAACTTCTAATTGAGCGTCAGAAAGAAGCAGCGATTTTCCAGAGTGGGACAAACACACACCACTAACAGTGCAAACGGTTCGAGGTAACCCACTCTGCAGCACACAGAACTCCTCAAAGCTTGGCAGGGTTTTTTTGTCAATAGGCAAATTATCCTATGCATTGTTTTCAACAGGGAGCCTAATTCCTTTTGAGTGGGTGGGACCAAGTAAAGTGGCAGCAGGCATGGACTTGGGAGCCAGAGCAGGTATTGGTCAAGTGAATAGGAGACAGGATCAAGAGCATTGTGGGGTCTGAGTATCCTGTGAGGGTAGAAGACAGCTAGGTAGAAATAAAATGGATGCAGTTGCAGTTGCAACAGTGGTGTGATTGATGTATGAGAGTGGATGTGTGCATCAATGTGCTGTACTTTTGGATGTGTGTGTGGGTTCATGTGAATGTGAAAGTAAGTGTGAGTTTATCTGGCATGGTGCCCGAACGCTGGCCAGTGACCCTCCGTAGTGGCCACAAGAACAATGGAAACTTGGGGGTTCTTGTGACACCTGCTTCCCATTAACCACACATATGAAGGCCTTCCCTGTTTTGATAGGCCTGACTCATGGTGGCTGTTTAGATATATTGAAGGCATCTTGATGTGCTTTCTTGGCATTCTTTGAGCACCTTTACGTGATGGTACACGCCAGTGACATTAAAATGGTCCTGGCATATTGGTGGTAATTTGCAGATAATAGTGGGCATCTTTGGCATGATGCTCCTCACCCCATCGTAATGAAAGTCATTATTGGTATAATGTGGACACCCTAGGCATAATAATGTTCATCCTTCACATGATGGAGACCTTGCCATAATCATAAACAATCTCGGCACATTGTGGGCTGTGACCATCCCTTGTATGATGGTGGAAGTCTATTTCATACATTGGCTGTCCTAGTATTTGATGATGAAATATAAATATTTAAGTTAGAACCTGTCTACATGTGGTAATAGAACATGCCAACATTTGATCACAAAGGTAAGCTAATGTTTGCTATCAATGAAAACATCGTATTTCGACTCCTAACTAATGTTTAATTAAAGTGACATGCTTTTGTTTAGAAAAATGTCTCAATTTTTCCAAAATGAAAACTCCATATTTGATTTTAAAAAAGTGTGTATTTTCAAAAAGTTATACATCTAATGTAAAAATAAATATATATACTCAAGGTGTGTAGAAGTGGTGTTAATAGTAAATCTACATCAACATATACATACATGATGTAGTAGTAGTTGATATTCTGGATGTAATATTTTTGTAGGCTGATATTTGTAACAGCAATATTCTAAAGTACAGTCCCCAGAATAGATGGTGCTTTGAAGTATGTAGGGGCTCATTTGGATGTCAGTCGGTAAGTCAGCATCCATGGTTTAAAGTCCAACTGCCTAAATACAGTGTGGGCAGACGGAGCTTCAACCTGCCGGTCATTCTGGCTGGCTTCTAGTGGGCTCATGGAGCCCGTCGGTCAGTCAGAAACCCCCACATAATCCCATTAGTGCAGCGTTTTCGCCGTAAGGGTTATGATGTCGGTTTATACAGGCTTTCCATGTCGGGCTTTCCGAGATGGAAAACCTGTTGGAAAGCGACTTAGGGAGCCCCTAGCAGGGCCCCCATCTCTCAGCACCCTCTGGTTGAGGACCTGATGGGCACCTATGGTGCACCCCTGTAAATCCCTGCACCATGTAGCAGGCACCTCATGGTGCCTGCCACACAGTGCAGGGATTTACACCAACTCCCATTTCTCTATGGGAGCTTGTGATGTGTGCAGAAAACACCCACAGCACAAACTTCGATAGAAAAATGGGAGTTTGCGACCACACCATGTTGGTCAGTTCCCACACTGAAACTGTGTAGGGGAGACTCAAATCTGCCCGACGTAATTAGGGCCTAAGTGATTAGCTCGTTCATTTAAGCTGGAATACGTATCCCACCCTCCTTGTTCAATTGTTTAAAGACTGTAGCCCTAATTAGACCATTTATTGTAATGAAACACAAGAACATTTTATAGATTGGCCCAATGTTGTGTGTTTGGAATTGATGACATTTTATGAATTTGTCACTATCCATTGATTTCTTTTTTCATCTGTGATCTACCTCTTGTTCACCTAATGTGGTGCGACTGTGATTTGCTACCCTGTGCCTGATCCAAAGATGGAGGTCTGTTGCAGATTCATTCCAACAGGAAGTGGAAGGAAGGGTGACTGAGCTCGAAGTAGAAAGGCACTGTTTTGGGCACAGACAATCAGCTGGGGTTCCATGGAATTATAAAAATAAAAATGAAAGTCATGCCCTCAGAGCCAAAGAAAAATAATAACCAACATAGTCTACAGTATTTCTCTACTTTGAGGCTATTCGTTGTGAACAGTGATTTCTCCGTATGCAGCACATTCAGGGCCCATCTTGCCCAAACATGAGATTCTGGACCTGTGCCAATAGAGTGAGGGAAATACTTCTGAAACGGGGGCAAGATTCCACAAAATAAACAAGGCTATGACTATGTTAGAGAGGCACTTAACTCAGATGGTCCCTCTCATTGATTAACTCGAGGGGCAGCTAGGAAGAAAGTGGCGGGACAATTAATTAAAGCACAGACCTTGTTGGCTATTCGACGGTCATCTTTATCATTGTGGAAGTCCATGGCACTGAACATCTGTATTGTCACACATCTGAATTTTACAGATGCGAGGTCTATCGTTAGGTTCAACCTCTTATCTTTTTTTGATTGCATTAATGTAAGTTTGAAAACTACATACAGAAATAACGCCCATTCCTTGTCAGTGTGAAGATGAACATATTTTAATTTGTTCAAGTATTTCTCCACACTTCTTAAGTGGTTGTCACCCGCCTTCACGTGTCAGGATATAGGTAGATGTCAATGCATGAATCACCTCAAATGCCTTAGGAGATCAGCATACCTAGGCTTAAAATGAGGCCCATATATTTAAACATTAATGTGTTAAACTAAATGTAAAAACAAAATAACAAAATTAATACATTATATTTAGATGTTAGGATAAGGAAAGACACAAGAATATTACATTGTATTAATAAGACAAGTGTTACTATTACAATTAAGAAAACAATAGAATAAAAAAGTAAACAATAAGTTATGAATCGTGTCAATATCATAGGACTGTGTAGTGATAAAAAACGAATATACCTGGATGTTGTGATAGGCATTGTAGTGAAGGTGATGTAGTCGTACGGTGATCTAACAGTGGGTGATAAGGTTACATAAAACCTTTCCCGACAGCACAATTCCTTACAATCCTACTCTAACAGCAAGTATGAGATTGAAAATAATCGCACATTTTTTCGTAGTCGTGTTGCAAAGGATTGGCCTGTCACTTTGCAGCACTCGTCTATTTTTCAAATGCTGCTGTCAGAAAATCTGCTCCAGGTTTGCCACAAAGAAAGTAGAGCATCTTTATTCGGGCAATTGATCCTATTTTTGTGTTAACTCTATGGGGCTAATTCACAAAAGTGGCTAAACTTGCTATAATCATAAATTATGTCTTCCTCAGTTCTTAGGTTGTACCTCATTCTGCCGTTCACAAACCCAGGCAAGGCAGTGAGGTGCAACTTAAGGATGTCTTATGTTTTGAAGTGTAGCTGGACAGTATTCACAAAAAAGATGCGCTTATGTCAATGACAGTGGATGAAAAGTGGTGGAAAATACGTCAGTGCTCCAATAGTACATGTAACAATCATGAAACTGAAAAAATGCATACAAGCACACATTTTTATTTCACAATAAAATATTGTTCCATAGCACACCTTCTCTTTTTCAAACCACCAAGGGAAAATTGGGTTGATTGCAATTCTTTCACACATGATCACCAACACTTATTCAACCAGTTTGCACTTTTACCTTGTTAGTGGCTAAAGTTAACAGGCATGTGTTGAAAAACATTTGTAAATTTTCCTGAAGTTAGGAGCTCATGGGTGTGTCTCAATATTCACCAACGCCAACTACATCTCGCAATCACATAACCATAATCCCACTCATCACCTCTCATGATCAGTGAGTCTGTACATTTGAAAATCTTCACCATGGCACACTATTCCCATTGGCATGGCTCGTGTATCTGACAAAGCAGCTCCAAAGAGTTTAGCTGTGTATCTTGCATGCAAATGCAGAATATGCATGCATCAGGTATGTATTCTGTGCACTTATATGTGTTTTACATACTCAATCAAAAGATACACACGTTTGTGTTGTGGGCTCCAGTGACAGATATTTCATGGCATGATATACATATTTATGTGTTTATTAAACATGGAATGACTTTTACATGTTATCTGGGAACAGTCATGCTCATACATTGTGGATTGGGGCCAGATTTCGTATGCAGAATTGCATTTGCTTAGCATGCATTCTTGGAAAGTTAATGTGGCATGTGTGTTGGATGTACTTGTGGTGCGAGAAGGTGGCACTGACTGTAACATGTATATTGCACAAGCCACGTCATCTGTGATATTGTTACATTTATTGATTTTTTTCTGGGTATTTTATAATGACTTTATTATATTAAATGGATTTCCGATGGTGTAAGGTATGCAAGCATGTCGGATTCGTTTTTTTTTTTTTGCATCAACACTTTAATCAATAGGACAACACGTGGATTGCATAAACAAGAACATGAATAAGTTAGGGTATTTTACAGACATGAGTGTCCGCTAAGTCTGCATTGCTGCTTCATAAATCGCCATCTATATTAATTATATTATATATATAATATATATTAAATCATATTATATATTTTATATATATTATATATCAAATAACAAAAACAACAAACTTAACTACATGTCTGTATTTAACTTCTTTACTATGTACAGTGTGTGTGTTTCAGTTTTGCGGAGGAGGTAAAAAAGTTATATTTATAAGCAAAACATAAATAAAATGCTTTTTTTTTAACCAGGGTACACTGCCCCAAACAGTTAAACATTTTAAAGCCGTGTTGTTTTCAGTACTTCATATCGACCACTGGAAAATAAGATAATGGAAATCGGTATAGACCTGATGAAAACAGTTCACAAATATACCTAGAAAAAATAAATAGGTTGCACAAATCAGAAATGCCTGTCACATTTTTTCGTTGTTTAATGTTCCCTAATTCACATGCATATCCCTGGGAAGCAAGTTTAATGTATGCGCCATCAAACATGCGCACATTTATTTATAATATTCACAAAGAATTGTGTCTTATGTCTTTTTTGATAACCTTACTCGTGTGTAGCGTACATGGAGTTTAAGCATAAAGTGAAGAAAAAAAACTGCAGCTTCTGTATCTCCTCCTCCTCTTTATTCCTGCAAAACAATGTGTTTTTCATGCATGCTAGCCTTTTCTATGCTCGTGATGCAGATTCTGTGTTTAACCCACTTTCAGCATCCATTACTCCTTGTTCATTTGAGTACACTTTAAATGCCTTTATGGTAGAAAGTGACTTTCTACATGGTTGTGACTGTCCAACAATATATCACTTTACTGATTGAAGAACACAATGTCCATTGCTTGTCTTTTCTTGTCCTGGATACGGTCACGGGCATCTCCTTTAGTGTAAGAAAAATCAAAATGATTGCAAACTCTATTGACACTTTTGTGCATAATTTTAAGTCTGCTTTTTTAATGTAATTCATGTGTACTTAACACCTTTTCCCAGATGCAAACAGGCCACATTCTCTTGACCTTTGCACTTTATAACCTCTCCTCTGCCACTTTCCATTGAACATGGCTGCCCTCTTGTGTAAATTATTTGCCTCATATTTGTTGGCAGGTGCATAGGTGTGGCTGGACGCTTCTTCAGGTTTAAATACATGGAGTACATTCACAATCTTTCACCAGTGCTATCCAGACGACAATCTGAGGTACTATATCTTTGTGTTTTGCTTTTTCAGTTTCTGCCTGTTTTGACGGAAAGCAGCACCTCCTGAGCCTGCCTGTGGTGAACAGCATCGGGTATGTGCTGCGCTTCCTGAAGAAGCTGTGCCGCAGCCTGCTGTGCGACAGTCTCTTCAGCAACCAGCCCTTCGCGCAGTACAGCAGCACGGCCGACAACCTGGACAACTATGAGAACGGCAGGATGGAGTCAGGTGAGTCCTTCCTTCACAGACACCATAACAAAAAGCAAATGCCTAGGCACACATAAGAGAGAGTCAATTCAATGTAAATACAGTTGTTGAGAGAAACAAGAAATATTGTCCAGATTGAAGGAATAATCTTGAAGTGATGTAAATATGCAGTTTGCTCCTTTAATTCTTTTTTCAAATAAATGCAAGTAGAACAAGCCAGCCGACACGTGTTTCGTCGCACTAAGGAGAATTACTCCGCGACTTCTTCAGGGCTGTGGAACAGTGAATGTATCCGAATTTTCGCTCAGCCGGTGATAATTCCAACCCGGCCGGGCTAAAGCAGTGACTCGTCGTGGGGAAGCTTTATACACATAACAATGAGACTGGATACCTTGAGCGAAAACTAGATGCGCACGTTCTGCAACTTGGAAGAGTCCCCCACGACTTTAAATTTTACGACACTAACTGGCACAAGACTGATTACTTCGCACAATTGACCTGTAACAGTGTCATTTCAGCAATCGCACAGAACACTGACATTTCTGAATTTCCCATGTTATTTGCTTTAGCCCGGCCGCGTTGGAATTATCACCGGCTGGGCGAAAATTTGGATACATTCACTGTTCCACAGCCCTGAAGAAGTCGCAGAGCAATTCTCCTTAGTGCGACGAAACACGCGTCGGCTGGCTTGTTCTACTTGCATTTATTTGAAAAAAGAATTAAAGGAGCAAACTGCATACTTACATCACTTCAAGATTATTCCTTCCATCTGGACAATATTTCTTGTTTCTCTCAACAACTGTATTTACATTGAACTGACTCTCCCTTATGTGTGCCTAGGCGTTTGCTTTTTGTTTGTTCTGTGTTGGGTTTCCCACACCAATTGAAGGGGTTATAGGGCTTATCCCCTTGCCTAGCTTGCACCTTACTCATTTTTGTTTATTAAGTATATACTATTTAGCTTATAATAGCTGAGCGCCTTAATTAATCCCTGACCGAAAAACCCCCCTTTAAGTGGACCTACCTTCACAGATGCCATGGCTGAGCCAAGGGCGCAAAACTCTGGAACTCGCTACTAAACTCTTTTCACTTTTGAGGTCGGGCGTAGCTTATTGCAGCAGGTGCAGAGGCATTGGGTTCGAAGCACGTACGGACTGGGAACAGAAACCAGCCTTCGCAATTTTACTCAACCGGCCCCTGGGGGGGTGCTAGTGTCATGCACCGCTGCCTTTTTTGTTACAAGGGCCTGATATTGCAGCACTGCTGGAAAACCAGCCCCCAGTAACAAACCCGGCCCCCACCCTTCCAGCCCACTGGGAAAACTCCTGGTGCCTGCTACAGCCAATCCGGCCCTGGCCCAGAGCCCTGAAAGGCCCATTGAACCATGATAATTGCAGTATTTTACCGTTCCATAGCAGTCAAAGGGGCTCCTTTCCTTGCTTGCACCAGGGGCCATTTTATCCTTGCTGCGCTGCTGCATCGAGGGCCCAGCTTGCAAAGTTTTCAATACAAGTCATTGTGTCATACTCCTGCTTTATGTGAGACCCACACCTGACTGTCCGATTCACAAGTACAGACGTGCTCATTTATCAGAATGGCTGGGTGTAGGACATGGATGTCATTTAGGGGTCTCCAGAGCTCACAGCTGCGACCCCTGGCTTTCCCCCTTGCAACTCATGGCACTGTCTATGCAACTCATGGCCTGAGACTGTGCAAAATCAGTGCCAGGAACACAAGGGCAGCTCCTCCTTATGCACGTCGTTTGGGGCTCCACTTTCCCTGTGTTCTGTCAATTTTGTATTACTCTAATACTGAATAACATTTTATTATTCACTATTAGTGTAATAAAGAATAGAATACAATTAACTGGAATATGACCCTGCCTGGCAGCTGAGGTAAGTAAAAAGATGCTTTCACATGTATGTTGTGTGCTTGCTTGCGGGGCCGAGTGTGTTTTGTGAGAGTTAGTGTGTTCATGTGCGTATGTATGTGTATGTGTAGTCATGCCAGCTTGACTGAATTTAAAGGCCAAATGGTGTGTGATGTCACTTCCGCTACCTTTGACATTTTGGTAAATTGACCTTCATGGTTTAGGACTGCAAGGAGTTTACAAAAAGTGACATTACAGTTGTAAATCCTTTCACTCATGTGTTATGTTACTCCACAGCTGTATGATTTTATTTGGACGTATATCCCACAAAGGCGGTGGGTATTAAGCATTCCATGGGGACTTTGAAAGTTTCTGTGCACCCAGGCTTGAAAATGACGAGAGATTTACTTCTGCCAACAGCACTATGCTTCATGTGTGATCGTACCTTAGGGTGCATCATGAGCATCGTATATACCATACATTATATTTTAATTACTGCCAGTGACATTTAAATAAAATATATTTTGCACAACAAATTCAAAGCTATCTGCAGCTTTTGACGCCGAAAATCTAAATCTCGCTGAGAGAAATCGTGTCGTAAAATGTGGCATATAGACACAAACCCTTTCTTGAGGCAATGTGCACGCTTCTTTTTCCATCCACATACCATGTAGGCTTATCGTCTAATTATGCAGAAGAGGGGCATATTTGCTAAATATGTACTCGTGTGCAATATGGATTGGAGCAAATGCAATTCGCGCGCGCCGACGAGCTGAAAGCGTGCATTAAACGTCAGCGCAGTCCTGGCATCGGGCGAGCACATTTTTACACAATGCTTCTATTCATCGTAGGAGCCAAAATCCACAACTGGCACAGCTGAGCGGTGACCTCATTTCTTTATCACCTCCAGCTGAGTGTCTCCTAAATGTATTTCTCTCAGGGGCACGCTTCAAAGGCACAGCCGGATCCATTGTGGCATGTCTGAAGTCACACTTGTATTCTGAATGACCTCCAAAGAGCACTGTTTGGACTCACTCTAGTTATAGATTAAAGAATGAAAGGGGAATGGAGTGAAGCATGACATCTATATGTTTTTTCACTGAAAATATCAAAGGTTAAAGTGACGTTAAAGCAAGAGGTTGAAGTAAGATGAAAAGAAACTTTAAAAAATAAAATAAACAAAAACACTGAAATTCAGATAACTATAACTTGCACCCTTGTCGTGAACTGCTTATGTCACTGCCACAAAAAGGTGCATTTTCTTTCGAAGGGAAGAAACCACTTGGTAGGGAGGAGAGATCTTCTAAGCAGTGAGGGGAGATTCGGATATGTTCTACCGGAACGTGAAACTTCAAAACAAGAAAGTGCCGGCCGGCCCATGCACAAGTAAACTCACAGAGCCGAAGTAACAAAGTGGGTGTCTTGAGATATAGGAAGGGAAAAGGCTTCCCTTTTTATATATAACGCTCACTCACTGCAGTAGTGACATGCTTCATCATCCCTCACTCTCTATAGTAGTGACATGCTTCAACATCTGGTTCATCCTGGCTGCTAAAAGCCATCATGTTCCAGAGAGCTCTTTGTATATATATATATATTTTTTTTTTTGTGACCGAGGATTAATATTACTCCTAAAATTGGCTCATCCAAGCCCAGGCATCCCTTTATTCCAGGGGTGAATGGTGTGGCCCTGTATTCACAGGGTGGATGGGCACAATAAAAATAATTATACTTATGATCATTATTGGGGGGAGGGCAAAAAAGGAGTACAATATTTTGAAAGATGTGACACTGTTATGCTCTCTCCCGAACTCTGCCGCACTTTATGCTGCCATGTGACAGACACTCTTGCAACATAGTGCAAGGGAAACTGCATTGGTGTCAGCATAGTTTTTGTGAAGGGAGTGGTCCCTTCTTGCACAAAAACAATGCTGAAAGGCAATTTCCTCTTTATATGTGTGTTGTAGAATGCAACAAACACGCAAAGAGAAAATAAACAAAGGGAAATAAAAATATTACTCTTTTTTTTATGCCTGCCTCAAGGAGGCGCAGCACTTTGGTTTAAATCCATGTATAAAATTCTTTGTAGATATGGATTGCGTAAAAATCTATGGGTGGATGGACAAGAACGCCCATGCACCACCCTTGGAACACCTCCATGACACAAAGTAATACAAGTCAGCTCATTGCGTTGCATTGTCTTGCTTTCAATTACAACCCACAACAAATTATGAATTGTGTTGGATTGTAAACACGAAGCCAACACTTTGCATCAGCTCTGCATAAAAAAATTATTAAAAACTGACGCAGCAAGTTTGCAAATCTGGGCTTCTGTATTCATGGCAAAAGTGTGGCACATTTGAACACCATCTAGAGGGGGGCAAAGCTGAAACATTTAAAGCATTTCCTACAAAGGATACTGCAGTAAATGAATAATTGAGGGTTTCCTTTTTGTCTTGTAAATTATGGTTAGTGTTCGAGAAGGCTAAAATCAGGTCAAATTGTCTATTAGTTCTCAAATATCTTCTTCATCCATGTCAGTAAAACATTCTGACGTGCAGAGTGAAAAATGTACTTCCGGCAACAGTCTGTCATTTGACTACTTAGTGTTCTAATGCTGCTTCACCACAGAATTCTAATGGATAACTAAAGGACCTAAATTTTGTATTCATGACAAAAGTGAAGCACTCCTGAACACCATTTTGTTGAAATAGGAGCTGTTAGGTTTTTAAACCTTTCCTGAGGAGAAGGCTGAAGTAAATGATATTGAGATAATAATGCAGTTATGAAACCAGTGGTTTAAAAATGTAGGGGAGGTATGAATGTTTAGTGATTTAAGGCCAAATGTAGTTTTAAAGGGGATTAAAATGGTTAACGGGTACAGGTACAGCATACATTATCCACATCTGTTTACTCACCCTACCTGAGAACTTTACCGTCCAGGAAACGTTCTAAGTTTGAAGGTACTTTCGCATTAGGACCGATCCGACCTGTGTATCTGACTCACCCTCCCTTGTGTTGCGGTTGGCTCTAAACTTATCCTTGGCCCGCTCTATTTCTACCAGATGGCCGCAGTTGGCAATTTTTGCTTTTTGCCACTATTTTAATTTAGAATTTAAAAAAATTCATATCTCTGGTTCCCCTTCTTGGATTTTAATTTCATTGTGTTCATCAAAATATTCTCTCTTTTTTTTAAGCTGGGGTGGCATTTGTAATTGTGTTGTGTGTCTGACTTTTTACTACTTTGATAGGGCTGAAATGTTTAACACATTTTCTTAACTTAAGTCTGCCTGCATTGTGTCACATACAAGCAGCGGGGCTCGCCAGATAAGTCTAGCTCTGATAAATTTGTCATTGATTTGGACATGGTTAGTGAGCAAACATAGAATGCATTGACAAAGCCAATTGGCTTTGCTGATCTTTTGAATGCATTTTTTTCTCGTGGGCTCAACAGCTGAAAAATGCCACCAAGCCCCTAACTTTCTTTTTGCTCTCCAGCAAACGTGATTCTTTTAATTTATTTTACTGTTCTGATATGGCCAAAATAGCTGTTGGTGCATCTTAACACTTGTATGCCATGTGTTGTGATGCATACGGGTGCATATATCACAACACATGTGCGCAGGCATTTTAGCACGCGCACATGCACTCATGACCACCATCTTGGAATCGTAAGAAAAATAATTCCATGATGCATGCATAAGTATGGGAGTGATCCGTTCCAGTTCTCATCCAAAAAGGTGAGTTACTGCCGCCTTTCACTTGAGTAACTTTATGACCATTTCCATGTTGGGAAAAAAGGATTATGTGCATATTTGTGGGAGTTTACAAACTTTCAAAGTAAACCACCCCTTGTAATGTCCACATGCCTCAATTTGCATGAGATTTACTACTGCAGACTTCTCAGAACGAGGAGTGACAAAATCCACAGTAGTAAATTCATTTACGCCTCCCAGGAATCCTTTTGTGAATTCCTGATGGATGTAAATGAGCTATTTTCAGCCATAAACTTGTGTTATGAGCAATAATTCCTTTGCGAATCGCACCTTATATGTTTACTCATTACTTTGTGTAGTATTTTATTTTAATTTGATTTACATTTTTCTAATTTAAAACAAGTTTACAAGTTCTACATATAATATAATTACAAATGTTTCCCTATAGCATTGATCTTTTTACTGACTTTTTGTGTTCGGGAAGTTTCAATGGATATTTCAACAAGCATAGGACTACACTCAGAAACGAGCAAGTGAGAATGCTGTAAATCGGGGGTCATATTATCAAGGACCGGTGTTAAAATTATCGCCATTTTATCGGCAGGAAACTGTCGATAAAAGGGGGATTATGGGCTTGATAATATGCCCTTGTTAATTCCCATAGAAGCCCATGTTAACACGAGAACATGGGCTTCTATGGAAATTAACAAGGGCGCATTATCAAGCCCATTATCGCCGTTTTATCGGCAGTTTATTGCCGATAAAACGGCGATCATTTTAACACCGGTCCTTGATAATATGCCCTATGGTTCCATAGAGTTAGTCCTATGTTTGGTGCAGAGTTCTAACTTTTTATGGCTTCCCAAAGGATTCCATGAGAATTCCAGGAAATCTATGACAGTCTTAGATTTCCTGGAGAACTCCAATGTGTAAAATGAATGCATGTGGAATTTTTCCGAGGTGTAAAATTCAACATGTGTAAATAAAACATAAATGTATACCCAATGAGTATTGAGATTTTTCCTCCTCATTCCCATCCTCATAATGCACCTTTCCTCAAATTGACACTTAAACTTGATTATAAGTTGAATGGAACTGAATTTCCAAATGGGAAACTACCCCAGTTAATTAAAATTGCCCTGGTGTTCCTTCTCTCGGTTTTCCTGTATACTAGAACAATGTGGTCTGTAAAATGGCTTTGGGATTGGGGTGTAATGGTAACCCAGCCTTTGTTACCGGTCCCCAGCTCCTGCCCACCCCTTCTAAGGTAATGCTTAACCCCAGAAGGCTACATCGTCCTTCTTCAGTCTGCTACCCTTGACCCACCCTCTCTCTCATCTCACCCCGCATCAGCCCCCCACCAGCCCATGCTTTCTCTTTCCACATGCTGAGAACAGATGGTTAATTAGAGCATTAATCCTCATGAAAAGGGCTATACCTGGAAAACTGGCTCTGTGTAGTTATCCCCCTCTTTATAAGGATTAACTCATATTCTGATAAACTGTGGATTTAGGTGTCGAGATACAGGCCAGAATCATAAATTCTGACCACCCGGTATATCAATTCTCATTATTTACGGCTTAGAAGTCTACATGCCGCTCCATGATTCAAAACTACCCACCAGTGGTACGTGGATACTCTGAAGTTGATGTATTTAGCAGTGTTCACTTACTTATGCAAGGTGCATCACCCAGAAAGTCTCACAATCTCTAAGCTTAAACTTGTGAATGTGGTGCTTAAACTATAATGGTACGATTGATGCCTTTCTAAGAATTATTTTTAAATCTACCAATTATGATTATGTGAATAAGGATATGGAATTTATGTTCAGCAGGTAATGCTGTTGCACACCACATTTCAACCCAATGAGCTCTCGCTCTGAAATGCACGGAGGCGCGTGCTACCAGTCCACTGAAAGCGCTGCAGGGTCTCATCAGGGTTGTGAAGCTCTTCAAATTATATGCAATTTCAAATGAATACAAACTTTGATGAGCAAAAAAGTTTGTGAATCAGGTCAAAAGGTCTGGTCACATTGTCTCACCATCTTTTTTAATGATGAACTTTATTACCTAGTGTGAAACGATCTGCTTATATACTATAATTAACAAATTATAGAGCAGTTTTTCCTCCAGACTTGGCAGCTGTTCTCCTGCACTTCATATTCCAAGACTCTTGAGTCCAGATGCCATTGAGATGTGATTCCAAAGAAATATGTGATTTAGTAGATTGCCGAGATGTTTCTAGTACTCATCAAGTTTGAGTATTACATGTCTGAGAAATCCAATTGATGATTTACGTTAATTTGCATTCAAAAGTTTGCAACAGAATCTTAGGAGAAATATACAAATTATATAATGTGAATAGCAATAATGTTGAATAAACCTTAGGTCTTTTTACATTATATCGTCATCCACTCGTACTCAGTTTCCTCAGAAGCTTAACTTTACACTTTTGCATTAGGTAGTCATTAATAATGCATAAAAAGGAGATGCATAACATATTGTTCTTTTAGACTTTTGCTCTTGTTATTCAACTTTATTTTTACTATAGTGTAATATTGCTTCATTAAGGTAAACATCGTTTACAACGCATGCGATACAACGCATGCCAATACAACATGGTCATTACAACAACTGTGTTGTTACATCGCATACCATTACAACGCAAGTCGTTACAACGGCTTGCTGTAGGGGGCAGAAGGTGTTGGATTTTAAATCCAACACCTTCCCTTCTTTTGCAGAGACTGGAGTTGGAATAGTAAATTATACTATTCTGAACTCCAGCTCCCACCATCGAACGTGTCCTATTCCTTTATTAAGCTTAGAAACTAGCTGACTGTGCTGAAATTGGCAAGACCATCTTGCCTAGTCTCTTTGGTGAAGAATCCTTCCATAGTTCACAGAAAGCTGTTGAAACTCAGTAATTCATTGCGATAGCAGTGCTTTTGAACATTTACAAATGCATACAATGGTATGGGGCGTTTTTTTGGCTTGGGCGCAGGGGCTGCGCCCCTGTAGTTGTGTCCCCTTAATATTTTTTAAATCAAATAAATGGATTCACCTGCTGTCATGAATATTGCTTATTCAGCAATTCGCAAGAATTCTTTCTGACGCTCGCTCTGCCCGAGGGTCAGGCAGTCACATCAGTGACGGGCACATGCTCAAACTGCACATATATTGTCTCGCAGGATTTTCAGGGCTGATGTGATTTCAGTCCTTGTTTCTGTTGCCTGCCCGCGCGTAGGGCCACTCCTCTCCTGGGACGCGCACCACCCTCGCTGACTGACTCCATTGGAGCGCTTCAGGCTGCAGCCTGTGCTTTCCAAAACAGCGTGTCAGTCAGTGAGGGTTCACCTTTACGAACTCAGAGTGGGATGGATTAGCCCGCCTCCCTGATCCCAACCCTCTCTGTGACGAGTTGGGAGCAGGGGGCCGGGATTGGAGGTAGAAGGATTGCAACACGTGAGCAACGTCAGCATTAGCAAGCACTTTGAATGCTGGGAAAAGATGTGTGTTAATTAAAAAATTTGCTAGCATTCGCGCCAAGAATTTTCAATTTTATTAAGGACACGGAGGCGAGGATTACGCTTCTCTTTCTTATATTTGCTACTCACAGCAGCCAATGAAAAACGTTTTGTATGCAAATAAAACTACATTTTCCATGATGCTTGCCCATACATCACTTCCTGTATAGCCCCAATAAGAGCTGCTGCACCCTGTATCTCCTCCTCTTTCTTTGCTCAAACTTATATAGACCACATATTAATAAAACCAATCCACATTAATAAATCCAGTCCAATCCGCGAGATATGAGTCCCAATAATTATCCTTCAACATGGAGAACCATCTTCAAACTGGAAAGTTTACGTCTTCCAAGCCAGAAGAACACCTGCTCCTTCTTCTTTACTCGAAGCTTAACAGTCAGTAACATTAATAATTGCAGTCCAAAACCAAGGAGAGGGAATCCCAAAAACCATCCTCCAACAGAGAAGAACCACATTCCGACTGGGAAGTTTACGTCTTCGAACCAGAAGCACACCTGCTCCGTCGTCTGTTCTGAACCTTAAAGGAACGAGACAGGAAGAACCCGTAACTTTTGCTTAAAAAGCATATCAAATACATGCGGGTGGGTAATTATTACCAATATAGTAATAACTGGATGGGATAATCCTCGCCTCCGTGTCCTTTATAGAATTGAAAATTCTTGGCGCGAATGCTAGCAAATTTTGTATTCTATTACAGGACCGGAGGCTTCGTATTATGCTAGTTTAACGCTTATAATACACAACAACATTTATATCACCCGCCCAATTGTGATAATTGCTGAAACAGAATTCAGAAATCGAGACCTTGAGGTGATTAAACATTCAGAAATAATCATAACATTAAGAACCATGGCATCAGGAGCATACTGTGACCGGACATTTGGTATGAAATTATTCCCAGACATAATAGTCCTCAACCATGTGGTTAGTATAGTCGCTGGCACCTGTTAAAATAATTTGTGTAATGCAACCAACCATTAATATATCTTGGATACTGAAGCACCTGGAACAGAATGTGCCCCAAACAGTTGGGTAGGAACCCTTGCTGCTTTATAGCAGACGCGAACCAGTAGCTATCGAGACCTCAGTAACACAGACCTTTTGTAAATTATAAGACAGTAAATCATAAGTTGAAGCTGGAAACTTGTTATACAGCGGATCCTGGTAAACTGTGATCCTGGTATAAAATGAAATGAAAGCGTGTTTGAAAATGGCTACCGTACCTGTAAAAATCCAGTCCGTTATACCTGCTGTAGGAACTGCGACAGGTATAAAATCCTAGTATCACCACATAAACCGGAATCTAATCCTGGGCAGCATGTATGAATAGACTATTATACATAGGGAAAGCCAAAGAAAACCCGTCCCTTGGAAAGGAATATTCAAATCTGGGAGGGAGTTGATAGACTACCCGACGAAAAATTGGCACAAGCCCATCCATTCACCCTCTGCTGGCAAATACTAGCCGAAAACGGTTGAAGGGCTGAAGTAAGCAGAGCAAAAAATCAATATGTACAACATTTGGATAGAAGAGCGTCCGTCATGTGGGGGAAATTTAACCCCACAGTAGAGTCCTGTGAGCGGATACAAAGCCCTTGAGCAGTACACAACCCTTCGCCCCGGGTGTTGAAGTTGGCATAGAAACCTTCATACAATCGAGATGTTAGGATCTGTTTCTGCTGACAGTGAAGGTGTAATAATAATAATCCACAATGTAAACCGCGAATGATCACTCGCAAGGGCTTCTCAAGGCGCAGGACTGTCATGAAGATTAAGCCAGCTATTGCCCGAGTCACATGGTAATGGGCTAATCTGGCGCAGAGGATCGAACCCTGATACCCAGATTACAGCGTCAGTCCTTGGCGCCACACCCCTTCCCAATGGAAGGCCTTGGAAGGTCGTTTGAGAGATTAGGATTTGACCCTTCCAACCGTAAGCAGATCAGGAAAACCTCCAATTTGGCGGTAGCTTTGGCTACAAATACCTTGCACAAGTATCAGAAACTAACGTGAACGAAGGTAATAATACCAGCACACTAACAAGTGCCCGAAGGGACTCATGCATTGAAAGCTCTAGAATAAGCTTTGAGGGAAATAATACGCGAAGCATCACACCATCAGAGACAAGTCAGTGAACGATTTACTGATGGGAAGGCGAACCCCCTGAGGCATAGGGGAACTGAAGAGTAGCTGGAACCGGTCATGATATTGTGTATTCCCGAAAAGGGACCGGAAGCTGCAACCCTGAAGCATAAGGGATTATAACCGAAAATGGCCATAAAAAGTGCAAACGTAAAGGACTGTTATTATGAAGTATCTTTGGGAACCTAGGGGAAAGTTAAAAGTTGCGCATATGCTCTAGATACCTAAGCAACAAAGCTAATGGTGAATGATCACCCATTTGACATGGTTAAATTATCCATTTTGCAGAAAAAAGGATTTGCAGCTCTTGGAAGAAATGAGACGAAAAATGCACCCCAAAAACATATCGTGTTCACTGCAACCCGCGGAGCCACCAGAAGACTGAGCCATCTAGCACGACAGTTATAATCCTTCTTATAAAGATGTAAAATCAGGAGGAAGCGTACCTCAACGGTAGGAAGAAGACCGACCCTAGCGCTAGGAGAGAGAAATAGGAGGAAAGGACAAGAAAATGAAACAAGACAAGAAACTAGACAAACAACAACAATGCCCAAAGGATATGCGTGAATAATTATGATGGGCGTTCATGGAAACTTGCTACCCCGTGCTGGGGACTGTATTCCTGGGGCCCTGGTGACCGACACCGGGACGGAAAATCTCGATTGGCACACAGATCATTCTGGGGCGAATCGCTCCTTTAATGTAGATTTCATCCTCCTTGTATCTCACCCTGCCTGCGTAAGGGTGTCTGAATGCAATATAGTAGTGCCAGGCACCAATCACGGAGGAGTAAAGGGGGAGCCAACCCTTTGCACACTGGAAGTGAAACAATAATAATAATATATCTGGCTCCTCAGCAAAGCTGTAGTCCAAGTCATTCCAGCCCACAAGGGCGTACGAGCCGTGTCTAGTTATAAGGAGCGTGTGCGCACTCCGAGGCCCTCCTGTTGTTACAGCCCGGAAAGGTGTAAGACAAAAATTGCTCCATTTGAACATAAGGCATTAGGAACCTAGGAGCAAACTGGGAACGCTTGCGAAGTGCGTGATCCAAACTGGTCTAAATTGAACCTGATTGGGTTACGCCCCCCGGAGCGTCATCGGCTCTAATCCGCACTCAGCCACTAGGGAAGGCCTTTGGCGGGTAAGCGCGAAACTGCCCCATGAATGAGAGTATTCTCTTATAAAACACATCGACGTACTCTGAAGTAACTAGATCTGAACAACATATTACCTACCTGCATTGAACACAATAATCCTGGGTATATATTAAGATACCTTAACCACTACCTGACAGTGGCTTAGTAGGTACGCTGGGGACCCAGCGCAGTGCTTTGCTCTCCTGGGTGCGTATGTATTTTGTGTCCAGCTGGACCAATATGCATAGAGTTAATATGTAAAATGAGAGCACGCTATATCCACTCCCATGGGAGCGTTTTCAGATTACGGGACCGGAAGGGGTTAACCTTTCGTGTAATGACACATATTCATCTACTAGGCAGTTGGGGCATGAGCGTATAATGCAAAATTGCGCAGGCAATGCAAATTGGGGCGCACATTGCTAAAACCCAACCGGTCAGGCCCATGTCAATTATCTCGCCCGCTGGCGCAAAACCAATCCCTGGCGGGAACGCTCTATAGGTATGAGAAACTAAAGGAACAGTAGATAACACAGAGTTGCAAGGTCCTTCCTATAACAGGTATAAATACTTATGAATATATATGTAACAGAGAGCTGCAAGGCCTTCACGGTAAAAACATATAAACACATTGACTAAACATAGCAGAGGTCCGTCAGGCCTTCATTGCAAAGGTATAATACCCATGGATACATTCAATAAATAGGATAAGCCATCCTGAGCGCGAGCCACCGTGATTGAATAGCAGATGTCGACACCAAACGTACACTGCACCTACAGCTCCAGAGGGAGGCAGCGCTAGCCGCTATACTGTGTGCTTCCAAAGGAAGTCTGACTAGACGGCCGCGTGGGCCGCAGCGAGAGACCAGACACAAAGAACACCTAGTAAGCATGCTGCGAAGGCAGCGCGATATAGCAGTAACCCGGGAGGCGCTCCCATATTCTCTAAGGCTGGAAGTCCTAAAACAGCATTTACGCCCGCCGGAAGCGGGAGAAGGGCTTTCGCGCGTGAGCGGGCAAACAATTGGGCACAGCTGCATTGAAGAAATTTTAGGCCTGAAGGAGCGCTAACACAAACTGACCTGAGGCCCCTTATCTACGCGGGTGAATAATTATGAGCCCGGGGGCCGCCCGCATGAAGCCTTAGCTCTGCTCTCAGCGAGAGCCTCTTGGAGTTAACTCTCCCGGCAGGGGCTCATTAGCCTGGGTAATCAGTGTGATGCCTCCGATACACGCTGCATCACCGAAATGCTTAAACGCAGCGCGGTGCGTGCGGAAGTGTAAGGACATTAAAATTGGAAAGTATAGCTTTGCGAATGAGCTTGAAACACTAGCGTGTTACACGCGGTTGAACCATTTATTTTAGCAATCAGCGCGAAGCGCGTTTGCAAACAAAACAGCAGAGTTTAAAACGTTGCGCGATCTACGTGCAAGCATAGCAATACAATCGTAAACTTCACAAATTCATTAATAATACAAGAAGACAAATATCATATTACAGTTCTGAAGCACTTAACTTTCTGCGTGAGCAGCAAAGAAAGAGGAGGAGACACAGGGTGCAGCAGCTCTTATTGGGGCTATACAGGATGTGATGTATGGGCAAGCATCATGGGAAATGTAGTTTTATTTGCATACAAAACGTTTTTCTTTGGCTGCTGTGAGTAGCAAATATAAGAAAGAGAAGCGTAATACGAAGCCTCCGGTCCTGTAATGGAATTTAAGACACACGGAGCCCAGGAAGGCTGTAATTCAAGCTCTGCCCTCTTCCCCGTTCCATCGACACGTTTGTCTTCATCGAGGCCAGTTATTTGGCAGCTAAGGGGAAAGGTGAAGTGTTTCTGCATTTCTGCTTCTATAGATTTAAAATTGCAAAGCAGCACAGCATCGATAGCAAATTCCACCGCTACATGTGCGCTGGTATATTACATTTTTTAAGTGCAGCACAGTAGCCTTGCATGTGTGTGCCTTGAAAAGTGTATTGCTTTTCAGTAAGTCCCCTTTGCTTCCCATGGTTAAGAGTAGTGAGCTGAGTAGAGCTTTCATTTATTTTAATTAAAGGTGGCATTTGTGTTCTCATTTTACAGCATCCCCAACCATTAACATTCCAATCCAACAATTACTTTATTCAGCTAGAAAACGGAAAACTGTAAATACCGGACAGACCTAAAGGACATTAATCTTTTTTCAAAATATGCTATTGCAGTTTGCTAGCAAACATCTTTAGGCCTGGTGTTGTGATGTAATATTCAGTTAACTGTCGCGTTTTCCATCCCCAGAAACATTTGTTTCAAATAGTTGCAGTTTGGCTTAAGCATTTCATTTAAGAGACATTGTTCCTCACATTTGTCTGTTTTCATGCAGTAAATAGTTAGTTCAAGGTATATATATTATGGTCTAATTTAATGATTAGAAACATTACACAAATTGTGTAAGGTGTGCAATAGGGTCTGGTACTGCAGATATATATAACTGTAAGATTACCCAATGTATCCAAGTGTGCTGTGCTTGCCTACTGATGGAGTTTCACAACTGATGCTTTCGGACGGTTGTCATTGTGCACTTGTATGGATCCAACTGAATTGTGTGCCTGTCTCTCACACTTCTTCATCCATCACACTGCTAAGTAATGTGTCCCATAACAAGATGGCAGCACCACAGCAGCCTCCCCACCTTTATACCGTGCAGGATGTAGCGTGCTATGTATATATGCAAGTGATTCAATGCCCACATTGGTAGTAAGGCCTACATATTTATTGCAATACAATACTAGCAGTGTGTGGAGGAAATTGAAGTAAGAGGCAGCAACAGCAAGAGAGAGTGGTGGAGATAAAGCAGGACAAGGAGAAAAAGAAGGAATCAAGAATAATTTGAAATTTATACATATAGGGAAGGGAGACATAAAAACAAAATGGGAATAGGTAGAGGAAATGTTCTGAAGAATACAAGAGTTATAAAAATTGAAATGGAATGGAATTGGGTAGCTTGATATGGCAGGGCATAGAGAAAGGAACAGAGTTCTGGACTGGTGGAAGGAGACAGAAAGGAATTGGGAGAACAAAAGAGGGGATTTTTATTTCCGATTGCCATCCACAAAAGTATTGGCTATCCACTTCGAAAATATACCTTGGGTAAGTTTATATAGCTGCGTATAGATTCACTGTCTTTAATTAAAAATCTATACACTTTGAGAAACCCACCCATTAGTCCCATGGTGACAGTTGCTCTCGCTCACTACACTTGCTTGTAAAGTCTAATTCAGGATTTAGTCTTATGCCTCACCACTTTCACAATTCACCACAACCACTGATAGACAGTAATACACCTATGCCGGTTTTTCTGCTGTACTTGACCTTCACTGTCCTTTATCAAAACCTTAATTTTTTCTAAAACTGGATTCTCAAATTTGCAGATTATACATCTTAGTTTTTGCAAATTAATGAATACCAGTAATTTAACTGAGGACATGCCCTGTTAATAGTGGTTCTAAGTATTCCACTGTGACAGCTATGTAATACCAATAGAGGTATCAGGTAATTCTCATGCACCCATCAATTTAAATATGGGAGGCTCTACATGACAATCTCACATTTTTGTTAATCCAAAAGACTTTAATAGTTAGGTTTTATATTCTTGGAAGAACACTTTAGGTACATCAGACATTACAACAAATAGGGCATTAGGCAGAATGGTAATTTTTATGTAAGGTATGCTTCCTAATATTCAAAGACACAATTGCCAATTATTTCCTTATCTTTTCCTCATCTCATTTAATATATTAACATAATTCATTCATTTCTTTTTTATGAAACATGTTAATATTGCTCCGTTGCCAATTTGTATCAGTTATTTCTTTTATGCCAAGATTGACTGAGTATCCTTAAATTGCCTGTGGCTGATCCTCTGCTATGGTGGATGAGCTCTCCCCCACTACTTTTTAAGCAGTAGAAAAAGGTATTTTTTTAAATAATAACTCTATGTTATTATAATTTTCCATTTTTCTGGTTTACGGGGCAGGGCTGGGCTTGGCTGTCGTCACACCCAGCAATAGGAGGAGTGGTGGGTAGTTAAGTATGCAAAACCATTTGGCCGGCTGTCTTGGGCCAGCCAAGCCATCATGTGCACTATGTATTACAGCCTGGGATGAGAACATGCCCAGGCCCCCAGTCCTTCTCTGAGCGCTGAACCACGGCGCTCAGACCAATCACAACGCTGCTGTAAGGCAGCGTTGTGATTGGTCAGGGGGGCCTGAGAGCCTGGGTGCTTCCTGGAGCCAGAAGCAAAGGAAGAACAGAGAAGAGATAGCAACCGGTGTTAGGAAGGTAAGTCTTCTTTTCTTTTCTTTTTTTTTTCAAACCACCCCTCCCCCCAGTTCTTGTTCCCTAGCCGCCACAACTGTAAATTACTTAATTCTTTTAACAATGTTTTCTGATTAAGTCTGGGTGCTGTAATCATGACATTCTGGCATATTAGCTTTGCTAGGGACTGCACACAACAAGCAGACATTAATGGAATGAGCATGTACCCATGTCTACCATCGTTTTCAATTTTGAATGATTCGGAGATGCTTCCGTTTATCACTGGCAGGGCTTGTGGAAATTCCTGTCTAATGCTGCAGAGCCTATACATGTCCCTTAAAATTCTAATTTTCTGGACAACAGCTCACCAGAAACTCCACCTCACATGATGAAATGTCTTGTTAGCATTAATAAGAATAATTGCCTAACAAAGGCCCTTTTTCGTAAAATGTCCGATGGTGGGTGTTCGTTCTCCAACATTGTCATGCTCATTTGTTCCGTCATAATGTCCTCATGCTGGGAACCAAAATAATACAGATCTAATGCTTTTTATCACATTCGTCTGACATATTTGCTGTCTATACAGTGTACTTCTTTTGGCCTATAGGAATTGCATGATTCTCTAGGTTTTCTGGACTTTTCAAGTTTCCAGGTGCATTCCTATCTGTCTACTTGCAAAAATACATAATGCTGGTGCTAAAAGATCTGTACATTTTTATTTAACATTCATTTATTTATTGTAATTTATTTAATTGATCAGAGTGCTGAAGACACAACGTGATGATGCAGTAACACTTTTCGCTCATAGAAACCAACCACCACTCCAATTACACATTCCCTAGAACCTTTACTATGTGCAGAATTCCAATTCCTTTTGGCTATGTTTGCACTATATAAATAACACATATATAAATATACATTCATACATTCATACATAAATACCCACATGTATTCATACACATACTGAATTTGTGTTATTAATCCTTTAGCATGAGTGTTTCTCCTGCTGCCTGCACTGAATAGCTTTACTTATTTTTTATTTTGTTACTAATGTTATAGTGTGCTTGTTTCTGGTCCACAATGTAGGAAATCTAGTATATTTGTTGTTACTGTAACTGTTTGTAAAGCTGATTTGTTCTTCTTCATTTAGTGTTTCATTAAGGCAATGTTACAGCCTTTAAACATATTCATTTTACCAACATGTTTAGGCCCAGTTTTAAAGCACAGGTGTTGCTAGCTAGATCGCATGTGATTGTTCCAGCAGAGGAACTTTGGGCCCTTTTTGTTTCCTGCGACTAATATATTTTTAGGGAGCTTGAGGAATAAGTTAGGTTTCAATTCAAATTCACAAATACAGTGCAACCTATTTGGCTATGTAGTAAAGCTCCAAGTCAGGAAGTCAGGTTAAACATAGATTTATTACAAATTCAAAGCCAACGTAATATAAATCAGTCGCATAAACATTGCATAGCAATAGAAAATTAGCAAAGGACTTCCAATTCTGTGAAAAAAATGCATTCTCAGTAGTAAATAACCAATAAGAACCTCAGAAGGGATGGTACAAAGTAAAAGAAACACAGCAGAATAAGAAGATTGAAAAGTTTGATCCTCTTGTCTATGATGCATGAAGATTTATAATTCTCCAATTAAACTACACAAAAAATGCTAAACTAAGCTTCCATTAAATCCATAAAATAAAGATAAAGGTGTCAGCGTGAAACTTTAATAGAAGTATTGCATAGCATGAAGCCGCACAACAAGAATAAAGCATGGAATGTAAGGCACCGAGGTCTAAACCTCTCCCATCCTAATGAAGTCTCAGGGTAGAGTGTTCAAAGCCACAGAAAATTGCCTAGTTATACCCTTCAAAGACCCTCTTAAATTATTGTCCTAGACCCAATCAAAGACCACCTTCAAACAATACTCCCTTTGGCAAAACACACTAATAATTTCTTCTACTTTAATGTATGTTTCAAAAACACGTCCATACGTCTTTCTTCATTGATCCACATATTTCAAGACGACCTTAAATTTATTCCTTAATTCCACACAGGCAGTAAACCTCCCCTCTGGCTGTAATTTCTTTTGCCCTTGACTCTCTTCTCACTTTCTTATCTGTTTCAAACAAAGAGTCTTTTTCCATTCATTAGATCATCGTACCAGGCACCTGGAGAGGGGAGACAAACACTGTATCCGAAAAAACATTAACATTGAAAGTTAGACATTGCGAAACCCAAATGCTTAAAGCCTTTGGTCAAGTTAACCAATTCAAAACTACAATACATTATATAAGATAAAGACTAAAACATGAACAGTCACGTTATGAGAGTAAATGCATTCCTCATGAATACACATTCCATTATATAGCAAAAGCAAAGCATCTTCTTATAAATGCATATAAATTATAACTCGTTATTACTGAAAACAGAGCATTAGCGAACACATACATTCATAAATGTCATTATTACATAGCACGTGCCCTCTGTTTTTTGCTTTAAGTGCACCTTTCTCTTGCGGGTTACATTATACATAAGGCCTCCATGTACATATATGGCCTAATCAAGGATAATGAGGGTAGCACCAACTTTATTCTGCTCCAGTCTCCCCTCTGATGGCATATCGAGCCATCACAGATAACAATCTAATCTTATCAGACGAACCATCTAAAACCATGTGGTCACTATTCGCCTTGGGTCCTCCGGACATTTCATATCATCATAGTATCTACTCTGACTCTCCTCTAGCTCTACATCTGCTCTGTTTCTCTTCACCCTCTGTCTAACTTGAGCATATCTATATACCTTGAATACCAAGAACAGAAACATTCCATGAAGAGCAATTATCAAAATGGGATTTAAGATAGCACCCAATATTCCACTTCCCAAATTCCCAAACCATTTTTGCACAGCAAACAATTTCCAGTAGCTTCCCAAGATTCTGTCGCCTTCAACCCTTCAAAGTTCTTCGTCAAACCAGATATATTTCAGATGCACTTATCCAGATCCTGACTCTCGTCGGTTATATAAGTACAGCATTGCTGGACTTTGAACATCGGACAGACTCTGCCCTCTTTTGCGAGTAGAAGGTATAACGCAAGTCCATCATGTAAAAGCATCGATCTAATCAATACCATTTCCATATTTATAAGCAGTAGAGAATGTACAGTACTATAGCTAATCTATCCACTATAGTAGACAGCTTCCTAATCTTCAGATCGTTCAAGATCACACCTACAGATGAAATGATGGCACAAAAATGTCACCTACTACTTCAGCTGCACTAACACCTCAATTTGTGTTGTCTTTCTTATCCCATACTGGATCATCAAAATTCTCAACATGGTAGATTTTGAGAACACTGTACCAAGATAGCATGTGCCATGTCATCCAAAAGGCACACTATTTTGCCATGTCACCCCCATATCTATTGCCAACAGTTACATGATCATTGCTCTTACAGTGCTCAGAGACCTTAACAACAGCAATCTGAGCTGGCATTTGCAATGCCTCAAAGAGTTTTCCAACTTGCTCCCGGTTTCAGATGGGCGACCTAGAAGAGATCACGAAACACCTCTGGGACCATAACTGTACAAAATCTTGAACCACACCAAAGCCACACCAAAGCCATATTGACTATCTGTGTAGACAGTCACTCTCTGTTGAGTCACAGCATGTCCTAGTATGAGCAATCATCTCAGCCACTTGTGCTGAATAAACATCTGGGAGCCATGAAGCTTCTACTACTAACGGAGCAAATAGGAGTCAAAACTTCCAGTTTGTATGCATCCAGCCACCAGTAGATCTTTATCTGAATATCAGTTTGTAATTAGTTCATACTGCTCAATAGTCAATAGTCAGTAAATGTGCAGCCCAATCAAGGTAGGCCAAAAATAGCTGGATCATCAGTAAACATTGGTGAGAAAAAACGTGGAAGGATAGCATGATATTTCGTCAGGTGCTTCTATAGATCACACAAGAAATTGCTTATTTTCAGATCTTTGCTACTGCCTTTCAATCACTGACATTCTCTCTCGCTTTTCTCTTCAATGCAGTTTACTAGGACCCACTCCTGCTTTTATTTATTATTTCTGCATGACTTCATTTCTACACTTGCCACTTTAGATTCTGCCTCTTCTTTCCTTACCATTATCTCCCTTTCCTCCCCTCCTCCCCATTATCCATTGTGGCAACTTGGTTCCTTCTTCCCTACCCTCATAAATATTCTTATCAACTTTGTTTTTTAATTATGTTCTTTTCTGTAAACTATTTTTTTGCTTTCTTTTGCAGGATCATCAGAGGTTAGCTCCCAATATTATACCAACAAGACCTATTGCACACCAATGAGTATAGTACAAACAGATGTCTCAATGGGCATATAAAAGTTCAGTAATCCTTTGCTGTAGAAGAAAGAAGACGAAGAGTAGTATGATTCCTCCTTTATTGTTGTGGATATCCAGCCGACACGTGTTTCGTCGTAAAGTGATACAATACTTTAACGACTCCTCAGGGCTGTAGTAGAGAGGTAAAATGCCACAGGTCGCTTAGCCGGTGATAATTCCAACCCGGCCCCGCTCGAGACCAGGTGAAGAAAATCTTCAATCGTACTGTTGTATAGTTCAATAAGATCTTAATCTCATCTGAATTGGCAATCAGAAGAAAGTAGATGTATCGGTTGGTTTCTTTAGTAAAGTTAACTGGATAGATAGGACAGCAAATCACACGGCTTGTAGAGTGGGTTTCTAGCTCGACAGTGGGCCCGCTCCCGGAACTACGACGCAGGAGCACCCGTCCTGTCGGTTTCTCTCCCGTGATTTGCATTGCATTTACTCTTCGCCTTACTCCGCCTGCCAAAACTCGAGCTGTCCTGTGGCAGAGGACGGGCTCGCTGGCGGCACGCGATTATTTTAAAACTTAATTACTCACTCTTTTTCTAGGCTGACCACTAGCCTCTGGATACTTTCCCCGCTGAGTAATAGCGGCGACATTCTTTTTGGTTTATTTTAAATCCCCCCGCCCTACCCGCCCTGTTGACCCCGCCCACTCTGGTCACGGGTCTATTTACTCTTCGCCTTACTCCGCCTGCCAAAACTCGAGCTGTCCTGTGGCAGAGGACGGGCTCGCTGGCGGCACGCGATTATTTTAAAACTTAATTACTCACTCTTTTTCTAGGCTGACCACTAGCCTCTGGATACTTTCCCCGCTGAGTAATAGCGGTGACATTCTTTTTGGTTTATTTTAAATCCCCCCGCCCTACCCGCCCTGTTGACCCCGCCCACTCTGGTCACGGGTCTATTTACTCTTCGCCTTACTCCGCCTGCCAAAACTCGAGCTGTCCTGTGGCAGAGGACGGGCTCGCTGGCGGCACGCGATTATTTTAAAACTTAATTACTCACTCTTTTTCTAGGCTGACCACTAGCCTCTGGATACTTTCCCCGCTGAGTAATAGCGGCGACATTCTTTTTGGTTTATTTTAAATCCCCCCGCCCTACCCGCCCTGTTGACCCCGCCCACTCTGGTCACGGGTCTATTTATACGGACCTAATGTGTCAGCGCAGCGGACGAGCGCAGCGGACGCGACGGAGGCGCGCCGGAGTTGCGCCTGAGTTAAGCCCGTCTGCGCCCGTCCGCGGCCGGTCGTGGCTAGGGGCTTGTCACTCTGCACCTCTTATTACCTATTCCTCGGCTAGTCTGAAACATTTACAAGGTGAGTGGCCACTCCCATCGGTCATTAGTAGTAACATCTCAAGCCTTGGTCTCACCCCTTCTACTCCGACGCTCTGCCCTTCCCTGCCCTCCCCTCCCCCGCTTTGTCTTTTATTTTATTAAACACGAGGTCAGCGGTGAAACATCACCGGGACCTATTTATTTTGCTGGACACTCAGAAGCCTGATATACTGTGCTTAACGGAGACGTGGTTCGGTGACTCGTCACTCCCCGCTCTCTTAGCGGCTCTTCCCCTTACCTATGTGGCTCTTCGAATAGATCGCCCCGCGGGGAAAAAAGGAGGTGGCGTGGCGCTTATCGCCAAAACCGAGTACAACTTCCACTTAATTCCATCTGTCGTTATTGACTCCGTTGAGTATCTGGTAGCTCGCTCTGATACCTTCTCCCCTCCTTTGATTTGTCTACTGACCTATCGCCCCCCTCAAAATACCCCTCATTTTATTACAGCCTTCCAGGACCTAGTAGCCACGCTGACAGTTAATCATGCCTCCCTCCTTATATTGGGGGATTTTAACTATTGGCCTAACGACCCGTCTGAATGTCAGGCTTCGAAACAATTCTCTGACCTGCTCCAGTCTCTGAATTTTATCTCCCGTGTTCAGGTTCCCACGCATATCGGTGGACACGTGCTTGACCAAGTTTGGTCTCTTAACTACTCTATCTCTTCTGTAGCAGTGTCCCCGTGTCCGTGGTCTGATCACGCCTTCATTTGTTTTACCCTTCATCTTTGCGTACCAGCCAGGATCCCGCGGGAAAAGAACTCCTGGGCCAGGAACTGGAACCGGGTCGACCTGACTGTGTTATCATCATCCCTCTTAACCACTGCGCCTGACTTAGGCGGTTTATCCTCGTCAGCACAACTTACTGGGATTGATACCTGGCTAACGGAAGGCTGCGATTCAGCGGCCCCCCTACGCCGGATCTCAATTAAGAGACCTAAGGAGGCGAACAGATGGTTTGACAGTAACCTAAAAGAAAAGAAATTGTCCCTTCACCGTGCTGAAAGACTCTGGAGAAGGGAATACTGTCCCTATCTGAAAACTCGTTATTTAACACTTCGGCAGGACTATAAGAAAGCTATCGTCGAAACTAAAACGACCTACTTTTCATCAAAAATGTTAGCAGTTGAGAACCAACCTCGAGAAATTTTTTCAATAGTTAAGGAGCTAGCTTTCTCTGATAGGAGTACATCTAAACCCCTCCCCACTCAAGCCCTATGCGATTCATTAAATTCTTACTTTATAGATAAAGTATTTAATATTAAAAGTAACATTCCCCCTCCCTCCGCCTCTTATGTTGACCCCTGTCCACCAGCCCTGCCGCTTAGCTTAATATCAATTCCTCCTATCACGGAAACCGGGTTCCGGGAAATTTTGCTAAAGGTTAAGTCAGGTTCACCAGCGGACACCTGCCCGGCTCGTATCCTGCAGCAAATTTTCACGGTCTGCACACAGCCCCCGATCATCTTCCTAAATAGTTCCCTCTCACAGGGAATTGTGACCCCGGCCCTTAAAGTAGCTACCATCGTGCCCATCCTGAAAAAACCAGAGGCCGACTCAGCTATTTCTTCCAACTATCGGCCCATCTCGTTGCTGCCGTATTTGGCCAAGGTGCTTGAGCGGCACGTGGCCGCGGTGCTTAGCAACCATGTTGAGGCTACGGGAGGCTTGGCATCCTGCCAGGCGGGCTTCCGCCCCAGACACTCGACTGAGTCTGTGGTGGTGTCGGTCCTAAACACACTCAGGGAGGGTCGGGACCAAAATAAACATCAAGCCCTGGTGCTCCTCGATCTTTCCGCCGCTTTCGATACGGTGGACCATTCCATCTTGCTTTCACGTATCGGAGCGGCGGGAATCGGGGGGTCAGCACTAGTGTGGCTCTCGTCCTTCCTGCGGGATCGCACTCAGGCGGTCCGGCTGGGAGAGTTCAAGGCAGACCCTTTGAAGGTCACTTGTGGTGTCCCCGAAGGTTCCTCTCTTTCTCCTTTATTGTTTAATCTTTATATCTACCCTCTTATTTTTGCACTTCAGCAGCTGGAGGTTGCTGTGTTTAATTATGCAGATGACCTCCAGCTGGTCTTTGACCTTTCTTCTTCCCCTCACGCTATCTCCAATTTTCAGTCTATTATGATTTTTATCAGGGACTGGATGAGTCACAACCATCTGAAGCTCAATCCGGATAAAACCGAGTTGGTGCTTACGGGTGGCTCCTCCAGTCCCTGGAACTCTGCATTTTGGCCCCTCACTCTTGGTTCCTCCCCCCTTCCTTCTTCTACGGTAAAAACATTGGGTATAAAAATTAACAACCAGCTCACTCTTCATTCACAGGTTGGTGCTGTTGTTTCTTCTTGTTTTCTTATGCTTAGAACTATTCGTATTGTTTCCCGTTTCTTTTCCCCCCTGGCACTTAAACTCATAATGTCTGCCTTGGTCATCTCCCGGCTAGACTATGCCAATGCCCTTTACAACGGCATTCCGGCATATAGCCTACGAAAAACTCCAGCTTGTGCAGAACCAAGCAGCCCGGCTGGTTTATGGCCTTCCCCGGTTCCATCACTCTACACCTCTGTTGAAGGAACTGCACTGGTTGCCTGTTCGGCAACGTTCGCTTTTCAAGATGGGGTGCATGGTATTTCAGGCACGACAGGGAACGGCCCCGGCCTTCATTTCCTCCCTTTTAACCAACTATGTTCCCGGCAGACATCTCCGCTCGTCTGATCGGTCCCTATTGCTAGTCCCTCGTTTCATCAGGAAAAAATGGGGAGGTTCCAACTTTTCCGTCCTAGCCCCGGTATTCTGGAACTCCCTGCCTGACCACCTTCGAGCTTCAAAACAATACCCTCTCTTCCGTAAGGGCCTGAAAACTTTTTTGTTCGCTCAGGCTTTTCCCCTCTAAATGGCCCAGCCCTGTTTCATTGTGAGCCGCCAAAGCGCCAAGAAACCGTAATGGTGTATGATGCGCTATATAAATTTTTTAAATTCAAATTCAAATTCAATTGAACAGTGTGTGAAACAGTGTGTGAAACAGAGTTGTCAGTTCCTTCCCTTATTATACTTACTTATTACTGGATGTCACCAGAGTACATCGTATATGTATGATGGAAGATTCTCAGGTAATGGTCTCTCAGCACTTTGAAGATTAAAGGGGAGAGAGATTCTACCTATTTTGTGAAATTGGTCATTCTGTTGGTGGAACAGGCGAGGTTGTCTACTCTTAGCTGTTAGATATTCATGAAAGGAAGGATGGGGCTGTTTAAGAGGGAACCTGGAAACATCTGCCCAGTATTTATTCGGTTCAGGAATTGTCACACCAAGGGCCACTCATTTTAATTTCCAGGGCTTCTACAGAAGCAAATATCTTCGACAATTACCCCCTGAGGTTAATCCTTTGTATCAGAAGACATCGTTCTAGTGTACCTAGGTCTCCAGTGGAAGGAAGTAATGATGGGTGTGTGTTTATCCTTTTGAGGAGGACCCTTCATTTCTAGTGGTAAGGTGTATTCCTTCTGCAAGAAGAGGTTCCCTGTGACAAAAGAACATAATAACTTTAGGCAACCATAAATTAATGCCCCACAGTCAGCTTGGGCATGATTTCTTGCCCCCACCTTCAGATATTTGTGGCTTACTTCCACAAACCCACTTGCGGAGATCACCATCTGATGATCCCAGACTGACCTTTATCAGAAACTAATTGGATGAGTTTGGTTTGAATAGGGATAAAGCCAAAGGATAATTCTTAAGACGCCCAGGGTTTTGACTAGGATGATATCAAAGAAACATGAATGGCACAGCTTTTCACAATTGATTGGAGATTATTAATGTGACAGTGATGGTAAAGCTCTGAGGTGTTCTAGCAAAGATGTTAGCAAGATTTGTCCGATCCCCTGCCCTAAGGCACCTGGAAAGTGCAACTCGTTCCTCTCTAAGCTTTTCATTTGTATGCGTCCAGAGAGGAGTTATCGGCAATCTCTGCTACCTTTCTGGGATTCTTGGACATCACAGGCCATTCACAGGCAAAATGCTCAGTATACCCCAACACAGACAGAGGTTTAATTTTCACCATTGATATTTCTCTTCATTTGAAACAGGGCCCAAGTTCCCACAATCTACATGTGTTCCCCTACATGAGATGTCTTGACTTTGGCTTCTTTCTTTTCCCCTCGGACTATCACTATTTTTTAATCAAACCTTGATTTTCCCCCTTACGCTCTCCAATTCAATGGTACAACTTAATCTCTAGGTCAATGAATTTTGCACAATGAACAGAGAGCTATTATCTGTGCAAGTATGTATTTGAACATCCTCCAGGCCCCAGTAGAATAAGAAGGTTATTTTTTACGTCTCACCAGTTTGGTTCCAGTATTAATTGTTTAAAGTTGATTATATAGGAGGGTAGGGCTTTGGTTTTCTATTTAAAATCTAATAATCATTGCCCATTGCCTGCATAAAAGTATGTTTGGCAATCACCTCTGTGAATGCAGGAAGATTGCATAGCATTGGACTGTCTTTCTCAACTAGGGGTACAGACCAATTTGCTGCTTTTCCCATACAAGATAATGACATAACTTTGGCAGGGCCGACTGGCTACTGGGTAGTTTGGAATGCTGCTGAGCTGGGGGCTGATTTCGTTCATGGGGACCTGCGTGTGCTAAACGAAATTCATTTTGCTTTCATTATTTCGAAGCACACGCAGGTCTCCACGAACGAAATCAGCCCCCACTGCTATTAAATCAGCCCCCAGGTGGGCAGCATTCCAAACTGCCCGGTAGCCAGTCCGACCCTGCACTTTGGAAGCATCATCAGGAATTGCAGCATGTCCACAAAGAAATTGCAGTTGACATTGATTTATAAAATGGGCCATTCCCTGATCTCTATTTATCAGAAATCCTCTTGCCGCCCTTAGGGTGGAAGAGTGGGAAGGGGGAATGAGGAAGATCAGCTACGGGGAAGCTTGGTATCATGCCAGAGTCATTCCCTCTGCCCAATACTTTAGGGAATGAAAACAATGGGCCTGGGATCAGTGGGATATATGTCTTTCTTAAAATGAGTACTGACACTTTTGGATGCTAATGTACTTTAGAGTGGATGAGTGCTGACACTTTTGATGCCTAGCAGTTTACTGATATATACGTGTCTGGGACTGTATGTTGCACTGTCACTTTAAGCACTGTAATGAGGAGAAAAAAGGGTTATTTATGTTGTTAGGGCCCCTAGTGCTCCTATAGGTACTAAGAGGTTAATAATTACGGGGTTCATTAAAGTGCAGTTTTTGGATGGGATGCGGAGAGTGATCAGGAAGGTGGTTGGCAACACATTACTTGGACTGTTTATAGCTTTGAGACATTTCCGAGGGACGTGTTTCAGATAGTTTACAGGATAATTCGATAGAATATTCTGCCCTAACCAAAAACGACCATCTTGGGATTATCCTCTGCTGAGAGGTTAGATCATTAGGATACTGAGCATGTCATATTTATAATTACATATATAATCTGCTCCTGACCACTATAGATTCAAATTCCTCTCCCACTCCAAGGGAGGAGGGGCAAAGGAAAATGTGGAAGGTTAGTCAGAGGAAAGCTTGGTATTGTTATGTTTCATATAGGTACCCTAATATAGACCTGGGTAATGTCATACACCTTCACCTACATGTTTATAATTAGGTGCATGACTGCTTTGAGAGTTCGAATTTCTAAGAATGCTTGAAATATAAGAATTGGTTTATACCATTTTGATGTCACTTCACTGGTGTAAGAGGTAAATAGATATAGACGTCGATGGATGTTTATTAAATTTATCAATTGGGGTAGAAATATGCTTTAGTATTAGCCTTATGAATTTCTGAATGTCATGTCATGAATTTACTTTCCCCGGAATAATGTACTTAAATCAATTACAAAAACCCCATTTTAAAAAATACATTGATTCATAAAGATTCCAAACGTTGAATTGTCCCAGAGAAACGTTCTGTAGGGACTACAGATACAGTAGTTTCTGTGGTCAGGGCCACATTCATTGAGGCGTTGGTGTTCGTTGAAGCTCCTCCTGTGGGACTTTCCCACAGTATGGGACTGGTATTCATAAACCTGGCGGATTACAGAATGGTAGGTATGTTCTTAGTTATTGCTCCTGGGTTCCCAGGACTGGGGTTAGACCTAGCTTTCAACCTTTGGCATTCTTATTTCAAAACCTGATTCTTCTGACGTAGGTTTTGAAAATTTGCTTCGACACTGGCGAGGGCGAGGGCCACATCTGAATGGATGCTGTATCTTTAGAAAGGGCTTGGGAAAAATAGTGAGACTAAAAGGGATCTTCAGATTCCACCTTCGTTTGGGCAGACTAATGTGTTATGAGCTTGGATTTCTGTACCTGAAGGGCCACTCACATGAAATCTCAAGACTTGTGCAGAAGCGAAGATTGTCCATCACTACAACATGAGGTTAATACTTAGTAACAGTAGAGAGGACTGACACCAATGACTGAGTTCATAGCTACAGAAGATCCACTACGATTATGGGAGATTTTAATTTCCATCTGGAGCTTCCCAGTGATAGGGACACCTCAGCCCTTTTGTCAGACTTAGACACAATGGGCCTCACGCAACTGGTCACGACCCCTACCCATCAGGCAGGCCATACACTGGATGGAATTTTCACAAATGTGGAAGGACTGAGTATTACCTCAGTTCTCCCTATGACCTGGACAGACCATTCAGTCATCCTTAGCAGACTCACCATCAAAGGTCTACAGAGAAAAAAAGTAGTCCTTGCGAAAAAGGGTACGTTCAAAGCTTGGAAGGACATTAATGCCAATGACTTAACGCTGCTTCTTAATACCACAACCCCTGAATTATCCACCGATCCTAATATTGCTACTAATCAATTCCATAAGTGGTTAGTTGATGCCACGACTCAGCTGGCACCTATTAAATCACTTTCTAAGAACAGAAACTCGCCAAAAGCTCAGTGGTATACAACAGAATTAAAAACCCAAAAACAATTAACCAGGAATAGGGAAAGACACTGGCGAAGAACCTATGATAGTGAGAATAAGGAACATTATAAAAAAGCCCTTGCCACTTACAAAGCTATGATAATAGCAGCAAAAAAAGATTTTTTCACACGCCAGATTGAAACTGCAAAAAATTCCAGTAAACAGTTATATAACATTGCCAAAACCCTTGCTGGAAACTCCCCGGATCTCAATCCTCCCCCTTCACAAGCTTTATGTGATGCCTTATCGGAGTTCTTTTTTGCAAAGGTTAATGACATCTACCAAGCCTTCAGCTCAGATCAGGCTAGTAGCAGAGCCACTACCCCCAGGATTACTCCCAAAGGTTCCATGACCTGTTTTAGCCCCCTCACCACTGACCAAATTACGAACATAGTCAAAACAATTAAAGCTGGCTCAGCCCTGGACCCATGCCCGACCTCCGTGCTCGCTACTGTACCAGATACAGTTATCCCCATCATTACCGCCGTCTGTAATACTATATTGACAGCTGGAATCTACCCGGACTCACTAAAAAACACATTGATCAAACCCCTGCTTAAAAAGCCGGGCTCAGATAAAGGCGAATTAAAAAACTATCGTCCTATAGCGAGCCTCCCTTTCCTAGCCAAGGTTCTAGAAAAGGCTATGAACCAGCAGTTATCAGCCTATATAGAAAACCACAATTTGCTGGATGACACCCAGTTCGGTTTCCGCAAAAATCATGGCACGGAAACCGCTCTCATCAAAACAGCTGATGACATAAGAATCATCCGCGATCAAGGAGGAACTGCTCTGCTAGTCCTTTTGGATCTCTCAGCAGCTTTCGACACGGTTGACCATAAGATCTTGGTCGACCGTGTCGAGAGGATGGGCATTCAGCTCACTGCTAGGGATTTACTTGCCTCCTTTCTGGCCAACAGAACCCAGGCGGTTACACTGGGCCCCTTCCAGTCGGCTGATCTGTCGTTACCGTGTGGGGTCCCTCAAGGCTCATCCCTAAGTCCGACACTATTTAACATTTATGTGTCGGACCTTGCTAGTGTCATCAAAGAGCATGGGATGAGCCTGACCTCATACGCTGACGACACTCAGCTGGTGCTGGCAATAAAGGGCGATGGACAGAGGGTGGCAGAGGGATTCCAGAAGGGGATGATTACTATCGGTGAGTGGATGGCAAGGAATTGCCTAAAGCTCAACTCCGATAAAACGGAGGTGGTTATCTTCGGCAATCTCTCACCAGTATGGTCTGATGCTTTGTGGCCATCGGCCTTGGGTACACCTCCCTCTCCCACGGTCAAAGTTAGAAACCTAGGCGTTACTTTTGATGACCAACTTAACTTCATGGCCCATGCAAACAAGGTGGCAGCCAATGCACATTATAAGCTTAGAACGGTAAGAAAAATTATACCGTATCTACCAGATTCAGCAGCCAAAACGTTAGTCACCACTCTAGTTTTGACATCACTAGATTACTGCAACGGTCTGCTGCTCAATGCTCAGAGCAGAGTCACTAAAAAATTACAGACCGTGCAGAATGCTGCCGCTCGCGTACTGTCAAAAAAAACCAAATTTGCACCTATCTCAGACACTTTGAAAAACTTCCACTGGTTGTCCATCCACAACAGGGTAAAATTCAAAGTTTTGTGCATAGTCTATAAGACACTACAGGATCAAGGACCTTGTTTTCTTAAACATCAACTGATCCCCTACAATCCTTCGAGAACCCTCCGATCCACCTCACTTAACCAACTAGTGGTTCAACGTAGTCGAACAGTTTCCTGGGGTGATCGCCGCTTCTCAATTGCGGCTCCTAGACTCTGGAACACCCTTCCGAATCACATGAAAGCCTGCCCTTCTCTTCTTCAGTTCAGAAAAAAACTGAAAACGTGGTTATTCAATCAGTAATCCACATCCCTGTACTCCCTGATCATGCTGAGATAACAATGCATTTTAGCGCCGAGACGCCCAAGGGTAATTGTATGCGCTCTACAAATATCATAAACATAAACATAAACATAAACAGTGGTGTGCCTGTTGCTCACGTGGAAAGAATGATGGCTGTGTGTTGATCCTTTTGATGGTGACCATTCAAGTTCCAGTGGTAAGGCACACCCCAAATACCAGGAGAGGTAAAAACACAATCACTTCAGGCAACCATACATCAATGTTTTACAATCAGCTTGAACATGTTTTTCTAAGTCCCTCTTCAGTTATTTATGGCTTCCCCTAACCCCACTGTGGAGACTAACTGATGGTCTCCGAATGATTGTTGTCACAAACTAATTTGATGGGCTTAGTTTGAAAAGGAGTCAGGCTGGAAGATAATTCCGAGCCATCCACTGTCCTTACAGTTCCTTACAAACAATGGGAATGCACAGGGTTTTGATTAGAAAAGATATCAAAGAAACTTGATTGTGAGAGCTTTTCACAGTGGATTGAAGATTATTAGCATGACAGTGGTTGGGTGGTAGCTGAATCCCAATACCTCAATGCACTCCAAAATCTAAATCACCCAAAAGTTCTTTTGGCGGTTCAGCTTCGGCGCCCTTGATCTTGCACCACCCTCCTCAACATCTGGTCAGTAGATACATTTAGCAGAAATTGAATTGGGACCATTTAATAATTGAGTTCCAAAACAGGGAAAAGGTTAATGGGTTTTATTACAAAATTCAAAACATCAGGCAAAACAGAATAAAAGTTAAATGCCATAAAGGCGTACATTCAAAATCCATAGTCAGAAATCAAAATAATTCAAAGCCCTAAGTGAACATCAAAATCATAGAAAATGGACAGCATCCCGAGAGGGAGAGGAAAAGCCTCATAAAAATGTAACAGTCTCTGGTGGAAAGCAGGAAGTCTCCAATAAAATAAAACTGTCTGGATCGCAAAGAAAAGTGGCAGCATTTCTAGTGATAAAGGAAAAGTCTCTGACTCACCCCCAAAGCCAGAGCATTTGAGACAAAATGAAAGAACTGATTCAGCATGATATGATTTCAGATAACACAACAATAACCAATTGTAAATTGAAACGTCTCACATTCTAAGGCAATACCTCCAACCCCATTCTACATAAGACTTCAGCAGCTGCTGCGATGTTGCTGTCCTGAGATGCAGAACATTATGAAATGTTTTTAAACTATTGACACATACACTTGTGAATTCTGTCAGACCCATAGCAAAACTACATCAGAAGTGTCCTTGGAAGTAGAAACATTAGGAACTATTCATAAACGCATACACTCTAGGAAAATAAACAGCTACGTCATAGTGTCCAGTGCTCAGAGGAAACTTACAGAGACTGTGGAGAGAGATGACATTCAGGGGGACATTGGTTGGCAAGAGGAATGAGCAGGAGCAAGAGGAGCAGTACATCAAAAAACAACAACCATATTAATTACAATGGAGGCTTCTTGAAAATGCGGCACAACTAAAATACAATAATAAACACACTCCTTAACGTCTAATAAATATACTTTCAAGAGCAATCTTATTTGTTCAGCATTCGCTACTAGAATCCATCAAAACCTCATTATTACTCACTACAATTTGTCACCCAAAATTGTGTATTTAAAAAAAACCTCACAAATTCTCCCCTCTGATTATCCCATAATCACTAAATCTAAATGAATAAATCTTATTAATTAAAATCAGTTAGTTAATTGACATTGCCTTCAGTTGTCTTTAGGAATTCTCTTCTGCAATATTCATCTGCTAGTAAACATTGTCCCTTAAACACTCCAGCGCCGCCTCAATGATTTCTTTTCTTCTCTTAAATTTATTACTTTACCACTTTTAATGAAACACTTTTTATAATGTATCAACAAAAATAAAATTATTGCACAAAATATTTTTTTATTACAGGTGTTAGAATTATCTTACATTTGTTACCCAACTATTCACTGAACATTTCAAAATGCTTTCCTAGATTACTAAACCAGGAACATACCCTTTCTTATTACCCATGTTCGTAAAGCGAAATCCTTATGTTAGACATATTGCTTAAGCTGGTAATGTAAACATCTGTTACTCTGCTATTATCTGGCACATATTTACAGCACCTGTGCTTTAATTACCTTGCATACGTCTCCTTCCTTTGCTAAACAATCATTAATATTAATCTGTTCGGTGTAACCATAACCCTAATCGCAAGCATTTCTTCATTAACTTTTCTAAAAGTTCCTGATGTATCTACTGCCATTCTGTATACTAAAGTTGAAAGACATCTAATTCTCACATCATCCATTGCAAAATCTACTAAAGGAATAAAATCTCCTAATATATCTATAAGCATTGAACCAACATTTCTCTTTGTTCTTCTTAACCCTATAGCATTTTGAATCTCACTCACATGATAAATTCTAGGAAACACTTAATCCATGTAGCATGTGCCAACCCAAATCGTCCCTTTGCTGTAGGCAATCTTCTAACTGAAGCAGAAAAGATCTATTGTGAAACTTGAAAAAAATCAAGACCAACAAAACTTTTTCTTTAAAATAAATATATTTTTCTTCTTATTTTGTTAAAACTTTCATCAAAATAGAGTAATCCTAAATCAAAAGTGAATCTTCCTTTTGCAGTGTAAAAGTTAATAATCAGAAAAGAAATTCTAAAAAATTCCTTTCAGTCTTTGTTCAGTAATTTCTCAATTTGCTTAAAGTCTCTTTTGTCTTTTACTTAACTTTCTCAGTTGATTAAGCCATCCCTTTTCATTCAAGGTGGTTCTTCTGTCTCTTTTCCACCCTTTGGGACTCAGTTCTGTAATTGTACTCATGATGGCAATATAGTTCACTTCTGGGGGTAAATGCCCTACTTCTGTGGCTTCTTCTTCAGATACTGTAGCTAAACATACCCACACTGGTGAGTTATGCTCTCTATTTGGCACTCTTCTTCTCAGTGATCTTTTGGCAACATATGATTTATTATCCCCTAGTCTCAGTTTTAATTTGTCTCTCAGGTTTCTCAACCGGTTCACAGTGCTTTTTTCTTCAAAGTACCTTTTCCAGCTTTCTTTTCCTATGCTACCAGTCTTTGTCAGGGTCTCCTTGCTTTCACAGATACTCAAGCTTGAACTTGTACTTGGACTTGACTTTGATCTGCTCACTGCAAACCTCTTTCTTCCTCTGGGGGTCTTTGTAACTTTAATTTTCAACAGCAAACTTTCGTTGACTGGACCAGAGACTACTAATTCTTGCTGCCACTCATCCTTTTGACTTTTGTACTGCAATAGATCTTCACTCTGATTCCTGATTTTGAAACCCAAACTAAAGCTCCACCAAACACCTAGCAAAGTGGGATACATTCCGACCATCCAACCGAAACAAGTAAAGAAACTCAAAAGTGCTATAAATAGCATGCTGAGATAGTTCAAATACAATCCTGGGGACACTGACCTCCAAATAATACTTTGTCAACAAAGACGCACGCTTAAAAAATTAAAGTGTGATAGCAACTGAATATGAGAAGAAGAGGTCTAGGCAAAGCTATTCTTCAACATCAAGTCTAAAAACAATGCACGCTTTTGGGGGATGGTTAACAAAATAATGCTCCCATTTCATGGAGGAGTCCTGAGGAGACCTGGGCAGACTTTCTGAGGGCCCTTTTTAACCATCAATGCACTCTAACTGCGATGAACCAGTCTGATAAAATGTTGTTAGAAGGCTACTAAAATAGACCATTGAAGCGGGCAGCCCTGTATTTCTGTTGCATCAATCAATTGATTATTCTGAGCATGACATGAGGCTGTCTTATACAAAACTAATTAAGCACTAAATTGCTAAAGGAAGGAGAGAAGGGGCCTCAGGCCCCAATGGTATCCCACCGACACACAAACAAAATGCAGAATTCTGGGCTGAAATCCTAGATCCTCTTTTTCTTGAAATTAGATCTCTGGAGAAACTCCCAGCTTCTTGGAAAGGCTCAGCAAGCTCCCCTATTCACAAAAGTGACGATGAGTGCTTACAAAAAAAATAGTGCCCTGATTCACAATAAGGCAATATACTCTGCAGGAACACTGCTAGAGGAACATTCATCTTGGGCATTGGTGAATGCAATCCTCCCACTTAATCAGACAGAATTATCCAAAACAATAGGTCCAACAACAAATATTTGGGCCATGTCAGAGACATGACGAAGTCCTCCATACTGCCTCTCCACCTCTGTTTTATCGATTTCAGGGTGCCTTCGACGACGTAGATTGGGCAAGGCTCTGGAGGCAGTTTGTCTGCTGGGACATTCCCAGGGCTCCGTTGAACATGCGGATACTACTCCATATGGACACATGGGTGCAGGTGAAATTGGGTGTGGATGCAGGTGAAATTGGGCGCAGGCACACACTTCTCCAAGTGAATTCCTACTACCAAAGGGCTGAAGTAGTGGGGTGTATACTTGCTCCCACATTATTTAACCTTTATATGGCGGAGCTGACGCAGGTACCTAATACCTGCAATTTGCATGCTTCTATGTCAGGGGCATGGCACAGTCTGTCTGTTCGCTGGTGATGTGGTCCTGGTTAGTCACACTCTGGTGGGCTTACAAAACCTTCTCAACGCAATGCAGGAATGTGCTACAGAGAACTTTCTGGAGGTGAATTTCAAGAAGACACGAACAATGTCTATGAACAACAAAAGGCAAAAGCCACTAGCCTGGTACTTGGGCAGCACACAGTTCCAGACTGCAGCTGATTGCAAATACTTAGGCATAATTATCAGCAAAGAGGGTCTATTTGCCTCCTAGAAAGAATTTTATTAAAAAAAAGGACTGGCATCAGCAGTCACACTGAAGAATCTTAAATCAAAACTGACAGGACTGACGCTGCTCCCTCTCTTCTGGGTAGCACAAGCTAAAATATCACCAACAATCACTTATGGCTGTGAATCTCTGAGAGGTAGAGACGCTAAAACTTTGAATAACACTCTAGTCAAGGCATATAGGGGCCAGATGTACAACGTGATTTTGCATGCGCAAACGGGTTTGCGACCTGTTTGCACATGCAAAATCACTGTGGGCCATGTAGGGAGTCGCAAATTATTTGCGACTTGCTATTAGGGAGGGTCTTTCCATTCCTAATAGCGACCGCAGAGCCATGTATGAATGTTCTACGATCGCACTTGTGGTTGCAAAACACTCGCAAATTACCGCCCTCTGCACTTGCGGTTGCAAAACACTTGCAAATTACCACCCTCTTCAAGAGGGTAGTAATGAAGTCGCAAATGGGAAGGGGCCCCCAGTGGACCCCTTCCCCTTTATCACTGGCTCCAAAAATATTTTTTAAGGGCAGGCTGTGGTCCCAGTGACCACAGCCTGCCCTTAAAAAATTGAACGAAAATGTTTAATTTTTTTTTTTTAAATGCATCCCGTTTTCCTTTAAGGAAAACAGGCTGCATTTTTTTAACTTCTTTATTTAAAAGCAGTCTCAGACATAGTGGTCTGCTGAGCCCAGCAGGCCACCATCTCTGGGAGGGCCTGTCATTCCCAATGGGCTCGGAAATTCGAAGAGTCTCATTAATATTCATGAGCCTTGCAATTTGCCACCCCATTGGGAATCGCAAATAGTGTTAAACACACTGTTGTACATGCAAAATAGCGCCTCGCAAATTGCGAGTCGCAAATTACTCGCAATCTGCAAGGGGCTATTTTGCACATCATATATGTGGCCCATAGAATCTTGTTTAGCCTCCCAAACAATGCTTCAGCAGCACAGATTCGGCTAGATTGCAGCCTAATGAATCAGTCTCTGGCAAGGCAAGGAGCATTCATCATTTGCTGGTGCAAGATCAGGAATGCTGTCCCAAACACCTGAAACCATCTTCTGAGCTAAGAGCTGCATCACAGAAATACATCGCCCGCCAAAAGCTATCTCCAGGAATCACATGCAAAAACCGGGCTATCCCAGCTTCGGAACACACAATCCATGCTGCCTTCAAAAAATTGTTTTGGAAATCAATTAAAACGACTTTCGCTGGTGGAAGACAAGGCCACGTTCTCAGACAGAAGCCACGCCTGGAAGGCAATAAACGGCTACCGCACACGTGTTCCCCAAAAGTATTTTAGCCTGGGCGACTCCAGAATTGCTAAAGAAACATTTTTGGAACATCATCTGGGTATACTCCAGTCTGCTATGCACCTTCCACCTTGGCAGAGGGAACCAACCTCCACCTCCTGCCACTTATGTGACAAAGCAATGGAAGACCTGTCTCACTTGCTGTGCATTTGTAAAGAGCTGATAGATGAAAGGTCTCGGCTGCTCAAAGCTCATTTTAACCACAGAGAGACAGGCAGTGTTGGCCTGCTTCAAGCCTGGCGACCAGCAGTTAAACTGCAGGCTTCTAAAGTTTCTTGTGTTGGTGGAAAACAAAATGCCACGAGTCCATTTTTGTACTTGATGCCATTACGAGAGTGACCGGCTGAAGCCTGACACCATCGCCTTCCTATGTACTTTTGACACCAGGACCATAAGTATCGCCCCTCTTATGATCACTGACGACACCGAGGATCTTCTTTAATGGATGCACTGCACTTTGTACCTTCTGAACTTCGACTACAAGTATCGCCCTTCTTATGATCACTGCCGACACTGAGGATCCTTTTAAATGATGCACTGCATTTTGTACCTTCTGACTTTGGGCCTATCACCGGAGAGACAGTCGGAATACTGACAATAATGAACCTGTGGTTTACATGGCATTACTGTAATCACTTGTTCTCACAGAGGCTTTTAGCAGATCGGTCTGCAATTTAAAAAAAAAATTCTACATAAATTTAATTGTAGCAATGTCCTTTTTCATCATGTATTCATTTTAACTGCATTTATGCTTCTTTTTGGGTTTTGTATTCCACTGATGTTCATTAATTATGCAAATAAAATACTAACTTACCGATTTGAATTTGGACTTCAGAAATTTAAAATTCTGCATCAGAACTTTTGTTAACTTGAAACTTCACCACTTCACTCAGATTCTTTATCAGCTTCAAATTTTCACTACCCTCTGGAGTCGCACTGCGAACTTGAGTTTGCCTTTGCTTTCATGGTTGCTGCTTCTGACATCCCTGGAGTAGTTTCCCACAACCTTTTTGCATTCAATCCTCCTGTTTTTGCTGGCTTCAATTTTGCTGTCCTTAGGACCGTGCACTCTTTACCACGGCTAACCAGTGCTAATGTGATTCTGCTCTTTCCCTAAAACATAGTAACATTAGCTTCCACCCAATTGCCACATTTAATTTACTTGTAAGTCCCTGGTAAAGTGGTACTACCTGTATTCAGGGTCTGTAAATTAGACCCTGCTAGAGGGCCTGCAGCACTGATTGTGCCACCCACTTAAGTAGCCCTTTTAAATTTATCTCTGGCCTGCCACTGCAACCTGTATGTACAGTTTGAAACTGCCATTTCAACCTCCCAAAATATACCCTTTGCCAGGGCTAAACCTTACTTTTTAATTCATAGTTAATCCCTAGAGTGCTGTGTAGTTAAAAAGTTAGACATATATGTTTAAGTTTTATATGTCCTAATATTGAAGAATTCCTACATTTGTTTTTCACTACTGCAAGGCCCAACTCTTCCGTAGGATAACATTGGGTTGCCATATTACATTTAATAAGTGATAACGTTCAATTGAGAGTAAGTAGCAATCTCGAGATATACAGGCACATGCATCAACGATAATTGCATTCGCAAACGGTGCGAATCGCATTTTTCGGTCGTTTGCGAATGCAATTATCAAAATTGGAATGCATCATGTATTTCGCAATTTTAGGAATCGCAATCATGTTGCGATTTCTAAAATTGCCATTGCATTTAAGAAATCGCAATTTCAGATTTCTTAAATGCAATGCATGATCATTTTTAAATTGCAAATTGGCAGTTAGGAAGTGGTAAATTAGCATGAGGTTGAACCTTATGCTAATTTACCGAAAACCTTCAAACATGCACAAAAATGCATTTTTGAAAGTTGCATTTTACACACACACATGTCCTTGGGACATGTGTGTGTGTAAATTGCACTTAAGTTTAATTTCAGGGGTGCAGGGAGGGGTTCTTTGGACCCCCCCTGCACCCTTGAAATTGCATTTTCAATTTGCGATTCGCAAATTGAAAATCGCAAATTGTAAATGCCTTCCCATTGATTCCTATGGGCCTCTTGGCCCATAGGAAACAATGGGAAGGGTTTTGCTTAATTGCGATTCGCAAATTGTGAATCGCAATTAAGGAAAAGTAAGAAATCGCTAAAAAAATGTGAATTATTCATGGATTGCCGTTTGCGAATTCTTAATTGCGATTCCTTAATTTTCGCAATTAAGGATTCGCAAACGGCAACATTGATGCATGTGGCCGTTGGTCTCTAAAGAATTGTAATTTAAAACCCTCTTCATGGTAAAGTTAGATTTTTTACCACAATTCTGAAAATGCCACTTTTAGGAAGTAAACAGTTTTCTTGTCCCAACCATTTGGTGCCTTCAGTCTGTATTCTGGGTCACATGACTAGGTGTAGCTAGTAGTTGGTCTTTGTGTATTGCTCAGAGACAGCGAGTCAAAGAGGGAATAGATGTTGGCAGGATGGGCCATCTCCGACTTGACAACAAGTGGATCTGTCACCGAACACACTTGCGCATCACAAAGAATATGCCTCAGCACTCTCGCAAAGGGTTTCACATTAGTCTTTTGTGCCCCAAGACAAGCTGGGGTGAGGGCAGGGAGACAGGACATTCCAGGCACCTTTTGGGTGGAAACCTCTAGAAACTTTTCCAACTTCAAAGCTGGCACCAAGCAGAATTAGTAGATCCTCTGATCCAACTGTTTAGAACAGTCCTGGACCTCTCGAAGACTCAGAAGAAGGACTCTTATTCTGCTGCCTGAATGAGAAGGACCCGACCAGTATCTTGAACCCCTTATATTCTCTGACAGGAAATATATTTTCTCTGTGGAGAAATGACAAAGAAATATATGAGTAAACCCACATTTGCTACAGATTTTTTTCCTGCGGTTTTACTTATCTACACCTAGGATCTTTTGCATATCCTGTACATTTCAGAAATCTTCTACAAATGTATGAGCACACTTACAACAACAATTTTGTGAAAATATTGTCCATCAACAGTTTATATCATTTTGATAACTTTCAGCCGTGGCCTTGCTTAGAACTTTACCTACTCACCCCTTTTTCCTTCACCACCACTACCCCTCCACAGTAAACCCTCCCCACTGGGATAAACAACAACCTGAAAACAAACACATGTAGTAGATTGGTCGTTGCAAGAGCCAACCCACTTCCCATATGAAAACTCTGACAAGGGAGCACTCACAAACTGCTGATGATAGAGAATATACCCCAAGTGACAATAAGTTAATGAATTGGCAAGCAACGCACAGTTCAATAAAACACACAACATAACACTTCTGTGAAAATCTATAATGACAACTTGTGTTTCTTTCCCTGCTTTCCACACAACCTACACTAGAACCATTTGTGTGCTCGAAACAATTATGCAAATGTATTTCTAACACACCAAAAGTTACTACTTTATGGAAGACTACCAAATGTGTATGGTTTGTTCTCAGCAGTTCTATGTAAGAGGAGTCCCCAGTCATTGCAGAATAGCAAACCAGTTCAGTTCAGGAAAACTTTATTTCGGTCAATATGACCTAAAACAGTACAACTCCTAAAATCATATAGAACATACATACATAAGTGCTTACAGATATCAATTTAGAACATTAAAAAGCACAGTTCACGAGAGAATTCATTAAGACAGTCTTCAAGCCTAGTGGGTAGAAAAATAACATTTAGGACGCTGGGGGTAAGCGAAGTATACAATTACATATCAGAAAGTGCATAATGCAATAAATAAATAAATAATTAGATTAAAAACAATAGTATTCTGTAAGAGGAACTAGAACCATAGTACAGTAATAAACTTAATCATAAGCTACATAGTATTAAGTTGTTAAAAAGAATTACATTAAAATCCTTGTTGCAAGACCTAAGCCTCATTGGATAATTTCAGTAAAGCCCTTCTAGTACACCACATGGAAAATAAAAATCCGGCGACTGAAAACACAATTGGGATGCTAAGATCAGATTTCAGTATCCGAAATGCCTCAAGACAGTGCCTGCTGCCAACATTCCTACAGATCTGGACCAACCAGCGCTACCTTGCTTTATGGTAGACAGGACAGCTAAAAAACACATGTAGCACTGATTCGTCAGGAAAATCACATGCAGGACACTGTACCCTTTGGTCCTTGCTCCACTTTGCTGTATAACATCGGAGTAGAAGGACCCCAAACCTAAATTGTAAAAAAAGCTTTCTTGCCTCCGCCGGTGTGATCAGATCTAATATTGGCTGAAAAAGCAAAACATCCTTAACTTCCAAGAAAGCCAAGGATAATGTGCCCGTCTTGGGGCAAGAATAGAGTTGAGCCCTTCTATACTCTTCATAGTGGACCTTCATTTGTTGCCTTGTGATTTGGGGGCAGGCACAGTCTGGATCGGCCCAAAAGTCACCCAAGCCCATGTTAGTCAGTAAAGATTTAGGGGCCGATTAGGATGGCGGACGGACCTGCGTCCGTCCGCCATCCCAGAGTAGGAGGGACCGTCCGCAGGGACGGCGGCAGTCCCTCCGTGCAAATTAGGCTGTGACCGCCACCCTGGCGGTCACGTCCTGTATTTTTAACATTGCGGCGGGTGCTGCTTGAAGCAGCACCTGCGCAATGTTAAAAATGAAAGCAGTGCATTTGCATGCACAAAGCAGCAGGCACCGCGCGGTGCCTGCCGCTTCGTGCACGCAAATTCAGAGGGGTACCATAGGTACCCCCCATGTGCACCCACCACCCCCCCTTAACCCCTGGGGGCCCCCAAAGAAAATACCGCATGCCTTTCCACGGCGGAAATGCCGCCGTGGAAAGGCATAGGTCCGCCAACATCCTAATATGCCTGGCGGTGTCTGATAGACACCGCCAGCCATGTTAGAGCTTTTCCGCCGCGGTCGGAAGGCGACCGTGGCGGAAAAGCTGCGGACGGTCTTCCTGACCCCCCAGCCATCCTAATCTGGCGGGGGGTCTTTGAAGTCTCCGCAGCGGTTTTTCCGCATCCTCCGGGCCGGCGGACACTTCCGCCGGCCCGGAGTATGCGGAAAAACCGCAATCCTAATTGGCCCCTTAATGTGTGCAAACCAAGAGAGTTTAACTGCACCCCGGACTGACATAACATCAAGTAGCTCCTCCCTATATGTCAGCAGTTCAGGAGTAGACCATAGGCGACGCCAATACAGTAAAGGTTTAAGACTCGAAGTATCTGTGATCGCCATTAAACCTGTATCTAATCGCAGCGGAATCAGTGGGGTACTCATTGGCAATCTAAACAGCTGGCTAAGGTATTGGTTTTCTACCTTTAGTGGGGAATCTAGTTTGTAATGTCCCCATAGCTCGGCTCCATAAAGTGCGCCCCCTCGGGCTTGGACCTTATACATTTCTAGTGCTGGGCTGACTGCTCTCTTGCTCGATCTACTAAAGACCTTCATTATGCCACCTGTCGATTGCGCAAATTTTAAAGTAGACTTAGTAATGTGAGCCCCCCAATCCAAATTTTCAGTAATGGTAAGACCTAGGTAGATGAAGGATGATGCTCTTTCCAGGGGTTTCCCATTGAGTAAAGGGTTTGGACGAGTACTTTTAGGGCTGTTGAATGCCATAAATTTAGTTTTTTGTAAGTTTATATCTAAACCTCTTTCCTTACAGAACAGCTCGAATTTATCCAAAACCCTCAGTATCCCCATGGGAGATTTAGATACCAAAAGAGTGTCATCAGCAAACATCATTGCTGAAATTCGGCGGGACGCTAACTTAGGGGCATCAAGGTCTTTTTCTATTGCCAAGGCATCGATCAGCCCATTGATGTAAAGACTAAATAACGTCGGCGCTAGAACGCATCCCTGGCGTACACCACGTTTGACAGGTATTGGAGCTGTGAGTTTTCCATCCCTTCCAAATCTTATTTATGCGTAGTTATCTACGTGCAATCTCTTAAGAAGTTGGATCAAATACACCGGGACCCCCATCTCATTAAGGACTGACCACAGCTTTTTCCCGTGGCAGCAGGTTGAAAGCCGACCTCAGATCTACAAAAATTAGATATAAACTACCCTCCTGAATGCAGACAGTCTTCCAGTACAAGAGCTATAGTATTAGTACTTGGTCCAGGGTTGATATCTTTTCCCTGAAGCCTGTCTGGAGGGGGGACAGTACCCCTTTTTCTTCCATCCAGGATTGTAGCCTGGCCAGCAGGACCCGCGCAAATAGTTTTTGGGATATGTCTATTAAGCTAATAGGTCTGTAATTAGTTGGTAAAAATGGGGAACCTTTTTTAAAAATCAGAATTATCTCCGCGCCCAGCCAGCTGGATGGTATCTTCAAGCCCTGCATTATGGCGTTAAAAAGGACACAAAAATACGGCGTCCAGATGGCTGGTTCGCTCCTATATAGGTCCCCGGGGATCTTATCCAAACCTGGGGCTTTACCCGGTGCTATTTTTAGCAAAGCGCCCTCAATCTCCTTTAGGGTTATGGATGTACTTAAGCTACTACCTGGGTATACATCTTGTTCTGTGCATCTTACAATGCCATCCCCGACCATTTCCATAGAACAACAAGCAGTTGGAGTTCCCTCAAGCTCCTTTTCGTCAGCATAGAGGGTTTCAAAGTGCACCCGCCATACCTCTTCATCCAGGTTCGGTTCGACCGCGGATTTGGGGGTAGAAGAACCTGAATTAACAATACCCCAAAACAACCTCATATCTATCCCCCAGGGCCGTTTTGAAGGAATCCCAGTTTTCCCTTACCCACGGCTGTTTGGCTTTTTGGACCGTTGTTTTATATGTCTTTCTTGTGGTTTTGATGTAGGGGCAATTTTTAGCTTTGATAGATGCCACAAGTGCCTTTTTAGCCTTACGACATTGACTGTTGTACCATGGATGGCTTGGTGGCCTGGCCGGTCTAGGGGACATGTTAGGGTAAAAGAAATCCAATGATATATCCCTTAATTTACAATAGTTCATCTCAACCACTTCCAAATCATCACTACTTTGGTATAGGGCCGACACCTCTTCAAACACAGGAATTAGGGCTTCATACAGGTTACTCATCTTATCCTGTGATTGGAGGAAATTGGCCCACCGTACTCTCCTCGAACAGTTTGAAATGATCAAACTAGGGTCAGTAGGGATAGCTATGGACATATTTTGGGAATTTAAGGCTTTTATTTCCATTATTAGGGCATAATGATCACTATCCAGTTGTGTAATATTTTAAAATCAATCATCCTGTCCCAGGAGTTTGAATCAATTAAAATGTAATCTAATAAAGACCCGCATTTCTTGCTATAAAAAGTGTAATCATTAGATGAGTCCGAGCGTGATCTCCCATTACACGCTCTTAATGAGTGTTTTAAAATGAGGCAGTTCATCTGGATTACCAGTTGGGACCAATTTTTTACTATTGGGCATATGGATTCTGGAATTCACAGAGAGAGGTCATCTTCACCTATGTTTTCAACGGACAGGCCCTCAAGAGGCTCAAACTGACAGTTGAAGTCGCCTCCAACAATAACCATTTGGTTTGGGTCAATAAGACATAAAAATGTAGATAAAGACTCTACCGTGTTAGACTCTTTACCCCTAGGGGTCAGCCTTGAATATAAATTGATTAAACAATGGGAGGCTTGGAGGGGAACTGTAATTGGACACATAAAATGTCCAGAGAGCCTGTTTCAATTTGTACAGCCTTACAACCGCGGGACACAAGCGCGCAGCGGGCGTGCCCAGCGGGCGAGCCGGCGGCGTGCCGAAGGCGCGCCAAAGGCAAGCCCGTCTGCGCCCGTCCGCACCCTACCGGGCCCAGGGGCTAGAACCCCTGCCCGGGGCCCTTCATACTCTTTGGCAGACCTTCACCGGCTAAAGAGCCGACGAGTACCCTTGGATGACAAGGCAGCAATCCTGCTTAAAGCGGAAGGGCTGCTTAGGTCAACTACCCAGAGAGACACCAGTAAACCACCGAGCCCTGCTAGCACCCGCGAAAACCCGGTCCTCGTTTTTGCCGCTTTGAATACCCGATCTTTACAAAAACACCATCTGGAGGTATTCACATTATTGCAAGATGAAACGATCGATATCCTGGGTATCACGGAGACTTGGTTAGAGGATGCATCTACACCGGATCTTGTGGCATCCATTCCCCCCAACTATGCGGCCCTTTATCATAACAGGCCGGGCAGTACTCAAGGGGGAGGGGTGGCCTTACTCCATAAAAATTCCTTGAAGGCGGAGATCCTACTTACAGAAAGCATTGAGGGAGCGGAAATACTAGGGGCAAAACTACACACCGCCGCCACATGTGTTACCGTCCTGATCGTGTACCGGCCGCCAAAAACCTCGCCCAAATTTACTAAGTGGCTGTCGGAATTGGCTCACGATCTGTGTTCACGGTATCAATGTCTCCTTATACTGGGAGATTTTAATTTCCATTGGGAACTCTCTCCCAAGGAAAGCCAAGCAAGTCAATTGGATGAGGCCCTGACCGCTTTAGGACTTCATCAATCTGTTATAGGTCCCACCCATGACAAAGGACACACATTGGATTTAGTTTGGTCCTCTCTGCCCCTTACGGGCCCCCCAGTCATCAGTCCATGTGCATGGTCTGACCATTCGCTTATTTGCGGCACTATCCAACCTCCCAAGCAGGGAGCTCCACCACCCCCTAGTTGGAAAACAATCAGGAGCTGGATTAAAATAAGGGCAGATGATTTGGTCTCTGCTCTTAGTAAACCTAGTCCACCAGATTACCCGCGGGGGGACCCCGACGCACAAAATACCGCACTAATACCGCACTAATGGAAAGATTAAACATAGCCATTGATACTCTAGCACCCGCACGCAGAGTAAAGACTAAAGATAAGGGGAAGGGAGCCCCATGGTTTAATGAGGACCTCCGGAGCCTTAAACAACAGCTCCGCCAAAGCGAAAGAGCCTGGCGGAAAGTATATGATCCAATCGCCCGCTCTAAGTATCTTGGAGCCTTTGCCACATATAAAAAGGCCATCCTATTGAGGAAAGCTGTCTTCTACGAAAACAAAATAACCTCTGCCCCAAATACGCAAAAAGAAACGTTTAAAGTCCATAAGGAACTTAGACAGGTTAAAGAACAAAAGCCCTCTTTTGGGATAGAAGACTGTGATAATTTTCAAACCTTCTTTATCTCTAAAGTGGAGGACCTCCTGAACACTATCAAAGACACGCCACAGCTTCCATGCCCCCTGGAACCTGCTCTCGCATGCTCTACCATAGAGGAGATCCTTACTTCATTTCCCCCGCTTGCGCCTGAAACACTTGCCTCACTTCTGGGGTGCGTAAAGTCTGGTTCTCCAGCAGACCCCTGTCCGCCCAGGACCTACAAGATGGCCCTCCCAGGGATTAAAGACGAGATTCTATCATTACTGAACTCCTCCCTCGAAACTGGAGTAGTCCCGAGAGACTTCAAGGAGGCGCGCGTGATCCCCCTCTTGAAAAAACCTGGGGCTAACATCACGAATCTAAAGAATTTTCAGCCAATTTCCCAGCTCCCTTTCCTCTCCAAAGTCCTCGAACAGCATGTGCTCGCCTCACTCACATACCATTTGGAGGCCAACGACCTTCTACAATTCAACCAGTCAGGCTTTCGAGCGCATCATAGTACAGAACTTGTCATGCTATCAGTACTAGATGGACTGAGACTTAAGGCCGACTCTAAGGTTCCCTGTGCCCTGATCCTCTTAGACTTATCCGCGGCTTTTGATACCGTAAACCACAAGCTTCTTCTATCGCGGATGTATGATTTTGGGGTTCAGGGCTTAGCTCTGACATGGCTCACCTCCTTTCTGGAAGAGCGCTCCCAGAGAGTGCAGCTGGGAGATGCGGTATCTAGGCCGGGCACACTTCCATGTGGAGTCCCACAGGGATCTGCGTTGTCACCCCTCCTGTTCAATGCATACCTTCAACCACTGCTACTGGCACTGAATCAGATGGAGTGTCAATTATATAATTACGCGGACGATACTCAAATTATTATCCAGATCGATAACTCCCCTTTAGCCCATAGAATATTCTTAAATACATTGTTAATTGGATGACTGGCAACTCTCTGAAAATCAATCCAGATAAGACGGAGGTGTTGGCCGTCACCTCTGTCGCCAACCCATGGAGCAGCCTCTTTTGGCCACAAGAATTGGGCAAATACCCCGAGCCAGCCTCTGCAGTAAAAAGCCTAGGCATTAAGATCGATGACAAACTAACTATGGCGCTGCAAGTCTCGACTACTGTGGGTGTCTGCTCAAACCTGCTAAGGCAACTGCGGAAACTGGCCCCCCTTCTTACCTTGGATACTCTTAAACGAGTGGTAGTAGCACTCATCATATCCAGGTTGGATTATGGTAATTCAGTCTATTTAGGGCTACCAGACTACCAATTGGCCAGACTCCAGACTATTATGAACGATGCGGCTCGCCTGGTGTTCAAGGTCCCCCGCTGCACCCATGCCTCCCCCCTTCTGCGTCAACTCCACTGGCTGCCGATCAGGCAACGTATAAAATTCAAAGGACTTTGTATCGCACACAAAGCCATCTTTGGCCAGGCACCAAAATATATCAAAGATAGCCTAGCCAACTATGTCCCAACCAGAGTACTTCGATCCTTGGAGGCCAGGCTCTTAGTCTGCCCCCGCTCCCGCCTGGTTTCCCTTGGTGGCAGAGCATTTTCCATCAGTGTTCCACGGATCTGGAACAGGCTCCCTGTTGGCATCCGAAAGGAACGTGCCCTGTTCCCATTTAGGAAACAACTAAAGACCCTACTTTATAAGGAAGCTTGGGCCTCACAGTAAGTACTGTCTCCCAATCAATTACTCAAAGCAGCTGCCTCTCTCAAGCGCTTAGAGACCGTTGGTGATAAAGCGCTATATAAATATAAATTACAAATTACAAATTACAACCTAGGTGTACACCTATCCAGGTCATGAGCCCCCCAGACGGTCCCTACACCGCCTGAAATAGCTGGGATACTAAAAATGGCATAACCAGGGTTAGTTACCTCCTCGCATGCCCACGTCTTCTGGAACATGCAAACCTCATGTTGGCTGATAAAGGATACCCAATCAGGGTCAGCCAAGTTATTGTTGATATCTGCCACATTCCAAGACAGGACCTGAGTTACCTGACGGTCTTGTGGAGGAGTTTTGGGCGACGCTATGATGGGTAACTTCGTTGGGGTAGTTATCAGACCAGTATCGACCTCCACAGATGACCCTGTAGTTGGGTGATATTCTGGATTTTCCCACTGGGCACAAACTCTACTAGGAATGGTACTACTAGTGCTAGTGAAGCCGCTCATGCTTCTACTAGCTAGACCGTCCCTATTACGAGGGTGTGCCCGTCTGCCCTTGATCCACTGCTCCAGGAATAGAGGAGAATTATTCTCCTCATTAAGAAGGGGGACTCCTTTTAGTCAGTCCACACCTTCTAAGGGGCTGAATCTATTTCCGGTCGGGATGTTAAAACAAGGATGGGTAATCCATTGTGATCCTCGTTTAAATGGTACACAATTATTAAATACAGGTCTCCTTCCCATCACCTGATGATGGCTAAATTGTCGAGGCCTGTTTGGGGGATAAAAGTAACTTAAATGGAGTGGTAAAATGCTGCCAGAGTTCCTCCCATGCTCTGTTGCTAAAACGCTTTGAGCTATCTCTGGGTTTCTAAAATTAATTATTATGCATTCACATTGCATGTCTTTACTTCGCTCGCCTATCCAACCCACCCTTCTGGTTGTTAGGATCTCATCCGAAATCTCATACCCCTGGTTGCTATTGTTCGCTAGCCAGTTAACGCATTTGTTCTTCAATTCTTGGTGGGAATCCGACAAACCCTCTCTCAATGCCGGTGCCCCTGCGAGCACCACTACATAGTGTGTTGAGGCAGGTGGTAGATTTACAATTGGAGGGACATAAATTTTGTTTTTGTGGTCCAAAGCTAATCCGATTCCATGGGCATCCTTTCTTGGGGTTTTCTGAGCTTCCCTATTTTTTGTAAGCATTGACTGACAGGTGTTCACTACGCTCGCTTGTGCCGGGGGAAGTATAGAATCGTTCTGCCTCCTGACCTGTCGAGCACTAGCCCGGGTTGTAGTAGGGGCTTGTTCCTTAGCTATTGTGTCAGGGTTTGCCAAATGATTATCCATATTAGCCTGCTGGCATATTCTATCTTCCAAGCTGGCAGTACCCTCTGTTGTCTCTCTAGGTTTTAGCCATTGGTCCACTTTAGCAGACAGCCCATCTATCCTTTCTATTAGGGGACTAAGTTCCTCCTTAATAATAACCCTCATTTGTATATGTAGATTGGTCACCAATAATGACACCCACCCAGGTTGGTCATTAATATGGTCAATAGACGCCCCTGAATTATTATCATCTTTGTGGCCTTCTACTGGGGTAATATCTTGCTGTTGTTTTTTCCGCCTAACGGGCGGTTTTGCTTTGGGCTTTAATTTAGCTTTATTATTTCTGCCCGGTTGCTTCTTAGTAACGTATCAAACAGAACAAAATGACCCTGCCACAAGGATATCAGAGGTCCCTTACAGGATCCATATAGTTAGAGGTGGGGTGAACATGAAAATCAGAGCCAAAGACTTCACCGGTACTATTTTTAGCACATGATACTTTTATTTTTTAACAAAGTTTTTCTTTCCATAAGTATAAGGACGATTGAGTACATTTCAAGCAGATATATGGTGAACTTTAAAACAAAAGGGGGGGAAAAGGCACATCCCACCAGGGGTAATAAGGAAATAGATAAGACACACAAGGATGTTCCTCACACTCCCGTACACACAGGGTAATTTCATATATACATCATCACTCAAATATTCATTCATTTCCTCATTCATTCATACATGCTCTCATACAAGTACAACTGCGCCTGCAACAATTGATGGAATGTGGTTGCAAGAGCTGGGGGTGGAATATGGAGGCAGTACTGGTGGAACAAAGGTTAACAAGAACTAAAGTGCTGCCATCCATAGAGATTGCGCCGACGCGCGTTTCGGTGTTGGCCATGATAGGCCGCACCTTCTTCCGGACGGAGGTGTACAATCAGGGAGGGGAACACACAGGCTGTGAATAAAAAACAGTTTTCAGTGAACAATTCAATTGCAGGTTCAATACAGTACATGTTTATAACCACATCTTCTCTTTTAGTTATCGTCTTTAATATTATAGGTTAGTCAAGGCTCTGATATCAAAAGGTCACTCCCTAATTAGGACACTTCCCTTAATAGAGAAGTAGAAGGTCACACCTAATGGACCTCAGTAAAAGTGGACACATCCACATTCATTCAATTCTAAATTCATTCACTCATACACCCTAATCCAATCATACTTTTTAGGGTGGCGCTACGGATTATGTCCAGGCTAAGGGCGATGGACTGCTACACAGTAGTTAAGGTAGCTTCAAGGCCAATTGTAGAGGACCTCTAGATTTACAAAACATATTCTAGCATGAATAGTGTACAGAGGGTATAGGTACAAGGGCCAAAATCTACTCACGGAAAATTGGAAAAAATAGGGGATACACGGGTATGCTTCAGAGGTATCCAACACAGGAATTCTCTCTTAGGGGTGTCTGGACAAGCATTTGAGAGAACACAGTCAGTTAGGATCAAGTTTCTATTTATACAACTGTGGGCAGTAGTTGATACTCTAGGGAGCGGTTACCTGGGAGTGGATCAATCCCGAATCCCTCTCGATGTTCAGAGATTCAACAGAATCTGGGTCGTATGCAGCCTAGAAAAAGGATAAAGAGATAATAAGTATATCACCCCTAGGGGTTCTCGTGGTTTTAAGGAAGGTGGATGAGGTACTAAATATATATAAAAATACCTTAAGGTAAGGCGGGGCTCATCCTTATGGGGATTCTGCGGCTTAGATTTGATCGCTAGGTGCTGCGTGGAAGTATTGGGCTGTAGAGGCGCTAGCGGATAAGCTGGGCCTCCCGGAGTTAAGACAGTGTAGCAGGTTCTAACGGGCACAAAGACACCCATTCTGTTATACACATGGCCTAAAAACATGGAGATAGGTAGACTGGGAGATGTTCAATTAATGTCAGCACAAGATTCCTAGGGTCAGGAGCGGCGTTCAAGTTAGTCCTATATCTATGGATAGATTGGATACACGCTAGGCTGGCAGCATAATGAGTCCTTAGTCAGTGGAAAGATGGACAACATGCTAAGTATGCGAAATAAACAGTTAAGCAATACCAATAGGGATCGGGAAAGGTTTTGTACAAGGGGGGCAATCACCAGATATAACGATGCCGAATAGTTTGGTAAACACCTATGAGGTGGGGATGGGGAAAAAATATATATATAAGTATAGTACGTTACTATACTTATATATATATATGGCGGCTTCTCCCCATCAGCACGGAGTCAGGAAATAGCAAATCAATACATTCAACTAAATCGAGATACATTTTGACTAACACAAGAGGGTTAGATCACTGGAGACTTCAATGACTGCGGGTAACTTAAGGGATGGGGTTGTTTGTGATTCCTTCATCTGACGTTGTCAAATAGTTTGTCGTTCCATGCATAAAGTGGCAGAAACTGCAGACAGCCTACACAGAGGTGAGAAAAGCACTGAACAGATGAATCCCATTATGCTTTAAAGATGCCCAAAATAACGTAGGCTTTAATTATACCCTTGTTTCTAAGGTCTGACTTAACAGCTCAGCTGCCACCCCTACTCATTGTACCAATTCTTTAAAATATACTTAGAGTGGACTTTAGCTCCACAGGCTATTTCTCTCTCACTTAATGTTACTGGTTGACACATGCATCATAATGCATCCAGAGGAAAGTTGAAATGGAATGAAAGGGTGGCAATTTAAATCTCTCTAAAACATGACTCATTCCACAGTACATTATTTATCCCATAGAACTATTATACAGAAAACTATTATTAGTTGTGTTTTTTCATTGTAGCAGGTTTTTGTTCATATTTTCAGCAGGACACAAAATGAATTCCAGACCTATTGGCTTTGTCTAAGCTTTTTTCCTGGGCCACACATTTTCTGAATTGCCAGCTTGAGCGAGGCAAGATCCCCACCAGAGGAGAACACTAGACTTGACTGAATGATGAATACAAATGCTTACAAATGACTTTTAGGCACTCTGACCCATACGCCCAACTTCCAAGGCAATCTCTGGAACATGTTTATAGATGCCTTTTCATGTGGACACATGCAGTCTACCTGTAGGGACATTATGCACATCTGATGCAGAAGGCTAGTGCTAAGGCAAGTGGCACCATGGGACCCAGCAACATTGCAACTCATTCAAGCAAACTTGCATGGAGATGAAAGAAATAGTTGGTATTCAGAGCTGTGCACAGGCCATCTACTTGAGGCAACTGAAGTTTTGCTGCCAGATCTAAATTTGCAGGATGACAAAACCATTGTATTTTTTGTGTGAAACCATGTGATCCTCAAGGCGATGTATTCATATCTGATGTTGGAAGATTGCCTATGTCGTAGCTACCATATTGAAGCTATCCGTTCATGATCCAACACCAGTGGAAAATTAAGTCTGTCCAGAAAGGAAGGACTGCCAACTTTGCCTTTCACTGCCAACCTATTCACCACCCAGACCCAGATCATAAGTATGATGCCTCGCCTACTCTGTGTGGACCTTTCTGCTTTACTTGTGCCGTGGGTGATGTAAATTTGCAATAGAACAGACCTGGGTCCGTTATTTCTCCCAGAAAGCTAACAAACACTCAGATTCGGACCAATTATTCTCAGATGCATGCTTTATTCCCATTCCGAGGGCAATAATGTGGAATCCCTAGGTTTAGGTGCAGGGCAGTGGCTGGAATAGGAGATTCTGGTTCTCTAAAGAGAGGAATTTCATCTCTTTGCACTGTTCTATGTTTATCGGATTGGACATGCATTCCTTAACCACTTAAGTACACTAACTCCTTCTGTCCTGTATCTTATTTTTTTATACTTGGTATTTGTGTAGATAGTGGGTGTCTGCCATTGAAGTGGTCATATTGCATATATGAATATGTTAAATAGTCACATGTTAAATATGCAAAAGTAACCCAGCTTCACATGCCTTCTTTGAGTAATTCTTTTGAGAAACCTTATACGGATGAGTTAACTGTACATGACTGCATGCTTCATTGATGGTGTGATTTGCACACATGGGGAAGGAGAACACTGCATGCATCTCAGCAAAACCGTCCCGCTGTATTCCCGTAAATGCGGTTCTTGATATCTTCAGTAACTCACAAGTAAGCCAGCTAGTGCTAGTATTTCTGTGTATACCTGAATATGTGTTTCTGGGTAATTGCCAATCTTCAGCGGGAAGTAGCAGGTGTCTTTAAGCGCTGCTTGTAATGCTGCTTGTAGTTCATCAGGTCAGTACCCCTCCAAAGTGCTCAGGTGCACCCCAAGGCTAGTCACCCTAATCACTCTTGGAAGCCCTTTATTAATATAGGAGGGAGTGAACACACTCTTTCCCTCAGTTAGTGCAGCCATCACTGGTATTTCTGTGCATTCCTAGACATGTGTTTCATGCCCTTCTTCAGCATGTGATTAGCATGTTTTCACTTCAAACAAGTCTGCCAGTGGCCATGGGGATTATGTTGACGCAGCAGTGGTGCTTCAATCATCATGCCTTAAGGTATGTTGAGGCAGCATTGGTGTTACATTCATCTTGTTTTCAGGTTTGCAGGAGGTTTGGAAATGTACAAACACAACAATTGATGGACAGAATGCAGAACAATGTCATACAATCACCCCAGTACAAAGATCTGGGCCTAAATCCATCATTTCTTTGCTCACCATGCCATTCTAGTTTGGGCCCAGCCATATGCAAATCAGTCTTGCCCCTGCGCCCCATGGAAACAGTCCAGCCCGAACTGCCAGGCCAGGTCTTCTCTAGACTGGAAACAAGCATCCTAGGACCGGTTTTGGGCTTTCAACCCTCATAAGCCAGGCTAGCTTTACTCCAGTGGCATGGAGAGCACAGGACCCACGTCTGGGCATACCCGTCCCACTCGGGGTGACAAATGCAAAAACAACAATTGATGGACAGAATGCAGAACAATGTCATACATTCACCCCAGTACAAAGATCTGGGCCCAAATCCATTGTTTTTTTTGCTCACCATGCCATTCCAGTTTGGGCCCAGCCATATGTAAATCAGTCTTGACCCTGTGCCCAATGGGAACAGTCCAGCCCGAACTGCCAAGCCAGTTCCTCCCTGGACTGGAAACAAGTATCCTAGGACGGGTTTCAGGATTTCAGCCCTCATCAGACAGGATAGCTTGACTTCAGTGGCATGGAGACCCACGTCTGCATCATGATCTGTGAGCGTGACTATGTGAGCTGGATTGACGTGCAAGTGATGATTTTAAATTGCAGATAAATGACTGTGGATGCTGAGGGAGATGTGCTGGCACGTGGCTTTGCTTCACTCCTTTGTTGTTAACTTTCAGCTGATGTGTGCAGATGCATGCTTGAATAGAGGAAATTGCAGACCTGACTGATTTTTGTGTGTACTGGAAGCAAACTTTCACCTCTGCCTCTTCAACTGACATAGAGATCCGTTCAGAGGAAGAGCTGTGGTTGCACAAGGACAGTTCTAGTGCAGCTCTCAACTGGGCTGCCAGCCAGGCGACCCTGCAAGTTGAAAATATTACCCTTGCATGTAAGAGGAGGGGAAAAGAAGAATAGAGGAGAGTAAATGTGATGTAACTGACACGTCATCTCACCCGCTCCCGAAAATGTTGTTGCACGTGCCTTTCTCCCACCCTCCACTTATGACAGAGTGCGTATACCTTAGCTCATGCCCCTCCCACCTGAAGTACCACTCCTTTGGGGGAGTGTCAAACTCACCCTCTACTTCTGGTGACAGAATGTCTGTGTTTAAAAAAACATTTAAAGTAGTCATTTAAGATTTTAAATTTGGTCAATTTAATTCTTAGGAACAGTAAGTTTTAGCCAGAAACTATACTTATGGCGTCAAATAAAACAGAGACCATGGAAATCTGTTTTGGGTAGCATGGAGAACGCTGGGGCTTTGTTGGTGTTTATTTTGGGTCACTAGCGTTCTACCGAACTTTCGGAACGTGTTGCACCAAAGGAACACACTTGGGGCCCAATTACGACTACGGCTGTCCTATGGAATACCTTAGCCACGGTGGCGATGCAGACACCTTCGCACCGGCAGTCCAACTGCCCTGTTACAGTTTGTGTGGTCGGAACGCCATTGCACCTCCGCAACTGACAGGGATCAAAGATCCCTGGTGGTTGCCCGGCAGCCTTGAGGCCGTAATATGTTTGGCGGGACAGCCACGGTCCTGACAAGGATATTACGGGTTTCCTCTCCACCACGGTTTTCCTGGCGGTTTCTACTCCATGAAAACCGTACAGTTCCAAACTCATAATTGGGCCCCTAGGTAGACAATTGTAGTTACTCATCTGATTGTGTCCATGTTGTGGTGTCTAACACTTCATTGGTGGGAGATGAATGGACTGTAGCAAATATAGTAGCCACTAAAGACATGTGCAAGCCCAAGAACCGTATGAGATCCTGCATTGTAACGTTATTTGACGTCTGGTCAACAGTTTAAAAGTAAAAATATTATCGACCTTCAGAGTGTAAAGAAAAAGCTCAGCAGGACGAATACAAATGAGAAGCGAGAAGAAAGATTACCATTAAAGAGTAATAGGAAATCTAATTGATGCAAATGCAATGATGAAATATCGTAATAAAAAAAAATCGGAGCTGATGTTTAGAGCAAAGGGTCACAAAAGGATTATTCAGTATGCATCGACAAAATATGAAACAGTACTACTTAAAAGACCCAATCCATATTCTGTGCAATACACATATGACTTCTGTTTATGAATTTAGTATTACAGTTGCTGCTGAGCTTTTCAGATAATATGTACACGGAGAGAAAATGTGAGCCATTGTTGGGGGTCACTGGAATTATGCATTTCTGCAATCATTGTGCTTTCTCTGTATTCTGCATATATAGATTTCAGAGGTGTTGGTTACTGAAACGAATCATAAGTTACAATAGCATCCCACTGTGATTATAATGCATCTTTCAATGCTTTGAAAAGATGCATAAATAGGTCAGCATTTTGTAGAGATGGTGTTAATTTTAACAAAGAAATAAATTGGGTACATGACAATTTTATCTACAACATGAAAGAACATTTTACATATTTAAAGGTGGTTCAAACAAAATGGAAAACACAATTCCTTCTTTACCATGAAAACGCTTTTTTCGCTATATTCATGCAAATGTAAGTTTATATTGTAGTGTTCTCAGACAAGAATTTACATCAAGTGAGCGCTCAAGTTTAGAAGTACCCCAAACATTCTACATCACTCTTTAAGGTCTGATGTCTTCAAATTTTAACGACATCCTAGCTAGACAGTTTGATCATAAATATGTAATGCAAAATATTGCCCTGCAAGGCAGTTTCATGTTTGTAAGGGGAGTTTCCAGCAGCTATATAGTGAGAAAACAGAAAAAGCACAGAGCTGCCTTCCAAAAGAATTAAAATCAAAGTTAGGTCGAGGCACCAAGCTGATTGTAGAGGGGAAAGCAGAATGCCTGCCTGTTAGAACTGGAATCCCTGGTTGGCTGAGGTATGCACCCAGGCCGTACAGGAACCACCACTCTATTCAGGGTAAGCTAGAAACACAATAAGATAACCTATGCTCACCCTCTGGTAGCTTGGCACAGAGCACTCAGGCTTATCTACAAAGGCAATGTTTAAAGTATTTTTGCAACACACTCAAACACAGTAACAATGAATACACCACAAAAAGACTTCACACAGGTTTAGATAAATAAAGAATATTTATCTGAGCTAAATACGAGCAAAACAACAAAAAAATCATTAGTAAAAGTAGAGATTTGAGTTTTTAAAGATTAAAGTAAAAATAGTGCTTAGACGTCACTAGCGGTCAAAAGGTTACTGTAGGTCACAAGGGACCGGCAAAAATCCAAAGTTCAGACCGACCGCAATTGGCGACAGGCCGGCTGCAGGAATCAGACAGGTCCCGCTGAGGAAATACCTCAGATGGAGCTTTTGTCAACATCAAAAGTCTACTGTGTTGTTGTCCATCTGCGCAAAGGGGATACTGCATCGTCGTCAAGCTCCATTGAATTGAATGCAATGCGTCACTGTCTAGCCAAGCAGGCTCTGCAACCTCAGTTGTCCCCCAGCCTCTGCAACGTCATCGGAGGGCGATGTTGCAGGATTTCTTACACAGTGAAAACAGCTGCATAACCCAATTGTGAGGCCCAGAGATTGGATGAGGCACCTCAGGCAAGGGTATGATTCACAGACTCCTCGGGGATGGAGAGCGGACGCATTATAGGTTACGGTGAGAGATGCACCTTGATGAAAGTGCGACTGCAGGGGTCTCTCTCCCTCACTCTCCTCCCATGGGGCCTGTAGGTATTCTTAATAGAGTTTCATGAAATCTTTATTAGGTAGAGTATTGACATAGGTTATCCTACGCAGTGGTGTCATCCTACCAACTTGTGTGGTAAGATAGGACCCCTTTTTCTATTTTTTCGCGTCCTGATGAATTCCACAGACCCCTTGGGCCAGATAGGCAGAAACATGTCGACAACATTTACCACTACGGTGATGGGATAAGTTCCCCACTCTCACCGGTCTTGTATTTTAATATCATATAATCCCCTCTTCAGAATAAACTCATTCTGGCAATTATACTGATTTTTAAATTCACTCACTTTATGGGCCCCCACTTAGCTTTAGAAGTGCCTCCCTGTTTCTAGATGTAGGCCATCTCACCACCAAACCGAGTTTTTGGAGTGCGAGGACTGCCGATGATGAAGCATGACACCTGGTGGTGTGTGAGTACAGTCCTTCACTTTTTGTGAGATCTCATCACTCTTTTTGCTTAGCACTGTCTAGGTTTCAGTCACGACACTTGGAGCAGCTCCTTTTGCGTTTTCATGTTTTTATGATTCACAGTTCACAGAAGGCAGAGTCCAGCAGCACCAGCTGAGTTGCAGGAAGTATTTTATGTCCCAGAGACTTCAGAAAGCAGGAGGCAAGCCAGCAAGTCCTTGGAGATCACTTGGAGGGAAGGCAGATTCCTTCTAGCAGAGGCAGGGAGTAGTAGGCAGCAGGGCAACAAGCAGAAAAGCAGTCCTTCCAGAAAAGCAGTCCAGTTGAGTCCTCTAAGCAGACCAGCAGTCTTTCTGACAGAGGTTTAGTTCAAGATCCGATTTTAGGGGGTTAGCGACCGATACATATACCAAAAAGGGCATTTGATGTAGGGGGGTGACTTCAAAGAAACACTTTCAACCCAGTCCTGTCTGCTAGGCTACCTGTGAGGGGGAGGAGAAATAAACCAGTGCGTTGTGTGTGGACAGGACACTACCTATTAAAGTGTGAGTGTCAACCCCCTATTCTTCCCTGCCCAGGAAGACGCATCAGAATGCAGTTGAAAGCCAATGAGTGTTCAGAATGCAGATGAAGCTCACTTTCCTGTGTTTGTGACCGTCTATGTTATGTTATGTTATGTTATGTTAACATTTTGTTAAGCGCACAGCTACCCCAGCAAAGAGGCGTCCCGGCGCTGGTGGGCTCGTTATACAGATTACACATAGAGCTGACCACAGAAATCACAAACCCTAGGACAGTGGAAAAAGGAAGGTCTTAATAGCTTTGCGAAAAGTAAGTGTGTCCTCAATGCCGCGGATAGAGGGTGGCAAGGAGTGTACAAAGTATAGCTGTCACCCAACCAAGACGTTTATTGGAAATAGGCTGTTAGATACAAAGAGCAGTAAGTACAGATAAATGCCAATTTTCTCAAAGTGGCATTTCTAAAACAGTAATGTTAAATTCAACTTCACAAGGAAGGAAGATTTGTCATTAGCATTCCAAACATATGAAACATAAACAAGCTACTCCTCTCTGTTCAGAAATTACAGCTTAAAGGTGTATTAAGGAATTTTCTATGCTTGCCTATGACTGGGGTAGGCCTCACAGTAGTGAAAAACAAAATAGGTTGTTTGTCACCACCAGCACATGCAAAACATACAAGTACATTTCTTACTGTTTACTTACATGCACCCTGCCCCTAGGGTTCCTTAGGTCCTTCATTAGGGGTGATGCATATGTAGTAAAAGGGGAATCTAAGACTTGGCAAGTAGTTCTAAATGCCAAGTTGAAGTGGCAATAAACTGCACACAGAGACACTGCAGTGGCAGACCTTAGACAGGTTTGAAAAGCTACTTCTGTGGGTGGCACAATCAGTGCTGCAGCCCACTAGTACTATTTGAAGTGCAGACCCTGGGTTTATGGTAAACCAATTTACAAGGGACTTACGAGTACAACAAAAATGCCAATCAGATATACACCAATGTCATCATATTTAGGGGAGAAGCACATGCACTTTAGCAATTTAGCAGTGGTAAAGTGCTCAGAGTCCTAAGGCCAACAAAGAGAATCAGCAAAATGCGGAGGCTAAAGTTAAAAAGTCGAGGAGAAGACCACCCTAAGCGAGCGTATTAGGTGTAACACTGCCATCTGGTGAGATTCAAAGATATATAACGCAGAAAAGGCAATGCATTCTCTATTTATGAACATATCTCTGCAATAGCAGGCTGTTCTTTCCTCGTGAATGCATAAGCGCTTGACAGAAAAGTCAGTGCTTTGGGGTGCTTTTCTTCCACAAAACTAATATTGCTGCCACTTCTTCAGTTTCTGTATTGCCTGCAGAATTATTTTGAAATGGGGACCTATGCATGGCTGTCCTCTTTATCCCAGAGCATAAAGAACAAATTGGAACAGACATAACATTTATATATGCAAACGTGTAGCAGGCAAGCAATTTCATTAGCAGCCAGCAACCCTCTGGCAAGAATCAGACATGATTTTCTTCAGCTGGTAGCTTCCTTCTGAAGGTGGGATCCCAACATAAGCACCAGAGAGCTATTAATATGCATTAGGACTTGAAGAACAATATCGTTATTTGTATGCAGCAGCCTTTAATCAGCGTCAGTGTGAAGCTATCCTGGCGGATACTGTAATGTGCAGATTTCAAATACTTTTTTTGCAAATATTGTCAAAAAAAGCATTCAGCCAGGGGTTATTACTGATCTAAAGAGGAGTTGGAAGATTGGTGAGAAGTTAGAAGAGAGATTTGCATTTTGGCACTTGTCATCTTTAGGAACTCCTGCTTCGCAGGCTAAGGGGACGTTTCACAAAGTCATTTTGGAGTACGAAAAGCGGTACTCTTATAGAACTCCTTTACTTCCTCTTACGTGTCTTTGTGAATTGTCCCCAAAACAACTAAAATAGGAATAGTATGTGGATATATATATATATATACAATTAGTGCAAAGAGAAAGAAGTCTGCCTTCTTTACACTTTTACTAATCAGGAGTCTGGGATTTCAGGGGTGATTCAGAAAGGCATGTAAAAGTACGTAAATAACTATTCCTGTAGTAGTACATAGGGGCAGATTTATCAATCTGTCACGCAGGGGAGCGCAGCAAGCCACCTTGCTGCGTTGCATGAAAGGGAAAGGGCAGGAAGGTGCTGTATTGAACATCAGACAGCACATTCCTGTCCTTTCCTAACGCTGGAGCACTTTTGGCTGACTAGCACCAACGCAGGCACCCTTGCGTCATGTCGCACCCTGTAGGGTTATACAGATCAAAGAGAGAGAGAGGACTAGATACGCTAGCCCGTATCCCCTGGGTTATATGTAGATATCAATGTGGACTAGCTTAGTTTAAGGGGAGGGGGGGGGGGGAATTTAAGTGACTCTGGTACGTCAGACAATAGAAAGGAAAAAAGCAATGTTTTCCTTATAAAGCCCTCACCCACCGACCTAGTCGGTGGCATGCTTCATCATCGGGCCCACCACAGTGGCACCGAATGTGCCCCGGGTGTGCTGCAACGCCAGGTGACTGCGGAGCTGGTATATTGCTGCGTGTGCAGTGAAGGAGTGAGAAGTGAGAGTTTAAAAAGCTATACAGGAGGTCCCAGCACCCGAGGGTTAACAAGTATTTAATAAACTGGGCCTCTGTCAGCTGTTTAAAAAGGCAAAAGGACAAAATGGAGTATATGATGACCTCCTGTGTCCAATGTGGTCTACATGTTTCTGCCAGTGCCTTGTATATTATAAGCTGGCTTTCCTCAGGACCAAAGTGTTATGTGATAAGTGCAGGTTAAATAATAATAATAAACTAAATTAAGTGTTGTGTCAATTCTTGGCTATGTGTCGCGCTCGCTAAGGCGCTGTAGCTGTTAGAGGGGGATTCCCTCAAGCTTTTCTACATAAAACACATAAGACAAGGACAAGACGTACAGGGTAGAGTCATATTAGGATGGCATGTCTTGAAAACCATGGTGGCCGGCTTTTAGGGTGGTGTACGGCTTAAATCCGGCTAGGGTGAGCTCATGTCAAACGTATGAGACTGGTGAAAGTTTAGATACAACCGTTAGTGGGTGGTGGTGGGCTAAAAAACGAAATCACAAGGTGAGGTACAGGAAAGTACTAATACTGGGTCCTCACTCTGTTATTTCTTGGTAAAAAGCCTCATGGGTCGCCTGGCAGAGAAAGAGACCCTGTGGAGATAAACGTGGTTCACAAGGCTATCTAACCCTGTAGGGTGTCATGATGGATGCAACGCATCCAGAGGAACAGGACGGGAGAGGGTGTGACAGAGGGTTTACACATTTTTTTTCCTTCGAGAAAAACCTTTACCTTTTGTACATCAACCAGGGCTTGATCTTGTACCAGTGATATTTAGCATTTTCATCAAGATTTCAATCAGTTGATTTCAAAGTGTTTGGTTACGTTTCATACCACTTTTTGTATGTTAAATGGAAAGTCCAGATACACGTGGCACCTTTTCACCGTTTCCCACATGTGCATAAGGCCAAAGGGATAATGAGGGGAAATGTAAACAGTGAAAGTGGTGGGAAAGGGCAGGAAGAACAGCTGGCTAGAGCCTCTCTCTTCTCCTTGGAGTGTTTTCCTAATGAGCATCTTCTTACTTTCACACTTAATTAATGCAGACTGACTTCTGACTGCAACATATTCCAATATGGAGGGGTTAAAATGCAGTAGCACGCCTAATTAAGCTAGTTTGAAATCATTATGGAAAAAATGTTGACAGCAGTGTAAAAAGAAAAAAAAAGAAATATTGACTTTACGCTTATATACGCACCATTCCTCTGCATTTAATATATCCTCCACGGTACAAATTAATCTCGGATCAACCGGTTGCTAATTTTCTTTCTTGTGTTTACAGTTTGTTAGCTATTTATCCTGACACCGGTTTTAGTTGCAGGGAATTTAGAACGGAAGGCCTGGAAGGCCTGGAAGGCTTTTACTTTATTCTGTGTATTCGCCCACGCTGTCTTCCGCCTACGATATATAAACTCGACTCCGCAATCATAGAGGCAAGGCATTGCCTGGAAGTGTATTCGCAGCCCTGTTCCGTGGATTAAATGCAAATTATTATTTTTGAGAACGTGTGCGTGCTTGCGTGCGTGCGTGCGGGCATGCGTGTGTCTGAGTGAGCGAGAGAGAGAGAGAGAGAGAGAGAGGGAGAGACGAAACATATGTCTCTAAGATAGACACACAAGGCTCTAGCTCATTACCTTTTACAGGGACCCCATGTTGGGATATTTAATCATTTTGCAGTTTATGTTCGTTACAGACTGGTCATCCCCCCCATGTGGTCAATACTGCTGCTTTGGGAGCAGGGTCGAACTGGCCTATAGGACAGAGAGGCAGTGCCCAATGGACTGGCCTCACAGACCAGTGTGTGGGCTGTGTTATTTTAGCAGTTTGTGGACCTGTTTTATTGGCAGGTGGCCGATATTTACTGTTGATTTTGCTGATATTAACTCCTTCCATGTGTCGGACGGCCCCCGGCCGCCCAACGTCACGGTGGACGTGTGCGAAGGACGGCCGGGGGCCATCCGAACCCTGCCCACTCATTATTCCGCCAGCACCGCGGCGAAATTCGCGCCACGGTCAAGCACTTAAATATTGCACTGGCTACAGCAAACACAAATGCATACAGTCTCCTATACCGTGCAAAATACTCATACAGCAAGTCTTTACAAGTTCAAAACCGGCCTGATTTGCGAATTTGGGCCTCTTTTTTAGCTATCTGGTTCACTAACGTGGGCCACTATAATTTCGGTCCCTTGTTTGACCCAGTCTGACCCTGTTTGAAAATAGGGGTCGAACTGGGCGTGTGTACATGCATAGACACAAAAAAAAGGTTAGGTGGTTAGCCCATCTTTTGGCACAGATGTCTCTTTGGGTGAGTGCAAAGGAAAGTGTGCCTCCAAATAGGCTCCACCTGGAAGCTGATTCTGTAGCCCAAAGTTCTGTATTTACACAGAGGCATGCCGTTAGTTCTAACAAGCAACAAGTCTAACTCGCTTTTACAAATATTAACTATGGGTGAGAGGGGTCTTCAAGCCGGGTCAAATTGTAAAGCGCTCTGATATCCTTCGGGATCAAGTTTGCGCTATATAAAACTTTATAAATAAATAAATAAAAGTAGTGGAATTTATTTCAGGAAGTCGTAGCCCACATCCTAAATGAAATAGTAGGTGGTTCGGCCATAAAGGAAGAAGCTCTCCCAACACATGGTTCATGGTATTTGCCAATCATCAACAGAGAGCATTTTTTTATTTTGGGGTGCTTAACATTCTGCTTTCAGTTCTTCAGTGAAATATGTGTCCAGAGATGTCCAGCACCGGCTGGGCTGATATTTGATGGTAAATACCTTTAATTGTGAATAAAACTCTCCATTGATAGCAGTACATGGAAGGTCTAGCGCTAACATGTCAACAGTATGCTCCCACCCACTGAAATAGATTAATGACAGAACTATATTAAGGCAGGTGCGCAATCGTCAATGTCCCTTTTATTTTACAGGTAGCTGACAAGAACATTGTTGATGGTGATGATGATGATAAAAAGCTACTTTTAGAGCACACATAGACCCAATAGTTTTGTAGTATTAGTGGTAGATCTATACATAGGTCATGGGTAGTAGTCTACATTTCCATGTTTTGAATTATCAAACAAAAGGTCAGTCTACAGTGTTTATTATTAAGAGTAGTTGCACCTTCTCTATTGGAAGGAATGCTTGCTCAAATTCCTACATGATGTTAATTTGTAGACCTTAGACCTTTTCCATTTCTGGAGTATATGTTCGATTGGCAGCTTCTGAGTATGGCACCATCCTGAAGCAAAGCTTTAATATGAGTGTTGCCAGATGACATGGGGCGGCTCCTCCATAATGGTGGAGGAGTGTCCCCCCACTGGTCAGTCAGTCAGCGGTCTAACGAAGAATTGCTAGCCTGATGATTGATTGAGCCATGCCAGCAGTGTAGGGAGTGGCGGGTAGGGCATAGCAGAGAGGATTAGTAGGCGCACTGTAAGTGCGCATGTCTGTTTGGCCGGCTGTCTTAGGTTGGCCAAACAGACATGCGCACTTTGGTTTCTCCAACCCAGCTGTGTTAAACAGCCGGATTAGAGAAACGTCATAGGAACCTAGGCACTGTCTGAGCAGCAAACCACACCACTCAGACCAATCCTGGCACTGCTCTCATAGTATGAGAACAGCACCGGGATTGGGTGGGAGCCTGAGCCCCAGTGCATGCTGGGACTCGAGGAGAGCCGGAGAAGAGGACCGAAGCGGCTGCCACGTACTCAGGTATGTTTTTTAATTTAATTCGTATTCCCCCCTCCTGCCCCCCACTTCCGTATTGTGGCAGCCGCCACTTCAGATGACCTACTTTGCCTACCAAAAACGTAATAGTATGGCCTTGATATTTGTTTTCAAATATAAAATCAAAACACAAATATCTTGCTTGTACTCTAAGGTCTACTCTTTTTAATAGCTGTTGACAGGTTTGTCTAATATGGACATGCTAAACAACAAAAGAGTGACACAACAGAGTATAAGTTTAACTAAGAGCAAAAAGTATCAGAACCTTATAGCCCACAATTGAAACAAGTGATTAAAGCGGAAACTGCGACAAAAAAGAACCCTCATATACCAACAAAGTTGGCATTGGTTTTCTTCATTGGGTTCAGTTTTGTAAAAAAGGGCTAATGAAAGTGCCCAAGAGAAGAATTGTTAGTGCAGTTAAAAGATAAGCCAACAGTTCCCTGCACCCATTTTAATAAAGGGATAGTTGTCCTTGAATAAAAACAAAGTGCAGGTGGACAACTTAGTGGTTATGTGAATTTGAACCAATGTGTCCTTATATAATCGTGGTCACAGGGAACTACTGTGGGAGAGTTCATTAATGTTACATATCACAGCGTGAAAATAGAAAGCACCAGTGGCAGCTCATCAACTATGGCGGAGGAGCGTCTGCCCCCTTTCAGCAGCTTAAAGAAAAGAAAAATACAATGATAATAAACCATGGTTTATTATCGTTTTATTTATTTATTTATAGTAGTCCTGAGAACGATATCATCCTTGGGTCCCTGTAGCTCCTCGCCACATTGCGGAATAGAGCTTGTCAGTTAACGCTCTGGCTCTCCATGTGCCTTGTCAAGGTCTTGTCAAGGTCTTCTTCCCAGGCACTCTATCACTAGTACAGTTACTTCTATTCTCAAACTTACAAAACATGTGATCGCACATGCTTCTCTTATGTTCATGAAAGCAATGCCCAGGAGCTTTCCACTCCTGTGGCCAATAGACCTCCTTGCTGGCCTGCCTTTCTCTGACCACTGTCGGGCGCCACCCCACCTAGGGGGCGTGGCGCTGTTAGGGGCAGCAAAGGGCCTGGACGAGTGTAGGGATCCCTTCCGGGTCGCTTGACCCGGAAAGGGAATGCCACCCACAAGCGGAAGTTTTAGGGATAACAAGTCCGGCGACCCGGAAGTAATTAAGTAATTAATTTATTCTACAATAAATAAGAGAGGTCAATGGAGTAATTGGCCAGAAATGTAATCTAATAAAAATACACACTGTGAAGACCAATTTGACTCAAGTGCTTCTATGAGAGCGGGGGGGGGGGGGAAGTGCCCTTTGTATGCCACCTATTGATTGGCCTCTGTGTACCCAGATTACACATTGGAAATCTGTAAAGCACGTTGTAATTTCATGTGGGTTCATGTGGATGTAATCAGTTTATCCGTGCCCCGCCCCCTCCCCTCGTAGCCTTGGCTGTATCAGTTCCGCTCAGTGCTTAATTTGTAAAATAAGTTCATGGCCCAAAGGTTTTCTTAGGAGCCCATCATTGGTTCTGTCAAATTCCGGATTTGCCAGATACGAAGACTACCATAGTTCCACCTCATTCCACTTTCTTCCACTGCCCTACACTTCCTGTCTGTTTTAGACACTCTTATTTCTTCTTTTTCTTTCTAGTTTTCTCCTTTTGTCATTGTTTCCCTAGTTTTCCCTTTCTTCCTTTTCTGTGTTTCTCTTTTGCTCTAGGTTGAAATTTGATGCTAAAATAGTAAGCCCAAGGCCAGAAAAATGAGCACCAGTGCCCACCTCCCACACACACCACTGCCACAAGTGATACCCTTCTCCTACTACTGCCCTTGCCTGGGTGTTGGCATTTGGTGCATCTCTCGTTGAGCGTCTGTGTCATGTTCAAAGAGCTGTGGGTGAAGAAACCATTAATAGAGTAGAGATATATTAATATATTTGTATTGAAGCGTTTTTGAGCTGAACAGAGCCTCTCATATAACATAATAGTTCACAGTCATCTTATATTTCTTACGTTTAAAAATAATATTTTTGACGACAGAAAGAGGTACTAAATCCTCTGCCTGCACCATTTACACTTCCCCGCAGTCATCACCATGTAGCAAACAAACATGGTAACGAAGACATGTTCATTTGAGCGTGGACAGGGCTACCAGCTCACAAGATGGCCGCCGGATCGGCCCTGGCAAATGATGAATAGAATGCGCGCTCACAAATGGCTTTGCATGGGATATCTTCCACACAAAGTAAGCCAGATGCCTGCAGTTTACAAGCGGATGATTGCCTGACTTGATGCCCGGATTATTTTGGATAGGTTTTCTGCAGCGCTCGCGTTAATCAAGCCGTGGAGCTTTCTGGTGTACGAGCAGGCCTTTGTCTCCCTGCAGAGTGCACCTGCTATCACTCAGGAGATGATTTTTAGAACACATTTGCTAAAATCATTTGGAACAGTTACAAGCTAGGTCTGCCAGATATGGAAGGGTAAGTGGGCAACAACTGTTCCTCAACACAAAATGAAAACCAGAGAAAAGTATTTAAATATGTTAAAGGATCAAATGAAGGGCTTTATCGCAGAAGAGGGAGAGCAGATTCTTTCAATAGATTACTTTCTTTGTATAGTGTTTTTATTCTTAAACTCTTTTAACATTTTTATTTCGAATCAAGATTGGCTCGTTATTTTATAGAACAATATTTCCCTCCAAAATTTCTAACACAACAGGTAATCAGAATTCCAAAGCTCTTGTAAATCTTTACAGTCACCACATAACTACATCTTGCACCCTGGTCAAAAAGGAAGATCATCCTGGAGTGATTCTGAAGTCATTGGATGACTTCAGCCAGGCTTTTCCTGCAATTCTCTGGGGACGTCATCCCAAACCATCCTGGAGTCTGCCCACGGGGCAAAAAATGTAAATGGGATGACTCTTACTGTAATCACAAAAACTATTCTAGGATGGTGTTCTGATGACTTCCACTGGCAGGGAGTGATTACCTTTTACAACTCCATGAATACTAATTGACAACTTTAGGATGAGTGTGAATTACTCCAGGATGGGCTCCAGACAATTTAAGGATGATTGTGGATTATTCCTGGATGATCCTATTACCGCTTTAGGATGGAAGTGGATTACTCTGGAATGATCCCATGATAATTTCAGGATGAGTGTGGATTACTCCAGGATGATTTAATGATAACTCAAAAAGGAGCCTAAATTATTTAGGATTATATTAGGACAACTACAGAATGAGCGTGGATTACTGGACAATGACTACATAAGGTCTTTAAGATGGCTATGAAATACTCTTGCAGGATTTTATGCCAATGGCAGGCCAAGTATAGATAGCTTCCAGGTGATTTAATGAATAACTTAGAGTGGCTGTGGATCAATAATAAATCATTACGGGCTGGATTACACCTTAAAAATTCCATGTCACAAGCACATTAGCCGACTGCCAGTATTCCCTTGCAGGGTCCCACTATTCGTTTAGGAATATGGATTTGCGGGTAGGGAAATATTTAGAGGATCACCTCCTCAATGAACCTTCTGGTCAAAAACAGGCCTCTTGGATGCAATATGCCTTCTTTATATAATACCATGAATTATTTGCAATGCCATGAGTTCTAAAGTAAGGCCTAGATTTACAAAATGGTCACTTAACGCAGCACAACACCCAAATTTGCTGCGTTGCATCACAGGGAGAGAGCATGAAAGTGCCATGTCTACCCCTCTCCCTTGCACCACTGCACCATTAGGCAGTCGAGCACCATGCACACACATTTGCACTATGGTGCAAAGGTGTCTGCGAGAGTCTAGCTTAGGTTTTTTACTGGAAGGGCCCCCTTGCAGTACAAAAAATACTATGCCTAGAAAAACCTGAAAACTTTTCCCATGTGGAGGAGTGTTGTAACAAATACCAATTTGCTCTGGTGTATAATATATATTAGTCTCACATGGAAGGTCCGTTGTACTGTAGAGGGCATTGAATGTTAAGTGCAACTTTTTACTTGATATAGACAAATTGTTTTACTCTGCATGTTGAAGCGCAATACCAATAACAGTACCTACCCTGTTCTTCAATGCAAAAAAAATAATTACATGTTGGGGAACACTTCGAACAGTATGTACTGAAAGAGTATATTTTTAAAAAGCACTGGAGTGCACTTTGTATTCATAGCTCTCTGTGTTATAAATGAGATAGGTTTACCCTTTGCCACGAAGTAACATCATCAGATACTCATTTCAGAATCATCGTCAAGTCATCAAGAGCAATCACATCCTGTAAAGTAATCAGACAGCCATTTTCAAGTCATCCTGAAGTCATCAAGCTGAGTTTCTAAACTCTGCTGATGACCTCAAGAGCTTGATGATGTCTGATGTTCAGGAAATGACTTCTAGAGTAGTTGGATGATCATTCGATGATTCTGGGATGGCTTCTAAAGACATTCAGTTTGACCTGGGCAATTAATTCCAAGGGCATATTTTGATGCTTGACTTATCAGAGCAGTAGAAACCCCTTAGCACAAACGATACTTGTAAAATGTAAGTTATAAATGTGCAATGGGCCAGTCTAGACAACATATCCCCTCCAGTAAAACTATTTTACACATTTGTCATTATATATTCAATTGTAATAGGTTTTAAAGCATATTAAATGATGGCATCAGAGTGCACCAGGATTCAATAATCTTCGTTGGGGCTCTTCAATGCTTCCTTCTCTATCATCCTCCAGCAGTGCCCCTCATCTCTCCATAGCCCCTCTCTCACATGTTTTATAGTGCCTTTCATACTAGTGTAGGGGTTTTGAGCACTTTAGTTCACATTCAAATACAGAGAAAATGAATAATACATGTGTCAATAAGTGTATAGAAAATGTTACAGAAGACAAAGGGGGCTACAAGGTGTAGGATTCATGTCATCCATACTAGTAGCCATTTTTTAAGAGTGATTGGTCTGGAGAAGCTCAGTCCCAGGATTCAGAACGTAACACAGTGGTTAGGGTTGGCTTTACAAATATGAATTTTTCTGCCCAAACAAAACTTTTTTAGAAAATTAAAATAGTTAAAGACTGAAAAAAACAACTTTCTATCCTGTACCATGTAGTTTGCATGCAGCTCTTTGATGACACTTCATAGCTCACTGTGTTAGATTATGGTTGTAACTTATGAACTGAACAGTAACAAAAGGGTCTCTCTGATCTGCATGGTACACTTCCTTTGCAGCAGGAATATTAACCCTCTGCCTACCTTAGTTGAGTCAAAACTGCCACTAGACAAAACTCTGATATTGATCCTAACGGTACATTAATCACCAGAGTTATCTTGACATCCCACCTTTGGGTAATATGTATTACCTGTCAATGGAGATAAACATCAACAGAATGTCTTGACAGAGGTATTGGACCGTGGACAACTGATGTGACATTTTTCTGACCATTGCAGGCAATCTACATTTTGCGAGGTGTATGGACATTCCTTATGGTGTAAGGTTCAGTTTGGTGGGCACTCTAGTCCGCTCACAAGCTCAACTCATGCATTTCTGGACTCAGGGTTGGATACCGAGGCGGAAAAGGAGAAGGGACACTAGTGAGAATTATTCAATTTTTAGGCAGATTTACATAGCTTGAACTCGACTCAACGGTATTAGAGCGCTTTACATGACGACCAGTTACATTACACAAGGACACATACTTTTTTTAGACATGAGGAGATTGAGTGATTTGCTCAGAATCAGAAGATGCTGAGACTCGAACCTGGTTCCCCAGTTCCACAGTCAGCAGCTGTGGCCGTTAAGCCATATCCTGTCCCAGAAATGTCATTTGGGACTTTCCAGTAATGCTGATGGCAATCTATCAATGGTCCTGTAATCAAGGCCCCTGGAAATGTGTGCCTCTGTGGCTGTTGAGCATTGTGAATGATTATGGATTTACCACACTCACCACATAGTCCAGCTCTGCTGTAGAAATGTGCATATTCCTACCCAAAAATTATTTCTAGCTCAAACAAATCCAAAATTACCAATAAAGCACCACACATGTGGCAGGCAGTGGCAGACTCTCTGAAAATTCTAACTGGTCACCTATCAACTCCTGTTTGCAGTATTTACACGGTGGCAATAAGATTAAACATTTATACAAGTATTAAAGTATGTTAAAATGATAAAATAGTGAAATATTGCTGCCAGCAAGGGTGCCACATTATGCTGCCTAATGTACCCTTTCTTGCCACTTAATTAGGTAAACTCTGCCACATATGTTAATCATTCTTTGTCACATAATTCCAGGGGTCCTACTAATAATTTTATCATTGCAATCTTCATTCAATATTTGAAAAGTGGCCTTATAGTTAAGTGATAATGTTTATTAACCGCATGCGCGCTAGCGGTTTTCCCGCTGTGCGCTGCGTTTTTTTTAAAGCCGCGTTACATGACGAGCTCAGCTCGTCATGAGCGTACGAGCGTCGTCACTCATGACGAGCTGAGCTCGTCATGAGCGCCGAAGTGGTTAAAATCTCAGCCCTACTTAACTCCAATTATTGTTATTCGTATGTGTTAATACTCATGTGTGGGTTTACATCTCTGGAGGCAGTAAGTCTGAAAGGTGGCACTTACCCTCTATTTCCTCCACTGCTATGTCTGTCAGTTTTCAGATGTAGGTAAACAACATTCACCACTTTATTCGGATCTGTTGAGCTTGAAGCTTTTTTCAGACCCGGAGACCAGTCCAGGTTATTGCTTCTGACGTATGTGTATATTTCTATCTGTGACATTTGCAAAGCTGTGGAACACAGGCAGCCCTCATCTTATTTTCAATGTCTGAACTGCCACGTGACATGCACCTTTTATGTTGAAGACTACCAGACAGCACAGCTGTCTGATTGTGAAAGAACATTTTTGGGGACATTCTGAAAGCTTCCCTGGGAATGCATTTCGTCCATTGCTTACAAATGGGTTTGTAGGTTGTGACTCACATTTGCTTTTTTCCTATTTGCTGGCTGTATTTGTTTTAGGCTTTCCAGCATATCGTTGTCCCTCCCTTGGAACATAGCCTGTTTGCCGTCACTCAAGTGCTCGCTTTCTGTAAACAGTCATTTACATGTTGTTCCTATCCTGTCATATTTGCTGGGCATTCAAATACAGAGGTCAAATGTTAGGCTCTGGCTTCCAAGGGAGCTTGCTGTTTACTTTTCCTTCCCTGACTTTAAAGGAAGAGGATTTATGCGACAATCTTGCTGTATACGTGGGTGGGAAAGGAAGGTTTTTTTTCTAGCACTCAATACAATTCAAATGTCTGTAAAAGAACTGTTAAAATATTTTAGAATATATCAAAATTAGGAAAGCGCAAATGAAGCACATTGTTTTGTAATTCTGAAGTGTGGTGGAAACAAATATGTGAATATGATCAACACAAAGGAATGCACTAGGTGATGCCACATTGTCATTTGTGGGCTACATAGTTTTATCAGTAAAACAGTAAGTGCAAATGTGATGTTAATTCCCTTTGAAAATGTGTTGTCTGTAATTGCAGTGCGCTTCCACACCATGCATACTCAACTTTACGTCAGTCCATTCTATGACACTCTACTCCACTATACGACACTCCACTTTACAACACTGTACTCTTTGACACACTTCTCTACAACACTCCATGCTATTCTACTCTATCCCACTCCACCCTACGAAACTACACTCTAAGCCACTCCACTCTAGAGCACTCCACCCCAAGACGCAACACCCCACTCTATGCCACTCGACTCGACTCCACTCTGTCACTCCACTCCACTCTACGACACTCCACTTTAGGGCACTCCATCCTACGACACTCCGCCACACTCTACACACTACACTCCACAACACTTCATTCTATATCCTTTCACTTTCCGACAGTCCTCTCCACAACACTGGATGCTGGTCTACGCCCCTCCACTCTACAACACACCACTTTACTCCAATCTAGGCCACTCCAGACTATGCCACTCTACTCTATGACACTTTACTCCACTATACACTACACTACTCCACTCTACTTCACTCCACTGCACTACATGGTACTCCACTCTATGACACTTTACTCCACTCTACAACACTCTACTTCACTACTCCACTCTATACCACTCCACTGTACGCTATTCTATGCCACTCCACCCTTCGACACTCTATGCCACTCCACTCTGACACTCTGCTCTACACCCAACCATTCTGTGCCCTTCCACCCTACCCCACTCCACTCTACTCCACTCTACAACACCCTTTTCCACTATGTGTCACTGCACTCTACAACACTACTCCACTCTACACCTCTCAACTGTACGCCACTCTATGCCCCTCCACTCTTTGATACTCAATGCCACTTCACCCTAGGCCACTCTACTCCACTCTGTGCCACTTCACTCCATGCCTCTTTACAGCACTCCACCCCACTCTACAACTCTACGCCATTGCACAACACTCCACGACACCCTGCAGCACTCCACTCTACTCTACACTATGGCACTCAACTCTACATCACTCAATGCTGCTCCACTCTATGGAACTTTCCTCCACTCCACTCCATGCCACTCCACTCTATTCCATGCCACTCTACTCTATGCCACTCTCCTGTATTCCATACCACCAACTCTATGCCACTCCACTGTACTTTAGGACACTTTACTCCACTCTATGCCCCTCCACTATTCGCCCCTCCACTCGACGTCCCTCCACTCTATGACCCTTCACTCTACGACCCTCCAGTTCACTGTACGACACTCCACTTCATGCCTCTCTACACCCCTCAACTCTACTCCCCACCACTCTGTGACCCTCGACTCTACGACCCTCAACTATACGACATTATACTTGACAACACTCTATGACACTCTACAGCACTCCACACTACTCCACACTACGCCACTCCACTCTACACCACTCAGTGCCTCTCCACTCTACAAAACTTTACTCCTGCCTATGCCACTCCACTGTACTGTAGGACACTTTACTCCTCTCTTCGCCCCTCAACTCTATGCCCCTCCACTCTGTGACCCTCCACGACCCTCAGCTATATGACACTATACTTGACAACACCCCACCCAACTCTACTCTACACCACTTTACTCCACTGTATGCAGTTCTCTCTATGCCACTCTACACAACTTTACTCCACTCTACGCCACTCCACTCTACTCCACTCTATGACACTGTATGACACTCTACTCTGTGACCCCCCTACTCTAAGGCACTTCACTCTAAGACACTCCATTCCACTCTACTAAACACTTTTCCACTATGTGTCACTGCACTCTACGACACTACTCCACTCTACACCCCTCCGCTGTATGCCAGCCACTCTATGCCACTCCACTGCATGTCACTCTATGCCACTCCACTCCACTCTACCCTACTCCACTTTACACCACTCCACTCTATAACACTCCACTCTATAACACCCCACTCTATGACACACCAGTCTACAACACTCCACTCTGCGAAACTTTACTCCACTCTACAACACTCTACACTACTCTATGCTACTCCACTCTATGGCACTGTACTCCACTACGACACTCTATCTCACTCCACTGTACTTTACTGTGTGCCACTCCACTCTACAGCACTCTACTCCACTATACGCAATTCCCTATATGCCACTCCATACTACTTTCCTCTACTCAACGTCCCTCCTCTCTACTCTATAAGACTCCACTCTACGCGACTCCACTCTATGACTGTCCACTCCACTCGACAATGCTACAATCTACTCTACTCCACTACTCCAATCTCCACCACTCCACTGTACACCACTCTATGCCACTCCACTCTACGACACTCTACGACACTCTACACCTTTCCCCTCTACAACACTCCTCTCTACAATGCTCTGCTCTATGCCACAATACTTTAAGACACTCCACAACACCTTAAGCTCCTCAAGGTCATTCCACTCTACGGGGCATATTATCAAGGACCGGTGTTAAAATTATCGCAGTTTTATCTGCAGGAACCTGCCGATAAAACGGCGATAATGGGCTTGATAATACGCCCTTGTTAATTCCCATAGAAGCCCATGTTCTGATGTTAACATGGGCTTCTATGGGAATTAATAAGGGCGTATTATCAAGCCCATTATCGCCGTTTTATCGGCAGTTTCCTGCCGATAAAACTGCGATAATTTTAACACCGGTCTTTGATAATATGCCCCTACATTACTCTAGTCCAATCTACACTACTCCCTTGTACTCCACTCCATGCCATTCCACTCTACTCCACTCTGGGTCCATCTACAGTATGCCCCTCTACTCCTCAACACTTTACTCTGCTCTACATCCTTTAACGCCACTCCATTCTGTCACACCACTCCACTCCACTTTATGCCACTCCATTCTCCTCTACAACACGTTACTCCACTCTAAGCTGCACCACTCCACTCTATGCCACTCCACTCTACAACACTGAACTTCACTCTACACAACTCCCTCTATGCAACTTTAACTCCACTCTACACCACTCTACTCTACTCCACTACTCTGACACACTAATCCACCCTATTCCATAACTCCACTCTGCACCACTCCACTGTACTTCCCTATATGCCACTCCACTCTGCACCACTCTACTCTGACACTCTACTCCACTCTATGCAACTCCACTCTACAACACTCTACTTAACTTTACACAACTCCCTTTATGCATCTTTACTTCACTCTATGCCCCTTCGCTCTACTTCACTCCACTGTCCTCCACTCCACAACACACCACTCCACTGAACACCCCTCTATGCCACTCCACTCTATGACATTCTATGCTACTCCACTCTATGATACTCTACTCTACTCTACACGCCTCCACTATGCCATACCACTCTATGCCACTCTACTCTACTCCACTTCAATCTACTCCACTCTATGACACTCCACTCCACTCTATGACACTATGCTCCACAACAATCTCCTCCTCTCTTCGCCACTCCACTAAGTGACACTCCACTTTACACTACTCTCCTCAATGCCACAAACCTTTAGCCACGCTGAACAGCAGCCATGCTGGTGTACAACATGGCTAAAACACTGGCAAAGTCATTAGCTCTTGCATAGGCGAAACCTATCAGCTTTTCTAATGCCTGTTTACTATTCCCACCACGTACGCTCTCACAGTGTGTGAGGGAGGTCAAACAGTGGTTGAACAAATTTAGAACATGTGATATGATGTATGGGGAAATAATTCAAGCAAATACACATCTATTTTTTTAAAGTGACATTCAGGTAACCCTATGGGACATAAGACAAGCTTTACTTTGCCATTCAACGAAAAAGGAGAATGCCTCAGAGTTAAAACAACTGTCAAGTACATTGTTACACAGTCTAATTAGTTAAATAATTAGAGGTGTGCTTTATACGTTTTTGCGTTGCTTTTTCTACACAACAGGGACAGGTATGCCAGATGATTACTTGGCTGACTCTGTGAACACAAAACGCTACAATGTAGAACCTTCGGATTCTGCGTTCAATTACATGGGCTCTGTGTACCCAGGGCGACAGAACTCTGGAGACGGGCGACTTGGGGGCGGATCCTCCGCGTGCAACCATCGCTCTGGTCAGCTGTCTGCAGGGGCACCAACATCTACCGTACTGCGGCGTCAGACAAACAGCCCTACACGAAATGGAGCCTATCACGAAGGGAACAGAAGTGGTGAGTTCATGGAATGTTTGTGTTCATTGAGAAATCACGAGAACAACTCTTTGGCCTAAAAACTCTATAGTTAGCAGCATTTCCGTGATGAAAACACCTGTTACCATTCATCATATTTTATATGATATCCGCTCATAGTTATATGTAGACCTTTCAAAGATGACTTTCAAAATCCCACATGTTACCTGTTAATTTTAGAGGTGGGGTCGCCCATCATTTGTAAAGTAAAACCCATACAGGTTTTCGAGATATTCACAATGCATATACATGAGGCGAATTACCATATAATCAAAGTCACTGTTCATCCGTAGCATAATTATTGGTACTATTGGAAGCTTGAAGTTATTATTTGGTCCAGTTAAATGTTTAGGTACTGGATATGAAGGTTTCGCATTATTCATTGATTGCCATTGCCTCCATTAAATAATGATTCAGCTTTTGGACACACAACAAGCTTGGCAAAGTCAATAGGTCTTACTCATGCAAAAGCTATCAGCTTTGTCAATATATTTTAGCCATGTTCTACACCAATGTGGCTGCTGTTTATCATGGCTACAAGTTAGAGGCATAGAGCAGAGTGACACGGGGTGATGTAGAGTGGAATGGCAAAGAATGGAGTAGAGTGTCATAGAGTGGAGTGGCATGGAGTGTTGTGTATTGGCGTGGCATTAGAGTTGTCTTATCTAGAGTGTCGTACAGTGGAGTGGGTTTAGAGTAGAATGCATTGGCTTATAGTGCTGCAGAGTCTAATGGTGTAGAATGCAGTGGCGTAGAGTTCAGAGGCTTAGAGTTCAGCAGCATACAATGTAGCATCATAGAATGCAGTGGCACAGATTAGTGTGTTGCATGGTAGAGTGCAGTGGTGTAGAGTGCAGTAGTGCAGAATAGAGTAGTGCAGAGTAGAGTAGGTGCAGAGTGGCATAGACTACAGTGGTGCAGAATGCAATGCTGCAGAGTAGATTAGAGTGGCATTGAGAGTAGTGGTGTAGAGTGATACAGAGTAGAGTGGTGTAGAGTGGTGCAGAGTAGAGTATAGTGCCGTAGAGTGCCATAGCATAGAGTGCAGTGGCATAGAGTGGAGTGCTGCAGAGTTCAGTGGCATAGAGTGGTATACAGTGGCATGGAGTGGCGTAGAGTAGAGTGGAGTGGACTGGTATGGAGGGACTGGTGTCGAGTGCGTAGGCGTAGAGTGTTGCAGAGTATAGTGGCATATAGTGCAGTGGCATAGACTGCAGTAGCATAGAATTCAGTGGCGTACAATGCAGTGGTGTACAATGCAGTAGCATAGATTAGAGTGGCGCATAGTAGAGTACAGTAGTGAAGAGTGTAGTGGTGCAGAGTGCAGTGGTGCAGAGTGCAGTGGCAGAGAGTGCACTAGCTTAGAGTACAATGGTGTAGGGTGCAGTGGTGCAGATTAGAGTAGAGTGTCATAGAGTGCAGTGGCATAGATGAGTGCTGGAACGTAGAGTGGAGTGCTGCAGAGTGCAGTGGCATAGAGTGCAGTGATACAGAGGAGTGTGGTGTAGAGTGCAGTAGCGCAGTAGCGCAGCATAGAGTGGCATAGAGTTCAGAGGCAGAGTGTTCAGTGTTTTACAGTAGAGTGCCATAGACTTTAGAGTGGCATAGAGTGCATTGGCATACAGTATAGTGGCATAGAGTAGAGTGGCTCAGAGAGCCGTGGTGTAGAGTAAAGTGGTGCAAAGTAGAGTGCAGTGGTTCAGAGTGCAGTTAGGTAGAGTGCATTTGCCGTTGCATAGACTGCAGTGGCATAGAGTGCAGTGATTTAGAGTAGAGTGGTGTAGAGTGCAGTGGTAAATAATGGAGTGGTACAGAGTGGAGTGGACTGGTGTAGAGTGCAGTGGCATAAAGTGCAGTGGCGTAGAGTAGATTGTTTCAGGGTAGAGTGAAATGGCTTAGAGATGGTTGGTGCAAGGTAGAGTGGCATTGGTGTAGAGTGTAATGCAGTAGAGTAAAGTGATGTAGACTGCAGTGGCATAGAGTGTAGTGGTGCAGAATAGAATTGAGTGGCCACCGTGGATTGGCAGAGAGTGCAGGGGTGAAGAGTTGAGTGGTAAGAGAAGAGTGCATTGGCATAGAGTGTATTTGCATAGAGTACAGTGGTGTAGAGTGCGGTGTTGCAGAGTGGCGTGGATTGGAGTGGCATAAAGTGGAGTTTCGCAGAGTAGAGTGAGTGGCCTAGACTGGAGTGGAGTAAAATGCAGTGATGAAGAGTGCTGTAGAGTAGAGTGGAGTGGCGTAAAGTGATTTGGCATAGAGTAGAGTGGTTCAGAGTAGAGTAGAGAGGCGTAGAGTGAATTGGCATAGAGTGAAGTGGCATAGAGTGCAGTGGCATTGAGTGAAGTGGTTCACAGTGGAGTCGAATACAGTGGTTCAGAGTGCAGTGATGTGGAGTGGTGTAAAGTGGAGTGGTGCAGAGATGAGTGGAGTGGCATAGAGTGGAGTATGCATGGTGTGGTATTATAGGTAACACACTTTCAATTGAAATGACCATTATATTTGCACAGACATACAGTTTTACTAATAAAACTATACAGCACACAAACAATAATGTGTGGAAATGGCATCATCTAGTGTATCATCTAGTGTATTGATTTGTTTTGATCATATTAAAGTATTTGTTTCAAAAACACTTCAGCATTAACAACAAATGTACTTTCCTAATTCTGATATATTCTGAAATACTTGTACTCTTTATATAAATGTTATTGTGTTCTAGAAAAAAACACTTCCTTCACCAGTATCCAGCAAGATTGTCACATTAGTCCTTTTATTTTGAAGTCTCAGAAAGAGAAGTGAACACCAAGGTCCCTCAGAAGACTGAACCTGACATTTCGCCTCTGTCTTTGCATGCACAGAATTCTCAAGGATTGCTCACAAAATCTCTCCTATCTTATCCCAAACTAAATAGTGTTTATTACACAGAACATTACACAGAACTGACTGGACCCAATCACGATTACGCTAATTGTCTCTTAAAGATAATCTGACATGCTGGAACTGCAATGAGGAAACTGGTGCTCTACCACACCTTTTGTATTTCGACCGCTCAGTGTCTCCATTCAGGATAAGTTATTTACTTGTATCTCAACACTGTTTGGCTTTCAATTCAAAAGAGAATTCACTTCTCTCATTAATGGATTTCTAGATCCACAGGTAGGCTTGACTAATGATAAAACTATTACTGGGCATTTTCTTAACAGCGTCCTGCAAGTCTGTGATCAGTAATTGGAAAGACCTCTCTACCACTTCATTCAAAGCAAGGTTAAACTGGATGATTCATATAAGAGAGACAGACAACATCGCTCTCCAACGATCCCACTGGAGACCTCAACATAAACCAATTTGGAAATCATTGGCCAATAATTTTTCCAGTGCTAATCCTTCCCTGAGGTGGTCCTATCCCATTTACACAACATCACTATCAGTTGATGGAACCACTAGAATATACCTTAGAGCTAGTAACCTGTTCATCATAGGTACTTATAACAGTGTCCACTCTTACTCACTTCTCGATATTCTTTTCCTTCCTCTGCCCTATTTTATCTGTGATGATGGTCTGTTATAAAGTATATCACCATGGTATAGCAACTTTCCTGGATACATTGTTTGCTAATTAAGTCTAATCTCCTGTGATTTCCAGACTTTTTGCTTCATCTGGAGAGTATTGTTGTATACTTTACGAAGGTTTGCACCAGGACTCGGATAGTTCTGATAGTTCGGATAGTTCTGTTATTCTTCCCTGATACGTTTCCTTTTATATCTGTTATGTGTATTCTGTTTTGATCTGATTATTTTCTTTACACAGCACTTTAATATTACCTTTTTTAATACATTTTCTGTAAAATCCAATAATGAATTTGAAATGGAGAGAGAATGGTAAATCTGACCCCTCCAAAGTCCAACATTTTCCTTACTGCTGTTCAAATTGGAGTGGGAATAGTAAATCTGACCCCTCCAAAGCTGAACACTCTCCCTCCTTTTGCTAAACTTGGATTGGGAATAGTCAATCCTAACCCTGCAAATCCAACAATTTCCCTACTGTTGCTGGGTTAGGAGTGGAAATGTTTATTTTTTCCATTGTTATAATATGTATTTTCCATTTTTTATCAAATTAAATAATATGTCATATTTTAGTTCATATGCTTTTGTTTTTAATTATTTATGTAATTTACTATAAGTTTTTATAATATATATGCTTGTTAAATTGATATTGTTATAAATAATTGTAAAGCGATACATTTGTATTAATTGTTTAAATATTGTTTTATTTTTTTAAGTATATAGTTTCTTTGTTTTAAGTTTCTATTGTTACATTTTTTAATGTTACATTTATTCACTTTTATTTGAATTATTATTTTAAACCTTAATATCTAAGTTTAATTAAATAAGTGTAGTAACATCAATATACTTACCTGTTTTCTGATGATATTCTAGTCCAAGATATGCTTGACTCCACATTTTTCTAGTTGACATACAAAGTATGTAAATACAAGTTCCTGATATAGTTTTCGCAATATTTATGTTTCGCAATATTTTTGTCCAAAATGTTTTGTCATACAACCTCATCCAGAGCAAGCGATGCCCTCGGGAAATTATACTGTCAGCTCCAAAAACACATACAAACAATTATGCATTCAAACCATTTAATAATACAAGAAATTCACCATTTAATGAATTTATTAATCTTGATCCTACGTGCAGTTTCAAAAGCACACTTGAAAAGTGCACCTGTTAACTGAAAATAATTAACACATTCAGATGCAGGACTGTGAGCCTTAAACTAAACTAAGTTAAATTAAGAATAATTTCTAACCAATTTATCAGCACCCTAATGAGATACTACGTGTGGACTATGGATTATGACAATGTCATTCATGTAAACTGGATTAAAAAATCAAATACGGGTCGTGTATTCCAGACACTACATTTGACTGTGTAAGATTTGATTTAGAAATACAAAAATAGATGAAGGGGGGAATAGGGGAATTATTGAGATACATTGGTAAACCAGAACCAGTAATATACTGTAATGTTTATGATGAAGGTTATAAACCGAACTGCTCTTTAAATAAATGTATAAAGCAAGGGGAAGAAAGGTAAGATAAGGGAAATTGAAAGTACATTGATACCTTGTAAATGTAAATGATTCCAAAAGGAGAAAATGTATTTCAAAATTGTTCATTTGAAGAGATTGGATGACATCTATTCTTCGAATGAAAAAGGAGGAATTTAATCGATTCATTCACACGAAGGAGTGCGTATAAAGTGAGAGGTAGGAATTCCTAAACCCTGGGGACACATTACCTCTTTAAACTTCCCCCCCTCCCTTCAGTCTTTAATGATACACACTGTGTGCCTTTGCTATTTGAGTTGTCTGGAATCTGAAGAAGTGTCCTTTGTGGTCCTGAAAACTTAAAATACACCCATGACATCGCTAAATCGCTTTCGCTGGTTCAGTATTACCTTTCGCCTCCCTACAATCTTCATCCAAACTCTCCCCCAAACCTATTTCTGTGCATCTCACACCTGCTAAAATCAGTAGTGTGGGGAAAGTGCAGAGGAAATAATAGGGCTGGAAAATCATTTACTGCAAAATGTCAACCTTATTTAAATATCTCCATACAAAATGTCAACGAGCACCTGAGCTAACTTCAAGTAATTGCACCCGAATGTAGCAAGACTGGAGATGGAAAAGTAAATAAACAGTCCTATAATAGCTGGGAAGTAGGTTTGGCTGGCATTAGCGCTGTAAATAAGGCTTAATTTTTATTTGTCAGCTGTGCTGTGTTCCATGTGTTGGTTCAGTAAAATATTTGCGATAGTTCTTGCCCAAACTGACCCCAAACCCGTTTGTGCAAAACTGTCACCTGTTAAAATTGTTATCATGTAGAATAGTTATGTCTGAGAAAACATACACAGCAAAGGATATGTTCGAAAGCGCAGACTGACAAAATGCCACGTTTATATCTCCCTACAAAAATCTGAAGGTCTTATTTATGAAAAGTGTTGCATCTCTGCGTGAAAACAGCGATGCAAGACTTTTCAGTGCGCCCTCCTTGCGACACCATAGATGCGCCATATTTACTGTACGGCGCTCAATGTCGCAAGGATTTACAAATACGTCAGTATTCCTGATGTATCTTTAGGCGCAACAGTGACGCATTACTGGGGTGTGCCTGAAAACAGATACAACTCCAGCAATATGTCCTTTCACATGGGGCTTTTGAAAGGGCCTGTGTCAGTCTTACACCTGCTGTGAGGCACGCGTAAGGATTTGACCAGTGGCGTCCTAGAAATGTCGCAGTGAAATCTCATAGATTTCACTGCAACACTTCTACAAGCCTTTTCTGTGCCGGAGAGCCCACCCTTCATATATTATACCTGATGCAGGTATAATGTAGCGCAGGGGTTTACAAAGTGACGCATCTGCTTAGACGTGTCACTTTGAAAATACAGCGCATCGTGGTGCAATTTGTTCGGTGCCGTAACATCACAAAAAGTGGCACAATGGCAGCAGAAAGGACCCATAAATAAGCCCCTGATTGTCAAGCACTTGCCCCCACAAGTTGCTAGTGACAGAGTATTTCTTACACTCAGTTTTATAGTGGTTGCGAAGGGAACTTGGCTGTATTTAGGATTTGAACACAGGTTCAGAGTTTAGCAGAGAGATATTTGTGAAAAGTTTACATTTTTCTAGTCTGTTTTGTATACTTTGTTTTGTGGTTTATGTGTTTCTTATGAAAATATGAAATGTAGGCGCTCATAGGTAAGATACATTATTTTATCACTTCCATACTCTACACTGTTAAATTACTTTGCTTCAGAGCACCCTCATTGAAACTACCCACAATGAGGCCTATTCACAAAGACATTTTGGAATTGGGGATGAAGCTGTCATCGGTGCAGCAGGTGCAGTGGCACCGGGGCTCAGAGAGCTGAGGAGCACATTGAATCCTGATATTGGTTGTATTTTGCTACCCTCAACAGAGGTCAAAGGAGGCAATTCTCTTGTTTGCACCAGGGCCTATTTCATTCTTTCTACGCAACTGTTTGGCATACGACAATTCCACTCCTGTAGTACCCTTTTATGCCCTTATGCGCATTTGTGACCTTGATCCAAAATACCTAAAATTTAAATAAAATTTAATTTTTCTGGTAATATTCATACATAATTAGTACAAATAGACAGACTGTTCCCTCTTTGCCCTTTTACTAATGGGAAATTGAACGATTCAGGGCCAATTCACAAGGGCCTATAAGAGCAAGTAAAAGAGTACTCCTTTAGGACTACTTACTATACTGATAAATGCTTTTGTGAATTGGCAAATTCGGCAATATATACATAAATAAGAAAATAGTACGGCAATTTTGCACATCATCCAAAATCAGTGCACAAAGGTTGGGACTGAAAGCTGCCCTCCTTTGGAGCATCCCCCACCACTGTTCTGGCACTGCCTGGAGCACACACTGAGTATAGACATGAAGCCCAGGCATACAGTTGGAAGGCCCTTAATGCCTACGAAGTCCGCTCTAACAACCAAACCCACCACTTGGTAATAACATATACAATGAAACCTCCTGGCAGAGCCTTGAGACCAAATCATTTGGAAAAGCTAAAATACTCAATAGGCCCAATCCACCTAGGTAATTGTAGGTACACATAGATTTACGCCAATGCCTGGGTGTAACTCTTTGCTTAAACACAGTTCAGCATTCCTGGGGGAGATTTATGCATTGTAGTAAGAATATGTGCCCTCCTTCCTCCTTTTAGAAAGGAGAGGGGACACACACAACTCCAGATATGACCATAAAACGACTACTACTAATAACTTTACCTGTGTAATACCACTGCATGACTCACTGTTTAATATTTTTATTGCACGCCTACACCCATAATGTGTAGGTGGTGATATGATTTATTATTATACTTTTAATTTAGCCGACAGGTGCTTGCTGAAGTTGTGTGTGCCTATTATTGTGGACTGGTAAGTGACTGAATGTTAGAATGAGTCAGTGGGCGGATGAAAGGATACATGGGTGCAAGGATGAGTGACAGAGTGTATGTATTGTATCGTCCTCCCCAGCCTGGGCACCCGCCAATGACTATGCCACATATGCAGCTTGGTATTACATAACTGCGACCTCAAAACACTAAACCTGCATTCACTTCACTACGCTCTAACACTTACTTCACAGTTCTACGGAGTCCATTAGGAGCCAAAAGGGTTCTGTCATTGCTAATGCTAACTCACACAACACTACATCTCCCCCTCATTAAATATATACAATCATAGCTCTTTGATGAGTCTTCATGGCGCTTAGATCACACGTCCCGATCATGACTTCAGAAACTGGGGCCAGGCAGTAGAAATGTCCGTGATCTGTCTTGGCGCTGTAGGAACAATAGCTGTCAGGGAGTTTTCAATTGTCCTTTCAGAACCAGTTTCTACATTGACATCAGTGCTGGACGAGCGATGAGCCACATGTCGAAAATGCAAGAGATCTCACGTAATGGACTCCCAAGGACATTGGGCAGTCACCATGTGTCCTTTGCTGGTCACAGCATGCAATTGCTCAGCCAGCATCGAAGGGAACATCTGACTTTTGTTTTCTAGACTAAAGGACAAACACTCGATATCCTGTAGTAAAAGTAACATCATTTACATGTCAGCGCTTGTCTGCATAGACCTTCATTTTCCTTTTATGATCCAAGTTTTGTATACAGGTTTCTTCCTTAGTACTTGAATTTCTGTTGGTCTATTGAGGTAATGTGGTTGTAATGGCTCTCCTGAACTTTAAGGTTGCAGGGCTTTCTGGTGTGGTTGAGTGAGGGGTCAAAAGGTAAGCTCGAAGAGTAAAATTCAAGAAAGTTTTAAGGTCGAGTTTTTCCAATACAAAAAGCTAAATAGCTTTCTACTCATGAAATGGTCGACAAGGCCGTTGGACTGTGGCCAAAGAGGTATGCTCTTCTAATGCTTCACATTAAGATAACTGAGAAAGTCTGAATTCTAGACTGTTGAAAGGTGGGCCGTGGTCAGATTTTAAGATTGCAGGAACACCCCATGTCGTGAAGATGCTGTCTAATCTCTTGATGACTCTTTCTTGAATGATAGATGAGGGATCTACTATCATGGCATTATAGAGGCATTCTTGAGAAGTAGTCAACAGGTTTGGAATATTTCTGTGGAAAATTCATGATTCTGTATTTGAATTCTTGTACCTGTAGACCCCAATTTTCAATGCGAGAAGGCATCTTGGCCTTTGGATTGCCAAGGATGGTCAACAATGCTTGATGATCCGTCACAAGCGTAAAAGGTTTTCCATACAAGAATACGTGGAAATGTTCCCAAGCCCCCACCACTGCTAAACTTTCTTTCTCAGGTTGTGAATAAGCACGCTCAGTTTGGGACAAACTTCTGTTTACATATGCCACAATATGTTTTTGAACATTTGGGTGTTTGCAGTGCTGTGCAAGGATTGTGCCTAACTCGACCGGGCTAGCATCAACAATAACCTATGTATTAAGCTTTCAATCAAAGTATGCCATTTCAGTATCGTTCTCAATAGCTTGTTTGATTTTCTTGAAGCTTTGCTCGCATTCACGTGACCAATGAAGCATTCTTCATTTTCAAGTCTCGCAATGGAGCACTTACAGTGGCAACGTTTTGTATGTATCTAGAGCAGTAGGTTGCCTTGCCCAGGAATGAACGTAACATGGAAACATCTTGTGAGGTACTGGACAGTTAATAACGCTTGCACTTTAGCTGGATCTGTGGTCATACACCCTTCAAATATGGCCAAAGAATTTCTGCTTTGTCTTATGGAACTCGCATTACTCAGCATTTAAAGTTAAACCTGCATCAACAAGTAAACAACACACTTATGTGAGAGCTTATCGTGCTCCTTCTGTGTAGCTCCAAAAAACAATATGTCATTGTATTGTATTGTATTGTATTCCAGTCTTATATAGCGCAAAACACTGCCACCCAAAGGGTATCCTAAAATAGAAAGCATTCATGACAGGCTGTATGATATGTCGTATTACATCTTGAAAAAGCTCTGCAGCTGATGAAACACTGAAACTTAGGGCCTGATTTAGGTCTTGGCAGATGGGTTACTCCATCACAACAGTGATGGATATCCCGTCCACCTAAATATAAATCCCATTATATCGTGGCTGACCCCCCTCCCCTCGCACCGCAGCACCGAAGGCCGGATACGGTCACAGGAGAGACGACGGAGAAGTAGAGATTGCCCCCGGCTGCACAGGAGACTGTATGCGACCGGAGGCTAGGGCGCCCTGCCCAGAGGAGCGAGTGAAGTGAGCCCTGAGTCCAGCAAGAGCTGCAGGGGTGATAGGAGATTGAAGCCTGCCCCCATTGGCATCGGTGGACACCTGGTAATCTGTTGTCGGGCTTCTCGGGGTAATATAGGTTTGGAGCCCTGGTTTGTGATCACGCTCATACAGTGCACATATATCTACGAAGCGGAAGGGTCTGAGCCGACTTCGGACTAAAACACTACTTCTGCAAAAGTCTGCTGGCAAGATTCTGCTGGCAAACTCAACTCAACAGGCACACAGAGTCTTAAGGTATTTACTTCTCCCATCGCTCCCTCCCACCCGCCTGCTCACTTTTTAAAAACTACCTCCTTTGTTCAAAATGGCTGGGGCCATAAAACTGTAGGAATAAATCTCCCCCCCCCTACCTCTGATGTCCACGAGGCTCCTCAGCTTAACTCCCCCACACAGAGATAAGAATTCCTCCCAGCTAGACTGAGCATGGCTTGCTCAAATAGAAAGAGAAATTCCTTCCTTAAGCTGAAAGTAATAGCAGCAGACAGAGGACTAATATCTCTATGCCCCCTGCCTGCATGACTGTGAATGGAAACTGCTCCTCCCTGCTATCTATGTAGCAGCAATAAACAGAGGACTACTGTCTATATCTCACCTATTTGGCGGCCATTTTAGACCAGTCTCCCTTGTGGGCGGCCATCCTGGACTAGTCATTCTCATCACTATCTGAACACACACTAAGAACTTTGTCATTTTCGACTAATCCCAACTACAGAATACTTTGCTCAGTGATGTATCTACACCCTCTTGGGAAAGAATGCCTGCCTATTATTGCAATATTATATTTCTACCTATACTCTGAACATCTGTACTGCACAGATTGCTACCTCATTTATGAATGACTGTTCTGCCTATTATTGGATTTTTACACCTCTACCTGTACTTTGAACAATTGTAATGCACAGATTGCTACCTCATATACCTTTTAGTGCAGTATTATACTTCTACCTGTATTTGAACACTGGTAATGCACAGACTACTACCTCAGATACCTTGGTTCCTAACGAATGCCATTTCTGATTTTTGACTTTTGATTCATGTACACTACTGTCTTCACCTGTGTTCTGCTCTTATAGTCGTTCCTATTCTGTACATTTCCGCAACCTGCACCCATCCCCGCTTTCCTCTCCTGTATTGCACCGATTGCTATCTCATATATCACATACTTCTTCTGTATTCCGCACTATTCTACACAGTGCTGCAACCTGCATCCATTCTCATTCTTCTCTCCTGTAATGCACCGATTGCTACCTCATATATGTCTGGCTGCTCTCTAGGGCCACGTCTACCTGTATTTTGAACATTTGTAACACACAGATTGCTACCTCATATATTCTGACTGCTCTCTAGTGTCACTCCTACCTGTATTTGAACAATGGTATTGCACAGATTGCTACCTCATTTTTCTTGGTTGCTAATTAATGTCACTTTGATTTGTGATTTATGACTCATGTAAATGGCTGTTTGCATTTGTATCCTGCCCTTATATACTATCAGTATTATACCTACACTTACACCTTGTACTTTGGTTGCTAATTAATGACACATTGATTTGTTATTTTGATTCATGTAAATTGCTGTTTGCATTTATACCCTGCCCTTATATACTATCTGTATTATACCTACACTTATACCGTGTACTCTGTAATTTACCGTATGTATTTGCTCTATTGCACATTCTTATATCCTAGTGATGCTGGTTGATCACTAGTGCCACTTTTGTAATTTATAACTTACTACTGTGTAACCTACTGTATGCATTTGTTTTTCTGCACATGTGTCCCACTATAGTGCATTAGCGCATTCCCCCCATACCCACCTAATCCATCACCGCAACATGGATCCTATCGGCAAACACACATACAAAATCAACTACCCACCATCACTTACCAAAAAAGCCGCCAAACGCTTTAAACACAACTTCCTTAGGTCACACCCTGAAACTCCCTTTGTTGGCACTTACTTCTCACCGGTCAATGGATCCCTGAACACTGATCTCATCTTCCACACGACACGCAGAGCTCAATGGAGAAAAGCGTTCCTCATCTTACTCACCATCTCCTCCACCAGAAAATCCGCTCATAGCCTAACTCTCTCCATCACACCATCCCTAGTCTTCCCAGGCAGAGCCACCATCACTATTTACAATAACGGGGTTGTCCTAGCACAAGCTACAGACAGGAACCTGGAACTGCTAGACAACTTGTTCCCCACTTTCAAAGAACACCTCTCCAATTCACAGACCAACACTCATATCTCCTCCAGTCCCACCAACCATGACCTCACAGCTACATACTCCTCAATCAGGGGCACACCTACCACCCCTGACCTACCATCCCCCACCCACAACACCACTATCCCAATTCAGCTCTCAAGCACATACACAGATCGCTCCCCCTCAAACACCACTCACACCCCCGCCCCTTCTACCAACTCGCGGACCCCCACACATGCCTTCAACACTCCTATCACACCTACAGCGAGCATTAACACCCCGCTCATTGCTGACAGCACAGCTCCCACCCTTAACACACCTAACTTAATCCAGCACCAGAATGACACGCACTCCGACAAATCCCCCCCTTCATCCCCCCATTCTGAATCCCCATTACCCTCTAACCAACTACGCAGAACATACCTCCTCTCTTAAGTTAACTCCCCCTCCCCTCAACAGGATCATCTCCAATGCCGCTTCCCCTCCTACTCTCAGCCCCCACTATCCTCCCTGCACCCCCACCACGGCTATCAGTCTCCCAGACTACACCTTGACCCCCCCACCTACCACCAATGCCCTCACTCATACCACCAACGTCCTCCCTACCTCATCCACACCCCTACCACCCAAAAGCTATCGCCTCCCTAACTCCCTCCCGCACACCAACACAACGCAGACCTGCTCGAACACCAGCCCTCTCCCCCACCTGCACACGAATTCCCTTGTCAGCCAATCACCCCTGACTGCCACCTCCACCCCCACCACGTCCCCCACGATGGACTACATCATGGCCACCCTCTCTCAGATCAAAGAAGACATACACACCATCAAAGAACTACTCTCTATACACCCTATACACCCCTCACCCACCTCAACATTCCCTCCCAACTTGTCCCCTACTCCGCCGGCTGACTCCCTCACTCAACACGCCCCACCCCGGGCGTCAATCCCTGCTCATAGGCGCAGCAACTGCCCTCGGCCCCCGCATCACCCCTGCAACGTCTCACGCAACTACACCTCCCCGCCTAACTTGTCCCCCACCCTTCCGACTAACTCTCTCACTCAGCTATCCCCCAATGTGACCTCAATCCCAGGTCGTAATCGCAACAACCACCCTCGTCGCACCCACAACTCTTCTTCTGACCTAGACACACTCACACTTCTCCGCTCCTATGTCCCAGCCCCCCAGACTAACACAACTACCCCACACCTCAACATTCCCACGATACACTCAAATCCCCTTAGACCGCCCACACAAAACAGCAGATTCTCCATCCCCAATAACCTTAGAAAAGTCCCCCTCTCTCTAGAACCATCTACCACCCTCAACACACCCCGTCTCAAATGCACTCTTCTCAACTGCAGATCAGCCAAGAAACATTCCGCCGCCATTGCTGACCTCCTCTTATCGCGGGACCTTGACCTAATCATCCTGACTGAAACTTGGCTAACTGAATCTTCGACACCTATAATGGACATCTTGGTTCCTCCCGACTACCACATTATCAGGCTCGACAGGACAGGCAAAATAGGTGGTGGAATCGCATGCATCTACAGGAACAACCTCTCTGTTCAGAAAGTCAATTCCACCTCCCTACCATCCCCAACATCCTGGGAATACATCTGCCTTGACATTTTGAGTGAGGGCAAACCGATATGCTCGCTTCACAGCATTTACCACCCACCCAGGGACAACTTCACCTTTTCCCAAGAAATAATGGAGTTGATCTCAACCAATTCCGGACAGCAACTCACCCAAATATATCTTGGTGACTTCAACCTCCACTGGAACGATCGCAACGACGCAGTGGTAAATAGTCTTAAAAATGTCCTCGATGCCCTTAACCTCACCCAAATATGCAACAGCCCGACCCACGAGAAAGGTTCTACCCTCGAACTGATCATCTCCAAAGAGGACTCTATCCAACTCGAGTCCATCCAACCCTGTGACTGGTCAGATCATCATATTGTCACATTTTTTATCAATGAAAAAGTCAAAGTTAACCCGGCTCAACTCTCCAAGCCCAAAATCTGGAAAAGAGACTCGAAAAAGCTCAACCCAGGCTCTTTGCCCCCTAACAGTTGCAACCTCCTACTGCCACCGACAGACGCTACAGACGTCCAAACTCTGACTGACCACTATCTCAACGCTATGACCTCTATAATTAATGAGGCTGCACCTATGGAGCTGAAAAGAGTCTCTACTAAAATTTCCAAACCATGGTACGACGGGAGTCTCAATGAGGATAGACGAGACATGCGAATGGCAGAGCGTACCTGGAGATCAGCTCCCTCTGCAATGCACCTAAAAGAGCTGAAGCAAAAGAGAAATGCCTACTTCAGGAAAATAAAACGCTCAAAATCAGACTTCTTCAGCCTCCAACTTGACCAAGCAAAAAACCGCCCGAGAAAACTGTTTGAGCTAATCAGAACACAATCCAAGGAACAACCCCAACCGCTCAACACTAGGCGTGAGGCACCCTCCGGTGAAGACTTCGCTGCTTTCTTTATCCAAAAAACTGACAAAATAAAAAGCGATCTCCTCATTGACGCAAGCCTCTACTCCAAACCCCAATGCCTAGCACCCACTGAACCAAAAAACAATGCTACATGGTCAACCTTCAGCACATACTCGGAAGAAGAAATTGGCAAACTACTCAGCACCTTGAAACCATCCAATCACCTCACGGACCCCCTCCCTGCCTTCGCAGTAAAAGACTTTACCCCTTTGCTTCTCCCTCTCTGGACTAAAATTATAAACAGCTCTCTCCAACAAGGAAGCATTCCTGACTCCCTCAAAGTTGGTCAGGTCACACCTCTACTAAAGAAACCTACAGCCGACCCCTCTGATCTCAACAATTACCGTCCCATCACCAATATTCCTACTCTCGCCAAACTGTTGGAAAAATGCGCACAACTACAATTGACTAAACACATTGAGCAATTTGATCTCCTCAACACCCACCAGTCAGGCTTCCGAGCAGGACACAGCACAGAAACTGCTATGACTCACATAATTGACGACGCACTTCAAATGCTAGACCAAAACGACACCTGCCTCCTCATCCTTCTAGATCTCTCTTCAGCATTCGACACCGTTAAACATGAGAAGCTACTAGAACTACTAAACACAAGAATGGGTTTATCTGGAACTGTTCTTAAGTGGTTCACTTCCTTTCTTCACAACAGGTCGCAGAAATTCAAGAGCAACAACATGATGTCCTCGCCAATACCTGTAACGCTAGGCGTCCCCCAAGGATCCTCCCTATCCCCAACTTTGTTCAACCTAGTCATGGAACCTCTCACCTCCTTGCTACAAGCATCCAACGTAAACTTTCACATGTACGCCGATGACACTCAGCTATATCTCAAGTTACAATCCCCCAAAGACATCTTGCGTCTGAACTCAATGATCAGAAGCACCCAATCCTGGCTGGCTGATAACCACCTCAAACTCAACGCTATGAAGACTGAGTTCCTTCTGATCTCACCTCCCACGAAAATCTCTACCACACAAACATGGCTTAAGCACCTAACAGCACTCAACGTCCAACCGACCTTAGTGGATTCAGCAAAATCTTTAGACATAACACTCGACACTAACCTCAACACGCAGCAACATATCAGCAAGGCAACAAAGGGAGCGAACTTCCAGATCAATACTCTGAGGAAACTTAAACCCTTCCTCCCAGCCAAAGACTTCCAAACAGCAGTACAAGCGCTAGTCATCCCACGTATTGAATACGGCAGTACCGCCCTCTGCGGACTCCCCCTAACTTCTACCGCACCACTAAGAGCTTCTCTGAATGCTGCAGCGAGACTCATCACTGGGTCAAAAAAGCACTCCCATATTACCCCTGACTTGAAATCCCTGAATTGGCTGCCTTTTGAAGCCAGAATACAGTTGAAAATCGCCTGCATGACACACAAGGCGGTACACCTAAACTCACCCGGCTACCTCGCTCAGAAACTGACAATATCTGGGGGAATTAGAAACACGAGAGGCACAAAAAATCTTCTGCTGAAACCTCGAAGATTCCGGAAGGAAAAAACATACAAGCGCTCCTTCTCAGGATTGGCGCCTAGGATTTGGAACTCACTCCCTCCCGAAACCAGGCTTATCCCTTCCACTACACTCTTTAAAAAAGAAGTAAAAGCTATCCTCATGGCTAAATACACTTGATCTATTATCTCGAACTCTGTTAACACCCCGCACCGATCTGTACTACATGCTTGACCCATGAGTTGTCTTATTACTCAAGTGATGGGCTGTGCAGCCACCTACTTGTACTGTGTGATCTATTGATTTATTGTTTGACTATGTTCCCTCATGTACTCCTCTATGTAAAGCGCTCTGATATCTGTGAAGATCTTGTTCGCGCTATATAAAACTTTGAAAATAAATAAATAAATAAATCCTATTTTTATATTTCAGTGGACAGGATATCCATCACCGTTGTGAGGGTGTAACCCATCCGCCAAGATCTAAATCAGGCTATTAGTCTTTTATATCGGAACAGACCAATACGCATAGAAAAGGTTGTATTGTACCTGCAATTCTCCTCGAGTTCCAACTGACGAGAGAAGACCTTTGCACCATTCAATTGTGTTATAATTTTGTCATGTCCGTAATGTCCGGACCTGGATGTCGCTCTCTTTCACTTGCCTTGTTGGTGTGATGCATATCAACACAGATGCTGTATTAAAAAGATAGTCCTTTTTAAGTACTGCACTCTGCCACCCCAGTTCAGACATGGCCATATGCAAATCAGTCTGACCCTGTGCCTCATGGGAACAGTCCAGCCCGAATTGCCAAGCCAAGCCTTCCCTGGACCGGAAACAAGCTTCCTAGGACCGGTTTCTGGCATTCCAGCCGTCTTCAGCCAGGGTTGCTTGAATCTAGTGGCAAAGTGAGCAAGGACTCACGTCTGAGCATACCCTGCCAACTTATGCCAAACAAAGCGGTACAAAAGGGAGTGGTGATGGACGGAGCATCTGAACCAATCAAACACTCACACTCAGTCAACAGATCTGGGTTTAATCCATCACCGTTCTTTAGCCCACTCTGCCACCCCAGTTCAGACATGGCCATATGCAAATCAGTTTGACCCTGTGCCTCATGGGAACAGTCCAGCCCGAACTGCAAAGCCATGCCTTCCCTGGACCGGAAACAAGCTTCCGAGGACCGGTTTCTGGCATTACAGCCGTCTTCAGCCCGGCTTGCTTGAATCCAGTGGCAAAGTGAGCAAGGGACTCACGTCTGAGCATACCCTGCCAACTTATGCCAAACAAAGCGGTACAAAAGGGAGTGGTGATGGACGGAGCATCTGAACCAATCAAACACTCACACCCAGTCAAAAGATCTGGGTTTGACCCATCACCGTTCTTTAGCCCACTCTGCCACCCCAGTCCAGACATGGCTATATGCAAATCAGTCTGACCCTGTGCCTCATGGGAACAGTCCAGCCCGAACTGCCGAGCCATGCCTACCCTGGACTGGAATCAAGCTTCCTAGGACCGGTTTCTGGCATTCCAGCCGTCTTCAGCCAGGCTGAAGACTACCACTATGAGAGAAACCCATTGAGTTGGACCAGTGGCACGCTCAATGATATTATGTTTGAGTAATGATTCAAGTTCTTTTTCAACAGCTTCCTGTAAATGAAATGCAATTTGTTTGTGTCTTTGAGCAACAGGACGGACATCCTCATTAATGTGTTATTGTATTTTCATAGTCTTGAGTTTTCCTAACCCATGAAACAACGAGGGGAAGTGTTATGTTATGTTGTGTTATAGCTTTTTTTATAGCGTGCACATCTAATCAAAGAGTGTCCCGTGCGAGCCCAGGGCGGAAATGGAGACAAAAGAAAAGACAGCTTCATAGAATACAAAACTTAATTAAAGAGAAAAGTCTTGAGTCAGTTGCTAAAGATTTTGGGATCCTGAATGCGGTGTAGGTCAAGAGGGATTTGGTTCCAGGCCACCGCCGCCGTGTAGGCAAGCTAGCTGCCACCTACCCTTTTAAGGTTTAAGGCAGAACCTGGGGATGCAGGCCATCAGCATTGTGGAAGAGCGAAGCTGCCTAGTAGGAGCATAGAACTGAAAGCGTTTCCTTAAGTACACCAGGCCGCGCCTATAAACGGCAGCATGTACCATTACCAGGGTCTTAAATTTGACCCGTACTTTCACCGGTAACCAATGCAGGTTGCAAAGGTGCTGCCGAACGCTGACCCTCTTAAGGAGGTTGAGAAATGTTCTGGCCGTTGCATTTTGAACTACCTGCAGTTTGTCCAGAAGATAGCCAGACAGACCAATATACAAAGCATTGGCATAGGCAATGCGAGAGGTAATGAGTGCTCGAATTATAGTTTCATCTAGCGGATAGGGGAGCAGAGGTAGAAACTTTTTTAGTGCTTTCAAAGCACATTCTAGTCAGCTTGTTGATCTGCGGGCCAAAACTCAACTTTCCATCAAACCAGATCTCTAGGTTCTTAACTGGTTGACCCAGAGGAATAAGCCGTGGAGACTCATCTGACCAGAAGGAGTGCCAGTACTGAAGAAAGAAGTTACCGAAGAAGAGAGTCTCGGTTTCATTCTCATTACATTTGAGCCGGGCAGAAGTGAGCCAGTCAAATACTGCAGTCAGACAGGTTTTGTCATGTGAAGAGGACGTCTCATTTTTCTTCACAGTGAAAAGAAGCTGCATGTCATCAGCGTAGGCGATGACTTTGGCACCCAAGTCTCCTGCCATCCAGATGAGGGGAGACATCTAAATATTGAGCAGAAGGGGGCTCAGGGCCAGTCGTGGCTGTGAAGACTCGTGGGTGGGGGTTCACGCGGGGCCAGATGGGGTTAAATAATATTTTTAAAAAGCAGTCATTTCCAGGGTCTACGATGTCGCGCCTCCTGGCTGGGTTCTGTTTTCCTGTTCTCCTGCCGAACAGGAAGCAGGCAGGCTCCCTACCCTCCCCTCATTAATCTCAATGCTGCAATGGCGGAGTTGTGATTGTTGGTTATGGCGCCCAGCCGGGCACCTATGGGGAGACCATTTTCTCCATGTAGGCTGCATACACCCTTCATGGAGAAAAGGGGGAGTGCGCATGAACAGTCAGGGACTGCAACATTGGGCAAGCCACTCCTCCCCGACACACCCACCGGCCGCCCGCCCCCAACAAGGCATACCCTTCTGCTTTCTCACAGTGCTAGAAGCAGAAACATAAAATGATAGTTTTACCATTTTATGTTTCTGCTTCTCGCACTGCGAGAAAGCAGTTGGGCGACGCTCCTCCGCCCTAATGGAGGAGCCACCCCTGCTCAGGACTGACCCATGTGGAACCCCGGTTAACAGATTGGGAGGGTTAGTCATAAAGGGGGGAATCCAGACTTGTTGAGTTCTGCCCTCAAGGAAAGATTTCAACCACTTCCATGCCGAACCTGTTATGCCAATCTTCTGAAGACGAGACAGGCACAAGGCGTGTGGCACAGTGTCAACAGGATTACTATTTTGTGATGAACATTCATATTATAGTTCACTGATATCAGTCCCATATCAGCAGTTGTGCTGAAGCTGAGTAAACAGGCATTTGATGTCGTACCTTGAGGTTATGAATGGGTGCTTGTACTTTTGTTTTCTTGTGTTTCATCATTGCTTCAAATGAACCTTGACTTTTTAATGGCGTCGAAGCAGCCCTTGAATACACTTTAGTTTTCAATTGCGTAAGTCGTGGCAATGGAGATGGTTCATTGTATTTCTCCTCAGGCATGATGTTTATCGACGCACCACTGGCGATGAAAAAAGTTATTAAGCAACAATTTACGTTTAGTATAATCTTCATACAATGTTTGTATGACCTTGGTGCTTTTTCATGTCGACTTTTCTTTGACTTGTATTTTTCTTCACATGCGAACTGTCTAACATGTGTATGTTTTTCTGACATAAACAACAACATTACACAACCATTTCCTTCACTTTAACTTGATATAGATACTGAAGAATTTTATGACAATGACTTAGATGACAATCGACTTCATTTGGTGTTGATTTGCGTCAACTTGTTTTGTTGCTTGCCTTGTGGGTTTCCCTTCGAACGTCGCTTATGGCACATTCGGGTGGCCATTTTGTCTTCGCACCATGACACACTTACTTTTTGCTTCGCATTGTAATCCATTACAAAACGGTTCTCCTTCCCACAACATTTGCAGATCTGTTCAGTGGCGGGACATTTACCTTTATGTGGGAACGAAAATCCACACCTGAAACACAACTTCTTTTTCCATGGAGTCTTCACTTTGTGTCCTTCAGCCTTGGGCTTTTTCTAACTTCTCATGTTCATGACTGACTCACTCGCGGCACCTCTAACACATCATCGACATCATCCGCAACTCACCTCCAGGATCAGGGCAGCCCAGCTGCATTGAGGAGACCCACCCACTACCCTGACCACCCAGCAGGGGGTACCCACAACCCCGGCAGTCTCCCAAGACCCCCAGGAACTAACCATGGCCTTCCAAAGACATGTGCTGGAGGGACAGAGGGAGACGACTGAGCAGGTGCGGTGGTGTTCAGCCTCATGGCTACCAAACTGGACGCCATCCATGGGTGCCTAGGTCCCATCAGGGACCGGCTTCAGTCCTTAACGGACACCCATGGCCTGCTCCATGGTCTCCAACGAGCGCTGACTGACAACGCTGGAGTCATGACGCAGAGTGATGAACACCTGTCCGCTCAGACTGGCTCCAGCGATTCCAGCCGTGAGCTGGCACACATGCAGAGGCTCATGGTGGACATGGTGCGGATAGAGGCGGAAAGGATGGCAACCACCGCTGCACATCAGCAAAAGGTAGCTGGGATCTACCATGCCCTGCAGATCATCATCATGGCATTGCTGCCACAAGGCGTGGTGCTGATGAATGCTACTGCCCCCACACCATCCAAATCTCCGCCCCCTGGTGTGTCAGTGCCTCACAGTGCAGCAGGCGTATCCATTCCGGCACCTGATCTATCACTGCCACACAGTGCGGCCGACAATCCTCCTCCGGCACCTGATGTGTCAGTGGCCCACAGTGCCGCAGCTGGTACTGCAACACCCACAGGTGGGGCAGAGCCCACATCCGAGGACGTGGATGGGATTGTGTTCAGAAGGAGGCACTAGCGTTCATTTCCGCCACCTGGCCTGTTTCTGCTTGGTGCCGCACATGGCCCCATGACCTTCCACTGACCCCCGATACGCTCCGCTGCACTCACCTTGGACCACGACATGGACTGCCATATCCTTTTTGATGACCAATGACACGGCGACCGGACTGCGGACTGTACCCTTCCTTTTCCACAGTACTTGTCATCCCCGGATGGACTCTGACTGGCCCCCCACGGGCCCATATTGGGTAGTGTGCTTGGCATGGCCCTGTACCGCTCCAGCTACAAAACTCCACTGATGTGCAATAAACATCCAGTAACACACTGCTGTGTCATGTCTTTCATCATTCATGTATGAATGTGTGGATGAATGTAGGGACTGTGATTTCCCTTACGTCAATGATGCTCCTCTAGTGGGATGCCAGTCACAGTGTGCCTCATTGCCTATTGTGTTCCAGGTGTTGTGGACACTACAACAGGGACACACGCATTAGTCACTTCCTAGTCCGGACATGGACTGAACCACGCCCAGAGTCCCCAAGTCATTTTTGCAAGATCTACTCTGGTCAGGCGTACGCCAGGCCAAACCACTCCGCTTATGCTCCGAGGGGGGCCCACATAGCTACCTGTCGCAGGCATACTCGCTGGTGGTGTGTCTAGGAGAGTAGGATCTGCTTCTTATAGTTACCCCCACTTTTTGCTGATGTTTCACTGTTTTTCGACGTTAGTCTGGCTGGAGCCCTGCTAACCAGAACCCCAGACTAGCTGCTTCCTCTCTCTAAATTGATTACCAGTACTTTAGGTACACTCCAGATTGGATTCTGGGGTACCCTTATAAGTCCCTAGTATATGGTATACTATGTACCTAGGGCATAGGTACCCCAGAGGCCTACCAGGGGCTGAAGCATGTAGTATGCCACCTCTGGGAAGCCTTCCAAAATGACACCACAGGTCTGCTACTGCAGCCTGGGGGAGGTGGTGCATGCACCCCTTACTGAGATTTAGGTTCACTATATCTCTCCATATCACTTCACCTGTAAATCTATCAGTCACCCCTATGGCCGGCCTTAACAATCCTGAAGGCAGGGTAATGGGTGTCATGTGAGAGGGTGCCCATGCATGAGCAGAGCCCCTCTGCAGCTTTCGGAACCCTTTCGGTAAATGCTAACTATGGGATGGCTGCATGGAAACATGTCATGTTTGGTGGTCAAATACCTTTGAATCATACCCCCACACCAGTAACTGGCCTGGGAGTATGATCCCACCCTTCTAGAGGGAGATACACGACAGCACAGGTGTACCCGGTACAAGCCTAACAGACCCTGGCATCACAAAATGGATGCTGCCAGCCACAGACACAAGTCTGCCCTCCTGCTGCTGGATGTAACTCCTGCAGGGGAGGCCTGGACAATAGGTTTCCTGTCACAGGGAGGTGTAACCTCCTCCCAGACAGGCTTTAGTGTATTGGGGCTGGGTGGGTGCACTCCAAGAGTGCTTTGAAGTCTGCACTGGGGGCACATTTGGTGTCCCTGTGCATAGTCCAGCTCAAACCGGTTGCAGGGGCTACCAGCCCCTGCTCTGGTGTGAAACTGGACAAAGGAAATAGATGTAGCCACCCCTCTTTCCTGACCCTCCCATAGGTGGGTCCCTAGAGTTTGGGTATAATATAGGAACCCCTGGCTACAGGACTTTAGATTTACCTGGACGAAACTCTGATGCATAATCCTGGAACTTCGACAATCTACAAGGCGCTAGATGACTGAAGAATCTCCCTTGGAGTAGAGGAGTTACTCCCTGCTAGGCAGGCACCTAAGACGCATCTGACCAGTTTTCATCTCCGAAGCTCCCGCTGGACTCCAAAGAATTTTGCAACACAGGAGTGGGTTTCCGTGGTCTCTGAGGTCGATCTGTGCACTTAGCAATTCTGAGGCCCGTATCCCACATGGAAGACCGTGCAACCCAAACCCCTGGACACCGCGACCATTTGCAGAAGCATCAGCTTCGAGGCCACCTTGGAAGCTGAGATTTGGATTACTTATAGCCCTGACCCCAAGCAGCATTTTCTCCGAAGATTGCCAGCCTACACTCCACGAGTGTTCCGTGAACTGGCCCTTTGTGTTTTCTCTCGAGGTCCCTACACGGTCCCTAGTCCGTCGACTGGTGGGTCCCTGTGAAGGCAACTTTAACTCTGATTGGGCTTACCTGGTTGCTCCAGGCGTGCCCTGACTCTCCACCACTTGGGGAGTCCCCCGGACCTTGCTGGTCTGCATCTTTTCCCATCCTGTGTGGGTTGCTGTTGCCAAGGCTTGTTGTGTTAAATCCGAGCACTGACACCGCAGCACTCGACATCCTTCGTGGGACAGCTGGAATCCAGCTCCTCGTTGGCATCAACACCTCCTGGTCCTCATGGCTTAACCTCTTCATCCCTGTAACACTGACATCTGTGGGCATTCGCCTGTCGTGCCCGTGGTCACTGGCAAAACTCTGTCCCCTCTGCTTTCAGGTTCTTCACATCTTCGATCCAGGCTTGGATCAGATCGGACACTTTTCTTCTCCACAGCAGCAGCCCTTTGCAGCAGATCGCCATTGAAATCAACGCCGATTCCCGACACCATTTGACACCTATGCACCCGGCTTCCCTGGGTGAGGTAACTCAAGTACTATGGTGCTCCCATGGGTGTTGGCCCTAGAACCCCCTAAGTTTAAAGGGGTTTGCTCAAAGTCCTCTCCTAAGTGTCCTGCGACTTTAAAATTCCAACCGTGACTTTCCCCATAGAAGCTAACGGAGCTCGCTGCTGTGTTCTCACACTGCACACGTCCCGGGTGGGTCCCCTGTGTCACTACCAGATCATCCGAAAAGACCGCATCAACCAAACAGGAGGAGGCATCGCCATCGTCCATAAGAATACCATCCGCATCACAACCAGTTCCGACGATGACCTCGCAGTCGCCGAACACCTTCACTTCCAGATCCACACCTACCCCAAGACCACACTCAGAGGCACCCTCATCTACAGGCCACCAGGACCCCGCACACAATTCAGCGAAGACATCACTGAATTCATCAGCCTACACGCTCTCCCCTCCGAGGACTACATTCTACTGGGAGGCCTCAACTTCCACCTGGAAAAGAACAACGACAGCAACACCACCACCCTTCTGGACGACCTCGCCAATCTTGGACTCAAACAACTGGTAGACACCCCCACCCACTACGCCGGACACACGCTCGACCCAATCTTCACCTCCAGCAAGCACATTTCCTTCAATCACACCACAGCTCCCCATTGGACGGACCACAGCTGCGTTCACTTCAACTACAAAAAGACCACGACCCACAACCACCCACAACCAATTCCCCGAAGAAACTGGAACAAAATTACCACCGACCAGCTCCTCACATCGCTTCACCAAAACCCTCCTGCCAAATCATCGGACCCAAACCAAGCAGCCACGTACCTCACACAATGGATCACCCACAGCGCCGACGTACTAGCACCCTTGAAAAACCATCAAATCAAGCGAGGTAGCAAAAAAGCCCCCTGGTTCAACGATGACCTTAAGAAATCCAAGAAGTTCTGTCGCACCCTCGAAAAAGCCTGGAGAAAAAACCCAACCACTGACAACTTGACCACCTTCAAGAACGTCACCCGCAAACACCACCAACTGATCCGATCCACCAAGAAATCAGCATTCAAGGATCGACTTAACAACAACTCCCACAACAGCAAGGAACTATTCAACATCGTCAAAGAATTTACCAACCCCACCGCCGGCACCAACGACATCACTCCCTCCCAAGAACTCTGAGACTCCCTCGCCTCATTCTTCCACAACAAAATCGCCGACATACATAACAGCTTTGAAAACCAGTCCGGAGACCAGTCCACTCCACCCACCTCCGAACCAAAACCCCCCTCCCACAACCTTTGCGCCTGGAACCCAATCACCACTGAAGACATTATCCGCCTGATGAACTCCATCCACTCAGGATCACCAACCGACCCTTGTCCCCACCACATCTTCAACAAAGCAGACTCCACTATCGCACCCCATCTCCGAGATGTCATCAACTGCTCCCTCAACTCCGCTTCCTTCCCGGAAAGCTGGAAACATGTCGAACTCAGCGCCCTTCTGAAGAAACCCACAGCAGACCCCACTGAACTGAAGAACTACCGCCCCATCTCGCTCCTCCCATTCCCTGCCAAAGTCATTGAAAAAGTCGTCAACAGACAGCTCGCCGCCTTTCTCGAATCCAACAAATCTCTCGACCCCTCACAGTCCGGCTTCCGAGCCAAACACAGCACCGAAACCGCCCCCATCGCAGCAACAGACGACACTCGAACACTACTGGACAAAGGAGAGACAGTTGCCCTCATCCTACTTGACCTCTCTGCAGCCTTTGACACAGTCTGTCACAGCACCCTCATACAACGCCTCAGCAACATCGGAATACAAGGAAAAGCATTGGACTGGATCATCTCGTTCCTCGCCGGAAGAACCCAGAGAGTCCGCCTCCCCCTTTTAGATCAGAGGCCACCGAAGTCATCTGCGGTGTACCACAAGGATCGTCACTCAGTCCCACCCTCTTCAACGTGTACATGAGCCCCCTCGCATCCATCGCGCGCCAACACAACCTCAACATTATCTCCTACGCAGACGACACCCAGCTAATCCTCTCCCTCACCAAAGACCCAAACACCGCCAAAACCAACTTACGCGAAGGAATGAAAGAAGTAGCCGAGTGGATGAAGAACAGCCGTTTAAAACTGAACTCGGACAAAACGGAAGTCCTCATCTTAGGTTCATCCCCCTCTGCCTGGGACGACTCATGGTGGCCACCGGCCCTGGGAACCGCACCCATACCTACGGACCACGCGCGTAACCTGGGCTTCATCCTGGACTCCTCCCTCTCGATGACCAGACAAGTCAACGCCGTCACATCATCATGCTTCAACATCCTACGCATGCTCAAAAAAATCTTCCGTTGGATCCCCACCGAAACAAGAAAGACAGTTACCCACGCACTGGTCACAAGCCGACTAGATTACGGAAATACCCTTTACGCCGGAACCACAGCCAAACTACAGAAAAAACTCCAACGCATCCAAAACGCCTCAGCCAGACTCATACTCGACATCCCCCGCCAAGCTCACATTTCCGGTCACCTGAAAGACCTCCACTGGCTCCCCGTCAACAAAAGAATAACGTTCCGTCTCCTCACCCACGTACACACAACCCTCTACGACCTAGGACCCGAATGCCTCAACACGCGCCTGTCCTTTTACACCCCCACCCGCCAACTACGATCGTCCAATCAAGCCCTCGCCGCAATTCCGCGCATCCATAGATCCACCATGGGGGGAAGATCCTTCTCCTACTTAGCGGCCAAAACCTGGAATTCTCTCCCCACCCACCTCCGCCTTACACAGAACCACCTCTCCTTCAGAAACCAACTAAAAACCTGGATATTCGATAAGTAAAGTACCACCCTCCCTTAAGCGCCTTGAGACCCTCTGGGTGAGTAGTGCGCTATACAAATATTGAACTTGAACTTACCTTGGGTGGTTCCTTGGGGTCCCAGCGATTCTACAGGCTCAAGGCCCTGTGTCTAGTCAAGTTGTGGTTCTTATACCACTTTCTTAATATATGGTTTGGTCCCCCCCTGGGGCCCATTGTAAATTGTGCTATTTACTGTCGTTTTAGAACTGTATTATTGTGTATCTTGGACTCTAATCTCATAAAGAGATTAGTAGTGAGTGTTTAGAAATAAATAAATATATTTTATATATACTTTGTGTGGTTCTCCTTTTATTTAGTGATTCAAGAGGTTATATTCTGGTAAACCAAGCTGCTTTACACTCCTTCAAGACTTAGCCTAAAGGCTGCTCTCCATAACTACCACTAGGATAGCTTTCAATAAAGATTGTCTTTAAACCTATCATCAAAAGACAAAAAATGACCCCGCACCAGAGTACACAAGTATATGATATATGTCAATATTTAATGTGTGAAATTTTCAAAACACAACACAGTTCAACTTTCGATGACTTCCCAAAGATAAGCAATTCCAAGAACTTGATTGAAGGTTTGTTTCGTTCTTTATTATTAAAAAAGTCATTAAAACAATTACAAAATTGCCTGCCGCCAACGCGTTTCATCCCTCATGGGACTTCTTCAGGGCTAGAAGCAATTAATAAAAAACACACAATATATTACAAATATATACAAATTTGATTGCTATAAAAACACTGTAAAGAACTCAATAGTTACATAATCTATTTAGTATTAGAGACAAATACCAATATTGCTAATCATGTATTATCATTATTCCAAATTCCAGTATACAAACTTGGGAAGCCACATGCATTGTTGTTACTATTATAAGGCACAAACAGAAATAAGGTATCCTAAATATGAGCACATGCGGGAGGAGACATATTTATGGATATCCTATTTAGCATACTTCATATTATAGTTCTCTTAGTTCGTTATGTCACATATGATGGGAACTCATTTTGCTTAAAAGTAAAGTATCAATATTTCCAATTCATAGTCAAATATATATTAAAATCACATTAACAAAACACAAATTAATTGCGATCTGAGAGAGCATACTGGTTAATTATTTTAACATAATCTTAGTTGAATCAGAATTAGGCCGATGATATGTCATACCTTGATTGTCATATTCTGACAAATCGTCACATCAACCTTCCTTATAGTAACTGCACTGATGGGATCATATATCTATAAATAAACATTTACACAGTCATTAAAACAGTATCATGAATATAGTCACTCAGAACCAATTTGTTGATACCAATTTAACAATTTCCTAATTACTAAGTCATAAAGCCTGATCCCATATTCCCTATTTTAATAATAAGTGAAAAGTTTATATGTCGATGGACTCTGATTGACAAGGTCTACTTGCAACATATCATTAATGCATTTCGGGAATAGCATATATTCCAATTCATAGTTGAATATCTCCAGCAATAATATGACACTTCTCATGTGAGCAAAACAGTCCCCCTAGGACGGGACTATATTTCTCTAAATGGTGGTCTAGGAATGTTCTTCATTAATACATTACGGCAAACAATATATTACCCAATGCTCTCTCATGCTTTCTATATTAATAAAGAATCCCTGGACTAGAGTTCTGGTGAAATTTGCCAAAAAATAAGATGTATTCGTACTCTGATTGGGGTCTTCTTATTGCTGCCTACTAGCTCAAGGCAAGACCCTATCATATATTCGGTGGAAAAACATATATATAGATGCAATCATATTGTGTTATTGGCAGTACTGAAATGACCATTCGTCTAGGGCCACATTCCTGACCTATTCAACCCTCCACTCCACAATACATTTACTGATGATGCAACTCACATAGCATATTGAAACACTTACTATTCGCAAAGTATCTCAACTCTTAAGCAGAGGCTTCAATCTGTTTGACACAGGGGATGTCCCTCCCGATCAAATTGTAATATGCTTGGCTTTTGACCATGGTACGGTCCAATAGTAAAATTCTAAACAAAAATACATACATGACAATGTGTAAGGAATAGGCATGACGATCAAAGAAAAGAAATCAGACAAAGTCTACACCAGACCCCCTCCTAGGTAATTCTCCCACAATGGTGATATTAAATACTGCTGCAAAGTATCACAAGAAGTGTACCCCAGGAATACATCTGTAAAACTGACGAGCATCACCACTTTTATCTGTCCTGAGTTTCTGCACGCACATACCAATATTACCAATGCATAGTTTCCATAGGCGTATGTGCTGTTTTTATAAAATCAAGGTCTATTGCCCCTTTTTACATCTTATTGCAGCATAAGAGCTCTGCCTTAAATAAACTTCGGCACTGTAAATACTAACATGTGACATCACATGCTGTAGTTAATACCTCACTCAATCATTGCGGCATGTGAGATAGAGTCATGGGGCAATCAGCACATAATTTTCGCATGTCATTTTTTTTAGAGTTACCGTACTACTCCGGCTTATTGCTACTATTGCTTAACTGTGAATTACCCTTTTCGACTGCTAACACACACTGCAACTTAGTTATGGACCAGTTACGGCAGTATGAAACATGGCATGCGGCTTGATGTTAGAAGAACATTCACGTTGTTAACAAAAACGTAGACTTTAAATCAGACATCCCCGTCTCTCGACATTTAGCCATCTTTAGACCAAACAATACATTTAAAGGTGTAACTCGGTTGACTAAACATCTATGGCAACTTTTAAGAGGTCACGCTTAATCAGTGCGGCAAAGCCTGCTCCTCTAATTCAATAATTTAACAATCTACCCAGGCGTATGTTATCACCCGAAACCACACCGAATCTCCAATGGCACCAGCACAAATGGTTCCATTTTTGCCAAGTTTATATACCTCACATTCTATCTTCTACACCTGTGAAGTTCTCACGGCAAACCTTGATGACATATCCCACATATCGCGTTACTCGCCATCTTTTGCGATATTCCGATATTATTAAAAGAATGTTTTTACGTAACCTATCATCAATAAGGGTTGTTTGGACTGGTACAGGGTGCCCACTATAAATAATAGACACCATATAACAGGCAAACTTCGCGCAGTGTGCAGGTCACTGGTCTAGTTGTCAGCATGTCACAGCCACTCCCTGAGGGCAGGTTTGCACACACACCACACCCACCCGGCACAGGCGTCACAGGCCATGTGACCCCGCAAATATAAGGGGCCGACAACGTCACATTCCCCTCTGCTGGTGATGACTGGATGACGGACGCTCCACGGTTCTCAATCATAAAGGCCCCATGAGTTGTTGCGCACAGGGTTAGTGGCACTCGAGGCCTTGCGGCCGTCATGGGCCAACCACCATGTGGAGCTGATTGGCGTTGCACAGGGTAATGGCACCCGAGGCCTTGCAACCGTCACTGGCCTACCACCACGTGGCTCTGACTGGTGTTGCACAGGGTTAGTGGCACCCGAGTCCATGTGGCCATCACAGGCCTACCACCACGTGGTGCTGACTGACATTACACAGGGTTGGTGGCCCCGAAATAGCTGAGCGGGTGTGCAACCTGCGATGATGACATGTGCACTAATGTGGTCTCCGCCATTGATGACTCAGGACTCAGCATCAATGTGTGGGACCTGCTGGGCCGCAGGGTGGGTCCGCATGTTGTGGACCATGCCATGGTGGCGGAACTGGGGCCTGGAGCTTGCACGGGCACGTGGTGTGCCTACTGATTGACACCCCGGTGGCAGCAGGTGAACAATGGGGCCTGTGTGCACATGGGCGGCGGTGTCTCTCTCTCTCTCTCTCCCTTCATTTCCTTCTCTCTCTCTCGCTCTCTCTCCTGTCTCTCTCTCTCTCTCTCTCTCTCTCCCCCTTCCTTTCCTTCTCTCTCTCTTGCTCTCTCTTCCTTCCCCCTCTCTCTCTCCCTTCACTGCCCTCTCTCTCTCTCCGTTCCCTCTCTCTCTCTCCCTTCCTTTCCTTCTCTCTCTCTCGCTCTCTCCCTTCCCTCTCTCTCTCCCTTCCCTCATGCTCTCTCTCTCTGTCTCTTCCTTCCTTTCTTTTCCTCTCTTTCTCTCTCTGGCTCACCATCCTTCTCTGTTTCTCTGTGTCTCGCTCCTTTGATGTGCGCATGACACACGTCCTGATTTTGTGCTTTATTGTCCAGGCTGTGAAGGCCAGGACATGCATAGGCATAGATCTACACTCTTACCTGTGTGGATTTCATGATTAGTATGTGAAGTAGTGCTACTACAACACATACCCGTAAATCTCTTTGCAAATTGGCCGCATAATATAACACAACTCACCATAGCAAAACATTACATAGCAACTTGAACCCTGACAGCATAATCAAATCTTGGCTTCGATATGCAGAATAGCTGTTTCAGTGAACCTCATTTGCTTGTGAGTGTCATGTCTGTACCAAGGCCACCTCACAAAATATGCCTAAAGGATAAGCAGTTTCCCCATTGATTCATTTTACATGTAAACTTCAATTTTCATGCTACAAGTTCACAGTGTAATGTTTTTTTTATGCATTCTGACTGATCACAGCACTTTACTGGTGCTCACTGCTTGTCTTGCAGACAGCCTTTATTTAAACTAACAATGCATGAAGCCTGCCATATTTCCTGGTTTGTGGCTACGCCTGCAAAAGCTTTGAACATGCACTTCCAACCCCAGTGAACATTTATATCTCCTCAGGGAACATGAATAAACCAAATAAACACACTTTTATTCCACAGTAGCATTAATCATTTGATCTAAAACAAGGGAGTGCTGACGCAACCCTCAATCTTAGGTTATTAAAAAGTCACTTGGACCAATGTTGATACACAAGCTTTCAGTAGCTTTTTCCATGGAGATCGGTTCGGGAATTTCAACTCCTAGAAAGACCCGGATTAAATGTTGTTATAGTGTTTTAACTTATGTCATGGGAAATTTGCACCACATTTGCTTTGCTGCAACCTACCACTATATAAACATATACATGCTAATTCAATCTACCAAAGAATTAGAAATCATGAAACATGAGGTAACATTTTATGTCTGTAAATGTGTTTTCTTTTCTGTCAGCGTGCTCCCTCTCTGTCTTTCCCATTTTTAGATCTTACCTACTAGACACAGCATGCGCTGCCTGTTGCAAGGTGGATTGTGAGCTTGCAGTAAGCCTTGTTGCCCCCAATTGCTTATTCTTGGTTGGCTTCATTGTCACTCTCATTTGCATACTTCTTGTTCATGAGCTTGTGTGGTCTCTCCTTCCTCTTCTTGTCTTTGGCCCTCCATTGGAGCATGAATGCATTACTTGTGTCTTTCCACTTGTCATTTTCAAGATGGTACTTTTTTCTTTTTGTTTAAGCACTCCACAAGAGTGCATTTGTTTTCCACCTATCCCCACCCCTGTTTATACTTCATTTTGCACTTTTTATCTTTCCTGTGTACTTCTCCCCATCTGCTCCTGTTGCTCTCTTGCCCATTTATTGTTCTTCTCCCACTCCATATTGCTCTCCCTCATTAGTTTGCTTCCACTACCTGCACCCATGCGATGCTTCTTCCCTCCCATGTGTTGCTTCCTTAAACCCAGATCCTTGTGACTGGGCGTGAATGTTTGCATTGTCCAGCATTCCGTCCATCAATTGTTTCTTTTGCATATGTCGCCCTAAGTGGGAAGGGTATGCCCAGACGTGGGTCCTGTGCTCACTACACCACTGGATTCAAGCTAGCCTGACTGACGAAGGGTGATACCCTGAAACCGGTCCCAGGATGCTTGTTTACGGTCCAGGGAGGACTTGGCTTGGTAGTTCAGACTGGACTGTTCCCACAAGGAACAGGGTCAAGACTGATTTGCATATGACTGGGTACAAACTGGGGTGGTGGGGTGAGTAAAAAAATGATTGATTAAACTCAGATCCTTGTGACTGGGGGGGGATGTTTGCATTGTCCAGCATTCCATCCATCAATTGTTTCTTTTGCATATGTCGGCCTAAGTGGGAAGGGTATGCCCAGATGTGGGTCCCATGCTCACTACACCACTGGATTTAAGCTAGCCTGGCCGATGAAGGGTGATACCCTGAAACCAGTCCCAGGATGCTTATTTGCAGTCCAGAGAGAACCTGGCTTGGCAGTTCGGGCTGGACTGTTCCCACAAGGAACAGGGTCAAGACTGATTTGCATATGGCTGGGTACAAACTGGGGTGTTGTGGTGAGCAAAAGAATGATGAATTAAACCCAGATCCTTGTGACTGGGGGTGAATGTTTGCATTATCCAGCATTTCGTCTATCAATTGTTTCTTTTGCTTATTTCACCCTAAGTGGGAAGGGTATGCCCAGACTTGGGTCCCGTGCTCACTACACCACTGTATTCAAGCTAGCCTGGCTGATGAAGGGTGATGCCCTCAAACTGGTCCCAGGATGCTTGTTTTCGGTCCAGGGACGAACTGGCTTGGCAATTTGGGCTGGACTGTTCCCACAAGGAACAGGGTCAAGACTGATTTGCATATGACTGGGTACAAACTGGGGTGATGTGGTGAGCAAAAGAATGATGGATTAAACCCTGATCCTTGTGACTGGGGGCGAATGTTTGCATTGTCCAGCATTCCGTCCATCAATTGTTTCTTTTACATATGTCTCCCTAAGTGGGAAGGGTATGCCCAGACGTGGGTCCCGTGCTCACTACACCACTGGATTCAAGCTAGCCTGGCTGATGAAGGGTGATGCCCTGAAACCGGTCCCAGGATGCTTGTTTCCTGTCCAGGGAGGACCTGGCTTGGCAGTTCCGGCTGGACTGTTCCTACAAGGAACAGGGTCAAGACTGATTTGCATATGGCTGGGTACAAACTGGGGTGGTGTGGTGAGCAAAATAATGATTGATTAAACACAGATCCTTGTGACTGGGGGGGAATGTTTGCATTGTCCAGCATTCCATCCATCTGTTGTTTGTTTTGCATTCTGAATGATCACATCACTTTACTGGTGCTCACTGCTTGTGTTGCAGTCAGCCTTTATTTAAACAAACAATGCATGAAGACTGCCATATTTCCTGGTTTGTGGCTACGCTACAAAAGCTTTGAACATGCACTTCCAACCCCAGTGAACATTTATATCTCCTCAGGGAACATGAATAAACCAAATAAACACACTTCTATTCCACAGTAGCATTAATCTTTTGATCTAAAACAAGGGTGTGCTGACGCAACCCTCAATCTACACTGTCTTAGGTAATTAAAAAGTCACTTGGCAAATGTTGATACACAAGCTTTTAATAGCTTTTTCCATGGAGATCGGTTCGGGAATTTCAACTCCTAGAAAGACTCAGATGAAATGGTGTTATAGTGTTTTAACTTATGTTATGGAAAATCTGCACCACATTTGCTTTGCTGCAACCTACCACTATATAAACACATACATGCTAATTCAATCCACCAAAAAATTACAAGTCATGAAACATGAGGTAACATTTTATGTCTGTAAATGTGTTTTCTTTTCTGTCAGCGTGCTCCCTCTCTGTCTTTCCCATTTTTAGATCTCGCCTACTAGACAGTGCATGAGCTGCCTGTTGCAAGGTGGATTGTGAGCTTGCAGAAAACCTTGTTCCCGCCAATTGCTTACTATTGGTTGGCTTCATTGTCACTCTCATTTGCATAGTTCTTGTTCATGAGCTTGTGTGATCTCTCCTTACTCTTCTTGCCTTTGGCCCTCCATTGGAGCATGTGTGCATTACTGGTGTCTTTCCACTTGTCATTTTTAAGATGGTACTTTTTTCTTTTCGTTTGAGCACTCCACAAGAGTGCATGTGTTTTCTACCTGTCCCCACCCCTGTTTACACTCCATTTTGCACTTTTTATATTTCCTGTGTACTTCTCCCCATCTGCTCCTGTTGCTCTCTTGCCCATTTACTGTTCTTCTCCCACTCCATATTCTCCCTCATTAGTTTGCTTCCACTACCTGCACCCATGTGCTGCTTCTTCCCTCCCATGTGTTACTACCTCCCTGCCCGATCTTGCTTCCCTCTGCCTTCATGGGTCTTCCCCAATCCCTGGCCTCCATTATCTCACTCCTCCTTGTTCCACGTTAACATCTCTCACCCGTGTTTCTTCTTTTGAACTTAACTCCCAGAAAAGCTGAGGATATTTGGATCTACATTGCCAGGGATCCAGTATTTATTTCCCAAGATTAAATACTGAAACTCCACTTCTAAAGGGGTGTAGTGGCACCAAGAGCCCCATGACCTGAGGTGTGGCACCGCGGCCAGGGCGACTGACTCCGGAATCCGGGGATCACGGTTTGATCCCCGGCGCCGGCACCAGATTAGCCCAGCACCATGTAACTCTGGGCAATAGCTTGCTTAATCTTCCCGACGGCCCCCAGCGCCTAGAGACCCTAACGGGTGATTGTTCGCGCTTTACAAATGTGGATTATTATTATTATTATTATTATTATATTATTATTATTATTACCTACAATCACAGCCTGGGGTGTCATGGTGGAGGAGGTCAGGCCCTCAGCCTTCTTTCACTGAAGTACATGACTCCCCACCCTGACACGTGACTCAAGCTGTGCTTCTGCCCGCCCAGAGATGATGCAGAGTGAGCAAAGCAGTTGCTCCTTCTTTTGTTCCATTTTAGTTTGACTCTAAGGGCTCCTCAGTTTACAGTATCACAATTTTTAGTTCTTGCCTACGAAACACTTTCTGCTGTCTGTAGACAAAAGCCTTTAGTGGACCACAGTGCTTTAAGGGGGATTAAAAAGGTGACGGGGCCTCTCGAAGGGGTGTGGCCTAAGTAATTAAAAGTGTTGCTTAAAACGTGAACTATAATCCTCTGCTTTACACCTCATGCTGCTTAACCAGTGCTTAGGTGCCTCTTTGTGAGTTTTCTGCCATTGCATCAGGCATATCACATAACAAAAAACATATGCCTAAATGCAGCCAGCACTATTGGCTTTTTAAGTGCTTGTTAGCAGTTTGATTTCAGTAACAACACTGATTTTGCTATAAATTACTAGAATTGATAATTACATATGGTACATTTGTGACCAATCCTTGGTCTCACTGGAGAAAGATCAATGACTGGATAAGCATTTAATCTGAACACCTGTGGCGTAACACAGGCCCCGCATCCCCTATGGTGCGGGGGGGGGGGGGGGGCGGGTCCCCGAGCTGCAGGAAACCCCGTCTGCACAGTAGTCAGGCCAGAGCGCTCCGGATTCATACCGGAGCGGGGTCCTTCCATGTACCTTGCAGGGGGGCCCCTTCAACTTTTGTTACGATAGTGCTGAACACTGTTATGTCCCACTGACTCGCACTGCCTTCAGCATCAGCTCCAGAGCTCTCAATCGTGCCCCATCATGAATGCCGTCCCACAGCCAGAACTCACACAAAAATATGGCTCAGCTCATATATGACATACAAGCCCTGAAAGCCCTGTATCTCAGCCTTTTAGAGCAGAGACCTTTAGGCTTTGTCAATACTTAGTAAACGCATTTCCAATGACACTAAACCAAAGAGGGCTTACAAATGTTAACAAGTTCAAAGGGCCTCATTTATGAAAAGTGACGCATCGCTGCGTAAAAACAGCGATGCGTCACTTTTCACTGGACCCTCTTTCGACCCCAGTAATGCGTCATATTTACAGTATGACGCATCATGGCGCAAGGAGTTACAGATACGTCAGTATTTCTGACGTATCTGTATGACCCAAAAGTGACGCATTGCTGGAATGTGTAACAAAAGTGACGCAACTCCAGCAATGTGTCCTTTCACATGGGGCAAGCCCCATGTGAAAGGGCCTGCGTCAGTCTTATGCCTGCTGTGAGGCAGGCGTAAGAAATTGACGCATTTGTGTCCTAGAAGTGGCACAGTGAAATCTTATAGATTTCACTGCGTCACTTCCATGACCCTTTCTTGCATCAAAACGCCCTCCCTTGCATACATTATACCTGGCGCAGGTATAATGTGGCACAGGGGTTTACAAAGTGACGCATCTACCTAGATGTGTCACTTTGTAAATATGGCGCAACAAGGCGCATTTTTTACGCCACTGGTGCGTCACAAAAAGTGACGCACCGGCGGCGTAAAAGTGACGCACAGCCTCATAAATGAGGCCCAAAGTCTTTACTTATGTACAATATGCAATGTATATAGAATAATATATTCTTAAGACCATTGGTAAAGCCAATAGGGCCCAAAGCGAAGTGCATTGGCTTTGCCAACGCTTGTTGTTTATAGCTCTAGAGATGGCCTTTCCTGAATGTGTGTATTGGACTGATGTATAGATATTACAGATGTGCCCATTGTGATTGACATAGCAGCATAAAGTTCCTGTTATGTAAATCAGTTCTATTCCTACAACTGGACTCAAGGGGTTAATCAAACCCACCCAACGAGCCACAGAGCAACTACAAAACAGGTCTTTCACAGCATTATCCAACCAGTCAGCACCACAACTATATGACTTCTGAAAACAAAGTCACTGGCACAGCATGGAATTCATGGTTGAGCCAAATACAACCTTAGACTCTTTTTAAAGACCCAACGCAACCTAAAAGCAGATGTGCTCTGACATCTTTATGCCTAAAGTGCATATCTCATTGCCTTGGAGGTGGGAGGGGTTACGTTTACTTACAAAGTGGGCAAGGACATCGATTCCCCTAAAATGGAGCGGAAGTGACATCATGTGAGCTTTGGCCCTAAATGTCACCAGGAAGTGGTGTCACATGACGGTAACCCTGAAGACACAGCAGTAAAAGATATCGCTGAAGTTCTGTAATAACTGGATGATTATTATACCACAACACAGAAACATCACTGTAGGAAGCTGACTCTTTAGATAGTGGACCAAAATAAGGCACACTGTGTAAAGAGTCCAGGCAAATTCTAATTGGTTGACAGAGGTACAAATGATAACTCAAATGCCCTCTTTTGTGATAGTGTGGGCGAGCAGTTAGGCTTATCACAGCGTAGTACTAGCATTTATTGCATACACAAAGGCAGTAAGTGAGACACACACTCAATAAAGAAATCTGACACCAATTTATAAAAATCCACAGATTATTATATGAATTTAGATACCAAGATCATCGTAATTGGGTAAGTACTTTTCAAGTTAGGAATTTTTAAAGGTTTCAAATGTTCACACTTAGTGCAATTTCTCGAGCGGTAATGTTATCCTATGGGGGAAGAACATGTACTGCAATTGGGCACATGTCATCGACTTACGGACCCCTTCTCCTGGACTTAAGGTGAGAATGGGGCAAGGTCCAAGGCAACACCAACAGGTCACCTCGGGTGGCACTGGGGCAGCTGGGTGGAGAAATGTGTTTCAGCGTCGGGTGCCCTGTTCACTTCAATGGAGGATGGTTCGGTTGAGAAGATGCTGCAAACTGGGGCTGGGGTGCTAGTCCAGGTGAACACACAGGGGGTCACAGTCCTTGAGAAGCTCGGGCACGTAGGGACACCATTGGTCTATTTGTCCTCAGGCTGTGGGGCTCTGGGGCAGAGGTGCTTTTAGGTGTCAGGTTTGTGCTGCGGGAGACACTCGCGGTTGAGGGGGCCTGCACAAAGAGGCTTCAGGTGGTGACTGGGAATCCAATCTGGGAAAACCCAAGGGTGGGCTCAGCCTTTGAGAGTCTCAGGACCCCGTTGACACCATCACCTCCCACAGACTTGGGCTGTGGGCGTGGGTGCAGAGGTACTTTGAGGTGTTGGGTGGCGGCAGTCGAACGCTCACTCTTTGTTTTGCAGAAAAGGGGCAAACAGGATAGCTGGGCCACTCTAGATGTGGGTCTCACTGTCCCTGAAGTCCCTCGACATACAGATCAGTCTTCCTTGGTGTTGGTATCCAAGCTGGACACAACAGGGCTTGGTTGTTGCAAGAGGTCTGGTACCCCAGGTATTGGTACTGTGCAGCTCCGGTCAGTCCTGGCATGCCCACACTTGGAAGCAGGATGGATCTGACCTGTGGGAGAAAGGATACCTCTTCCTTGGTGGCTGCAGCATTGGTAGTCCCAGTAAGTGGCAGTACAGTGAACCAGCCCATGCTTCTTTGGTGCCTGAGACTGCAAGGAAGTAGCTCCTCTACTCAAAGGCAGTTCTCTGGTGATTTGCGAAACACTGGCAGTACTCTTGTGTTCCTGAAATCTGCACAGGTGCAGGATGACTTGGCTTCTTCCACGAGGGTCAGGGGCAGCAAACAAGCTGGCAGGGTTGGTGCCTAGTAAGTCATTGCACCTCTGTTCTTGTGTCATTACTCTTCTTTGTTCACTCCTTTGTGTCAGTCAAAACTGATGTCCTGGTATCAGGGGTGCCATCTAAATAATGTATTTATGGCCATTACAGGGAGTGTCAGGTAGAAGCAAAATTACCTACCTACCTTTTAGGGTGGTTACACCATCTATATGACCACTTCCTGTGGGAAGAGGTCATAACCCTAACCCAGAAGACCGAATTCTACCAAAACCCCAGAAGATGGAATTTTCCTAGTCGTGTTCACTTCAGGTAGCCCACCTTGGGGGTAGTACTAGCCTGAGAGTGAACACAACTCCTGACTAGTTAATTTTCCCACCTGTTTGGGTGCCAATTGGATCCTGGGAAGGGGGTGGCATTTCCCCTGTCTGGAGAAAGCCAGGCTTGCATATCACAGGCGGTGGAGGCCTTTGAAGCCTCCTGCAGAATTTGTATGTTGATTACCAGTCATCCTGCTTGGAGGATGTGACAACACCTCCTGACAGAGCAGGCAGTGTTTCCGACCTCAGAGAGCATGGGCACTCACATCCAGGGGGTCAGAAATGTGTCTGTGGTGGCAGGCTGGACAGGACCAGTCAGCAAACGCACCAGAGGTTGGTAGGTTTTCAGGGTGTACCTCTAAGGTGCATGTATGAATAAGTCCATCACTTGAATCAGTGTAGGTTTATTTATACAAGATGCTTTATACCAAACACCATAGGTTTCAGTGAAGTCATTATGTAGCTGGGAAAGTCATTTTGACCAGTGCCCAGTGCATACCTTAAGATGGCTTCCCTGTTAACTTGTACGGTCAGTAAATGAACTGGCCAGCACAGGGGCATATCTGCTCATCCTTATATGTCCTCACATGTAACATAATGCACCCTGCCTTAGGGCTGTAAGGCCTGCTGCAGGGGTGACTTACAGATATTACATCCAGTGTTAGGGACAATTGCACACAGGGTGTGTGCCATGTTGTGTTTCCACTTTTTAGAGCACATTGACATGCAGCCTGCTTGGCAGTCTGCATGGGTTTGGCGCTGGGTCCCTTAGAGTGGCACAAGATATGGTGCAGTTCTTAGGGACCCTTTTTAGTACTTATGCCCTAGGTAGCAGGTATACCATTACTAGGGTCTTATAGAGGTATTAAAGGAATCACTCATACTCACTGACACTCAATCTCCTTTATGATCACTCATTACCTGTCACCGACTCTAACTCACTACCTGTCACTGGCTCTCACGTACTTTCAGTCTCACACACCTTGCTCACACAGACATATGCTCACAAACACATGCTCTTTTACACATAAACACACTCGCGCCCACTAGCACACACACTACATAGATTAAAAAAATATGTTTTACTTACATCTGCCACTGAGGGTCTTGTTCCAGCCCCTGGTGTTCCAATTTTTATTACACTAATTGTGAATAATAAACTATTATTGAGTGTTGCTGTAATATCAAATGAGCAGAAAATGTAGTTGGAGCTCGATGCCCATAAGGATGAGCTATCTCCCTTTTCTTGGCACTGATTTTGCTACCTTTGAGGCTAGGGGTCATAATGACAGTGCCAAGAGGCAAGCCAGGGGACACAGCGGCGACCCCTGGCGACCCCTAAATGGCATCCATGAAAATGGGATGCATGTATGGTGCAAGGACAATCAATCAGTATAAAACCACCCTTTCTCTTGTGGCACTGGAATGGCCTTTACAAGGCCTTTACTCAGTGTTGTGAAACCCAGCATCATGTTTTGACGCCTAGTACATAGCAGTTGTTTGAATGCCATCATTTGTGAAGCTTCCTTCAGAATGAAATACCCTACATTTTAATCCACAGTAACAAAATACATGTGATGCTTTACAGTGCTGGTAATTCCTGCAACAGTGTCTATACAAAGTCTATACAAAACCCCTCAAAGGTATGAGAACTACATAAAGTGTGTTTTTTAACTCTCTGCCATTTGTATTTTTAAATTATTCATCAGCCTCGAGTCCTTCACCCGAAAGACAAGAAACAACTCGACCATCAAAGAAGGACCCCTCCACCTGGACTGTAGAGGATGTGGTTTGGTTCGTGAAGGATGCTGACCCCCATGCCTTAGGACCTCATGTGGAGCTTTTCAGAAAACATGTATGTACCGCAGGAGCAAACACGTGACGCTGATTAATTATCTGAGTGTATTATCTATGCTACTAATGTTACGGCTAAGCGCACACAGCCTAAAAATGTTCTCTGGTGTGAAACCCGGTAAACAGACATAATATCGACTCCAAAATATCGACTGGACATAATATCGAGTCCAAAATATAGACTGGACAAAATATCGACTGGACAGAATATAGACATCAAAAATATCGTTTTTAAGGTAAGTAACGTAATATCGAATGTTAAAAATATAGATAGTTAAAATATCGAAGTATATAATATAGGTAATTAAAAATATCTAATTTTTAATAGTATCTAATTTTTTATAATGTTTTTAATGTTATTATATGTGTGAAAATTGTGTATTTTTGTTATAATTAATTTTAAAAAATGATATTTGTTTTTATTTATTGCGTCATTAAATTCTGTAGCGGGTTGAGGGTTTATAGGGGAATAGGGTGGGAAGTAATTTAATTATAATTAATTAAATATGTAAATTCATTTATTGGTATTATTTTTTAATTAATTGTTAATTAATTTATATTTGTTAAATAATTAAATTTTAATTGGCAATTAATTTGAATTAATTGAATAATTGCTAATTATGTTAATTTTACTGATTTATTTTCCGTAGCGGGTTGTGGGTTTATAGGGGAATTGGGTGGGAAGTAATTTAAATAAAATTAATTAAATATGTTAAAAAATGTATTGGTATTTTTTTAGAATTAATTGTTAATTAAAAATGTATGGGTAATTAATTACATTTTAATTGGCAATAATTTGTATTTAATTGATTAATTGCTAATTATGTTAATTTTACTTAATTATTTTCAGTAGCGGGTTCAGGGTTTATAGGGGAATAGGGTGGGAAGTAATTTATTTATAATTAATTAAATAATTCAATTTATTTAATTGTATTTAATTAGAAAAATAGATAAATACGTTTTAATTGTTAATTAAATAAATATTAATTTGTAATTAATTTGGATTACTAGGTAAGACATATTAATAATTAATGTATAATTTTAATTGATTAATTGTTATATTAAAATAAATTGGTAATTACTTTAAAATAATTTGTTATAGATATTAATTTATATTTTTTTAAATAATATATGAAGTATTTCCCTACTGTTGCACACTCTGGAGTGGGAATAGTAATTTTTACCCCTACGCTATCCAATGCTTTCCCTACTGTTGCACTCTTTGGAGTGGGAATAGTAATTTTAACCCCTACGCTATCCAACGCTTTCCCTACTGTTGCACTCTTTGGAGTGGGAATAGTCATTTTTACCCCTACACTATCCTAAGCTTTCCCGACTGTTGCACCCACTGGAGTGGGAATAGTAACTTTTACCTCTACGCTATCCAACGCTTTTCCTACTGTTGCACCCACTGGAGTGGGAATAGTAATTTTTACCCCCTACGCTATCCAACGCTTTCCCTACTGTTGCACCCACTGGAGTGGGAATGGTAATTGTTACCCCTACGCTATCCAACGCTTTCCCTACTGTTGCACTCACTGGAGTGGGAATAGTAATTTTTACCCCTACGCTATCCAACGCTTTCCCTACTGTTGCACCCACTGGAGTGGGAATAGTAATTGTTACCCCTACGCTATCCAACACTTTCTCTACTGTTGCACTCACTGAAGTGGGAATAGTAATTTTTACCTCTACGCTATCCAACCCTTTCCCTACTGTTGCACCCACTGGAGTGGGAATAGTATTTTTTATCTCTACGCTATCCAACGCTTTCCCTACTGTTGCACCCACTGGAGTGGGAATAGTAATTTTAACTCTACGCTATCCAACGCTTTCCCTACTGTTGCACCCACTGGAGTGGGAATAGTAATTTTTACCCCTACGCTATCCAACGCTTTCCCTACTGTTGCACTTTCTGGAGTGGGAATAGTAATTATTACCCCTACGCTATCCCCTACGCTATCCAACGCTTTCCCTACTGTTGCACTCTTTGGAGTGGGAATAGTAATTTTTACCCCTACGCTATCCAATGCTTTCCCTAGTGTTGCCCTCACTGGAGTGGGAATAGTAATTTTTACCCCTACGCTATCCAACGCTTTCTCTACTGTTGCACTCTCTGGAGTGGGAATAGTAATTTTTACACTTACGCTATCCTACGGTAATAATATTGATTATTATTTAGTTATATTATGTTACTATATATATATGTTTTAACAAATATGATTGTACATTTTTTTGTTATAACTTGTATTAATTATTTAAATAATATAAAGTAATTTAAGTATGTTTAAGTATATTTTAGTAATTAATTTTTAATATTAATTTAATTTAACACTGTTTTTAATAAAGTCGATATTTTAATTAACTATATTTTTGTAAACGATATTTTGTAGTCGATATTTTTGTACTTACCTGTTTGTAGATACAAACTCGATATTCTGTCTGTCGATATTTTGTCAACGATATTTTTTCATCTCGATATTATGTCCCTCGATATTTTTTCAGTGATCCGTGAAACACCTCATCATTTTGTAAAACAATGTCCAGCCGCGGCCCGTGCAGGTAACAGCGGTGGGGTGGTGGCGCCAGGTGGGGGCATTCCGACAGACAATGATGAGGGGAAATTATTTATTTCATTTTATCTCGGCATCTCCCCCTCGAAATCGTCCCCCACCCGCCCCACCGCTGTTATCTGCATGGAACGCTGCTGACAATGCCAACCAGCAATTGCGAGCAGGTCAGTAACAGTACTTGTCCGCCCAATCAAACAGTGGTGTAACACAAAATGCCCCCCCCCCCAATGTGATTAGGAACCCCCCTGATTTCTCATATTGCACAGATATTCACTGGCCTGGGGCTGAGGATGAGCTATTTTAAGGGTTGGGGGCAGTGGCTTTGCGTAAGGGGGGCTACAGGGGTGATTTTCCCAGGAACAAAATTCTTAGGGGCATTTTTAGGTCCATAAAATTTAAATAGGGGTGCAACATTTTAAAAGAAAATTGGAAGGATACATGCCTTGCCCCACACCTTGGCAACCCAGGCTGCGCCATTGGTGTGCTACGCCCCTGCAAACTGGATAACAAGAGTCTAGGGAGCAGAAGGTCTATGGAGTTTTTTACAAGCACCTGCTAAATAATAATAATAATAAAACCACTTATAAAGTGCCTGGTTACACCGACTGGTGTGTCCCTGTGCTGGACGCCACTCTCCAGTAAGGCTGGAAGGAAAGAGGTGCTATAGAACAGGGTCATGATGTACACAAACCTCACAGCTGAAAGAGCCAGGTTTTCGGAGAAAGAGGAGTAGTGCGTTCCTGCTAAAGGCAGGCAAAATGAGAAAACACATAAAAAAAGCAAAAAGTATGCATGAAATATTACAGAAATACTAATGCTTGCCGGTTATTCTGCTTCTTCTCGAACCTGGGGATGATTTCCTTACTCCTAGTTACCGATGCCCATGGTATCAGTGATCATGGAGTTTGACAATTGCTGCCCGAGTACCTGACCACTTGTAATCAGTCTCAAAGTTTGATGAAACTGATGTTGTTTTGTGAAAAATGTGTATTACCTGCTATCACCATTAAAACATTATCTGATAAGTGACATGGCGTTTTCCAGGCGAGAACTCCTTTTATCGATCTCCTCTCATTTCCCACCCTTCGAGCTAATTTTACTCAGTCACTGATCCATTTGGGAAATCATCAAGAACAGGATAGCATATATCCTTTCACTGGCACAAATATTAAACATCTATACCCTCTGATCTTGATTTGTGCTCATAAGAACAGTTCATCAACCTTTGCAGTCCTTTCATATGTGCCCAAAATATGCCTGATATTTCTTCTTGTCCATATTCATGTTTTCAAGATGGAGGAGGCAGTGTTTACCATAGGCCAGCACTGTGATATTTTTAACAATTTCAAAATCCACAGTCCTTTTGCAGACATGTTGAGGCAATCTATCCAATTTGTTTGGCTCCACCTGTAGCTTTTTTTTATTTTGGCCTTTGTATGTTTAACTTCTGATATGGGCTGAGGTAAGTAGCGCATACATGTGCCCCATGTTCTCTGTGAACGCGGTATGTGTTTGCCATCTTTGTGCATCTCCCAGTAATGTGGTCCTGTCGTGTCACTGGAAGAATACCATATTCCTACTGGTAGTATTAGCTCACTCCATGCACATCAGAGGTATTAGTGTGGGGTAGCTCACCCCCCTGAGAAGGGATCAGTTCCTAAAACTAAGGAGCAGCATATTTCATAAACCTAGGGACTTATTTATAGATCGGTGGACTGGATACTCCATCACAAATGTGACATATTTCCCATACCCTGGATTACAAGTGGATTGTAATTTAGGGCACCTGTAAATGATGGACAGGATCCCCACCACGTTTTGGCTGAATATCGAGTTTGCAAAACTCTAAATAAAGTCCCTATTTTCTTAAAGCCAGCTGAGTGCTCTTCTGAGTTCTGTCAGGTTTTGTTTGCAGAATCTAAATCTTTGCTGATTAAAAATATCACTAATTTAGACAACATGATTGGTAAATGCAATCAATACTAAAATGACATTTCAAATGTAAATGTAGCTTCAAACACTTGTGTCCGTAGTAAAATCTGAGTTGATTATTTTAATCCTGCAACTAAAGCAGATATTGTTATCTTATTTGCATTGCAGTAGTACACAATCTGCTGCTGGTAGGACACTGCTATGGTGTGTGTGCCTAATCTAACAATTGTGGATAATGAGATGTATGCTTTAGCTGAGAGCAGTTTGCAGTTCTTTGCACTTCTGCCTGAAGAGCTGATTTCAGCTCAGACCTATTGTTAGTTTTTCCAGAAGACATCTAGACCACAAGCCTCAAAAGAAAACTACAAAATAATCAGGGAGATGACCTAGGACCACTGCTTGAACTTTATAAATAAATTTGTGACCGAACAGCGAAAACCACTCTTGCCTTTTGTTGTTGGAGTTAATGGACCCATGACCGCCCAGGAGGTCTTCCTGAGGTAGTGGTAGCAGAAGGTTTAGAATCCCCTTAAAGTAGACAAGGCTGAAATGGGTGGCAGTGGGTGGGGATGGGAGGGAAGACGAGATTATTAGCTTAAGAGCCCTCCGGTGTGAGCTTAAATTCTAGAACACAATGCACTCAAGGAAAATTTAGGTGTCACTAGGCACATGAACTACAGCACTTTGGATTAAAAGTGGGAGAGGGGAATTAGAATATTTTTACAAATTGGTTCAGGTCTACACACCACTAAATCCTTCGTAAAGAAACCTTGCTTTGCCCACTGGTAAGTCTGAACTTTCTTGGAATATGGAAGAAGACACTCCCTGCCTGCTAAAATAAAATCTCTTACTGCCTGCCAGGCAAAAACAGCAGTATTTCTTGCCCCACAACTGTTAAGTGTTATGTCATACATTTCACATAGTGCAAACCTAACTCCATGTTGCAGTGAAGTGCCTTGCCAGTATGATTGATAAGTGAGCAGGAATAGCGTGGGGCTATTCAGTGCTGCACACAGAATAGTATTGTGTGTTTGCTATTGACTAAAACCCAATTACAGAAAACACAGAATGCAGCAATTAGTGGTTGCTTTCATACACTTCCTGTAAGTAATTAACATAGAAAACGGACACTTGGCAGTTTGAAAACAGTGTACATGAAATGCAATGGCCACCATCTCTTAGTGGTTAAAACAGGTTAAAAAGTATTTCCATGGTATAATAGTATACCTAAACATTGCAGTCGCCACATTGTATTGTATTGTAATTGCATTTATATAGCGCTTACTACCCCTGACAAGGCATCAAAGCGCGTAGCACGCTACTCCGGGACCCACAGAGGATTAGTGTTGAATTAGTATAGTGAAACATGGAAGCACATTTTAAGTGGTATATAGGTTAGTCAGTTATTTGGAATGATAGCAGAAGGATAGAGTAGGACAAAGGTTTGTATTTATTTATCACTTGCTTGTTGACGCATGCTATTCAGGGAGCCTATAAAGGATTAGTGGTGAATTAATATGGTGAAATATGAGGTAATTTCAGTGGTGGATATTAGTCTGTTACTTGGAGTGAGAAGGATAGCGGATGGATACAAGGGGAAGAAAGATTTGCATTCATACAGCACTTGTTACCCCTGATGGGTGTTGAAGCGCTTTTCTGGCGAGTAGCACGCCACTCCTGAACCCATAAAGGATTAGTGTTGAAAATTAGTATAGTATAAATATGAAGTAATTTGAGTAGTAGATATGTTATTCAGTTATTAGTATAGTTGAATATGGAATATGGAATTTGAGAAGTGAACATGTTAGTCTGTTAATTTTGATTGAAAAAGGATAGTGGAGGGATAAAAGAGTGAAGGATTTTTTTTATTTTTTATAAGTCTTAGCAGTAGGAAGAGGCTTTTGGATGAGTAAAAAGGAGTTTTGGAGGGAAGGAGTCATAGGGCAACATTTCTGGCCCTAGTCCCGACCAGTCTCAAACAGGCCCAAACAGGCAACTACCCTTGTCCTCTCCACCCTTAGCCTCGACGCCCGGGCAGAGACGCCCTAAGCATGGCCTTTCTTGTAGACCTAGTAATCAGGTGACCCTTTCAGGCAATGGGAACCCTAGCCCTAACACTATCCAATCACAACACTAGCCCTAACATCTAGAACCAATAGGAGACCAGGACCTTACAGCCAATCTTAGCCCTAGTCCAAGCACCCAATCAGTTCAAAAACCCTGATCTCAACATCCAATAAAGGCCTTAGCCCTACCACTAGTCCCAACACAAGTCCAAGCAGCCAATGGTACAGGTAGCCCTAGTCCCTACTTCCAATAGAAAGCCTAACCCTACTCTTAGTCCCACAACTGGTCCAACAACCAATCACACGATAAGCCCTAAATAGCTACTTCCAATTAAAGGTCTAACCCTAGCACTAGTCCCACCCTACTCCCAACAACCAATAACATAGGAAACCCTAGTCCCTACTTCCAATAGAAATCCTAACCCTAGCCCTAGTCCCAACCCTGCAATGATTGAATCACAGACCGAGAAACCAATCAGAAGCCTCAAATACCCAACCAATGAGGACATTAACCCTAACCCAATAGAAACACCAGATACAACCACCAATCAGAGTACACATGTGCCAACCACTAGCACACCATATAAGGTCACAGCAACCTTAGACAAGGTTTGCTGGCCAGGGAGTTGGAAGCTGCTTGCTCCTGTTCAGAATCTCCTAGGAGACAGACAGGCTCAATCCACAACTTTGGACGTCAACAGGTAAAGGCTTAACTAACTCGAAATCTAATAATACTGTTTGAATAAAGCTTTACTCCCCCTGCTGGCCAAAAAACGAAGTGCACAGGCCCCAGTAAATACAGTTTAAACAGCTCACAGAAGCACCCTCTGATGTAGAAAATCCCTGTTGCTGGGGGGAGGCAGGGGGGCTGGCCTCACTGGCTTGTGAGCACAAAATGGTGGCTGGGGGTGCACTGTTTGAGCGCACAGGCCTAAGCACAGAGCAAAGGAGAAATTTGGAAGGAAAACAGATTTGTCACCAAGGAATGAGAGGGACAAACTACAGAGGTTGGACTGCAAATCCCACAATTCACACTAAATGAAAGCAATCATGGGCAAGGAAAACCACACATTTAAAACACAATATGGGTGATAAAATATGCAATTACAGGAAGGCTAAAGCTACAATTTTTTAACTGTAACAGCCACAGGCATATACAGTAAACACAGAAAATGAAAATCGTTTTTTAAACAACGTTTTGTCTTGGGAAGAGACAGCACTAGTCTGTCTCCTTACCACTTCCTGGACTCTGCTCACTGCAATCTGCAATCTGCAATCTGGGGCACATGTAGGCTGCTACTCACAAGATGGAGGAGAGTGATGTAATAGCTACCATATATTTAGCATCCGCAAATTTACTGGCTGGTGTGTTTAGCGCGTGCTGTCCACTGCGGGGTCAGTGGTGGGTCATGCTGGTATATGTAGTCTCATGTTGCCGTGTTAGCTAGGCACCCTTGCTTCAGGAAGTTCTAAGTGTTTGCAGTAGCGATCAGTAGATTCCTCAGTGGTATTATGAAGCATCAAACAATACTCTTTCTAATACAAAGGTATAAAAGTCTGCGTATATCCACCGTGGGAGTGAAACGCGACAGTGATTCGCCTGGTGCTGGAGATAAAATGCATCTCAGTTGGGTGGTGCAACCGTTGGTAGTGTTCCTTAGTTAGTGGGTAGTGCACCTATTGTACCTGAAAACCTCACGAGCCAGAGACGTGCCCAGTGTGAGCCGCAGATGTCTCAGTTCAAGTGTGTGATCATCATATTACTGGAACATCACTGTTTATTGTTTTTATAAATTACACATATTTATAGTTAGAGGACGAGGCAGATAACAGCTAATTTTTTCATAAGCCCCCAATTTTTTGTCACCTACCAAAACCGAGATCTGATCCCAAGTCTGCAATTTCCGTTGCTAAATTTAGTACATTTGAGTATGTTAATGCTCAAAAGCTGCTTCTCGAAATGGGAGGAAGAACATAGGAGCATGGATATAATTACATTTCTATCTGTCCCACTGCTCCACTATCTAATAAGAAGAAGAGATGGCTTCCACATTTCGGTAGAATATTTTTTAAGAAGGAAAAAGAAGGAAAAATGTTACGTAAAATACGGCTGCGGATTGCATGTGTTGTTCTTTCCCTCTGCCACACAGATAAACCATTCTTGGCGTGCACAACAATAAGATTAACACATTTAACACATTACTTTTCATATAAAAGGCAATTTGATAGGGCAGTGAATGGTTTAGGAATAAGATTTTATATTTTATAATTGGACTTGCACGTGTTTGCGAACCCTCAGCAGGATAAAAAGAAAAGTAAATATAAATGTATTGGTAAATATGGACTATAATATCTGAGCATTTTAACTATTGTGATATTATTTTTTACATATTGTCTTCTGTTTGCTTTTCTACAGGAAATTGATGGGAATGCCTTACTCCTTTTGAAGAGTGACATGATCATGAAGTATTTGGGCTTAAAACTGGGCCCTGCACTGAAACTCTGTTACCACATTGATAAGCTGAAACAAGTCAAGTTCTGAACTTTGACCTAAGTATTACAAAACGCCACCTGAGATCAGAAGGGGGTAGGGACAAGGTAACATGTTGCCTTATGGGAAATTGATCCAACGACGTGCTATTCCCTCCTCTTAGCTTTCCAGATTGTTCCCAGGCCTTTCGTTTAATCCTTGTGCACTTTTTTCGACTTTGTTCTTTCTTTTGTTTAGTTTGAATTATCGGCTCCTGAATGTTAATATGGATGTTATTGTATATTATCTGATTTTTTTAAGGGTTAGGATTGGTTGGGAAGAGGTGTGTGCAATAAGGAGGTGGGAGGAAATCCACAGGAAAAATGCAGTAAGGTTCACTTCACAACAAAGTGTAAATAGACGTCATTGCTGTATTGTTACGCACTGTGCATTGTTCCCTGTTTATTAATTACTATATCTACAGGTCAAACCTGTTAGAGCCTTTAAGGGACATACAGTACATATCTTGCCATTACATTGCTAAGATTTCGCCAGACACCATAATTATTTCAATGTAAAGGAATAACAATGTTTTCTGAGCCCCCCCCCCCCCAATAGGGTTTCACTAAAACATGCAAGTTTCTTTGAGAAATAGAGTGGAACTACAGGTTTTGTTGTTTGGCCTGATAAGTTGATCTGAAATCCAAAGGGGGTTCGGCTTAATTCTCTGGCTTTTAAGTCAGCTATTATGCTCCCATGAGGAAATTCTAGTTGCCCAAAGGCAAATGGTTTCTACTCGATCCAGCTACTGGTATGTGGGGTTTTGAACATATATCAGGGTGCTATGGAAAAAATTCTACTCTTATTTTTTTCTTGAATATAAAGTCCATTGTCCAAAATTCCCATATGCTGCAGCTGGATCCTGTAGAAATCATTTGCAAATGGCCATATGCAATTTCCACCGGGGCAAATACGTTGTTTAGAAACTCCAAATCCCATAAAAGGAAATGATACAATGCATATATGTATATAGATGTATATTTACAAGAGCACGTGCAGCTGTCGCCCCAGTTTTCTGCGTCGCTTGTGACTGGTCTGCGGAGCCCAGCATTTTGTCTGGTTCGATTTTCCTGCAGAACCCTTTTGATTGCTACAAATGGGTGAAAAGGAAGAAAAGAACAATTCTAAAAGGGGGACATACAGGAATGAAAGAACGTGAAATGCACCAAAACACTGGTAAGAGGGTGTCTGGATTGAACATTCGTTGCTATTCCTGTGGAAAATTCTATTAAGTGCGTGCACTCCTTGGCTCTTTGGTCTGGGCTGGTAACTAGTTCATGACTGAGAACTAACTAGGTTACTGAGACTCCCTCTGGATTTCTGTGGACATGGTGGTCTCACCCACAAATATCATTGCAGAGAAATATAATTCTGTTGCCTTTTCAAGGTGTCAAAAATGGAAGCAAAGAGTATTTAGTGTTGTAATAAATAACATGTTAAACTGTTTTTTAAAGTCCCTTGGCCCACAAGAAGGGACAAGAGCTGTCTGTCCTTATATACATTTTATCAGTGTTGTGTTTTATTATTATTTTAACTGTGTTAAAAAAAGGCCATTGTGGCTTTATTTAAAGGTTAAGATGCTACCACTGTCTTGTAAGAGGAAGGTTTTATTTCACAGTTGTTATTTTAGAATTTCTCCATGAGATATACTTTGCTGGGAAGTTTGTTAAGCCATTCAGAAGCAACTTTCAGTATCTTTTCCTTTGCTGTGTAAAAAAATTGTTGCAACTGTTCACACCTGGCACAATTCGCTAAGAATCTTCTATATATTGTATTCTTGACACAAGAAGTGAGCGTAAGCTAGAGAAGCCATGACTTTCATCTAATATTTAGGAGTAAGTGCGAGTGTAAGAGGAGGTCACATTTCCTCTCAGCCAAATCGTTTTAAATTGGGCTCTTCAGAGTGTATAGAACGAGACACCTGCTGCTTCCTGTGGTCAACAGCCCCACATATACCCTCCCAAGGTTGTATTAGTACACATGCAATACAAGCTGAGAAAATGTATAGTGAAAAACTTTAGCCGCTGGCCAACCACCTATTCCCTCACCCACACCTTCATACAAGACGATACCAAGGGGCATATTATCAAGCCCCAGCGATAATTATCGCTCCGCGCTTAGCACGCTTTTAATTATCGCCGGCTATCGCTGGAATATATCGCCAAGCTAGCGCTGTATTATCAACGCTTAGCGCTATGGTGATAAATATTCCAATGATAGCGGGGTTTTCCATGGAACATCGCTGGTTTTCTAGCTATGTTCCATGGAAAACGGCGATAAGCTTGATGATGGCCCTGTGACCTTAGCCCCACAATCCACCTCCCATAATAGGTATGCCTTAGTCAGGAATTTAACAGACGTTAAATTCCTGAGTTAAGGCAGAGTTAGCTTGAGTTAAATTATCGCTACGCCTCGTTGGTAATATCGCGAAGCTGCCTTTGCGATATTTTCCCATGTTGTTTTCATAGCCACGCCTACTTTGCATCTCATTATCGATGCGAGGCGAGGCGTGTGAAAAACGGGAGCTAAGTCAAGGAATCACGAGCTAACATGTCCTTGTAAATAATGCGATATAATTATCGCCGCTTTTCGCCTGAAAACGGTCACTAAAGCGGCGATAATTTTATCGCGGCCCCTTGATAATATGCCCCGAAGTTAGTTCATTGATGGCCGCCTCTCTGTTAATGTTGTGCACTGAAGATTTCCCTGAGATTTGAACATTTCATACAGCAGGCCCTAAATATACATTATTTAAGACTTAGTTTGCATTTTGGGTTACATAACCATTGACATCCCAATGGTATGGCATCCATGAATTTGGTATTTGAACTATATCGCAGAGATCAAGAGTGCAAAATATTTGTAAGTGATTTGTGTACTGATCTGTGAACGTTTATGGTGCACAAAAAGATCATGAAACAACATAACATGCGTAGGAACATTTTTAATTCTTTTTGCATTTGACCGACCGCGCTATGCAAAAATGTACAGCTTCATGCACCCTCAAAGTTTTATAGAACACTCTGTATAGATTGCTTTCAGAATCCGCAGCAACGGTTTGTGTCACTGTGTCCTTGATGTTCTAGCAATACATGACTGACAACATAGTGTAAACAGTGCACAAGGAATAATGGAGTTGTAATTTGAAGGAAATTTGCGCTGTAGGACCCTCCTTGCAAATTCAGTAATGCACAGTTTTGATGTGGTACTAGTGGCGGCTGCAACTGAAAAAGGGGGTGGGATGGGGGATGGGGTTTCAGGGGGCAGGGGGAGATGTTTGGGGAAGGATTGAAAAAAAGTATAGATCACTTGCCTGAGGATGGTTGCTGTGACGTTGCCTCTGCTCGTGTCTTCTGATTCCCAGTCCAAAGCAGGAAGCACAGAGGCTCCCCTAAGCCAATCACGACCCTGCTGTCACCATGAAAGCAGTGTTGTGATTGGTCTGAGTGCTGTGGTTTGGCGCTCAGACAGGGACTATGAGCCTCTGCATGTTCTCCACCGAAGCTGTGTATTACAGCCCAGAAGAGAACATGCAAAGTGTGCATGACTGTTTGGCCGTCCCATGACAGCCAGCCAAACCGCCATGTGCACCTAGACAGGGCTTACCACTCTCCACTGCTCCCTGCTCTGCACAGCTTAGCCCAGCCTTGAGAACTGAGTAAGTACAGAAAAATAAAATGATACTACCATTGCGTTATTATCATTTTATTTTCCCTTTTTCAACTGCTCATAAGGCAGTGGGCGACTTCCTCCGCCTTAGTGGACGAGCCGCCACTGTGTGGTGCTCTTTACAAGTTAAGCAATGTGGCTGCCTGAGGACTGCTTTTCGTGTCCTTGACTTGTATAAAAATATTAACACTGAATACAAACTCCAGCAGGGGGTCCAAAACGACCAACAAATATGTAAATAATCTCCACTAAAAGGATTTCTATGTAAATTCTCCTCATACATATTAATTGTGGGCTGTCCCGAAATCCCGGCTGGAAATAACTTTGCTTTTGCTGGTTCGACGAGCCATGACATACACACCTTAAATGATGTCTTTCCTCAGATCACTCCTTCAGTTATGCCTTACTGTCCTAGGAAATTGCATTTTTATCGTCCATGTGAATTAGCAGGCCTTGGGCGAGATGCCACTGCTCATAAACTCGACTGCTTGTATGTCACCTCTGCACTTTTGTACACTCCTTGGTGTAAGATGAAGCCATTCCTCAAGGACAGAGTGCCAATTCAGTCTTGGCCTCTTTTTAAAATATGTAGCTGGAATAAATGTCCCTATGCCTGGGTGTTAGAACAAGTGCAACAGTTTGTCAAAAGAACCCCTATGGAGCAGAAAGAAGCCAAATTACGCTTAAGCCATATAAAATTGGCATTTCTCTCCTGTTGATGTTACAGTTTTCTAATCTTTTGTCCATTTTTTTTCAGGTTTGACCATCACATTTATTTCATACTTTTTATTGTTTTCTTTAAATTATTTTCCAGCCTATTTTTTTTATTACTGTACCCAATTATTGTTTTACTTACCTTATTTATTTACTTTTGCTTCTATTTCTTTCACCTATTCCAAACAGTGGTGTTTTGCCACAAAGGAGCACGCAGCGGCCTTTTAGTGAATTAGTGTATTAATTGTCTGCAGTGCTTAATTTGAACCAGTGGTTTTCAGTGTTCAGCACCAGCACTTAATTGTCAACACCGGCACTTATGACGGTCTGCCACATGGTGGTGCTTTGGTCCAATTTAGGCACCCCAACTGTTGTTTATTAATTCAATATACTTTAAAATGACTAATACTTACCGCCCAAGCCATTCTTTTAACTTTGGGGGCCTGGAATAGTCTAAAATGTTACACTTGTAGGTGTCTGATGATTAGTATTTGTGGTGGTACTGTCATTAGCAGTGCCTGGGGGGGGGGGGGAAATGAGTGGTGCAAGCTGGAGTAGCCTCCTAACGAGGGCCCGGCAATTATTTATTCACAAATTAAGCACTGCCCAGCAGGCACATTTTTGTCCCAGGTGCCTAAATTCACAGATCTCTGTTTATAACCTCAGGAGCTGCCATGATTAGCAGTTGACCTAAAGTAATTGTCTGAGTACATCATGAAGCATGTGCAACCTTGCGAAAGAAACCCTGTCTTTGAGAATCCAAGCAAAAATAGGTAAAGCTTCTGGAAAGTGGCCTTTCTGAAATCTTTATATAGCCTAGGATGTGAAAGTTGTGGCAAAAAGGAGTGTGAACAAACAAAAGTCAACATGCAGGGATGGCCATTAGCACAACGAATTATAGCTAGTAAGAAATGCACTCATTTCTCCAATCTGACTGTCTTCATTCTGACCTACTCTCACAATCCCTCCATCGCTCTCTGAATTTACTGTCTGATTGTTGTTCCCTTTTCATCTGTGTGCTGAGATCAGAATAATCACATTACTCGCTAAGGAGAAATATCATATTTTCTGGTGAATTTAGTGGCTATAGCCGTTGCACCGCCTACTGTTGCGTGTACATTTCAGTAGTAAATTACAGTAACTACTCCACAGTGTAATTCTGTATCTTTACATCCACTAGGTGATATGTTTTAATTAGTTGCAATGTACATTGGCGTTTTTTTGTTTATAAAGTTCACCTTCCTTTACACAATTTCCAAAATCTCTCAGAAGAATAAATGTTAGTGGACGTTTGACTGCTTCAAGGTTATACATACAATATTACTTGTTTTCATGCACTTTATTAAATCAGCACTTCTTGTCCACTCTTTAGGGTGAAGGCAGCAGCTCTAATTGTCATTAGTGTTTAGGACTATTATCCCGGATCCTTATTTCTTGCAAGAGAGGAAGAGCAAGTGTCCATAACATTGTTTGCCATCTCACTTATGGAAACTGCAAGGGCTTAAAAAATCTAAATGGGCGAAACAACTACTAGAAAAAAAAAATATGAAACGAGTCCAAAAAAAAAAAAATGCAATATAAAACACTGGCGTAACGAAAAGTGAGGGGGCTTCCCTGCACGGTACTTAGGGGGGCCCCCTCCGGGCTCAATCAGGAGCTCTCCCGGCCGGAGTTCAGTGCCGAGGGGGCCCCTTGGAGCTAGGGCCCCCCCCCCCGCAACACGTGGCCTGCGGGGGCCTGTGTTACGCCCCTGGTATAAAAAGTTAAATATGAAAATAAAGGAAGGGAAAATAGACAATAGAAAAAATAAGTGATAGCTTCAAGAGAGAGAATGCTGTGTAATTTCATATTGTGTAACTGCAACAAATGATAGACGGAATGCTGAATGATTCAAACATTCTCCCCCAGTCAAGAGATCTGGGTTTAAGCCATTGCTATTTTGCCCACTATGCCACCCCAGTTTGGACCCAGCCATATGCAAATCAGTCTTGACCCTGTGCCTCCTGGGAACAGTTCAGACCGAACTACCAAGCCAGGTCCTCCCTGGACCGGAAACAAGAATCCTGGGACTGGTTTCAGGGTAAGTCACCCTTCATCAGCCAGACTAGCTTGTATCCAGTGGCACAGTGAGCAAGGGACCCACATCCGGCATTCCGTCCATCAATTGTTTCTTTTGCATATGTCACCTTAAGAGGGAAGGGTATGCCCAGACGTGGGTCCCGTGCTCACTTCACTACTGGATTCAAGCTAGCCTGGCTGATGAAGGGTGATGCCCTGAAAATGGGCTAACCTGTTGCCAATATGCAGTGTGCGTTCATAGTCGGAAGCAAAATGGGAAGGACATTCTGACAGGAGTGCTGACCCAGAGACCCTCTATGCATGTATACATATGTAGGTTTATTTATTTATTCATTTGTTCATTAAAAGGGTCTGGCAGACAAATACACCTGCCAGGCCGTCCTCATGAGAGGGTTGAGTAAGGAGTAGCACAGTGCAAATCTTCTACCCTAGTGTTCGATAAATTAAATAACCAACGCCTTGCTTACTACAGTGATCTGCGAGATTCTTTGGAACAGAATGCCTGCCTACAGCCATTAAACAGTGTAATATCAATCCACTTTTAAAGGCCTATTGGCTTTAACATATGATGTTCACAATAAATAAGTCAGGACTGCTGCCTTTGTTGTATTGTTTTCAGCACTTGCTCTGCCACAAAGGAAGCATTATTTTACAGTCAAAAAATTATAATTATGTACACAATTGGTGTTGGCACAACCCCTCCAAATACGGCTGACAAAAGGACCTTTAAGCTATAGGGTTTGTCACAAGTGGATACCCAACCCCAAAGACCTGGCATACTTTCATAATCTCTAAGATTTCATGCAGCAAAGTACCTGTTTACAGTCTTTAAATTATTAGAATGACACTTGACCCTTACAGGTCCATTTGCTTGTGCGTACGCTTTCCACAATAAATAATTCAGGCAAAATGTATTTGTCATAATTTTCCTAATAAACAGATCAGTCTGATGGCATTGGACCCAGTTTTCCCAAATGATCTTGTGGGGCTCATAACCTTTGTTGTTGACTTGTCAGCATCATCATCTCAAATAGCCAACAACATTACACATGAATAAATTTACTGTTAGCAAATCAACACACAAGAACTGTCACAGTCCAAATCCTTTGCCTACAGGGTTCATCTGAGGAGATAATCAAATCCCAAATCCTTGCTTATTACACTATTGTGTGAGTTTCCATGAAACAAAATACCAAACAACACCCTTCAACACAGTACAATAACAATCCCCTCTTTCACATTCATTGGTTTTAATAAATGCATTTCACAATAAGTAAGTCCTACTACCTTTGTCATAACGTGTCCTAATCAGGTCAGATCAAGCACATCCAACGTAACTATTCCCAATGATCCAATTGCGCCTAAAGACTTCATCAGTGGCTTGTCGCCATGCCCAACTGAGGCCTCCGATATTGGAAATCATCAGGCACTCAGAGATAAAATTATGAATATATACTTGGCAAAATAATATACAAACCCTCTAAAATGGCTTAAAAGGATTACCACATTGCAAATCTTCAACTCCAAGTGTTTTTCATAGGGGTAACAAACACCAAATCCCTTGCTTACTACAGTAATCTGTGAAAATCGATGTAATAAAATGTATGTCTGCAGCTTTTAGCAGTGTAATGACAATCCAAACTTAAGTGTCTATTGACTTTAATAAACGCTTCTCACAATAAACGTACTACCTTTGTCAAAACTTTTCATAAATAACCTTTATGCAAAGAACCAATCAGGCCGGTAACCTTTACCATTATCTTGTCATCATAAACAACTCAGACCTACCGAAATCTGCATAAGCATTACCATAGGGCAACCATCAGGCATACAGTCAGAAATATATAACTATACATACAATTACAGTTGGCAAAGCAACAATCAGCATCCATGGAAGGGTTACAATGATTATCAAGGTGTAAATCTTCAAAGTGCATGGTTTGTAAGAGAAGGAGAATGGAGTTGGGGGGCGGGACCACCACTAAAGCCCTTGCCTACTACAGGAATCTGGGAGAATCTATAACACGTTTACAAGCTTTAACAATCTTCTCTTAATCCCTTGGCTGAGGGGTGTTTCCCCCCCGCTGTGCGGGGGGCCGTGCGTGGCACCGCTGTGCTGTTGACGAGCTCAGCTCGTCATGAGGCACAGCGGAGCTGTCCTCGTGACGAGCTCAGCTCGTCACACCACACCCGTTTTTCGAAAGTTCAGCACAGCGGGGTAATTATCCCCGCGTGCGAACGTTCCAACGGCTGTGACGAGCTCAGCTCGTCATGAGGGCAGATCAACCGTCCCTCGTGACTAGCTGAGCTCGTCAAAAGCACACAAGGGGTTAAAGACCTATTGGCTTTCATGTATGATTTTTTGCAATAACTAATTCAGCCCTTCGGTTTCTGTTGTAAATTTTCAGAAATTATATTAGACTCTGTCATAACTTCTTCCAATGAACCAATGGAGCCTATAGCCTTTATTCAGTGCCTAATAAGTAAACCAATAATTCCTGGGCCCCATGCTTCTGCCCAGACGTCCAAAGCCGGTGCTATGAATATTGGGGGTGCCGAATACCAATGCTGTGTAGTCTTCATTCCACCTAGTTTCTCATGTATTCAGTAGCAGACACTCCCTGATCATTTATTTTACTCTTGCTGGTTCTTTCTCATCCCTTGCTTTAGCCATTTGTCACTGTTTTTCTGTCTTCCTCTTTCATTTCCTCGTTTAAAATGTTCTCTCCCCTGTTCTCGGTGAGAGTCCAATAGGAAATAAAAATGGTGGCCCCTGAAAAATAAATGCAGATGACCCCCACTGGCAAATACAACTCAAAATAAACACTGCGCTTTATCACTGGCTTGCCACCATACTAACTCAGGCCTTCTGTAGTTCACTTAACCTTTCCTACAAGGATCGGTAGACACATAAAATTAAAAATATGTACACAGTTAAAGCTGAAAAAATATTACACCACCGTTCTTAAATTGACATTACAGGGATTCTCAATATGCAAATCACCTCCCCTGGGGTTTGTTTCAATGAGCAAACCCCTTCAAAAACCTTACGTAATATAGTGATCTGTAAAAATTCCCAGTAACAAAAAAGCTGTTTTCGAGCATTAACATTGTAACAACAATACACCTTTAAAGGCCTCTGGCTTTAACATATGCTTTTCACAAATAATAAGTCAGAATCAGCTATCCCACAAGGGAAAAAGTGCAATAGAAGGACTCCTTTGGGAGCAGCGCACAGCCTCTGCCAAATCAAATGATGTACTCAAGCTAATCAGCCTTAGAATGGAACCAAAACAGCTCTGTTTGTAATAATTGTTAAAGCTCTTTTTCAGTTGATCACATGAGGTCAAACCAGATAAAAATGTAGTACATAAACCTGTTAAACGATGCCATTAAATTTTAGCGCGTCATTGAGAAATTGAGTTTGCCTTTACTAAAAATCATCATCAAACAGGCTGATTGGTTAGCGTTTAGTATAATGAAAACACATTAGAACCACATAACATGGAAGGAACCACATAGCACAGAACGACTCTTGGAGACAGAGTGGTACAGCACCAAATATCTATTCACGTGCAGAACAACACTCATGCAAACACACATGCACACAGAGCAGCACAGATACCGACATCCATGCAAACAGATCAACAGGCGCACAGGCAAAGGGCAAGTGAACATATACAGGCACTCATGTACATAAATGGCTCAAAATGTGCACAAAAAGTGCATTATTCTTGATGCAGACTTGATGCATTTCCAGGGTAATACACCAGTAGGATGATGAAATTCCGTATTCACGGCGCTAAATGTAAACTCCATGGGCCAGATGCATGAAACTATTTTGCCTTCGCACACGGCGTTTTTACAAATGCAAAATGTCCATTCCTTTTGTATGAAAGGCTTTGAATTTGCAATCTAGGTAATTGCAATTTTCTGCATTTACCTAAATTGTGAATGCAAATAGGAATTGTGAATTACGAATCCCTAATGCACATGTAAGAATCCTTTCCTAAATGCGAACTGTGTATTTAGGAAACACTATTACCATCAACTGTAAGTTGACGGTAGCCATGTGCAAACATTTTTCAAAGTGCCATATAGCGCACACATGCATTTAGGGTATGTGTGTGCTTAACATGTGCACACTTTCTTTATTTGGGGTGCTTCAGGGGGCCTTAGGTCTCTGGGAACCATTGGCTTTGCCTTAGCTAATTTGCGATTACCAATTAGGTAATTGCAAATTAGCTAATGCAAAACCATTCACACCCATGGGCCTTTCAGCCATAGGAACAAATGGAGTAATATTAACTAACAGCGATTCGCTATTTACCAAATCACTATTGCTTAATATTAAGGAATCGCCAAATCTTTGGCGATTCTTACAGATATTGCAATTTGCAGTTCCCAAATAGCGTTTCAGTAAAAATCGCTATTTGAGAATTGCAAAATGCTCTTTTAATACATCTGGCCCCATGTGACCTGATCAAGCATAGCTCAGAAGGCCTACAATTCCACATGGTAGACCCAACTTCCTGCTTGGCCCATACGGTATAGATTTGTCATGAATAGTATTACAGTGCCAATATAGCAAAATCTGACAACAGAGGCCTGCAGTAGATTACTGACACATATATAAATATAACATTTAATTTGAAACAAGTGATATGTACAAGAAGCCTCGCAGGTAGACTTAGAGACACGAGGTCCTCTAGACACAGATTCACTAAGAGCCATCTTTATGCCTTGGAGGTGAGATAAAGGTGATGTGTTAATATTTGTGTAATTTTTTGAGTGGTGTCTCAGTTTTCTCTGATTGGCAGGTGTACACTGGCACAATATTACAGATGGGCATTCATCTAATGGCACGCCCATTCCAATGGGTATCATGCATTTGGCGCAGTATTCATTGTGAACATTATTCTTTGAATACTTCTTAATGACATTTGTCTGTTGCACATTTTCTAATGGGCATTAGTCTCTGATGCATTCTCCATGTACATACTTTCCTAGGGTCATTGGGCGCAAGATTAATGGCATAGTATTTTGATGGGTGGTGCTTGTGATGGACACGAGGAACTTTAACCCGCACTTTTCTTAAAAATACAGCCAGGTGAAAATTCTCTTTAGCGAGTAAAGATGGATCTACATTTATTATAAGAAACATTATTAATATATCATATAAACATTATTTATATTAATATTATTTAAAGGAAGGGAAAGATTAGACAGGTTAATACTGTCATCATAATGACTATTGTCTCGTAGAGTAGGTGGCTTGTTGTAATCTTCTTCTCAAACTCTAGCAGATGGGCCAGTAGCTTTGGAAGAGACCATTGGGTGAGGGGTCTAGGGGGAGGGGATAAGAAGACAACACGTTTGAAGTGACCTTCATTTCACAGATCATGCCTGTGCAGCTATGTTTATTTTTAAAACAGTGCAGTACTGCTGCCGCCCCAGCACATGCACTGAAGAGCTGATGAACCTTTGTCCATTAGGTACATTGTTTGTACATTGATTTTTTAAATGCTGTGGCAGCTGTCATGCTCTCTCTGTAAAGTGCTGCTCAGCGTTGTTCAATCTATTAAAATGTGTGCTGGCTGACATTCTGTAGAGCAGATCTCAATGGGGTGTCCTCGTGCCCTCAGAGCATCTGTATGGCTGTTGATGTTCAAGCCTGTGTGAGGCCAGTGGGCTTCTTGACCAGAAAAATGTAGCTGTTTTGTTTTTCATTTAACTGGAACAGTCTGTTGCCAGAGACATTCATTGTGGGCCAATGCATTTCATTAAATATGTGGATGTTATCCCTGCTTGTGACTAACCTGTTCCAATGTAATAGTTTTATAAGCTTTAAGTTTGAAATTTGTTTTTAAGAAAGTTCAATGGGCCAGATTTACTAAGAAACCGTTTTGGATTCCCTAATTGCGAATCCTTGCGATTCGCGATTAGGAAATCGCAAAATGGAATGTATGAAAGTGTGTTGAACACTTTCTGTGAATCCCAGTGGGTCGCAAATGTGCTACCTCATGAATATTAATGAGGTAGGTCGCAATTTGCGACCCATTAGGAATCGCAAAATGTTCCCACACTTAAAAGAATGTGTTATCTAGGACATAAAATGTTATGGGTCTAGTCAAGTCCCATTTAGCATACTGTGTTCAGTCTTAGGCAATTGTAGCAGATATGAACAAGCATTTGCAATGCAATAGGTCTCACATTTACGAGAGTTTGAGCTATTGGCATTGTAAATGACAATGCCTTTTAGTTATGTGTTGTTTTAAAACAGATAAATAAAAGGCATTGTCATTTACAATGCCAATATCTTAAACTCTCGCAAATGCGAGACCTATTGCATTGCAAATGCCTGCTATAATTTTTTTTAAAAAGCGTTAGGAGGAAGCAGTTGCAGACAGGACAAAGCTATTTGAGAAAATAGTGCTCAGAAGCTGTAATTAAAACCTACTGAGTACAAAACACGTAACAGGTGGTGTCGCCATTGGAGGCTCCAAAATGACACAAGGCAGTACTAAAGAGGGACTGCTAAGCCTTTTAACCAATGAACAGCCACAGTTTACAGTGGACATGACACAAGCCAATGAAAAATACGGGCAGAGATTGGGTGGAGCTTCAAGTCCCTATCTGTACACAGCATGCCTCGCAGAGCAGCGCATGTGCTACCCAGGCTCGACCTAAAAAATAAATTAGTGACTTGGAAAAGGTTTCTGAGAATGAAAATTAGAGACTCGTCCAATTGCTGGTCTTGTATTTGTAAAGGATGCTGAAACTGGCAATCAACACCCTGTGTAACTATGCTTATGTCATGTCAAACAACTGTGACCCAAGAAATCATGTATGGAGCAACTTTGGTAATAAACATTTACAGTACAACTAAACATACATGAGAAAAACACTGTTTCCCCACTCACAGGCTGCATGTTACAATGACTTTACACAGGAAAGCAACTCTTCTATTAGTCAGGAGGTCTCTCCTATAAGATTTCACATCCATGTCCTTTTCATCATTGTTGTAGCTAAGTATCCTTTTTTAAAACAAATATACATGAAGAAATGCCATGGCATAAATCACATATGCAGATTATCGGAGGTAAATATGCCACACTAGGATATGACTCGCGAGACGTAAAGCCTCAACCATGGTCATAAATAGCCTTTACACTTTGCACATTGCTTATAATTGGAGTTTGAAGGCACCCAATTAAACGAGAATGCAATAGAAGTTGGATGGCACCTGGAAATATGGGGCAGAAAGAATTGTGTACAATAAGGTCAATAAGCTGTAGAATATGATCCACTTACGAGTATAACATAAGGCCATCATTAATGATTTTAACATAAAGTCAATGATGGATGATAGACGTATTATCTATGAGTGGAGGCTTAAAATGCCAACATTGTAAAAGTTTTTAAAAAATTAACCACCCTAAGGACAGCCTGTTTACTAGCAAGACAAAACCTCTATAGCTGTATGTGGGAATCATGATCAGACTGACCATTCTGTCGCCCTGCCATTTTCTTGGGTAGCTGTAGGCAAGGGGGTTGCTTTCAAAGCTGGATGGACTTCCATGACCCCGCCATAAAAGCCCTAAAGGCTAAAATTGCAGTCACAACCTCATGGATATAATTTAGGGATTCGCTGAGACCCCTGCTTGCCCCTTGCGACCCCTGGCACGTCGTATGCGACCCCTGGTCTCAGAGGTGGCAAAAATAGTACCAGGAGTTCAGGGACAATGAGTACACTTAGCTGGAATCTGATGGTTCCTCTGACCTCAGGTAAGTAAAAAATTGTGTATGTATGTGTGCATGCGTGTGTGTGTATGTAAAAGGATGTGTGTGAGTGTACAAGTGAAGGCCAAACGGCATACAATATAGCTTCTGCTAACCCAGCCATTTTGGTGAATTGACGTCCATGGACAACCTCCTGAAGTGGGAGCTATTTTAGCAGGGTTGATTTTGGTTTCCAGTCCAGCACTAGAGGGAACTGTTTTATCCAGATGAAATGAATTGAGTTAGCATCACTTGCTGGTCTGGCTCGTTTTAGGTACATAGCAAGACTTGTTTCGTTTGGTCCTTTTTTGTACAAGTTGTTGCGATTGCAGTAGTACTTTGTAGAGTTTTTGTAAGTGCCATTCTTTGTGAATCCTTGCAACCACCAGTGTTGCATACCTGATTGCACTTTAAGGGACCTTTTTTACAGCTTTTCGTACCGCTTTCTGGTTTTTTAAGCAGGTATACTTTTACGGCTGCCATGAGGTAAGTATTTATAAAATGTATAATACCCTAGATGCTTTCAATTTTTTGATGGTGTAATGGAGTGCTGCAGTAAACTGCACACATTCGCAAGGGAGCATTTCCTCATTTGCTCTAGATCGCATTGGCGTCACAGATGCCCCTGCAGTCCCCGCGGGGAGGCCCCGAGCTCCAGGGGGCCTCCTTTGCACAGTACCTTGGCGTGACAGCTCCTGATTGAGTCCGAAGGGGGACCCTCCATGTAGTTTGCACGGGGGCCTTCTCAAGTTACGAGACGCTAGTACTAGATTGCTTGGGGTTGTGCGCCACTCCGCTGGTAAATAAAATGTGTTGGCGGACCAGCTACATGAACGGTATTAAAATGGCCATCTCCAGGGGGCGCATTTGTCAGAGTAGCCGAATGAGTCCAGAAATCCTTTGATCTACATTGAAGACTCTAAGGAGGGAGTTCAGGGATTGCAAGCCCACATTACAACTGAGGAAGAGTTGTCAGTGATCACGGTTCTAAGAATGTTCAGCAATGCTACTTCCGGCCAGGTCACACAAGAGTGTGTGCACATGCCCTGCACAGGTTTTGGAATTCTGTTCTGTGCATAGAGCTGCGGTGTGATGATCACAACAAGGTATTGATATCTATACTGAAATCCTGGATATCAACCCTGAAACCCTACTCAGGACACATTTTTAAGAGTTTGCCCCACTTTTGGAGGGATGTGGTCCATAGTTTACTAAACTTGCGACAGTGCAATGTTGCATTAGCCACTTCCTGAGAACTATGACAACAGCAGGTATTTCAACCATACGCTAACTTCGTTTGTACGCGTCGCTACAGACAGCTTTAGCTATCTGAAAGACTGCATGTCATAAATACTTTAAAATGTAAAGTAGGAAGACTTATAAGGAGACAGTAGGCTTTGGGTCAGGCCCCCTGTAGCCATTGGCCATCATTTAGTTATGAGGATTCATCATTGCTGGGATCTGCTGTCCTTCACACCCATGGCCAGAGCTTTTCTCCTGTAATGTGGCTAACAATATCGTATGAGCAAGGAGTTGCCTTCAAATGTGAGTTTATTACATATAAAATCGCATTAAGTATTAAGCCCACTTAATCAAATATCTCTCCCTTATACACTTCAGAATGTAGAATTTTTCGAAAACTGGGTGAAATTAAATATCGCAGTAATACAATTGCCTTGATATACATTTCTATTAGTGCAGATATAAATGTACATACATAATATATATCATAACATAGCTTTAACAACATTGGAGGTACAAGTTGACCAACTAAAAGAATATATCTATAACAGCTACAAACGTATATTGCTACCGCTAGAAAACAGCATTAGTGAGCGCTACTGAAGTATATCGAACAAGACCCTAGAGTATATTTATTTATTGCAGTCATTGAGGAATATCTATATACGAAGGACCCTGAACCAACTTTACCTTCTCTAGCTGCCACTGCCTCAGTACCACTTGAGGGGTAGAAAGGACAGTGCCAGGGTAGGCTAACTATTAGCATCAATAGAGACACATTTCATTTAACAGGTGATAAATTCAGAAATAACTCTGCCATTGAAGAAAGTGAAAGGTAAGAAAGCAGAACAATGTCGATTGCTCAGACAGTTTCCAGACAAAGAACTTTTGTTGCCTCTCTCCATCTTTATGTGGGCAATTTCAAAACAATCTGCTTATACATATTGGGGCACCATGGATTCATTGCCGCATAAAAGGGACAGGGTCACTCAAGCAGAAGACCGCACTTTTCACTTTTCAAGTTACCTTAGTAAAGTAATATTAGGAGATATCTTACCCTCACATATCTTGGGTGCTATGTCTTGGGTTCATGAATATTTAAACAAACAGAAAAGAGCCACATTAATAAACGCTAAAAGTTTGCGTTTACTTTAGAGGATACTCTTTTATTTCATTTATGTTATGCATTGGTTTCTGTAGTTCAACAGAACTTAAAATAATATCCAAAATTGTTAGCCTGGAAATAATTTATGATCGCTTTGTAGAGAAGCAGTTAAACACAAGGAAACTGTTAGATGAGTGTGCCATGTATTCATGTACAGATTGTATATACCATAGATGCACAAACGGAGCTGTAACAGGGAAATTAAAGTAATTTTAAATAAGGCCTGGTAGTTTTGCTGATAAAGCAATACAAAAGGGGATGATGGACGGAGCGTTTGAGCAAATCAAACACTCACTCCCAGTCAACTGATCTGGGTTTAATCCATCACCATTCTTTAGCCCACTCAGCCACCCCAGTTCAGACATGGCCATGTGCAAATCAGTCTGTCCCTGTGCCTCATGGGAACAGTCCAGCCCGAACTGCCAAGCCATGTCTTCCCTGGACCGGAAACAAGCATCCTGGGACCGGTTTCAGATTCATAATCCTCATCAGCCAGGCAATCTTGAATCCAGTGGCCAAGTGAGCAAGGGACTCACGTCTGAGCATACCCTGCCAATTTAGGGCGAAAAAAGCGATACAAAAGGGGATGATGGACGGTGCATTTGAGCAAATCAGTTTTGCTGATAGCCCAGTGTTTTTTATTGTAATTATATTTATATAGCGCTTACTACCCCTGACGAGGCGGCAAAGTGCTTTACGCCAGGCAGCCCACTGCTTCGGAACCCTAGATTAATGGTTAGTTTAGTGTTATTGGTTACTGTTTGCTATTGGGATTAGTTTCGTGCACTCAATGCAAACCATTCCATGCACTCATTTCAATTTTTTTTTGGCGGACCAAAGTAATAGTGGTTGTTGCAATTATTAGTAGAGAGGTGAGCTGAGCATATGGCTTTAGGGATTAATACAGGAGGTAAAGAAGGTTAGGCATTGCTAGCTTGCATAGGTATGATTTTCAGAGGAAGGATTAGAGATTGCATCTTGTAAATGAGTTGTGGGAAATCTGCTGAAATAGAGAATAGTCAAACGTGCAGGTGTCGAGAGTAGTTTGTGCTCAGACAGAGGAGGCCTGCTCTGGATGGAAAGGAAGGAGAGGGACGTTTGAAAGAGAAGAAAAAAGGGGAGGCCACAATGTATGCTCCTGATACCCCATCATGTAATTGACCATGCCTCTGTGAATGAATGAGCGCGTGAGTGATTTCAGAAGTGCACTAGTATGGCACCCCAATTGGAAGAGTAGCTTGACTGCCATCCACAACAAGCACTGGCAAAGCCAAAAGGTCTTGCTTACATTTTGAGCCTTATCCTCTTCCGTGCTCCCGTCGGCCAACGGCAGTCGCGAGCACTACCTGGCTAGTGCTGTGCATGTTCGTTGGCTGATGCGGACCCGCTCACTTGTTCAAACCGCCGCACCGCCGCGGAATTCTCGGCGCGGTTAAGCAATTAATCAGAACGTTTAGAAAATCTGCTTCACTAATTGCTTTCTGAATAAAGTGAACTTATGAAATAATGAATTCAATGTGTTATGATTCAGTGTACGTTTGAGATGTAAAGTATCCCCTTGTGCAGTGCAAAGCATGCACTCCATATAAGGCGAAATGATACACCAAACGAGCAGTAGAGGGTGTTGAGAGAAACATACTTCTCAGGGTGGAGCCATCGCCCGCTCTATGTAAATTTTAAAGAACTGGTAACATTAGGTCTTGCAGACACCTATGCTGTCACACCAGACCTAAAATTCTTTGTTTGGGACCTGGAGATGAAGGAGAAACAGAGAAACATTGGTGTACGTAGATCGACTAAGAGAGCTCTTGAGGCCCACCCTCGCCCATAAACAGAAAGAGCAGCATGGCTGGAGGAGGGCTGAATGTACGGTGGAAGGTCTGGTGTGGGGCTACTTTTAGAAGATATACCCTTTTTCAGGTGACTCAGGGGTAACAGCAATGAGGTGAAAACAGCAACTAGGAACACACCTTCTCAAGCATACCTTTTTTGGAGGGGGGAATAGAGGCAGTCTGCCAGGGCTCCAGAACAGGACATCAGTAAGCAAGTGTGCATGGGAAGTCCAGTTTTATGCAACAAGAAATGTTATTGGAAGGTAAAGGAAGCCCCCCATTCAAGTCATCAATAGTTTTAGAGAAGCTGACTGTTACGCACTCCTTTTGCGCCACCGATTGAAGCATTATTGGAAAGATCACATGTGTCTTGCGGTATGGATTCCAGAACTTGCAGCCTGAACGCTTAAGCCCACTGGCTGTTTACATTTTATCTATAAATAACTAATATTTATAATTTTATATTAATAATTTGTTTCTGTACTTTCTGGGCACTTTAAGATGAATGGCTCACACTTTGAACTTAAAAAATGAGAATGGCTTGTGAGGAAATATATTATTTGTAACCTTGAAGAATTTCAGCTGGCTCATATACTAAAAAGCAGGGGGCAGATTTACAAGCTATAATGTATGCAGGTTCGGTGTTCCAATGCAAAAAAAGCCTTGTAGAAGTGATGCAGCGAAATCTATAAGATTTCTCTGCACCACTTCTAGGACGCTACTGCATCAAAATCTTACGCCTGCTTTGAGCAGGCGTAAGGAGTGACGCAGCACAATGAGTAAAGGCCTCCCCAAGCATTGCTGGAGTTGCATTGTGCTTGCGACACGACTCCATCAATGCGTGACTTTTGCACCAACAGACGTGTCAGAATTTCTGACGCATCTGTCAATCCTTGCGGCATGGTGCGCCGTATTGCAAGTACGGCGCATCCATGGCTGTGCAAGGGTTTTTCAGGGTGGAACAGGGAAAGTGACGCATCTGTACAGATGCGTCACTTTCTTGTAAATCTGCCCCCAGGTTTTAAAGGTTATGTGGTCTAGAAATAGTTTTGTGCATTGTCACTGTGTCTATCTCAGGATGTCAGTAGAGCGCGGACGAATATCACCCCTCAACAACTTGATTCAACCAAGCTCAACTCTTGGTGCAACTAGTCTGGCGAAGAGATCTGACACGACAGTCATGAGTGACATCACACCTGGTGGAAGCTTTCAAGAGAACCTTAAACACATATTGAATGTTTCTACCCCACATTGTATACCTGTTTCTTGTATTTCAAGAGCGATCAATAGCGTCAAACCTTTATGTTTTTTTAGAAACTGTGCACATGGTATATTAATACTCAGAGGTCAGAGGCAAAGTGCAGACAGCCAAGGAGGCAAGGTCTCTTAATATTTGGAAAAGGTATCATCTGGGATCATGAAAACCTGTTTTAATAAAAACAAATCATGGTGGATTTACATTTAAGCAACAAAAAGACATACGTTTTATCCAGTGCAGGCATGACAGTGCATGAATGTCTTTATCTGGCCACTCAAGGTGCTTCTTCAAACCTATGAATCCAATTTCCAATTCTAGTACAATGATTTTCCAAGCCTATCTTTTCCATAGTAAAAAGGCCATATTTAGGATCATTTGTTGTAATGTGGCGTCCTCTTGTGGGAATTTGTGGTTACAATGTAAGGCAGCTGCTTATATAATGGTTTTAAATGTAGCACTGGTCCTCAAAACCCCTTACCATCCCTCGCATCAAGCAATAAATTGGACCATTTCCCTTTTTGGTTTCTAAATTATTCTTACCCAAAAGAAAGCTGTTTTAGGAAACTTTTAAACACATGGCTGTTTGCGTAATTGGGACTTAATAAATACTGATTTATTTTATTGAGCACTGGGATGCCCTCTTGGGTAGCCATGCACTATATAAGCACGAATTAATTAAATTTAATTGAATTACCCACATCCAATATGTTTAACCCTTTAATATCAGAATATTGTATTTATTTGTCATGGTTCTGTATTAGGAGGGTCTAACCAACACATATGGGAAAAACTGCAAGGGGTCAAAGAACTCACACGAGCCTCCCTACCTTAAGTATAGCAACAATAACATGTTTGCACCACAGGCCAGGAGTATATAGATATATTAAGAGAAATGCTAATAGATGTTGTATACGCACACTGGAGGCAAGCTAAAACTTGAAATAGCATGCTTTACATGGGTGGGCCAGATGTACTCATTCCTGCTATGTACAGTGTTTTTAGAAATGCTACCAAACCCAGCTTATAAGAAATCTTGTGTCAGGATGTGTTTTCTGTTTCCAAGCAGTCAAAATATCTATTTGTAATATAATATGAAAAATTAACTCTATCATGAGTTAGAGGCATGTTTTTTTTACTGTATAACTGTATAGTGACCGTTCGAAGTACCGTGTCCTGCCGTTTGCATCGCAATTATATATGGATTATTATTCGCCTTAATGTTTTTAATTTTTTATATTTGATGCAGGAACTGTATGTTTACGATGAAGTACATTGGAGGGCTGACTGCTCAAAACAGGGAGGTCTGAGGCCTCACATCTATTGCTACTTGGTTTTGTTATTGAAAATGACTTCTGTATTTTTTAATAAAGAACGGCAATGGTTTAAGTTTGTGTTTGCTTTGTTTCATGCGTTCTATTTAAGTGCAACTGCGCACCTAGCATGTGCATGACGTCACTGGAATACTACTTTCTGGGGAGGGGCATGTCCACAGACTACATGTGACGTCTGCTGCCCATTGCCGTAGCATTTGGTGAAAAGGGCCCTAAAGCAAGCAAGCAAAATGCCACCCGCCACGTGGTTGGAAAGCAAAAGACCTCCAAAAACAGGCGGTAACACTGCACCGGCTGCAGCAATGACATTTAGGCCTCTTTGTGCAACAATAAACATTCCATAACCCTTGGGTAGTGTAAAAGGCCAACTTTATTAGGACATGGTTGCATATCAATACTTTATTACCATTAAACAGCAACTTAAAACACAACCCCCCAATGTCATCACCCGTCGAATTACCTCTCAGAGCCAAATTCAAACCCCAACCGTCCTTTCTCATTCCATTCTTTTCAGACAAAGTACTGCCCCGCTGTTCTCCCCCCGAGGGTGTGTAAGAGCCCGCATGTGACTTTTCAGCTTCCAAGAGTTCCGCCCCACTGACTAAACTTGCAAACCATCCTACACTTGGCACACAACCAACTTTGCACCCTCCAAATGTGCCCACTCCCTTGACTCTTTCTTAAAGTTCAACCAAACCTTCCCTACCCGAAACTCCCCCCCACCCCAGGTGATGCACAGGGACCGGAGGAGGCCGTTAAAGCCTCTCCGGACCCTTATATGCCCCTGAATGACCCACCCCTTCCCCCAGAAAAGCCTGTCCCCAACCACGTCCTGTCTCTATCGCACGAATACCCCTGAGGAAAGACTAGACTGCGTCTGCCTTTCCCGGGGCCACCATCATGCAACAATAAACATTCCGTAACCCATAGGTAGTGTAAAAGGCCAACTTGATTAGGACATGGTTGCATATCAATACTTTATTAACATTAAACAGCAACTTATAACTTAAAATACGATACCCCAATGTCATCACCTGTCCAATCACCTCTCAGAGTCACATTCAAACCCCAACCGTCCTTTCTCATTCCATTCTTTCCTGACAAGGTACCACCCCTGCTGTTAAACCCCCCCCCCCCCCAAGGGTGTGTAAGAGCCTGCATGTGTCTTTTCAGCCCCCAAGAGTTCTACTACCCAGAATAAACCCAGAAGGATGTTTGTCTACCCCCCATCCCTTTCCAGTTCTCCGACAATCCACTCACGGCTGATCTCGCTTACACCATATGTTCTCATTCCACAGAGGACTCACGTGTCCCTCATCTCCATCATATAATGTGCATTCCCCATTCTCAACAAATGCACTCTATCATCCAGAAACAGGCACTCCTCTTGTTTGCGAATCCCCACATGCAAGATCACCGCAATCCCCAGACCTTCGCAAAATACTCTCATTGCTCTATTTAATTTCCTGTAAGCCTTGTCCATTGCCCCATGACGAATTGACCCCACCAACTATGACGTGGCACAAATTGTGGCCATATGATGCATGTTCTGGAAAAATTTCTCTTGATGACATCAAGATATCTCTGCATATGTTGTAAAAGAGTCAAACTTGGTAACCTGACCAAATCATTTTCTCCAAATGGATCAGCAGCATGTCTAGGCAACCTCTCTGCAGTACCAGCTTACCCAACCATGGCAGCAAGTTTCTGCATTCTGCTTTTTCCCCACTAAAGCACCTCTTGCCGGCTGCTGTGCAGACTCAGATTCCTGACGTATATTTGCTGGTCCGCATATTTGGATGCCCAATGAACCAGAGAATGTCCCAAGATCCAGGTCACTGACTTGGCTCCTGGACCATTCACACATCCTGCGTTAAAAGAGAAAAACATAATTATCCTGAGCCCCAGGCTCCGTACACCCCCCCACCTTGAGACCACCTCCCCAGTTAGCCTTCTAATCTGCAATGAAAACTTTCTTATGACCGCTTCCTCATGTAACGCTCACAACAGCGAGATCACCTCCTACCTATCCTCCGAATATTGTCCCAAACCCACCCCAGGCCTGCTGCTTCAGTCGCTGCCCCTATTCTGAAGGAATGGGTACCGAAAGCCTTTGTGTTCCTGCCCAGCCGGTGAAGGCCCATTCACATCTCCGCCAATAACTGTGATGCCAACATAGGCCTCCCATTCTGATGACAGAATACTCTCAAAACTGCAACCCGGCCACCTCCTGAAGGCTTCCCACTCTCGAACCGGGCAGACCAAAGACAACCCTCCTTCATTTAGCCACACCCACTTCCACCTGCCCTGTTGATCCATCTTTGAACGACTCAACTATATCCCCAAACGCCATGTGTCCAGTCATACATCACCCACCTTTAACCCCGGTGTTCTTGCAGACCCCAACAATTCAGAAACTCGAAAAGCACCACAAAAACATCCACACCAGGCAGAGCCTAAAAATGGCTAACTCAAACTTGTCATAACAACATCCCAGAAGGACTGCCAATAACCATAGCTGCCAATGTTTCAGGTTGCTATGTGTGACATTTTCACAATTTGAGTGCAATTATGAGTGACATTTCAACGACTATGAGTGACACTTTCATTTGATCAAAAATTAAGTTATGAAGACTACAGAAACTTATAAATATCAGAAATTACACCCATTTGAGCAACAAGAAACTCTAAGAAGATCTTAAAACTGGTGCAACGTGCCAGAAATGGGAGGCTACTTAGGTGTGAATGTGCGAGGTGCTCTGCTTCTAGCACCTCGGATGTAAATGTAAATGTAGTTGAGCTTATACGCGAGGGGCCGTTGTGGAGATTAAGCAAGCTATTGCCCAGAGTCGCAGAGTGTGAACCCGTGAGTCGAGGAGGCACCGGGGCGAGAATTATCGAGTCCGTGGAATTTTTTAGCCCAAGACCCGCCGAGGCAGGGAATTGAACCCTGGTCCAGGACCGATCTCAGCTTCCGGGTCTGCTGCCTCTAACCCCTGAGCCACACTTCTCCACTTGGATCACACTGCCGCTGCTGACCTCCAGCCCCTGCGTGAGTTCTGGTGAACTCTGTCTGCCCTATCATTACTCTGTGGCTGCCAAGTTTTCAGTTTGATAATGTGTGGTATTTCCATGATTTCAGTGTACTTAGGAGTGAGATTCTACAGCCAAATCATTGACACTTTGAATCACCATTATCTGCTACTGTGCGCATTACCATCATCTCAGTCGCAGAAGCAAGGGATGTCATAGCACTATAAATAGACAAGTCACTATGCCCTACTGTGCCAACCAGGATTACATTGTTTCTCTCTCCTTGAACACAGACCAACATCTGCAGGAAGACTGAATTAACTAAGTGAGGTTTCACAATGTAAGAGTATATTTCTCACTTATTACTTAAACTTGCATTTGAGGTTTGTGCTTTAGATATGAAAAGGTGAAACACCAATGAAAATACATACAGAATAATGTAGCCCTCTTGAACTACGTCTTTGCCCAATGCTCAGACACTGCTAGAATTGCTGCTGGACTCAGGGACAGGAAAGGTTGTGGCTTGAGTCAGTAGAGAACATTACGTGCTGGGGGGCACTGGATGCAAGTGTGGAAGGGTATGCTCAGATGTGAGTCCCTTGCTCACTGCACCATCAGGATTCAAGCAAGCCGGGCCGAAGACGGCTGTAATGCCAGAAACCGGTCCCCGGAAGCTTGTTTCCTTTCCAGTAAAGAATTGGCTTGGTAGTTTGGTCTGCCCTGTTCCCATGATGCACTGGGCCAGGGACAGACTAATTTGCATGTAGCCAGGTTCTGAACTGGGATGGTGCAGTGAGCTAAAAAACGGTGATGGATCAAGCCCTGATCTTTTGACTGGGTAGTAGTGGTCTGCTTAATTCAGATACTCTGTCCATCACCACCCCCCTTTTTTGAATCGTTTCGGGCATGCAAGCAGCCGCTAGCTATGCCATAATTATAATGCTGCAAAACACACAAGATGATGGACGGAATGTTGCACAATGGCAAAACATTCACCCCCAGTCACAGATCTGGGTTTAATCCATTGTTATTTTTCTCACCAAGCCACCCCAGTTCAGACATGGCCATATGCAAATCAGTCTTGACCCTGTGCCTCATGGGAACAGTCCAGCCCGAACTGCCAAGCCATGTCTTTCCTGGACCGGAATCAAGCATCCTAGGACCGGTTTCTGGCTATCAGTCGTTTTCAGCCACGATAGCTTGACTCCAGTGGTTTAGTGAGCAAGGGACCCACGTCTGGGCATACCCTTCCCACATAGGGTAAACAGCAAAACACACAAGGTGATGGACGGAATGTTGCACAATGGCAAAACATTCACCCCCAGTCACAGATCTGGGTTTAATCCATCGTTATTTTGCTCACCAAGCCACCCCAGTTCAGACATGTATTTTTTTGTCAGTCTTGACCCTGTGCCTCATGGGAACAATCCAGCCCGAACTGCCAAGCCATGTCTTTCCTGGACCAGAATCAAGTTGTATTTGCATAATTATATTGCTGCCATAACTGTACCTGAAATTCAAGTTCACAAGAAGTTCAGTGGGATGGGGTCTGTTGCGGGATCACACACAGCGCGGCAACTTACGTTTTGAGCGTGAGCTCCCATACCCATTGCACAACAGTCAGTGCAGTCCATAAAGAGAGAACTGTAAGGCGCCTGCCCGCACACACCACAGGAATAGGCAGGAGCCGGAGCTGCCTTTGCATTAGTGTGCAACTCAAAATTCAGCGGTGCCCATTGATTAGCCCAGGGCACACTGACTCCATGACTCCTCCTGACTTCAGTAAACTCGCCGCATGGTGTCAGGTGGGCTACATTGTACCAAGCACCACTGTGCACCTCAGCAGCAGCTGAGCCAGAGAAACCTCAAACTTGCCAGGAACATCGTCAACGGCATGCTGCCTCTCAGCCTGTATAGTGCTTCTTTATAGCAGCGCTCTGGCTTGACAGCAGGGGAGGCACTATAAGGCGTGACATTGCATTTCAGTGTGGTGATGCGGATTGTCGCACTGAAATGCGTTAGTCTAATGCCTGATGAGTGGTACTTGACAGGGCTGAATAACTCTCCCAACAAATCGAACGTAATGGCCTCCCTTGGAGTCAAACTTCTTCCTTCCCTCTGTTTCCCTCAACCTTTCAACATTCTAAAAATCTCATTCCCCGCAGGGTCAAACCCCCAATGCAGCTTGCCGTAAAAAGAGATCCCAGACAACTTCCCCCAATCGTGATGGGTGACAGATCTTTGTAAATGCAAAAAAGGACAAATGCAACTCTCTCCCCTTTATCTCCTCAGGATCACGATCCCAGCCCTGCGGCATTTTCGCTTCAAAGGCCTGTAGTGTAGTTCCTATATTCCCAATAGGCTCTGCACATTGGAATAGTGTATCCTGTAGTTTAGACGTAGGACTGAAGTCAACTAGGTCTCTACCGAATATACTAAACTTAATTGTTTGTGTGCCAGCTAGCTCAGAGGTCACTAGAAACTTTCTCCAATAAACAAGAAGGGATTACTTTCTGACAACCGCTTAAAACATGACAACTTTGTTTCCCAAGAATAAGAAATATATCTCAAGAGTCACGGAAACAATAGATAGTTATTTCACTCAGTCAATCGTGCATGCTTCGTTTGGCCAGAGGTGCAGAGAAATAGAGAGACGGGCGTTTTCAATAAAAAGGGTATTTATTGAACAGTCTTCTTTCTCAAGCATAAGAAATGAACAGCTGCAATTGTAATACTTGCGGTAAAGTACAGAGAATATAATACGATGAGTATTATAAAATAGTACTGTAAAAGCATGATATGGTTTCTAAGCCATAAGATACCTAAAATGCATAAAATACATACAGTGATAAATAATGACTAAAAGTACGCAACTGGTGCCTCTAAAATACGCCTACCCCGGTGTACCTAACCTAGGTCTAGTACATGGGAAGAAGTAAGTGAGGTGTAGCCTAGTTTTAGTATTAGTTGCCAAGAATCTATTCCAAGAATTCTCTTAGGGTCTAATCAGCTCGTACCTTGGTTTTAGAATGTAGGAGGTCTTGTATCTCTCTCTCAGGACTCGATTTCCCAGCAACCCGCAAGGGTAGCCTGGAATCACCAGAGCTGGATTTCTCGTCATGAGAAAAGACAGCGTTTCTCAGTGCGACAGCTGGAGGGTCGGCTCCCTTCGGCACTTGCTGCAGCAGGGCGCGTCGGGCAAGTAGATAGTCGAAATGCTCCAAACCACTGTGTGTTTGTTTGGACAAGTGTGGGCATATCTATACCTTGAAGGTGCCGAGTTTGCCGTAAGATTGGACATAAGAACGTCATCAGAGACTTAATTCTCTGAAAACTCCATGATTTCTTGGAAAACTTAATATTCATGCAGAGGGAAGTCCCTGACTGCTGAAGGCGGGTTTTTCTAAGAAATCCTTGTAGATTTTCGGAACTGGTGGAAGTAGCCAAGCCGTATTAGGACTACTTGAGCTATGTCTTAATATGGTTATGATTTCTATGCCTATATAAGGATACGGTATTTTATACCTATATAAGGGCATGAATCGGGAAAATTACACTAGGGTCCTAAAACGCTATACAACAGGCCCAAAATCCATCCACGCTAGCCTATAGTTCTTCCTTGAGGATGCCGATAAACTCCTTCCCACAAATTGATGACCCACATTCGCCCAGCTGCCAAATCTCGACCGGCAGCAGTGTCTTGACTGCGTTCGCTACAGGCACCAGTGATTGCAATCACTGCCACTGCGAACGAGGGAAAGCATCCGCAATGTCATTCTGTGCACCCGGTACATGACGAGCTCTGAACACAATATTCAAAAGCAGACACTTCAGCATGAAACAACGCAGCAACTTCAGCACTCTCAGATCTCTGGCCTTCTGTCTTTTAACCAGGCCAACCATAGACATGTTATCTACATGGAACAGTGCCACATCACCACAGCGGATTGGTGTCACTATATCGCGGATTATTACAACGCATTCCGTTACATCGGAATTTTTACAACGCAGGATCTATTACATCGGATGCCATTACAACGCATGGCATTACATCGCAGATGCTATTACAACGCATGGCATTACATCGTAAGTATAGGTAAGTATACTTTTTTAAAAAAATGTAATTAATTTAATTTAATTAATTTAATTTATTTAATTTAATTAAAATACGTTTTAAAATAGTAGTTAATTTAATTTAATAAATTTAAATCTATTTATTTAATTTAATTTTAATAAAAATTGTAATTAATTTTAATTAATTAATATAATGAAATTATTTTAATTTAAAATATGTTTAAAATTGTAATGAAATTAAATTAATTAAAATAATTTTTTTAATTTAATTAATTTAATTAAAAATGTAATTAATATAATATAATTAATTTAATTTAATAAATATATTTTAATTAATTTATAAATGGTAACTATAATTTATTTAGCCCTAATCACAAACCCAACCCTTAACCCTAAAAACACCCCTGTACCCCAAAACCCAAACCCTACCCTGAAACCTAAAAACACCCCTGTACCCCAAAACCCAAACCCTACCCTGAAACCTAAAAACACCCCTGTACCCCAAAACCCAAACCCTACCCTGAAACCTAAAAACACCCCTGTACCTCAAAACCCAAACCCTACCCTGAAACCTAAAAACACCCCTGTACCCCAAAACCCAAACCCTACCCTGAAACCTAAAAACACCCCTGTATCCCAAAACCCAAACCCTACCCTGAAACCTAAAAACACCCCTGTACCTCAAAACCCAAACCCTACCCTGAAACCTAAAAACACCCCTTTACCCCAAAACCCAAACCCTACCCTGAAACCTAAAAACACCCCTGTACCCCAAAACCCAAACCCTACCCTGAAACCTAAAAACACCCCTGTACCCCAAAACCCAAACCGTACCCTGAAACCTAAAAACACCCCTGTACCCCAAAACCCAAACCCTACCCTGAAACCTAAAAACACCCCTGTACCCCAAAACCCAAACCCTACCCTGAAACCTAAAAACACCCCTGTACCCCAAAACCCAAACCCTACCCTGAAACCTAAAAACACCCCTGTACCTCAAAACCCAAACCCTACCCTGAAACCTAAAAACACCCTTGTACCCCAAAACCCAAACCCTACCCTGTAACCTAAAAACACCCCTGTACCCCAAAACCCAAACCTAGCCCTGAAACCTAAAAACACCCCTGTACCCCAAAACCCAAACCCTGCCCTAAAACCAAAAAATACCCAAACACCCCAAAACATATACCTCAGTACACCAAAACATATACTCCTATACTCATACTTATTTAAAAAATTACTTAAATTAATAAATTTAATTTATAATATTTAAAAACATAAATAAATATTTTTATTTATTTTTATTTATAATTAATAATAATTAAATCAATTATATAATATTAAATAAAATAAAAAAAATGTATATACTTACCAATACTTACGATGTAATGGTATGCGTTGTAATAGCATATGCGATGTAATGCCATGCGTTGTAATGGCATCCGATGTAATGGATCCTGCGTTGTAATAGCTGCGTTGTAACAGCATTACGACGTAAAAGTTGCGTTGTAAGTGTGCATCACCCACCACAGCTGTAGCACCACAATCAAAGGTTAGAATTCCAAGAAGGCGATGCTGCGCCCTTGAGGCACCCAGTGATCCGGCCTACACTCAGCACACCAACGGCCATCCCAGGAAAGCCCAAAACCATATGCACCCGCGCGCATCAGAAAAAATCTGGATTTACCAAACTGCACTGTCGTCCAAAAACGTCATGGGCACCCCATTGAAATCAAGTAAAAAGGTCCTCCATACACATAGGTCTGCCCTGACTGCCATAGAAATCCTAGACCTATGGTGTGGCAAAGTCGCCCAGACATGGCCATGCCCAGTTGATGACAAAATGTTCGCCCCGCTCGCCCCACTCTGCATGCAAAATTTAGGTATCCCAGAAGTTTCTGCACTTTCCTCAGCTCGATCTTCCTTTCTTCTATCACTTCTGGCAGAAAAGCTTGCATCTCATTCACCTTGACCTGAGGTAACAATGCCATCATCGCAACTGTGTCTAACTCAATTCCCAAAAATGTCAACACTGCCTTGGAGCAATCTGTTTTTTCAGGTGCCAATGGCACTCCAAAAGCATGAGCCATTCGTTGAAAATGATGGAGTGCCGACCGGCACTCACCTGAGTTCTGCCTACCCACGAATAGGAAATCATCCAGATAGTGCGACACTTGCTTGTGGCCACTGGATCGAGTAAAAACCAACTGCAAAAAAGTGCTAAAAACCTCAAAAACTGAACACGAAATGGCAAATCCCATCGGCAAAATCTTGTCCACATATATGCATCCATAAAATTGCATGCCCAACAATTGAAAATCTTCGGGGTATATGGGAAGTAACCGGAATGCTGACTTGATGTCACACTTTGCCAATTCCGCCCCCCGCCCATAGCCCCTCACTGGGCCATTGCATCATCCACCAACGCATACAAAACCTTGGAATCCACCTCCACGATGTAATCATTCACTGACTCACCCTCCGGCCATGACAAGTGGTGAAGCTTCCTTTGGGACCAATCCCAGGGGAAACACTGTCAAATCTGCCATGGGCCAAAACGCATATGGACCTGCTATTCTCCCCTCCCTCACTTCCTCTCCAACTTCTGTGCAACTACTTGTGGAATTCTTTGGCTGACTGCAAATTGTCAGCCCATCTCTACCACTTAGGTTCTTGATACCCAATTCGAAAACCCTCCCTAAAGCCCCATTTGTGGATACATCGCCAGTCGGGGCCTCAAAGTGTCCAGCCTAATGGGAGTAGTTGCCTTTTGTTCCAGGGTGACCCTGCTGTCCCCTCCCTTGAGTCCCCCTCCACTGCTCTGATGGGGTGGCCAGTGTGAAACACTGGGTAATGGGGTGTCTACCCCCACATTTTGAGCACTCATGTTTGAATTTACATGGGTGCCTGGAACAGTAGCCCATATTGTAGTTCCAGCACACCCCAACATTTGTTCCGGCATGGTTTCGGTACATAGCCCGCCCCCTGTGGGACGGGCTTCAGCTGAAAGGGCCGATATGTGACTAGAAGGCTGCTAGCTGTATGTGTAGATGCCGTTGTCTGAGTGGATGACATCCACTGCATCCACAGCTCAGAGTCAACTTCCCCCAAGGGTTTGTCCTGGTTCTAGGTCACCCGTGCCCTGAACTCCTCATCGTATCTGAGCCAAGCAAAACCACCAAAATGCATTTGGGTCTGCCTAATTATATCCATGTATTTTAGCAGTGATATCGCCCTGTCCCCATGCTTCTCACAATAAATGCTGACATATATAAGAAAAGCTGAGGTCCAGTTCTCCATATTGATCCGCACTCTCTGCTGCCTCGTAAGCTGCCACTCTTCCTCTTTTTACCCTTTTTTAGCCTGTATATCCCTGTGTAAGAGTTTAAATACATCTACGTATTTGTGCCTCCCTATTCTATTCTTTGTCTTCTCAGACAAATGAGACCCTAAAGGCATTGCTAGGCCCATACAAGCCAACTTCTTTTTATGTTTGGCTTCATCTGAATCCATACTGTCTTTATCCAACTCTGAGGATGTATCTGTCCGCCCTCTGGTTGCTTCAAGTTCCCCTTTGTCGCTCTTCTTTCCTTTGACCCATTTAGCATCTGCTCTTGACTGCTGTAAAACATGCACTGGAGCACGTGTTGCGTGCCGTTCACTGGTGCTGTGGGGGCTGTGCCCGACTACCCCATCCTCCTCGCGCAATTCCCCTTCTTCCAACTCATCACTCTCATAATCCAGCAGCAGCTCATCCTCAACTGCATATTCATCGCCTACCACCTGCTCCCTACGTTCACCACTCTCACCGCCATCGTTTCAACACCAAAAACTGTCTCTGACCGCTGCCTCGGTGTAGGATGCCTTCCTGCCAGTGTCTCGAGGCCATAGTGCGCCCTGCTAGCAACACCCACTTCTGTCGGTGTTTGCTGCTGACCTTGCTCCCAACACTCCCCCTTGGCTGCACCAACCAACGGGGTCCTGTGCATCACTGTGCCCTTGGGCCGCAATAGCCACTGTAGTGTCTTCTCCCTGGCACCCACTAGCTGGCACCCAAACCCATCTCGCACTGCCATGGCCTGAAGTCCCTGGTTCTGGCCTGTCTGCTGGTCCTTCTTTGACCTGCGCCTCCTCTGACCTCCGACATGCTATAGCGTCCCTCTTGTGGGCCTCACATAATGCCAGCCTGCGCGCCACAGTTTCTTGGACCAGGCGACGCTGTTCCCTTATCTGTGTCTCAATACCAACCTCTGCCCACCTACTTCTTGGTGCTTCCTGTCCCATGTCATTGACTTGATTGACCCCACCAGCACTTTTAAAAATTTTAAGGGTGTGGCCCTTGGCCCCCGGCACCCACTGTATCTTTTAATAATAGGGAAGGGTTGTGATCCTCTCGTGCCCCTTTTACCTTATTTTCTACAATTGCACTGCCTTGTGCTTGTTTGCTCCCCGGCTCCCGCCCTGCTGAACTGCTCTGATGAGCCCCGGCCCCGCCCAAAACCTCATCTGAATAACTGGGGCCGTGCAGCTCATTTGTCTCTAGGCGAGCTGGGAGGCCTCATTCGCCCCTGCTCGTGCTTCGTTTCCTGCCCCTCCTCCTCCCACGTGAGCCTGCCTTAGACCAGCCTCCCTCGCCTTCAGGGAGGCAGGCCACGACCGCAGTTGCCATGCCGCCTGATGCCAAACATGTGGGTTGCGACATGCCGACCCCAGGCCGGAGGAGGTCCTCCCGACCTACCACGCCTAGCACGTGTAGCACGGCCTGGACAGCATCGGCCGAAGGGACCCTCCCCTCCCTTCATCAGCCATATCAAAGCAGAAAGCAACACAAGGCACTGCGCTTTCCCGGTAAGTCGCCCGCTAATCTACCGGTGACTCCTTCTTCAGAATAAAGTTTTCTACAAAATAAAATCAAACAGTACAGTAATCTGTTAATTTAATCCATCCATATTTGCAATTGAACTACAACTTAAATATCAATGCAGTAATCAATATCTGCAGTCGTACCCAAGTTATACATACTCCATCTTTTTTTACTTTTATCACAATTAAACCCCAGATCAAAATACAGATACAACTATATCTAATGAGTACATTACAGCACATGATCCATATATCTCTTAACCTACCTATTAATATACAGCCATGTATCTCCTGTATGATTCAAGTGGGACACGTTCTTCCAGTTGATATTTTGGAAGAGATATGAAAAAATAACCTACAATAGTGTTGAGAATATATTACTCTTCATTACAACAAGGAGCAAAAAGATCCAAATATTTTAAGCCCCTAGTAATTCCACATCATGAAAATGCTTTCATTATATCGTACCTTTTAATTAGGTACTCTTTTTCCACACGTTACTTCATAGGAGTCACCAATGAAGTTATTTAGCTATATGTTAGCGTCTTTCAAAATATAAACTATAGAGTATGAATATTTACTTCTCTATGTATCTTTCCTTATCTGTAGTTAGGAAATTAATCCCAAAAAGGAGATATCTCTACGATGCTTACCATTTGAAATAACCAAGTATGTATTCATCAACAAATTAAGTCAGCCGTGATTGAGCTTCCAATTGCTTGTGTACCCTCGTTTATCTTTGGGGGTTGTACTATGGAACAAAAATATTGTGCTTAGGCTAAATTTCATAATATGTGTACATTTTTTATTAAATTACACAAACTACACATATAGATGATTACCTGATTATGTTTCTTTTTTTGCATTGCAACTCTGTGAATAAAATCTGTGGTAATTTGGAAAAGGAGAAAATAGCATATTAGAGCAATATGTTCGAAAAACTTAATTTCAACTTTTTTATCCCTCCAGTTCCAGTTCATCTATTGGCCTCAGTTTTTTTAATCCATCTATCAAACACATTTTAGTTCAAACCACAATTCTATTTCTGCAGATATAAACGACCTGCTTCCAGAATCCCTGGTTTTACACATTTGTGAAAGATATATATATTCTACCGAACAGGATACAATTTTTTAAATCTGCCAGTCGTCCTCAGGAAAAAAGCCTATTAGAACAATAAGTTAGAAAAACTTAATTTCAACTATTTTATCCCTCAAGTTCCAGTTCATCTATCGGCCTCCATTTTTTAATCCATCTATCAAACAAATTTTAGTTCAAACCACAATTCTATTTCTGCAGATATAAACGAGCTGCTTCCAGAATCCCTGGTTTTACGCATTTATGAAAGATATATATATTCTACAGAACAGGAAATAATGTTAAAATCTTTCGGTCGTCCTCAGTAAGTACTATTAATCTATCAGTCTTCGCTTGTTTTCGCGATACTGCATTGTGTATTGTGATAATTCAAATTTGGGATAACAGCACACTTATACTATCCACCGTAACTTCATGGATATAAGGTGCCCCTCTCTATGATGAGCAACAAAGAACTAATCCTTAAATGCTTCCTTTGTTCCATACGTGAACTAATCGTTCTATGTGCAGTGTCGAAACTCCGTAGAAATGTTTTTGATAGACAGTAATGTTTATACTTGTATTTCATATTATTTGGACAGCAAAATCTACTTGTATTTCCTATTGTTTGGACAGCAATATGTGGTGCGCTATCATAGAGCGACCGCTCAAATATATCAAAGTGTTGGCAAGGATTTTACTCGATACAAACCCCCACTAAAGTAACTAACAGCATTTACACAATGTTTGCCTCGTGTATTATACACTTTTAATCCAAAGGCACAAAACCCTCTAAAAACGCAAGTCTAACTAACATTTCCTTTCTTACCTGCTCCAGCAGTTCCGGCCTCTCTGCTCACTACGAAAAGTATTTCCGAGTGAGGATAGAGAGCCGACTCTGCGGAGGTCTTAAATATCGGTTTTTTTATCACATGGTCGCTGGTCCTACTAAATGATTATGCGTTGAAGCTTGCACCGGCAGACATCTTTGAATGTCCACTTTACTAATATCTATATATGTTTCAACTGCAAATAACCTATCGTAAAAATCAGTTACTGGCAAAATGGGTATTATATCCTTTGATCAATGTCTTCCTAGAATGCTCATTGGATCCATCCCTATGGGTGCTACTAATTTTGCATTTCTTATTATAACATGATAAAAAACCGAGTGACTGCCTAAAAATAATTAATACAATGATATAATTCCCTTGTTCCTACTTGAACGTTAATCCGCATAAACAGGAACAAATATGTCTAATGTGTTTACTATAAGAACAAACAAAGGATAGTGTCGATCTTACGGCGGCCATCTTGGAGTGTCTAAAAGATTAGCTAAATCACAACAACTATTCAGAGTATAAAGTATAGAGAAACAGATTCTCTGTATTTAAATATTAAGACCTCATTATAACAAAAAGAATCATATATTAAACTGCGTAAGTCACATTAAGAATGTCATTGATGTTAGAAATATCAAACAGTCCTCATTGTAACAGAAAAGGTTATATGATAAACTGCTTAAGACCCATTGAAAATGTTGATCATAAATCTCTATCAGACCAAGAACAGCAATAACTTTCTTAAATGACTTTCTCCCATTCTTCTTTACTATTCAAGCCTTGTCTGAAAGTTTCAAACTTAGACATAAAAAATTGTTCTCGCTTTTTCCGTTTTATGTCTAGATCGCCACCACGTGCATTAATCTGAATCATCTCTACAATGCACCATCTGAGCTCATCTACCTTATGTCTCTTCTCTACCCAATGTTCTACAAGGGGAGCATTCTTTTTCCTGGTTTGAATTGCTGATTTATGTTCGTTAATACTTGTTCTGATTTCTCTTGACATTTCACATATGTATCCTAGATTACACGGTCATAAGATGTCGTAAATGAGATTCTTTGAACGGTAGTTAGCCATATTCTTGAAATTATGTTTTACATTATTATGCACAATATTTGTCCCTTTTAAGATATTGGTGCAGTTATTGCAAGAACTACATGGAAACACCCCTGTGGGTAATGGTGTATTCATTATGCTCAGTTGTCTATTGAGACTCATATCTCTATATGTATGCACCAAACTATTTCTAATGGTTCGGTTGCGTTGAAAAGAGAACATAGGTTTCTCCAGTTTTGTTTTTCCATTGGTGTTAATTAAATGCCAATTCCTGTTGATAATATTTTTTATTTTATTACTAATATTACTGAAATTGGTAGCAAAAATGAAAGGCAGTTTTTGTGGGTCTGGGTTGACTCGTTTCTTTTCAAAGAGAGAGTCTCTATTGTAATATTTGAGGCAAGTTTATATGCCCGTCTAATCATCCTTCCAGGATATCCCTTGTTTAAAAGTTTATTGGTGAGTCTATTGGCATGCATGTTATAGTCATTAATATTACAACAATTTTCGTCTTATTGTAAGAAATTGTCCGAAGGGGATATTATCTTTTTGACATGATGGATTAATGCTTTGATAGTGCAGAATAGTGTTCCTGTCTGTGGGCTTTGTATACAATTCAACTTGAAGTCGATTGTTAGTATTCTTGATCTTAATATCCAAAAAAGTCACAATAATTTTTATCAATTGCTGATGTAAACTGCAGGTTTGAATCGCCTAAGTTAAGCCACTCAATGAAATCCAACAGTGCATCTTTGCTTCCTTTCCAAACGAAAAAAATGTTGTCTATATAACAGGACCATGCTGTTATGTTTTCAGAAAATGGGGCCAATGGATTGAAAATATGTCTATCTTCAAATCTGGCGAAATATAGACATGCCAGGCTGGGAGCACAAGTCGCTCCCATTTAAAAAAAAAATATTTTTAATATTTTAATATGTTTAATTTTTATTGTTATGATAAATAAAAATCGATTTTGTAGCATTTGAGCTAAAATTTCTTGTTTTTTTGCATTACTGTTTTTACTATATCTGCATGTCACATAACATTTTAGTCTTGTTGTTTAACTAAATGTTTAGATTCTAACCCCAGTAGTATTGTACATGATTGCTGTACAACACATGATCCTTAAATTAGACTAGGGACTTGTTTTCTTTCCATGATCATGCCATACTCACTTATATATAAACATTGCATGTTGTGTCCTCTTAAAAAAGTACACTAGCATTCCCAAACAAATTGTAATAATCACATTATAAAAATATAAAAAGTAGTGAATACATTCTTAATAAAGATCATGATATCGTAACAAAATATTTTTTCTCTTAATAACTTAGACCCTCATTGTGATGTCGGGCGGACCTCCACGACAAGCCGTCGGTGGTGGTCTGTCCGACATACAGGGCATTGGTCCGATCACCGCATTGTGATGTAGGCGGTTGGAGCGATAATGTTGACCACCACCTCTGACAGAATCCCTGATCCCATTGAGGTGGCAGTCAGACTCCTATCTGTACTATGAGGCGGTGCCTGCGCAGGCACCGTCAATAGGATTAGGATTTCCTTTTTCGACTGCCTTTTCCTGGCAATCCCACCGCAGTGAAAATGCAGACAGAAATGGCCATTGGGGGTCCAAAGCAGTGCCCCGTCTGCCATAGGCCACTGCTAAGCCGCCTGAGGGATACATGTATTGCCCCCCCTCCACAAAGTGCCTTTTTGCACTGTGGCCTGTGCTGCGGCCCTTTTTCTGACCTGCAGCACAAGCCACAGTAGAAAAGGGTACTTTCTGTCTGACAGCACAGTGATCCCATCCTAATTTGGCGATTGCAACTGCCGAATCATGGTCGGGTGAACTCCTGCCCGAAGCAATGGCTGTCAGCGGTCCAGTCCAGCCGACCACCATCATAATAGCAGCAGTCAGCGGTCCAGCCGACCACAATCATAATAACGGCCTTGGTGATGGTGAGCCATACTTGATGGCATATACTCTTTTACCCAATTTTTATTTATTTTTAGCATTAGGCATATAACATACGTTGCCGTTCTACCCTTGCGGCAGCATCAGATGTACAATGTATTGCATAATATTCTTTGACAGGCTTGCATTGTTCAATGCTATAAAAAACTTAATGTCACTACAAAACAACCATGATAGCAGATCACAAATAGATCGTGGGCGTTAATAAAGACAACATATTGTGTAACGCTCAAACCAAATTATGATGGGTAAACCCTATGACATCCCATGTTAGGGCCCCAACAAAGAAACAGACTGTATGTGTGAGTGGTTCTGGAGCTCTCCCTTCTCCCATTGTGGAAAAAAGAAATGACAATCACCCGATCCAGTGGGCGTCTCAGGGCGATAACGGTGACATCATAATGGTGACTAGGTGGCGCCTCCCCAAGTAGGCACCCTGGGCATATGTTGCTGGGCTTTAAGCTCCGATCTTAGTCACTCGTCCTGGGGAGCAGCATGCGTGTCCTATAATTCTTGTAACATGTTGTCCCATAAGTCGGCAATTGGAACCCTATGGAGGACCCTGACCTCCTTCCTGCGCAGCGTGGCTCTCAATGGCATATACTCTTTTGTAGCTTATTGGGTTACCAGAAATTTAAACTGTAGTTATGGAGTTATTCAGTGGAGCTCAGTTGGAGAGCTGTTCCAAGGAGTGATAGCCTGTAGGGCCCAGTAGGTGAGCAGGCTGTACCTAGGATCAGTGATCCCCCTAGGGCTCACTAGGTGGGCTGTTCCCAAGAGTCGAAGCATGCCCGGGCCAGTAGGTGGGCTTTACCCAGGAGGGGTGATCCCCACCAGCATGTGGGTTGTTCCCAAAACTGATAAACCCTTGTAGCCCAGTAACAGCACGTATCGTGGTGATTGCTTGCTTAACTGGTAGTCTGGAGGTGGAGTAACAGAGTTTCTTGTCTTTTGTCGAGTTGCTGCAGACTGCATCATAGGACCTGGAACTCGAGGCGGTTCACTGACACAACATCATTGTAAAATAATATTGTTAACAAAAATATTGTGCAAAAATGTAATTTACCACCATATCATGCTCCTATACTTTTAATGGTAAGTACCAAAATATCAGAAAAAATATATAGTTGACACTCAATTTTTTAATATGAAGAGACTTTAACGCCATAAATGTTAAATATTTTAATATATACATTCAATACAATATAAAAATTATATATCCCACTAATATTTAATACTTTGTATAAATATGTATTATATAAACAAACACACACACACATTTATATATATATGAGCATAATAAACAAAATATGTATCTTACATTATATTCATCTTTTGATATTTTTTATGTATTACTATGAATATATGAAAGACACAATTCTGCAGCGGACCAGCCACGTCCACTCAGTACAAGCTCACGGGTGCAGGACCCATAATATTTTCAAAAGAAACCGCAATCCAACCAACCATCAAGGACTTCAGAAAGACTTGCACACCATAATCCGATTTCTGTTTTATTGGGCTACGCATTTCACCCCCTCAGGGGCTTCGTCACGGCCTGATTACAAAATACACTGTGCCCCATCACCTGTAGAAAGCAGGGAATGTCATGTGATTGTATTGGCAGTCAATAAATATATATCTATTTATATGAATATATATTTATATAGATATATAAATATATATATATATATATATATATCTCACATCAATAACTCCAGCTGCACTTGTCTAGCTCAACCAGCCTTGATCAGTCTTGTGATCAAAGCAAGTTGAGGCCGTAACACATCGGGGTTTATCTTGATTGTATTGAAGTCAAAATAAAATTATGCATTGAGCGATGCAATAAGAACAAATATATTAATTTATTTAGGCAATACATAGAACATTAATGTTTTAAAACCCCAAAATGGCATTTACTAACAATACTATAGTCATTAAAATAAATGTACAAATATAAACAAAGAATATAAAATATAAAAAACAATTGATGCTATAAAATCTATTGGACAAATATATATTGAAAACTTTTGGAGTTCAAGAGTATTATATATACTCTAGTGAATGCAACATTAAGGAAAATGTTAAGTGTTTAGATTTACTAATCCTACTCCAGTCACCGCAATAGTAGAAAAAGTGTTGGAGTTCAGAGGAGTTCGATATATTATACCTACTCCAGTCAGTGTGACAGTAGGGAAAGTGTTGGACTTCAGAGGGGTTCGATTTACCATTCCTATTCCAGTCTATGCAACAGTAGGGAAAGTGTTTGACTTTGAAGAGGTGAAATCTACTATTTCCCAAACACTGCAACTGTAGGGAAAGCATTGGGTTTCGGAGGGATACACTTTACTATTTCTACTCCAAACAGTGTGAAAGTACAGAAAGTGTTGATCTTTGGAGGAGTTAAATTTACTATTCCAACTTTAGTCTGTGAAATAGCCAGGAAACAATTATATTTCATAGGGGTTACTTTTACTATTCCCACGCCAAACGCGCAAAGGTAGGAAAAGTGTTGGACTTTGGAGGAGTCAAATTTAGTAGCCCTACTCCAGTCTGTGCCACCCCACCAAAACGTTGGATTTCGGAAGGGTGAAATTTACTATTCCCACGACAAACAGCGTAACAGTAGGGAAAGGTTTGGACTTGGAGGGGTTAATTTTACTATTCCTACTGCAGTCTATGCAAGAGTAGGGAAACTACTTCGCTTCAAACACAGTGTAAATTTGAGTAACCCCATGAATGCAGAAAAATATTAAAATATTAATATAAAAATTATGAATTAACATAGGAAATATATTTATATGTATGAAAAAAACTAAAAGCAACTCCTAATTTTACATAATTACTATTCAATTATATTCAACTAATAAATATTTGGTATTAAATTATTAATTAATCAAATTCCCACTCTAAACACCTGTAAAACTAGCACTGCACCTAAAATATAACAAAATAAATAAGTAGTCCATAATTTACATATTTTAAATCAATGAAAAAATTAAGGATGAATTCTTAATTAAGTATTACTGAATTAACTTTCCATTCTAGACATCTACAAACCTAGCAGTAACCAAATAAAATATAATTAAATAAATAAGAATTCTCTAATTTAATAATAATAAATAATAGTTATTACTTAACTTCCCACCCTATACTACTACAAACGTATCATACAACAACTAAAATATGAGTAAAATACATCAGTATTCCATGTTCTACATAATTAAAAATCTATTAAATAATTAATTAACAATTAATAATCCATTGATAATTAATTATTGCTTAATTAACTCCCCAAACTAGACTCTTCAAACCTAAAAGCGCACAACTAAAATATAACTAAACAAAATAAGTAATCCATAATTTACATATTTAGAATCAATACAATGATTAAATATCAGTAAATTATTCATTGGTAATGAATTATTACTTAATTACATTCCCACCCTTGATAACTACAAATCTAGCAGCTCACAACTAAAACATATTTGAAATAAATAAGTATTCCATAATTTACATATTTACAAATCAATGAAATCATTTACAAATAATAATTAATACTAAATAATTATCGCTTAATTTAGTTCCCACTGTATACCCCTACAAACTTAGCATCCTACAACACAATATAACTGAAGTAAATCCGTATTCCATATTTTACACAATTAAAAATCAATTAATTAATTATTGATACATTATTACTTAATGAAATGCCCAACCTACACCCCTGCAAACCTAGCAGCCTGCAGCTAGAATATAAGTAAAATAATTAAGTATTCATTAAATTACATAATGAAAAAATAATTTAAATGATTAATTAACTTTTAATTGGTAATTAATGATTACTTACCTTCCCACCCTATACTCCTACACTTCTAACAGCTTACATATAACAAAAGTAAATCAGTATTACATAAATTACATAAGAAATATCAATCATTTAATTAAATCAAATTGCTTCAATCAAATTGCTTAATTCACCTTTATTTACGTAATTCACTTCCCACCCTATTCTCTTACAAAGCCAACAAACCACTACAACACTATGAATTACAAATCAATATAAAATGCCAAATCGGGGGGCGCTAGAGGGCGCGCACACGGAATGACTGCCTAGCTGTGTGGTTCCCGTTCCTTGGATCACTATCCTGCAAATGTCCTTCACCACTGGTGAGCAAACCTGTAATGCTGCTCACCATCTGATGCAGCGAGTGGCCCCCTGCACTCGACCTGAAGCTTGGACCTCCAGCGCATTCTGCGCCGGTGAAATCGCCATTTGAAAAACTGCCGACGCGATCCTCGGAGACTGCTTGGTGCGGAGGCCGGCCGTCAGGAGCTACGCAAGGCCGCTGCTCGCCCATTCGCGCCCTTGTCTTTTGCGCCTGGGACGGTCCTGGTTCTGTCCCCTTTGTATACTGGCATGGACCGCTACCGTCTGCGGGGGCTGGCCGTCACCCAGAAGTGCCCGCCCAGCATATATGGTTCGCCTCCGGCGGGCCCGTCGCCCGAGACCCGAGCCAACCTTGGCGCGGACCGGGCTGTGTGTCGGCCATCGGGAGGGACGCCGAGGCTGCCGCTGCTGAGCCCGAACATTTAGAGCGGAGGAGGGTGCTCACGGACCCCGCTACCACGCTACATGAGGTGAGGTGGTCCAGGGAACCGGCGGCGACCTGACTGCCCTGTGATCGGTGGGGGGCGGGGTGCGGACACCCGCCCTGTGAGAGTCCTTGCCGTGCCTGCCGTGCCTGCTCGTCTTTTGGTCATTTGGTGGCATTTGGGCCCAGCGCACAATCAATCTCTTAACTGACACCCTGGACTGCGGTCGCTGCCGCGGCGGCCTACTGTGACAAACGTGGTCGACTACCAGAGCCTACGCTGACCGCATTGCTCTGCACCTCCGTGGTTGCGGTGAACACTGCTGGCTTGTCTATTTCTGAAAGCTACGCCAATAGCTCCCCACCATTGGATCGTGGGCTGGTCCGCCGCATAGTGCTGCATGGATTAGAGAGTACTGCAAACGGCGCATCACTGATCTCTGACTACTGGTGGAACTCCCTATGCTTACCCCTACCACGAATGGGCATTGCGTATGCAGGCTGGTGATCCGAACGTGGTACCCAATTTCCGCTAAAACTGCTTCCAGCATCAAGAAACACTGCGTGGGTTGGTGAGGCGTTATCCGTGGCGGGAGGCGTTTGCTGTCAACGCTGTACCTCCGCTCATCTAGAGCCTTACGGGACTGCGGGGGCAGAGTGTCGACTGTTGGGCGGAGTGTGAACGGAGAGCAAAATGGTGCGTCCCGAAAACCGCCAGACAAAAAAAAGCTTCGATGGCGCGAAGAAAGGTACTAAATCGGTGCCTGCTGACCCAGGGCCCAGCGATGCAAATTCATCTACCGTTGCTTCTCCTGCTAAGGACCTTGACCTACTCCACCTGTTCCAGGAGATGAGACAGGGGTTCGCCACAGTAGTGGAAAAAGTTGATGGGATGACGTCTCGGCTGGACGCCCTGGTACATAAGGTGGACCAGCACGAAGAAAGGATAGCGTCAACTGAGCAGCGTATATCGGACAATGGTGACATCACCTCATCCCATACCACGCAATTGGCTCGCATGGACAACCTGCTTAGAATCATAGCAGCCAGGCACGAGGACTTGGAAGCCCGTAGCCGACGCAACAACATACGCGTTACGGGCATTCCGGAATCCACAGACACGGGCAGAATGGAACTCTATATCGAGAAGCTCCTCAAAGGATCAGTGGGGGAAGATACGTTCTCTCCTCAATTCATTGTCGAACGAGCGCATAGGTCATTGGCTCCTGTGCCTAAGCCCGGACTGCCGCCTAGGCCGATCATTGCTAAATTACTGAATTATCGCGATCGAGATGTGGCACTTAGGGCAGCCCGGACTCAACAAACTCTGCAATACAATGGAATTACTTTTTCCATATATCCTGATTTCACCCCGCTGGTGCAAGAGGAGCGCCGCAAACACATACCCGTGAAAAAGAAACTACGAGAGGCCCAGGTGGAATATGCCCTGCTCTACCCGGCTACGTGTCACACACCAGGGAAAACATTGTTTTTTCACTAATCCCCAGAAAGCTGAGGACTTTCTAAAAACAATTTGTAGGGCCCGGAGGGGCGACCGAGATGCTGAGGCGGACCCGGAGGAAGAAGACCCATCCTTAGACGCGAATGAACACTGATCACATGGCTTCACCTCGTCCGGACTTTCTGCCATCTTGCACGGCTATCCCTGACCCCTGCTCAGGATGTGCGGAGGGCTTGGATTTTCTACTGCAGAGCGGAGCTGGCTGACCTCTCCAGTGGTAATGTACTCCAAGGACCACTATCTCTGCCCTGGCCTCCACCGAGGGCCGTACAGTATGGGAGGCCATCGGCGGGAGAAGTGGCTGTGCGCCCTTGCTGTTGTTTCCCTCACGGGTGCTCCCCATGTGTAATGTTAAGATGTTGCAGTTGAGGGGAGGGAGGGAGAGGGGGAGGGGCGGGGAAGTGGGGGGGAAAGGCGGCTGCTGGCATGATTGGGATGCTGGGGTGGGAGGGGGGATGGGCTGGTTCAGGGGGGGGCTTTCCTTACTTGGAATGGCTGTTCGAGTTATGCAATGTCATGGTACCTTATATCGTCCGCTTAGGGTGGGCACTGTCGCATCACGCAGGACAAGACTGGTTAAATTGATATCTCTCTGCCTATGGCTGCCTTAAATACTGACGCACAATTGACCTGCATGTCATGGAATGTTAGAGGGCTTAATAATGCCAAAAAATTTCGGAATGTCATTGCTTATCTCAACAGACACCATGTCCATGTGGCCATGTTGCAAGAAACTCACTTGTCACCGCAGGGGCGAACCACCTTTGCGAGCAAATGGGCCGGAGTCCGTACCTTCTCCTCTTATTCCACCTACGCGAGGGGGGTCACCATTCTCCTTGGTCGCACTGTACCCTTTCATAAATGCGGGGAGTTGGTGGATAGCGAGGGACGTTACGCTCTCCTGTGGGGGTGACTGGGTTGTGACACGTATACATTTGTTAATTGCTATGCTCCTAACATAGATGAACCCGCTTTCTTTACCACACTCTGGGGCAAAATCATGGACGTCGGATCTCGCCATATTATTTGGGGTGGAGACTTTAATTTGGCGCTGATACCACAAATGGATAGAGCAGACGGGATGATTCACTACAAGCCTAGGGCTGGGGAGGCGCTGGATGGCGTGATTGCTGAGGGCAGGCTGGTGGACATATGGCGGCACTTACACCCCACCGGGAGGGAAGGCACACACTTTACCTCGCAAACGGGTACATGGGCACGGTTAGACTACTTTCTTCTTACCAGGGAGATAACTGCAGGGGTTTTAAGGGTGACACATTTGCCAAGGACATACTCTGACCACAGCCCCACACTACTGCATCTCCGTATCCCTGGGTGGGATAGCCCCAGGCCGCACTGGAGACTACAACCTGAGGCATTGTTAGACAATCTGTTCCGAGTCGAGCTGGGTGAAGAAATAGCCGCATTCTTTCCCAGAAACAGGGGATCAGTAGACTCGGTTGAACACATTTGGGAGGCCTTTAAAGTCTCTTAATCAGAAGGGGGAAAGGATCACTTGTCCTGCTTAAACCTTGGGTTCACAAGTCGAGGAACTGGTATCTCCCAACAAATATGACCCTCATACACGTGTATGTTGGTAGTTTCTCTTCAGCGGTATATACTGTGTCCCCGCTTTTATACACGTGCGTGCGTAATCATCGAGTCATTTTTTGTATTGTGCACCCTCCACCAGGAGGTTTTGCCTTAGGTTTAAGGCAGTAGTGATCGTGGAAAGTGGGGGGTCCAGTGGTGGTGTCGTTATTAAAAGTCCGGACAGCCAGACAAAGGCAATTTAATAAGTCTGGATTCGGACTATGAATAAAATTCTTGGTGCACTCTTCGAATTGGTAAGGGATTCAAGTGCACTATATATACAAGGTTTAAAAAGAGGTCAACATGTTTCAGCCTTTGGTAGTCAGAGGATCTATAGGCTTTCGTCAGGACCAATGGGGGTGAATAAATAGTGAAAAAAATTGTGAGAAGAATAAAGGGTTATTGACCTGATTCTTCGTGAGTTAAGGTTTCATTGTACCTTCAAAATAGAAAACATACACACAAACAGCAACAAACAGGGAGATGGGGTATAGGAAAACACATAATTATGTACAATAGTACCCTTATAATTGTAAGGAACTAGAAAATGGCAATACTTTTCATCATACTCATTTCAGGCGTCAACTCTTCCATTTTCATACTTCGGTGGGCAGAGAAGAATCGACTAGTACTGTAGTGAGGTGCCCATAGTTCTACCATTATGCTTTCTCTTGTGCGTGGTCTATGGTGAGAGACGTTATAGAATGTGGCCGCCTAGTGATTGCGTATAAGTACGCTACAGACATTCCATGCTGACTTGACAGATATTTCGAGCGTGTGGTGTTTTGCGTACTAAAACAGACTTAAAACATGCTATTTGTGACCAAAAGTTGTCCACGAGACATTATCTCGTGATTTGGTGATGCGTGACTAGGTTCGTACTAAGTACGCTATGTGCGCTTTCATTTACAGTGCGTACCTTATTGTTTCGGAAAATTGCTTCATCGGGGATTTAGGCTGGTCGAGAGAGGCCTTACTAAAGGATTATTAAGAGAAAGGTATTACAGGGCGCGGTCTCATACTTGCGGTTTATCGTGTTCTCAGCGCGCATGGTTTTCCGGATTACCTTAGTGCCTTCTTACTCGGTCCTGGCAGCATGTGCTGACTCTGCCTGTCATCACCCGGAACTACAGTGTGATGCAGTTCCGGGTGGATTTGTACTCTGGCGGTGGCGCTAGAAAAAATACTTCAACTTGCAGATCGATCTACAAGAGGAGTTAATCTTGTTGCAAGATATATTAATTTATATGATTAGTGATAAATATGACACTGCGCAAATTGAAATGACGTGCACAAATTAAGTATTATTAATTGGGTTGGGGGAAAAAATATATTTTTAAGCTTAGATTTCTTATCAATAATTTTAAGGTAGGCTAAGGTAGGCACGATAATTACTACACAATTGAGGAAAGCACAATGGTTTAGTTGTTGCTCTCGTGGGTCACTTGGGCGAACCTTCAGTGATGGGCAGGGTTCTAAGGCCACTAGAATAACGCACTTATGGCAAAATGTTAAAACTGGGACTTTGAGTATTAAATCATCTGTTGAGGGACAACCAAGGAACGGAATCGTTAAGGCCCTGGGTATCTGTTTTGAGCCTATGGACCCAACGTTGTTCCTTCTCGAACAGTATTTTTGCTGCGTTTCTGTCTACTGTCTCTAGACTTTCTAGGATTACCCAATGGAGGTCATTGGATGTGTGTTGTTTTTCTTTATAATGAGAAGACATCTTTGTCGTGCTTTTCTTGCAATTAATATTGCTCCTGTGTTCGCAGAGTCTCTGTTTGGCTTTACGGCATGTCATCCCAATATATCTCATATTGCAAGGGCATGTGATCATATATACAACGTGGCTAGTGTTGCAGTTGGTGTGTTTTTTTAGTTTCCATAGGAAGTTTGGAAGTAACTGCAGTTCTTTTGTTGGTTCTGTGGTAGCACAAACTATACAGGTGCCGCAAGGATAGTGTCCAGTAATTGGAGGGTTATTCCATAGGCCTGGTTGTTGTTTCTTTTTCTTCGGTGGTGGTCTGGTGTGGACCAGTAGGTCTTTGATATTGCTGCTCCTTTTGTTCGCAAATCTTGGCTTAGACCAGGTCAAGGTGTTCGATGTTATAATCTTCCAGTTGCGGTTGATTATTTTCTTCACCTGATTTGTTATCGGGCTGTAGGTTGTGACACATGTAGTCCTGTCATCAGTCTGTTTTGGGCGACTTTCAAGTAGAGATTCTCTGGGTTGATTTCTGGCTCGTTTTGCGCAGGAGTTGATTATTCTCTTAGGGTAATCTCTAGCTGTTAGTTTGTCACAGAGATCAGTTGCTTGGGCTTTGTAGTCTTTTATGGAACTACAATTTCTCCTCAGTCGTAAGAACTGACTGTACGGAAGGTTTTCTCTCAAAGGTCGGGGGTGGAAGCTGTTGAAAGATAGCAGACTGTTTTTGGCAGTAGGCTTGAAAAATGTTCTTGTTTGTAAGGTGTTCTCCTCAGCGAAGATGGTGATGTCTAAGAAGTCAAGACTCTGCGCATTGGATGTAAATGTAAAGTTCAAGCATTCGTCCTGATTGTTCAGCCACCTATGGAAATCTGTCAGTGATGCATTGTCTCCTTTCCAGATTAAAAAAATATCGTCGATATATCTCTTCCAGAAGAGTATATGACGAAAGAAGGGGTTGTTTACATTATGTATGTAAGTCTGCTCAAAGGTGCTCACATACAGACCGGCTACGCTTGGCGCAAAGGTACTGCCCATAGATGTACCGTGTTGCTGGAGATAGAGAGTGTCTTTGTATTGGAATTTTTTTTCCATAAGGGCCAGTCTGCAGCATTCCAGTACGAAATGTTTTGGGGTTCGGTAGGGCCAATCGGTGTTGAACAGTATTGTTTCGAGAGTCTCTAAGGTTTTCTGTTGTGGAAGGCTTGTATAGAGGCATGCTGCTCTCTGAGTACTCGAAATTCTGTAGCATATTGATCAAGTCTCGTGTGTCTTGGGTCGGTTGTAATCACTTGATATCAAGTGATTACAACCGACCCAACAGCGCGTTTGCAAAGGACAATAGCCCTGATGATTGAAGAAGCGGAATGTAACAACTGGCTATCTAAAAAAGAGGCTGAATATCTGGTAACCACATCACCGGTTACGCCATACTTTTACTCTCTGCCCAAGATGCATAAAGAGAGGATGCCCCCACCAGGAAGACCAATTGTCTCGGGGATCAATTCTATCCTAGAGCCACTATCACAATTTGCAGACCAGTATTTGAGACCACTGGTCCAAACCACGCCTACCTACCTTAAAGACACACGAGACTTGATCAATATGCTACAGAATTTCGAGTACTCAGAGAGCAGCATGCTCTTAGTAGGATTAGACGTCGAAAGCCTCTATACAAGCCTTCCACAACAGAAAACCTTAGAGACTCTCGAAACAATACTGTTCAACACCGATTGGCCCTACCGAACCCCAAGACATTTCGTACTGGAATGCTGCAGACTGGCCCTTATGGAAAAAAAATTCCAATACAAAGACACTCTCTATCTCCAGCAACACGGTACATCTATGGGCAGTACCTTTGCGCCAAGCGTAGCCGGTCTGTATGTGAGCACCTTTGAGCAGACTTACATACATAATGTAAACAACCCCTTCTTTCGTCATATACTCTTCTGGAAGAGATATATCGACGATATTTTTTTAATCTGGAAAGGAGACAATGCATCACTGACAGATTTCCATAGGTGGCTAAACAATCAGGACGAATGCTTGAACTTTACATTTACATCCAATGCGCAGAGTCTTGACTTCTTAGACATCACCATCTTCGCTGAGGAGAACACCTTACAAACAAGAACATTTTTCAAGCCTACTGCCAAAAACAGTCTGCTATCTTTCAACAGCTTCCACCCCCGACCTTTGAGAGAAAACCTTCCGTACAGTCAGTTCTTACGACTGAGGAGAAATTGTAGTTCCATAAAAGACTACAAAGCCCAAGCAACTGATCTCTGTGACAAACTAACAGCTAGAGATTACCCTAAGAGAATAATCAACTCCTGCGCAAAACGAGCCAGAAATCAACCCAGAGAATCTCTACTTGAAAGTCGCCCAAAACAGACTGATGACAGGACTACATGTGTCACAACCTACAGCCCGATAACAAATCAGGTGAAGAAAATAATCAACCGCAACTGGAAGATTATAACATCGAACACCTTGACCTGGTCTAAGCCAAGATTTGCGAACAAAAGGAGCAGCAATATCAAAGACCTACTGGTCCACACCAGACCACCACCGAAGAAAAAGAAACAACAACCAGGCCTATGGAATAACCCTCCAATTACTGGACACTATCCTTGCGGCACCTGTATAGTTTGTGCTACCACAGAACCAACAAAAGAACTGCAGTTACTTCCAAACTTCCTATGGAAACTAAAAAAACACACCAACTGCAACACTAGCCACGTTGTATATATGATCACATGCCCTTGCAATATGAGATATATTGGGATGACATGCCGTAAAGCCAAACAGAGACTCTGCGAACACAGGAGCAATATTAATTGCAAGAAAAGCACGACAAAGATGTCTTCTCATTATAAAGAAAAACAACACACATCCAATGACCTCCATTGGGTAATCCTAGAAAGTCTAGAGACAGTAGACAGAAACGCAGCAAAAATACTGTTCGAGAAGGAACAACGTTGGGTCCATAGGCTCAAAACAGATACCCAGGGCCTTAACGATTCCGTTCCTTGGTTGTCCCTCAACAGATGATTTAATACTCAAAGGCTCAGTTTTAACATTTTGCCATAAGTGCGTTATTCTAGTGGCCTTAGAACCCTGCCCATCACTGTAGGTTCGCCCAAGTGACCCACGAGGGCAACAACTAAACCATTGTGCTTTCCTCAATTGTGTAGTAATTATCGTGCCTACCTTAGCCTACCTTAAAATTATTGATAAGAAATCTAAGCTTAAAAATATATTTTTTCCCCCAACCCAATTAATAATACTTAATTTGTGCACGTCATTTCAATTTGCGCAGTGTCATATTTATCACTAATCATATAAATAAATATATCTTGCAACAAGATTAACTCCTCTTGTAGATCGATCTGCAAGTTGAAGTATTTTTTCTAGCGCCACCGCCACAGAGTACAAATCCACCCGGAACTGCATCACACTGTAGTTCCGGGTGATGACAGGCAGAGTCAGCACATGCTGCCAGGACCGAGTAAGAAGGCACTAAGGTAATCCGGAAAACCATGTGCGCTGAGAACACGATAAACCGCAAATATGAGACCGCGCCCTGTAATACCTTTCTCTTAATAATCCTTTAGTAAGGCCTCTCTCGACCAGCCTAAATCCCCGAGGAAGCAATTTTCCGAAACAATAAGGTACGCACTGTAAATGAAAGCGCACCTAGCGTACTTAGTACGAACCTAGTCACGCATCACCAAATCACGAGATAATGTCTCGTGGACAACTTTTGGTCACAAATAGCATGTTTTAAGTCTGTTTTAGTACGCAAAACACCACACGCTCGAAATATCTGTCAAGTCAGCATGGAATGTCTGTAGCGTACTTATACGCAATCACTAGGCGGCCACATTCTATAACGTCTCTCACCGTAGACCACGCACAAGAGAAAGCATAATGGTAGAACTATGGGCACCTCACTACAGTACTAGTCGATTCTTCTCTGCCCACCGAAGTATGAAAATGGAAGAGTTGACGCCTGAAATGAGTATGATGAAAAGTATTGCCATTTTCTAGTTCCTTACAATTATAAGGGTACTATTGTACATAATTATGTGTTTTCCTATACCCCATCTCCCTGTTTGTTGCTGTTTGTGTGTATGTTTTCTATTTTGCAGGTACAATGAAACCTTAACTCACGAAGAATCAGGTCAATAACCCTTTATTCTTCTCACAATTTTTTTCACTATTTATTCACCCCCATTGGTCCTGACGAAAGCCTATAGATCCTCTGACTACCAAAGGCTGAAACATGTTGACCTCTTTTTAAACCTTGTATATATAGTGCACTTGAATCCCTTACCAATTCGAAGAGTGCACCAAGAATTTTATTCATAGTCCGAATCCAGACTTATTAAATTGCCTTTGTCTGGCTGTCCGGACTTTTAATAACGACACCACCACTGGACCCCCCACTTTCCACGATCACTACTGCCTTAAACCTAAGGCAAAACCTCCTGGTGGAGGGTGCACAATACAAAAAATGACTCGATGATTACGCACGCACGTGTATAAAAGCGGGGACACAGTATATACCGCTGAAGAGAAACTACCAACATACACGTGTATGAGGGTCATATTTGTTGGGAGATACCAGTTCCTCGACTTAAGAACCCAAGGTTTAAGCAGGACAAGTGATCCTTTCCCCCTTCTGATTAAAAGAGTTAACTACGGAGACTGAAAGGATTCTCACTCTGCCTCCCCCATCCCCATGATTATACAGGCCTTTAAAGTCACCATTAGAGGATACTGCATATCCAAAAGCTTTGGGGTCCTGCGGGATATTCAAAACACTATTCGTACACTAGACAGGGAGCTGCGAGCACTGGAGTGTCGCATGGTGGCAGACGACAGCCCTGACACGCATGCTGAGTTTAGGGACAAATTGTCGAAATATGAAGAGGAGGCTAATAGGGAAGCTAAATTCCGAGGAAAACACTGGCAGGCCAGGAAATATTGCGAGAGAGATAGGCCGGGGAGGGCGCTTGCGATGCTTACGTGAGCCCCACGGGATCGCACCACCATACTGGAACTTACTGACGATCAAGGGACCACAGTCAGGGACTCGGATGCACTGCTCGATACCTTTACATCTCACTATCACACACTTTACACCTCTAACACCGTGGCTGATACACCTTACGCTGACTTTCTGGGTGATGTAGCACTCTGCTGGCTCAGCGACGGTGACAGGGCGTTTCTGGCGGCCCCCTTCGAACTGGATGAAATTCGCGAGGCTATCATGTCACTCAAAAACGGCAAGGTTCCTGGTCTCGATGGCATCCCTGCTGAATTTTATAAAGCATACATAGGCATCATGGACCCCGTCCTCCGAGAGGTTTATGAGGAATCACTAGGCGGTGGCGTCCTCCCTGGTTCCATGCGGGAGGTGGTTATTACTTCCCTCCTGAAACCCGGCAAGGATCCTAGTTCCTGCAGTTCTTACCGCCCGCTCTCCCTCTTAAACTGCGATAACAAGATTCTCGCAAAGGTCCTGGCCACTCGACTGTCCCTCCTTATGTCCAGGATTGTATTGCCCGACCAATCAGGGTTTGTATCCGGTCGGTCCACCTCTCATAACCTACGCACTTTATTCTCTTTACTCCGCACGGTACACCCTGACTTACTGGTAGCGGCCGTCTTCCTAGATGCCTCCAAGGCATTCGACTCGGTCGAATGGCCTTACTTATTTTCTGTCTTGGCTAGCATGGGATTCCCGAAACTCTTTATTTCTTGGGCCCGCTTGCTCTATACTCGACCTACGGCGAAAGTCCTTGTCAATGGTCGCCTTTCGGAACCTATCGACATCACTAGAGGCACACGTCAGGGATGCCCACTATCTCCCCTCTTGTTTGCGATAGCTGTTGAACCTCTTGCCTGTAGACTCCGTCAGCTGCATCGAGAGGGAGCGGTACAGTGCCTGCAGCGCCAAATTGATGTGTCTCTCTACGCTGACGACATCACGCTTTATATCAAACACCCTGATCTGAACCTCAACCCACTACTGAGAGAATTTGTTGTATTCGGCAGGGTGTCAGGTGTACACATTAATTGGTCCAAGTCGCAATTCTACCCCCTGACAGATGCGGTTGCCGATTTTCCCCTTGATTACCCACTTGAGTGGTGTCGGACCGATCTCCGATACCTCGGCATACAAATTTCCCGTGATAGAAACGAAACGCTGCGTTCCAACTATGGAGTAGCAATCACGAAGCTTACCGCTGCAGTGGACCGCTGGATCACCCTGCCGCTATCCATGGCTGGCAGGGCGTCCCTTGTCAAAATGGTGGTTCTTCCCCGATTCCTATACCTTTTCCTCAATATTCCCTATTTTCCGGGCACCTTCTTTTTCAAAACCTTGAAATCGGAACTGTGTCGGTTATTCTGGGGGGGCAAGAGCCCACGGTTAAAATGATCCACGCTTATCCTGCCATATGACAAGGGAGGCTTTGATGTCCCTGACTTTAAAGCATATTATCAATGCACGCAGGCGCATTATGTCTATCACTGGCTGGTTCCCACGTCCTTCATGCCTCACCTTGCAGTGGAAGATTGGATTGTCCGCCCCATTCCGCTCAATGGTCTACTCCTTTGCCCGGAATCATCAATAATGACACCGAACACCTCTGTTTCCTGTACGCTAGACGCATGGCGCCGCATAGCCAGGAGAATGTCCTGCCGTCTACCATACTCACCTAAGCTGCCGCTGACATTTCACCCTGACCTCGCCTTACTGCAAGAACGGGGCTTTCGCACACTCTGTGAAAGAGTGCGGGTTACCTGTTGGGGCGACCTGTTCTCGAACGGTCAGTTCAAATCTGCTGAATTGTTCTTTGCATCCCATGACCACACCCCGCTCGGTGTCTTTTACTACCTACGCCTGCGCGCAGGGATGAAGGACATCCTGCCTGAATTCCCCGTTGAACCTGAAATCCTACCCCCACTTCATTTCTTATTGTTCTCACAGGAAGGGTCACAGTTAGTTACTGGCCTTTATCGTCAGATCAGGACTGCGGCTCCGATACCTGTGGCAGGTGCCCGGGTACATTGGAGTGCTGAACTGGCCGTTGAGCTCGCTGATGAGCAATGGCAATACTGCTGCGCCCTTACGTCTCGTATATCTGCTAGTAGTAGACTCAAGATCATACACTACAAATTCCTGCAGCGAATATATTATACCCCGGTGAGGAAACATAGGTTTCACTTGGCTGACAGTGACCGGTGCGAGCGCTGCTGTGCCGAGCATGCGGGCTTCCTGAGTCTGGCATGGGGGTGCCCTCTTGTACATCATTACTGGCAACAGGTGACTGACGCCCTCACTGCAATGACAAAGGAAACCATACCTATGGACCCGATGTTCACGCTTCTTGGGCATACACCACATATCCCTAAATCCTGTAGGAAATTCGTAGATACTGCATTGCTTTTGGCAAAGAGACGAGTGGCGTGTCGTTGGGACCGAGGCAGAGCGCCTAAATTTAAGGACTGGCTGGCGGACCTGACCTACTGTCAGGATCAACATACCACCTTCGCTGAATTGTTGTCGATCCTGAGCCGACCTAAAGACATTTGGGGCCCGCTGGTAGGCTATCTACTTGCACAGACAGATGACAGCGATGCTCCTGAGGGAGGACATACTAGCGACTAGAGGCGCTGCTTACACTCAGAGAGGGGACACAATATCTGCCGGCTCATATGCATTTCACCTCCTACATATCAGGGGTTATATCCCATAGACCACGCAATGGATCAATGCCTTACCCAAAACACCTCACATGTCACCCATAGACGTTGTACTTCCGGACGTTGCCACCTGACCCCTCGCCCATTCTATGGCTCTCCCGCTCTGCCCGCGACATGTGCCCGCCTCTCCACACTCAATGATACTCCATGACACCACACACAATGCTTATTCTAATGTTAATTGTATATCGCCATGACTACTGCTATATAAATGTGTACTAAAGAAAGATCATTACTACCTGAACTGCTTTGCTGACTCGGACTTCCACCTCCAAGTGTGTTTATCAGGCCTCATATTTTGTTTACTGTTTGGAATTTGACAAAAAATTGACAATACTGTTCTACTGCAGTGTATCCTAAGGTATTTTTTTTGCACTAGGTACAGTACTCCTATCGACTTATCCTGTTGTACGCCGCCGGGCCTCCGGGATGCCAGTCACAAGGCTGTGTCACAACCAATTACTACGCTGCTGGCCTCAGGGTTATAGGCGCATGAAGCTGTGTACTGTGTGAACTATGCAATAAAGCAGTTTTGAACAGCAAAAAAAAAAATAAAAAATAAAAATATATATATATATATATATATATATATATATATATAAAATGCCAAATCACTTAAAGTTACATGCTGTGAATAACATTTATATAAAAATAGTAACAGATAAAATAAAAATATCAACTAAAACACATTAAAATGGCTAAAAAACTATATCTTCAACCACTTTATTACTGACATTATATTAAAAACATCAATATTATTTGAAACAATATTACCTCAAAAACAATTTTTTCGTCGACGATATTATTGCATCACAATATTTGTGTATCATGATATTTTGTTTCTGATATTTCTACTTCCCTATAGTTACAACTCAATATTTTGCCCAAACACCACTCGAGTCGTGGAGTGCACCCCATTCCCTCAGATTTACATCAGGTCTGTATTTGCTGGTTTACAGAATGAGTTTCAAAATAATGATTGCAGCACTACTCTCAAAAAATATTTCAAGCACCACTGGACTGCATCTCATTTGTAGGGACTATGGAAAAAACCTTTCATCTGAGGGGTGTCTGCAACGTGTGTGGGAATGGGGACAATTTGCACTTGTGTGGGAATGTGGACAATAATTTTACAAATAAGACAAAAAGAGATGCATGTTCCAGTAAAGTGCACAAAAGGTAAAAGGCATACCCTGCCCCAGGGCACTGAGGGTTTACCATGCCATAATTTATTACATCCACCCCCAAAATGAATATGTTAATTATTGAGGCATGCGTAGGTATGTTAAAATAGGACCTGATTTGGCCTCACCATGAAATATGAAAGGTTATACCCTCCTACAGTAGATTTAAAACATTTCACCTTTAATATAATCCATACAGTACATGCATTTTTAAAAAGCTGTATCGCGATTTCTTCTTGAGAAAGGTGAAAATCTGTTTACAGTTCTTCTGGGTCACACAGAGGTTACATCAATAGAGGACTGGGCATCTTGCTGAGGCATGTTTTCAACAGGGCCATAGCTTCAGGGGGGTGTTTGGGGTGTTAAAACCCCCTAAAAATGTATACTGCACTAAATAGCTGGGTGCAGGTGCTTTCAGTCGGGTATGGTGAGGCATCTGTTGGATTTCATCCTGATTTTTACATGCCCTCACTGACAAAAACACACACACACACTCTTGCAATCCGCGCTCTTTTCCACTGCCCCCTTGAGCCCCCCTCATGTCCTGCTTCTCATATAATGTACTTTTGCAAGATACCAAGATGTGCAAGCTTGTTTGATGGGAAATCTGGAACTCAGCCCCGCCACCCCCCAATCTTACTGAACAAGCTACGCCCCTAGTTTTCAACTTGCTCAGTTCCGATGAATCCGGTCTCGTTTACTTGGGAAGAGGCACTTTGCCCACTCAAATCGCCTCTCCCTCCCCCCCAAAAATGTGATTATGCTGCCACTGCCACTGTCTTGGAGTAGTTTTTACACCCTTTAACCCTTTAATGGACACTAGTAGTTCAGATCCTCCAAAAATAGTTGGAAACCCACTGTGTGCAGAGGTTTTAAGCTTTTTTTCCTCTACTGGGTGATATCGGCTCCTCACTGGGTGACTGAGTGAAGGAAACCCGCTTTGTGTGATACAAGGGGGTCGATTCCGATCCGGTAAAAAGCGCTCTGAATTGCCGTTCGGAGCATTTTTCCCGTGCGATTCGTACCCTGCAACGTCCACCGTACGAACGACAAAGTACGATCCGTACCAGGAGCCGTACTCCGTACGAATCGTACAGGGACCGTACGAATGAAATCCCCGTACGACTCTCCCTTGGAACCCGCTGTATGCGACATCTGTATGGTTCGCGGCCGATTTTTCTGACCCGGCAAGTACGATTCGTGTTGGGTACGCACTGTACGACCCTTTTCCTACGGGAGCTGAAAACAGCCATAAAAGCGGAGTTCGCCCCAAAACAGGTACGGAACGCCCCCCCGGGTACGGCGCGTACACCCCATGATCGCAGGGGTACGCGCGGTACCCCTGCGATCATGTGGTGTACGCGCCGTACGCCCAGCGTACATGGGGTACGCACTGTACCACATGTACGCTGGGTGTACGGCGCGTACCCCATGTACGCTGGGTGTACGGCGCGTACTGCTGCGATCATGGGGTGTACGCGCCGTACGGTGTGTATGTGAATGTGCGCTTTTCCGTACGGATCGCCCTTACCTGACGTGGACCGTACGACTCGCGTCCTGGTACACCAGTCGGGATCGTACTCGTCGGGTCGTACGGCGTCTGTACGAGTCGTACGGAAACGGCTCCGGATGCGAGTCGTATGGCGGATTTTCTTACTGGATCGGAATCGACCCCAAGGTGTCACCCTGTGAGTTGGCCTGTCTGAAACTGCCACTATGAGAAGTCTATCGCTTTACACCCGCTATGCACGTTTAATGGGGGAGGGCACTTGAAAATCACAGGACAAACCAACAGTGCTCTTGAAAATGGCAAGTTAAAAGGTCAGTGCTCTTCAGACTGGCGGTAATTACATTTCAAGAACGTTTATTAGACACTTTTTCCATATGAATAGCACAATATTATAAACAAGCAAAGATTAATATTTTATGGCACGACACGGAGGCCAACATTATGCTATAAATCCTTTATTGCCACCACTCAGCAGCAAGAAAGAAAGGTTCTTAGAATAGAGAATACAGAACATCTAAGAACATTCCAATAACAACAAAACTCCTCCTCATCATCTCCTCTTCCTTCTTTTATTGCTGCTGCTCAAAGAGATAAGTATTACTTATAATTAATTTAAACGGAAATGATAATATAAAGATTTAAAGACTAAGAAAAGTTTATAATATAATTTTATAATCTATAAATTAAAAAGATTATTATATTAGAGTTGTAGACATGATATAAAGCATTTAGGTTTAAGAATTATTAAATAGAACATTCGAAAATATATTTATAATTTAAAATGTAATATTTTTAGAGGAATATGTTGTCATATTCATTAAATCTTGAAAGAAAGTACCTTTATGTCATGTCATATTAAACACACTTTAGATAAAAGTGGAAACAAAAATATATTCATGAAATGTCAATAATATTAAAAACAGTTGTCAAGTCAGGCTGTTCTTGCAAGTGCTATAAAGTAAGACTACCAAGATGGCTTCCTTATCTGAACTGAATTCCAATACAGTTCAAATATTTTACCCTCTGCAAGTTGTAAACAGGACAGAGGAGCACGATATGAGCCAGTCCATTTGGCCTGCACATGAGACCACTACATTCAGCCCTTCCAGAAAAGTAAGTTGGTTGAGTTTCACCCCCATCCTGAATCGTAAAAGTTCACGGTGCAGGGTAGGTTTGGACATATACAGCAGATACTATTTTATCCCAGGGGCATCTTTCACTTTATGGAAGCTCAACAGAGTATTTTTATATTGTCACTGTGTGAATTATCTGCACTTAAGGCCTGATTATGATGTTGGGCGGACAACCACCGACAGGCTGTTGGTGGCAGTCCGCCCAAAAGACAAACCTTTGGCCTGACTGCCTCATTTCGATGCATGCAATTGAACAGTCAGCGGTCGGGGGAAGACCACCGCCTCAAACCAGGGTCTCAGATCCAGACGGTCTGACTCATAGTCCTGACAAGAGGGAATGCTGAGGCAGGTACCACCATCAGGATTATGATGCCCTTTTCCGACTGCCTTTTCATGGTGGGAAGACTGCCATTTAAGGGCTGATGGAAAGGGTATTTGGGGGCCCCAAACAGGGCCCCTGTCCCTTGTGGGCCATTTTAAAGAAGCTTAAGGTGAGTGTGTTACGCGATGCGTAGACACATCCCTGTATACTGGGCACACTTATAATAGTTCAGAGAAACTGACTCCAAAAGAAAGTTTAAGCGAAAGGGTTAACAAAGAGTCCACACGAAGGTTTCATCATATGTTTAGTTTTTTAGTGGTTCATAAGTTCTTAAATTGGAAGCGTTACATCACGCCAAAATAATTGTATGCAATCCAGCACAGTTTCCAAAAAATGCCCCAATGCATTTCGGACTAATGAAAGTCCTTTGTCAAGGAGCCCTGCGAAAGGATACAAAAATGCAGCTTAGATCAACGAAGGATGAACGGAAGGTAATCAAGTGACATGCTATATACAGTGATATCGGGTTCAACATGCATTAAAGAGGAGGGTAGATGGGCTAAACCGGAAACAACCAGTGCGTGCGGGAGGGAGTGATAGCGATCCGATCATATTGAAGAATCTTACCAAGGGTTGGTGAGTGAACGGTTGAAAAAACAGGAATAGGACGATATTGGTGTGCTAGGAGGAAGCATGCGGGTGAACGCTACATGAAAAACAAACGTGACAATGAGTAAAAAAGCGGGTCTCACGTTTACAACTTAGCGGAAGGCTCACGTCAGTGCTGCAAAAGGGAGAAGGGATAGTGAGAGGTGTAACTCACATGAAGTGAGAGGTTCAAAAGGTGCTCAGAACGTGCAACTGTAGATCACTTACTGTGGAGCTGTTTAAACGGTGAACCGGGTGCCTGGAACTTCGCGGAGTTACTGCGAAGTTCACAGGAAGTGAATGCGGTTGAAATAGACAAAGGACAACGTAGTGGGGGAAAGAATCAGAGCGGCCATCTTACAGTGGAGTGTGGAGATTGGGGGGTGTGATAGAATAAGTATGCAGAACAGAGGACACAGTATCAAACATGATATAACAGGTAAATCAATTATAGGTAACAACTGAGTTCTGTTCGGTCGTTCAGGCCGAAGGGTTTCAGAGACTGAAGTCTATAAATCCATGAGGTTTCACGTTGAAGGAGTGTCTTATTATTGTCTCTGCCCTCAATGTGGGCAACAGTTTCCAGTACAAGATATTTCAGTTGTGCCACACTGTGGTGGGCTTCATTGAAATGAACAGCCACGTTGGATTTGGTGTTTTTGGTCCTTATATTAGACTTGTGTTCATTAAGTCTGATTTTGATTTTTCTGCTCGTTTTTCCCACGTAGGACTTGCCGCATGGGCATTTAAGCATATAGATAAGGTTGGCCGAATCACATGTGGCATCTACCTTGAGATTGATGTTAAAACCTCTCATCGGGTGGTTCAGGGTGTTACCTCCAATGACGTTATTGCAATTGCTGCAGTGGTGGCACGGGCGAGTGCCCGTGTGAGTGGTTTTTGTAACGGCTGGTTTTGATAATATTTCTTTGATGTTCATTGGTCTACTATACGCAAAAATAGGAGGTTCTTTAAACAGGTCACCAAAGTCTGGTTCCGATGATAGTATGCGCCAGTGCTTTAGGATGGTTTTCTTGTAAATCCTACTTGAGGTAGAATACCTGGATACTAATGCCATTCTGGAACTTGGATCCTTCATTTTGCTTTTCAGGGTTTCTGACCGTGGGATCAATTTCACTTTGTCATGGGCCTCTTTGATAATATCATGTGGATATCCCCTGGTGGAGAATCTACTGGCCATTGATTTAAGTTGAGTGTCTCTTTTGACATCATTAGAAACAATCCGGGTCACTCTGAGCATCTGACTAAACGGTAAGTGCCTCTTCAAAGAGTCCTGGTGAAAGCTGCTGTACAAAAGGGTGTTGTTACGGTCGGTTGGCTTCCGATACAGATCTGTTTCAATGCCCTCAGGGGTGATTTTTACCAGTACGTCCAAGAATGTGATTTCTTTGTCAGAAATATTCCAAGTCAATTCGATCCGGTCATCTTTAGAGTTCAAGGTGTTTAATGCTGATTCCAAATGGTCTCTGGTGCCTTTCCAGATGAAGAATAAATCATCTATATAACGTGCATATAGTTTCAAGTTGGCATTCCAGTCAATGTTGGTGAGTATATGGTCAAGTTCGAAGTTCCCCATGTAAATGTTCGCGTACGTGGGCGCGGCACAATTGCCCATGGCCATCCCGGACATCTGAAGATACCATTGTTTTTCGAAAGAAAAGTAGCTATGGTAAAGGGTGAAAATCATAAGTTCCAAAATGAAAGATTTCATGGGGTCCGTGATGTCGGATTTCAAAAGTGCTAGTTCAATAGCCTCGATCCCGCCAGCGTGGGGGATGGAGGTATATAGACTCTTGATGTCGGCCGTGCACAACAAAAATTCCTCATCCTCGTTGATTTCAATAGAGTTCAGCTTATTGATAAAGTCAGTGGTGTCTCTGGTGTAGCTCTTTAAGCTGGTAACCATCGGTTGTAGATACCGATCGATAAATTTACCGATCGGTTCATGAACTGAACCCCTTGTGGATACGATCGGTCGAAAAGGTGGGTCCATGAGGTTTTTGTGGATTTTGGGGAGCATCGTTAGAGTGGGACTCCTTGGGTGATCCACTATCAGATATCGCCTGGTTCTATCGTCAATGACATCCTGTTCTTTGGCTTTGTCCACAATGTTGAGTAGAACCTTCTTGTATTCATTGGTGGGATTGCTCTCGAGGGGTAGGTAGGTATTGTGGTCAAGAACATGTTCTCTTGCTCTACGATTATAAAGATCCGTGTTGAGGATGACTAAGGCGCCTCCTTTATCGGCTTTCAAACATTTTATTTCCGGGTTGTTGGCGATGTTTAGCAGGGTGTCATAGTCCTTACTGGTAAGGTTTCTGCGGGTCTTTTTCCTGAAGTTGATCTTGGCGATGTCTTGTCGTACAAGGGTCTCAAAAGTGTCAATGCTCTTATGGCTGCTGGGAGGCATGTAATCACTAGGAGGTCGTAATCCACATAGCAAGTCTGGTTTAGTTTCTTTAGATGGTTCCAAAACTCTTTCAAAAAAGTGTTTGAGTCGTAGTTTTCTTGTTAGCTTAAAGGTACTAACTTCTAGTTCGAGGAGATTGGTGTTGCTGGTCGGAATAAATGACATCCCCTTCTGTAGGACTTTAGTTTGGTTCATAGTGAGGTTGGTATCTGAAATGTTGATGACTAACGATTCTTCCTCGTTTTGGGTTTGCCTTGTAGTTGTGGTGGAGTCTTTTCGTTGGTTTTTGTATGTCCTTTTGCCCCGTCTGGGTCGTCGGTTCTGTCTGGGCGTGACTCTAAAAAAGGCACGGCTGTGGTTGTAGCGGTTTGAGCAGTGGAAGACGCTGGTGTTTGTCTAGATTCATCACTGGGTGTTGTCCGTTGGGTTGATTGAGACCTTGGGGGGCGGTTGGTGTGATCACTGTCGGAAGAGGAAGTATCAGTATTTTGGGTATACGGTCTGTTCCTACGACGTTGGGCGTAAACCTCCGCCCAAGTATAAACTTCCCCGAGCTTATAATCTAATGTATCGCGCCGGAATTTGCGCAATTTCCGTTCGTTGATCTCCCTAGTGTGACGGTCAATCTGTCTGTTGATGTCTTCCAAAGTGGTACCTAATTCTTCAGGAGTGAAGAGATCTTTTAATTCACTTTCTGTGGTGGAAATTTCAAGAGCGAGTTCCTGAAGGATACCAGACAGTTCTTCAATAATCAGTAGTATCAGATCCAGACTACACTTGTTAAGTATGGCATACCATTTCTCTAAGAAGGCTTTGGAATTTTTACATAACGAGGGCTTGAGGGCAATCCGGAGGCCACGGGGGATGCGTAGCGCTTTATGATACTTTATCAATGTGCTGGCGTGGAGTTTTTGGTTCACGCGGCGTTTAGATAGGTAGAGTAAGTGCTTGATACATTGTTCCTTCGTTCTGCTGGAAGGTGTTTGGGTTAAATCATCGTTGATCAGTGCATAGATCCTTTCGGTTGCTTCAGGATCAAATGCTAACGTTTCAGCATGAGCTTCAGTGGATTTGGTGATGTCGTCGTACTGCATAATTCCTGTAGAGTTGAAGTGAGCGTGCTGCCAGCCAGATGGGCAGTGGAAGGATAGGATCAAAGTGAAACAAGGCTTAAGCGCACAGCGTTAGGTTGAAAGGATGGTAGGTGGGAGAGCTAATGTTGGGCTCGATAGGATGAAGGTGCTCCAACAGGTGACGCAACTGGCCAAATGCGTCCGTAGATGCTTAAGGTGAGTGTGTTACGCGATGCGTAGACACATCCCTGTATACTGGGCACACTTATAATAGTTCAGAGAAACTGACTCCAAAAGAAAGTTTAAGCGAAAGGGTTAACAAAGAGTCCACACGAAGGTTTCATCATATGTTTAGTTTTTTAGTGGTTCATAAGTTCTTAAATTGGAAGCGTTACATCACGCCAAAATAATTGTATGCCATCCAGCACAGTTTCCAAAAAATGCCCCAATGCATTTCGGACTAATGAAAGTCCTTTGTCAAGGAGCCCTGCGAAAGGATACAAAAATGCAGCTTAGATCAACGAAGGATGAACGGAAGGTAATCAAGTGACATGCTATATACAGTGATATCGGGTTCAACATGCATTAAAGAGGAGGGTAGATGGGCTAAACCGGAAACAACCAGTGCGTGCGGGAGGGAGTGATAGCGATCCGATCATATTGAAGAATCTTACCAAGGGTTGGTGAGTGAACGGTTGAAAAAACAGGAATAGGACGATATTGGTGTGCTAGGAGGAAGCATGCGGGTGAACGCTACATGAAAAACAAACGTGACAATGAGTAAAAAAGCGGGTCTCACGTTTACAACTTAGCGGAAGGCTCACGTCAGTGCTGCAAAAGGGAGAAGGGATAGTGAGAGGTGTAACTCACATGAAGTGAGAGGTTCAAAAGGTGCTCAGAACGTGCAACTGTAGATCACTTACTGTGGAGCTGTTTAAACGGTGAACCGGGTGCCTGGAACTTCGCGGAGTTACTGCGAAGTTCACAGGAAGTGAATGCGGTTGAAATAGACAAAGGACAACGTAGTGGGGGAAAGAATCAGAGCGGCCATCTTACAGTGGAGTGTGGAGATTGGGGGGTGTGATAGAATAAGTATGCAGAACAGAGGACACAGTATCAAACATGATATAACAGGTAAATCAATTATAGGTAACAACTGAGTTCTGTTCGGTCGTTCAGGCCGAAGGGTTTCAGAGACTGAAGTCTATAAATCCATGAGGTTTCACGTTGAAGGAGTGTCTTATTATTGTCTCTGCCCTCAATGTGGGCAACAGTTTCCAGTACAAGATATTTCAGTTGTGCCACACTGTGGTGGGCTTCATTGAAATGAACAGCCACGTTGGATTTGGTGTTTTTGGTCCTTATATTAGACTTGTGTTCATTAAGTCTGATTTTGATTTTTCTGCTCGTTTTTCCCACGTAAGACTTGCCGCATGGGCATTTAAGCATATAGATAAGGTTGGCCGAATCACATGTGGCATCTACCTTGAGATTGATGTTAAAACCTCTCATCGGGTGGTTCAGGGTGTTACCTCCAATGACGTTATTGCAATTGCTGCAGTGGTGGCACGGGCGAGTGCCCGTGTGAGTGGTTTTTGTAACGGCTGGTTTTGATAATATTTCTTTGATGTTCATTGGTCTACTATACGCAAAAATAGGAGGTTCTTTAAACAGGTCACCAAAGTCTGGTTCCGATGATAGTATGCGCCAGTGCTTTAGGATGGTTTTCTTGTAAATCCTACTTGAGGTAGAATACCTGGATACTAATGCCATTCTGGAACTTGGATCCTTCATTTTGCTTTTCAGGGTTTCTGACCGTGGGATCAATTTCACTTTGTCATGGGCCTCTTTGATAATATCATGTGGATATCCCCTGGTGGAGAATCTACTGGCCATTGATTTAAGTTGAGTGTCTCTTTTGACATCATTAGAAACAATCCGGGTCACTCTGAGCATCTGACTGAACGGTAAGTGCCTCTTCAATTATTTTGGCGTGATGTAACGCTTCCAATTTAAGAACTTATGAACCACTAAAAAACTAAACATATGATGAAACCTTCGTGTGGACTCTTTGTTAACCCTTTCGCTTAAACTTTCTTTTGGAGTCAGTTTCTCTGAACTATTATAAGTGTGCCCAGTATACAGGGATGTGTCTACGCATCGCGTAACACACTCACCTTAAGCATCTACGGACGCATTTGGCCAGTTGCGTCACCTGTTGGAGCACCTTCATCCTATCGAGCCCAACATTAGCTCTCCCACCTACCATCCTTTCAACCTAACGCTGTGCGCTTAAGCCTTGTTTCACTTTGATCCTATCCTTCCACTGCCCATCTGGCTGGCAGCACGCTCACTTCAACTCTACAGGAATTATGCAGTACGACGACATCACCAAATCCACTGAAGCTCATGCTGAAACGTTAGCATTTGATCCTGAAGCAACCGAAAGGATCTATGCACTGATCAACGATGATTTAACCCAAACACCTTCCAGCAGAACGAAGGAACAATGTATCAAGCACTTACTCTACCTATCTAAACGCCGCGTGAACCAAAAACTCCACGCCAGCACATTGATAAAGTATCATAAAGCGCTACGCATCCCCCGTGGCCTCCGGATTGCCCTCAAGCCCTCGTTATGTAAAAATTCCAAAGCCTTCTTAGAGAAATGGTATGCCATACTTAACAAGTGTAGTCTGGATCTGATACTACTGATTATTGAAGAACTGTCTGGTATCCTTCAGGAACTCGCTCTTGAAATTTCCACCACAGAAAGTGAATTAAAAGATCTCTTCACTCCTGAAGAATTAGGTACCACTTTGGAAGACATCAACAGACAGATTGACCGTCACACTAGGGAGATCAACGAACGGAAATTGCGCAAATTCCGGCGCGATACATTAGATTATAAGCTCGGGGAAGTTTATACTTGGGCGGAGGTTTACGCCCAACGTCGTAGGAACAGACCGTATACCCAAAATACTGATACTTCCTCTTCCGACAGTGATCACACCAACCGCCCCCCAAGGTCTCAATCAACCCAACGGACAACACCCAGTGATGAATCTAGACAAACACCAGCGTCTTCCACTGCTCAAACCGCTACAACCACAGCCGTGCCTTTTTTAGAGTCACGCCCAGACAGAACCGACGACCCAGACGGGGCAAAAGGACATACAAAAACCAACGAAAAGACTCCACCACAACTACAAGGCAAACCCAAAACGAGGAAGAATCGTTAGTCATCAACATTTCAGATACCAACCTCACTATGAACCAAACTAAAGTCCTACAGAAGGGGATGTCATTTATTCCGACCAGCAACACCAATCTCCTCGAACTAGAAGTTAGTACCTTTAAGCTAACAAGAAAACTACGACTCAAACACTTTTTTGAAAGAGTTTTGGAACCATCTAAAGAAACTAAACCAGACTTGCTATGTGGATTACGACCTCCTAGTGATTACATGCCTCCCAGCAGCCATAAGAGCATTGACACTTTTGAGACCCTTGTACGACAAGACATCGCCAAGATCAACTTCAGGAAAAAGACCCGCAGAAACCTTACCAGTAAGGACTATGTCACCCTGCTAAACATCGCCAACAACCCGGAAATAAAATGTTTGAAAGCCGATAAAGGAGGCGCCTTAGTCATCCTCAACACGGATCTTTATAATCGTAGAGCAAGAGAACATGTTCTTGACCACAATACCTACCTACCCCTCGAGAGCAATCCCACCAATGAATACAAGAAGGTTCTACTCAACATTGTGGACAAAGCCAAAGAACAGGATGTCATTGACGATAGAACCAGGCGATATCTGATAGTGGATCACCCAAGGAGTCCCACTCTAACGATGCTCCCCAAAATCCACAAAAACCTCATGGACCCACCTTTTCGACCGATCGTATCCACAAGGGGTTCAGTTCATGAACCGATCGGTAAATTTATCGATCGGTATCTACAACCGATGGTTACCAGCTTAAAGAGCTACACCAGAGACACCACTGACTTTATCAATAAGCTGAACTCTATTGAAATCAACGAGGATGAGGAATTTTTGTTGTGCACGGCCGACATCAAGAGTCTATATACCTCCATCCCCCACGCTGGCGGGATCGAGGCTATTGAACTAGCACTTTTGAAATCCGACATCACGGACCCCATGAAATCTTTCATTTTGGAACTTATGATTTTCACCCTTTACCATAGCTACTTTTCTTTCGAAAAACAATGGTATCTTCAGATGTCCGGGATGGCCATGGGCAATTGTGCCGCGCCCACGTACGCGAACATTTACATGGGGAACTTCGAACTTGACCATATACTCACCAACATTGACTGGAATGCCAACTTGAAACTATATGCACGTTATATAGATGATTTATTCTTCATCTGGAAAGGCACCAGAGACCATTTGGAATCAGCATTAAACACCTTGAACTCTAAAGATGACCGGATCGAATTGACTTGGAATATTTCTGACAAAGAAATCACATTCTTGGACGTACTGGTAAAAATCACCCCTGAGGGCATTGAAACAGATCTGTATCGGAAGCCAACCGACCGTAACAACACCCTTTTGTACAGCAGCTTTCACCAGGACTCTTTGAAGAGGCACTTACCGTTTAGTCAGATGCTCAGAGTGACCCGGATTGTTTCTAATGATGTCAAAAGAGACACTCAACTTAAATCAATGGCCAGTAGATTCTCCACCAGGGGATATCCACATGATATTATCAAAGAGGCCCATGACAAAGTGAAATTGATCCCACGGTCAGAAACCCTGAAAAGCAAAATGAAGGATCCAAGTTCCAGAATGGCATTAGTATCCAGGTATTCTACCTCAAGTAGGATTTACAAGAAAACCATCCTAAAGCACTGGCGCATACTATCATCGGAACCAGACTTTGGTGACCTGTTTAAAGAACCTCCTATTTTTGCGTATAGTAGACCAATGAACATCAAAGAAATATTATCAAAACCAGCCGTTACAAAAACCACTCACACGGGCACTCGCCCGTGCCACCACTGCAGCAATTGCAATAACGTCATTGGAGGTAACACCCTGAACCACCCGATGAGAGGTTTTAACATCAATCTCAAGGTAGATGCCACATGTGATTCGGCCAACCTTATCTATATGCTTAAATGCCCATGCGGCAAGTCCTACGTGGGAAAAACGAGCAGAAAAATCAAAATCAGACTTAATGAACACAAGTCTAATATAAGGACCAAAAACACCAAATCCAACGTGGCTGTTCATTTCAATGAAGCCCACCACAGTGTGGCACAACTGAAATATCTTGTACTGGAAACTGTTGCCCACATTGAGGGCAGAGACAATAATAAGACACTCCTTCAACGTGAAACCTCATGGATTTATAGACTTCAGTCTCTGAAACCCTTCGGCCTGAACGACCGAACAGAACTCAGTTGTTACCTATAATTGATTTACCTGTTATATCATGTTTGATACTGTGTCCTCTGTTCTGCATACTTATTCTATCACACCCCCCAATCTCCACACTCCACTGTAAGATGGCCGCTCTGATTCTTTCCCCCACTACGTTGTCCTTTGTCTATTTCAACCGCATTCACTTCCTGTGAACTTCGCAGTAACTCCGCGAAGTTCCAGGCACCCGGTTCACCGTTTAAACAGCTCCACAGTAAGTGATCTACAGTTGCACGTTCTGAGCACCTTTTGAACCTCTCACTTCATGTGAGTTACACCTCTCACTATCCCTTCTCCCTTTTGCAGCACTGACGTGAGCCTTCCGCTAAGTTGTAAACGTGAGACCCGCTTTTTTACTCATTGTCACGTTTGTTTTTCATGTAGCGTTCACCCGCATGCTTCCTCCTAGCACACCAATATCGTCCTATTCCTGTTTTTTCAACCGTTCACTCACCAACCCTTGGTAAGATTCTTCAATATGATCGGATCGCTATCACTCCCTCCCGCACGCACTGGTTGTTTCCGGTTTAGCCCATCTACCCTCCTCTTTAATGCATGTTGAACCCGATATCACTGTATATAGCATGTCACTTGATTACCTTCCGTTCATCCTTCGTTGATCTAAGCTGCATTTTTGTATCCTTTCGCAGGGCTCCTTGACAAAGGACTTTCATTAGTCCGAAATGCATTGGGGCATTTTTTGGAAACTGTGCTGGATTGCATACAATTATTTTGGCGTGATGTAACGCTTCCAATTTAAGAACTTATGAACCACTAAAAAACTAAACATATGATGAAACCTTCGTGTGGACTCTTTGTTAACCCTTTCGCTTAAACTTTCTTTTGGAGTCAGTTTCTCTGAACTATTATAAGTGTGCCCAGTATACAGGGATGTGTCTACGCATCGCGTAACACACTCACCTTAAGCATCTACGGACGCATTTGGCCAGTTGCGTCACCTGTTGGAGCACCTTCATCCTATCGAGCCCAACATTAGCTCTCCCACCTACCATCCTTTCAACCTAACGCTGTGCGCTTAAGCCTTGTTTCACTTTGATCCTATCCTTCCATTTTAAAGAAGTCCATGGGGCACATGCAGTGCCCCCACGCACAGTATGCGATGCACCTCATGGTGTATGGCACACAGTGCATGAATGCACGCAAAATCCTCATTCATACTGCAGCTTGACTGCAGCCCTTTTCCTGGGCCACAGCACAAGCCGCAGTATAAATTAGCACTTTCCACCGCTAGCCAGGCGACTGCATTATAATTGGGCGGTCTGATCGAAGACTGCTTGTTGGGAGGTCTCAGGACCGCTGCAATGGCGGTCGGCGTTCCAACCGCCCAAAACATTAATCAGGCCCTCAATGACATCTCACATGCCTTTTCCTCAAACTCACTCATTAGTATAGGTAAAACTGACCCTTTAAAATTGCCTTTAAATCAAAAGACAAGCCATACTTTAGCCAACAAACTTCTAGGACCTCATTTACAATGTTTTGGCGTAGGGCAGTGCTGCAAGCATCCCTGCTGCACTGCCCTACGTAAAAAGAAAAGGGCAGGAATGCATCTATAAGATACTGCGCATTCCTCTCCTTTCTACGTGTACTGTTGCTAAAAGCTTTGCCGGGCTGAGGAGGTCATTCCCTCAGGGACATGAAATCTTCAGCCTAGCAAGGTTTGGCTCAGGCTGCTGCTCTATAATTTACTCTGGAACACTCTCTAATGGATGGACCTTTGGTTCCTGCTTGGCAGTGTGGAGGGAAGAGATATACAGTAATCACCACTTACAACTGCATTTGCAGACCCAATAATTCAAGACTCCTAAAAATCACAGACTCCAATTTCCAATTTAGTTGGTTTATTACAAAGCCAAAAGTAGTTGGACATACAGACACCTCAAGACGACGTTGTAGAAATACATCTGAACTAATACAAAGCCAAACCTAGGGGCAAAGTTGACTCGATGAAGCATAAACAGAATGACAACTTCCAGAAACAGAACGCAGGCAATAAGTGCCCCCACATTTATGTCAGACTTCATCACAGGTTCATAAGTGGAAAGCATGAATCTATCCCTACACTATCACTAAGGTGACTTCCCTACTTAGCATTTTCTCCCAGGCAAGTTAGGAAAAATGCAAAGTGTCAGCGCATTAAGTTTTCCTGAAAAGTACATTCAAGTTGTATAGGTCAAGTAGCATAAGCTACGGAGCTCGTTCTAAGATACTCCTCTTCTTCTTGTGTCTTCCACTCTTCTTCTAACTCAACCCCCGGGACACTGTCCCTAATTCAAACTTCAAGATCAGAAACACGCCTATTCGGGTCTCCTAATCGACCCGTCCCACTGGGCATCTTCTCATAGGTGAATTTCCACTCCACCTCTGCTCTCCCAGCTCCTGGTGCGATAATCTTGCTTCCCAGGCCTGTTCTAGTGAAAAGAACACAGTCTCCCGATATGAGCTTCTAATACGCTCATTGTATCCTAAAACAAAAGCGTTATTCTAACTAACAATGATGAATTCACCACCTCCAACGGAAAATAGTGAGAAAGAGCAAACTCAACATGCACATACATTTCAAACCTACACTACACACTAAACCCCATTAGAGAGCCTCCAGGGTAAATTAAATTTTCAGGTCTACAGAAATCGGGCCACATAAGAAAATGGAGTACAAGCCTCATGAAATTGTGTATAGATGGATAGTTACTGAACGCTTCCAAATCACCACGTTACATGAGCACATCAAATACTCGAATAACTGTAAGTAGCATACACAATTCATTACACGTTAGGCTTTTAGCTGAGCACAACTGTTCTATAATGCAAACATCTTTCACATTCATGTAAATACAACTATAACACATCACTTTCATGTTAGTACAGTACATTTCTAACACCATTATTTTAATACGACAAAAGAATAAATGCAGGTGCAACCTACTCATGATTATAATGCACCCCTACAAATTAAAGAGCACATCTGCGCTCTATCACTGCCAGAAAGCCTGTTCATTTACCATATACAGTGGCTAGCTGCCTGACCAGAACGTGGTGAATGTTATTCGAGCTGTCATTTGCTCAGCCGGACAGACTCTCTTCATGGGTGGAGGGGCATCCATGCTTAACAAAGTACCACGCTTGGGGGAGGGGCGGGGTAAGGTGGAGAGGGTTATTGGGAGGGATGCTTTTGTGGTTCCCTTTGGGGAATAACAAATTATTCAGAAAAGTAATTAATGGTACCTTACGTTACAGTGCACTGTACATTTAGCCTTTACAATGCACATTTACATTACCCATAAAGGTCAAATGAGTGAAATGTTGTAGGGTAATAACAAAACCTGCCTTGAGTTGGGAGGCGGGGCACAAAGCCTATGGGAGACTCACATTTTACTTTCTAAAGCCTGTCATCCTTAATACCTAAAGTAGACATTGCACCTTCCAACACTCCCATGCTAGAGTTTTGAGTAGGAAACAAAGTAAAGATTGGCAGATGGGAAGTAGGAACATGTTTTTGGAGGGGTGTAAGCAAGACAATTTTCAATGCCTCTGTAGACAAACAAAAGCATAAGGAGAAATGCCATCCTAACATTTTTTGGCACTTTTACCCTGCTCTCCCACTTAACCTCCATCTCCCCCTAAGAAAAAGAAGAGCTCCCGAACAAGGGGAGGGGGCGGCATATATATTTTCATTGCTCTACCCTTCTCATTGCAACAAAGATATTTTGAAATGTGTTTGTGAAAAGTCTTCTAAAGGCTGAAAAGTTGTAAAGACAGTGCTTAATTTGAGCTGGTGGTTTCCGGTGCTCAGCAACAGCACTTAATTGCCAACACCTGGTCTTATGACAGTCAGCCACATGGTGGCACTGTTTGTGTTTTTTAGAAATGAGCACAGAAACAGTTGGTTATTAATTCAATATACATTGAAATAACTAATATCGGCTACCCAAGTCATTCTTATAGCTTTGAGGTCCTGGAATTGTCTGAAGTGCCACATGTGAAGCAGTGTGATGTTTGGAGGTGTGCTTATACTGTCACCGGCAGCGCTGGGTGGTGCAAGCTGCAGAGGCCTCCTGACAACAGCCCTGGCACTTATTTTATTACAAATTAAGCAATGTAAGTTTTAAAATGTGAACAGATTCTGCAGCCGGTTATTAAAAAAGCATCAGGGCTCGGTGTGTGTTAATCCCTCCATCTCTTGCCACAACCCTGTGCTGTCTGGCAGGGTTCAAGGAAGCCTGTGCCTATCTGAGTACTGCTGATCCCAGGTGAATCCTGACAGACTTTGCAAATGCAAAACCAGACTTGGGGTCTTCAAAAGCAGCTAGCAACCCAAGACTGCCATTGTACCGGGTGTGCGACCCCTCAGACACACACCTCAGGATGTGGCCTTAGCCAGGGCACAAGTCCTAAAAATAAAGTGGGGGGACGCTGTCACCGGAAGTGACGTCACGAAATGTGACTTGCACCATCGGGATCATTGCCTCCCCTCACTCTCCCCTTAGATGCGCTAGCATCTGAGAAGGCAGCGCGTGAGCAGCGTGCTGTGAGCTCCTATATCGTCCCAGAGAGGCCAAAGAGTGAAGTCGAGCTGTTTGGCAGGGGGGATGGCGTCCCCCCAGTAAAATAAGTGGGGGGATGCCTTCCACCCATGTGGTACCCCGACTCAAGCCCTGCCTTAGCACCACAGATTTAAGTGGGATGAAAAAAGAGGTGAGTCACAAAAGGGGCGTGGCTTAAGAAGCATACCTAGGAATCCGATCCCAGAGGCACGCCGGTGTAATTAAGGACGTGGCTAAAATATGTGCACTAAAATCCTGAGCTTCCCAAAGCATGGCAGCCGGCGAGTATTTTGTTGTCTCTGTGTGAGACCTGGCATTTCTTTTTTCAAACATCCCGCAGCAGGGTTGGATTGGGATTGAAAATCGGCCCGGGCACCCAGAAGAAAAAAAAAATCAGCCCACATTTGCATAATCACTCCTCAAATCACTGTTTGGCGTAATCTTATAAAAAAAAAAAACTTTAGGAGGTGGGGTTAAAAAAATGCATGCGTTAAGTTCAGGGCCGGACTGGCTACCGGGCACTTTGGAATGCTGCTGAGCTGGGGGCTAATTTCGTTGATGGGGACCTGCGTGTACTAAACGAAATTTGTTTTGTTTTCATTATTTGGAAGTACACGCAGGTCTCCATGTACGAAATCAGCCCCCACTGCAGTAAAATCTTCCAGCAGCTCGGCAGCATTCCAAACTTCCCGGTAGACAGTCCGGCCCTGGTTAAGTTTACAGTAGTGAAACACGTTAGGCCACTTCTACTCAGGTCCCCTGCCACCACTCAGTATGTGCACACATTAATGGGCCGGCCAGCGAGACAAAGTGACACCTCTTGCTAAACGGAGGTAACGAGCGCCCATCTGCCTCTAGAAAGGCCACTCAGACACCTACGGGGCCGCTGGCTGTATTCGAACAATAGAGACAGCGCCCAAATGGCCCCCCAGACTGCTAAAGAAAAAGAGGCCCACAGCAGCACTCGGACACCGGCCCCTCTGGCATTGCCCGAATGCCCGCGTTACCAATCCGACGCTGTCCCGCAGTAAAAAATGAGCGAGGTCTGTGCCCAGCCCGGTCTCTTGCCTCCCTGCCGCGTTCCTTCCCGGGCACCGTCCTGGCCATGCTTTGCCCACTCACTGTCTCGCGAGACCTAGGCCCTGCTATCCTGGCATCGCAGAGCACCAGAGCCAGTCTCTTAAAAGTACCAGAATAAAAGCCCATGAATGAGTCACTGTGGTAAATAACTCACCCTGGGGTAATAGCATTTACCACAAATGCTAAAAACCCCACCATATGCCGACAAGCTGATACCAAGGGGCCCGGCAGGGTGTATTCCGCTGTGGAACGGATTTGAGCGCTAGGATAGGAGAGAGGGCCACCTGCAGATGCATCTGTGTGTCCCCCCTCCCTCACACACACCCCCACCTTTTATAGTCAAGAAAACTGCTCAACAACACGTAACCAGTCAAGGCCTAAAAAAAGATTTGATGCCATTGAAAGGTCAATATTGCAATATGTTTCATTATTTCACTTGAAGTTAAAACACGAGAAGTGTTCGGCAGCCATATGTTTACTGAGCAGAGGTGGGAAAGGTGAAGACAAACATATGTTTGTTGAGAAAGGAAAGAAATCCCCACCTGCTTCTTTCTAAGGTAAGCAAGACCTTCACTGATTAAGATAATAACCTCTCTCTTTCTTCCGACTTCCCTCTGTCACTCTCTCTGTCTCCCTCCCTATTTCTTTTTTTTTTCACTCTCCCTGTGCTCTGCTCGAGCTGTGCACTGCGATCCTGTGTGCTGTGCTTTTTCTGTGTGTGAAGGAATTAGATACAACTGCTGCTTGAGCTCCATGGGTTAGTGATAGGGTGTGTGTGCGTGAACGTGCGGGGTAGGTGTGTGGGTAGGTGTGTGCATGTGTGCGCGCACATGCGAAGGTGTGTGTGTGTGGGTAGGTATGTGTGTGCGTGGGTAGGTGTGTGTGAGTGTGTGTTCCCACCAGTGATACCCATGTTATATCTGTTCTGCCTGCAATGGTACTGTCCATTTGTGTTTGTACCGTGTTTGTATCACAAAAGTGATGCAAAAAGGAGCAAAATCTCTTTTCCCTAATTTACTTTCCAGCGCTAAACTTATTTAGTGCTGGGAACAACATAAAAGTAATACGAAGCAGAGCTAGGGGCGTGCCAAGTGTGGTGCATGGGCATTCCCATGCAATCACCCAAGGTTTTTTTCACTAACCCCAATTTACTAAATACAGTCAATTGGGTTTAGCTTGAGAAAACTGTGGGGCATATTACCAACGATTAGCGATATTTATCGCTAACTAGGCTTAGCAACACATTTTTTATCGCTAAGCATCGCCGGAAATTATCGCTGAGATAACTTGCTATTAGCAAGGTTTATCTCCAAAGCGATACATTTTCCGGAGATAGCGTGAATATCGCTGAGAATACAGCGATATTCACGCATTAGCGACAAAATGTTCTTAGCCATGTTATCCACCTCCCATGGATAACATGGCTAAGAACTGGTCTGAGCAGGCGTTCGTTTTTGGAGATATTCGCGCTTAGCGCGAATATTTCCAACGCTACGCCTGCCTTGTTAATAGGCGATAGCGATATTATCGACTGCTTTCAGTCGCTAACGGGTTGGGTGTGCCCACTTTGCATGTCATTAGCGATAAACATCGCTGAAATGCAAAGCGGGCCCCAAACCGCTCGCTATCGCCTAAAAGCTGTCGCTAACATCAGTTAGTGACAGCTTGCTAATGGGGCAATAGAATTATCGCCGCTTAGCGGCCGAAAACGGCCGCTAAATTGGCGATAATTGTCTATCGCCCCCCTTGGTAATATGCCCCTGTGCCCTTTTAAACTAATGACAAGAAATGAGGAATGCTTTCATTTCTCCTTGCTTTTTTGGCTTTGCATGCGTGCAGCACTGTGCAGCATGCATACAAAGTTGTAAAAGCTTTCCCTCGTGTCTAGGCATAGTATTTTGTACAGGAAGGGTACCCTTCCTGCTAGACTCACACACAAACCCTAGCGCTATGGTGCTAAGGTGGTGCATGGCGCATGGCGCATGGCATCTGTAATCAGCACCGGCGCAAGGGAAAGGGGAGGAGAGAGCTGAATCTTTGAAAATATTGCGCTCTCCTGCTCCTTCCCTGTCGCGCAACACAGCGCAGCCTCGCGGAAGGCTGCGCTTCGTGGCTTTTTGGTAAGTCTCCCCCTTTGTGTTCAAGGCTACTTTACACTGTTGCTGTGTGTTCTAAACCTGTTTTTGTACGGTGGAATACACACTTTCTTAACCTTTCTGATTTCTGTGCAGTAAGCATGTGGCGCTGGAACATTTCTTGGAAATTTTACTGGATCTGAAATTCTGACCCAGGTTGCAATATTGGCATCAGGTCCTTGTTGTTCCTGGAGATTCCAATAGAGTTGCCAGAGTACAGGGGGCTTGAGCATTTCTTTTGCTTTGGTGCATTATAGGTGGAATCGCATCCTGGCCTGATTAAACTCACCTCACTTCGGATTTCCTTACCAGAATGTATTTCACATATGTGTGGTGGTCAACTTGTGTGCTGCAGTTCCAGTTGAATTGCTGTTGTATTGGCCTTCTCCCCTTCTGGGAGCTATGCCATCCATCCATGTGAAGTATCACAATGACCTGGAGATGTTTGAGCTAATGCTTGTTGGGTGAGGGTGGCAGACAAATGTGGTCCCTGGTCAGGTTTGTACCCTCCCTTGTCATTGCCATTAATACAAGGTAAATGTGGCCCTCTGACTCTGCTGGAAATTAACATATGTCAGGTGTTAATATGCAAACTTTTTATAGGGCAGCGTATTTAAGTCTGGTATTAGCTAAAGTCTTTCAATTTACCTAAAATTATATGTATAATAAATGAACTCATACAGGTTTTCAGCCGACCCTTTTCATCCATTTGTGTGTTATTGTGTCAGTCACATTTTTCTTTCACCCACTAAAGCATATAGCAAGGGGCAATGGGTTAATCCACTTCAGCCATTGCCTTACTTATTGAATTAGTAATAGCATTCTGACCTTTCACAAGGAACGAATCCACACGCAAAGTTGGTCCCTACACTATAAGGCACTAGTATAGCAATAAGTGCCTTCTGAAACCATTTTTTTTTTTTATTTTAGCCAATTTTTTTATGTTGGTGAGGGCAAAACCATGACAAAATAATTATTGACAAAGCCAAAAGGCTGGCCCCCGTCTCCAGATCTATGGACTTTGTCAATGGTTTATTTATTTATTAAGTTTTATATAGCGTGAACTTGATCCTAGAAGGGTATCACAGAGCTTTACAAATGGTTCAGTAAGTAGAAAACAGGCAATCAAGAAAAATAAACGCTGACAATATCCGTTGCAAATCGTGAGTAGGACAGTGAGTTGGAAACCAGGACGTAGACGGTGAGTGCAAAGCCTGGTTGGAGAACTGCATCAAATCAGTATCCAGAGAAATGAGTCAGTGGGGTCAGGGTAGAGTTGTGTTCATTAAAAGCTGTTTGACTTATTTTTTGAATGATGTGATTGAAGGATTCAGTCTGACTTCAGAGGGCAGGCAGTTCCAGATTCTAGGGGCCAATCTGGAGAAAGCTCGGTTGTAGGTTTTCTTTTTCTGAAACTTTTCAAGGTTTCAACAGTAAGGTGCTGGTGCTTCTAGATGATCTGCCACACAGACAGTTTTAGTTTTTAAGCTAGGTACTTTGGTGTGTTGAAGTGTATGGCTTTATGTGTCATACAAGCAATTTTCAGCTGTATGATTGTTATTATTAAACCTGAGTTGCCTAACTTAATTCTACCATCTAGCTAAACGTTCGTAAATGGGTCCAGGGCTGTTCTCTATAACAGAGAGGCAGATTTACAAGCCCCTTGCAACACTTTTGCGCCGCCCTTGCGTCACGTTTGTGCATTGCTGCAGTTGTGTCATGCTTGCGACACAACACCAGCACTGCGTGACTTTTGGGCCAACAGTTGCGTCAAAATTTCTGATGCATCTGTCAATCCTTGCACAAAGGTGCATTGTATTATAAATAAAGTGCATCCATGGTGGCGCAAGGGTATCGCAGGCTGGCGCAGGGAAACTGACGCATCTCTACAGATGCGTCGGTTTCTTGTAAATCTGCCCCAGAATTGCTATTTTTGGAATTTGTAAGATTCTGGTTGTGCTGGTCCACGTAATAGAGCTTAGGTTTCAAGCTCCGAATAAGGGCAGCATGGGGATTATCATAAAGAACAACTTTCTTCTCGTGGAAGCAAGTAATTGATGTGAGAAAGATCGTCTTTTGAAGATGGAAAAGCAGGGAACCAATGTTTGGAGAACTATGTTTGAGATAACTCATTTGGTTCAGTGTTCAAAGGCAGTTTACCATGAAGAACATACATATGTTAACAACCCGCTTCTTTCAGGGATATTGGTTGGAGACGCATGATTTATGATTCCTATAGAAATGCAACCAATCAGTGTGTGCCTCTTTCAATCTGTGAACAGCACGCCCTATTTCACAGTATTGACGCAGGTAGCATCCCGTCCCGTATTTCACAGTATTGATGCAAGTCGCATCCCATCCCTGTATTTCACAGTATTGACGCAAGTAGCATTCCATCCCCGTATTTCACCGTATTGACGCAGGTAGCATCCCATCCCGTATTTCACAGTATTGATGCACGTCGCATCCCATCCCTGTATTTCACAGTATTGACGCAAGTAGCATTCCATCCCCGTATTTCACAGTATTGACGCACATAGCATCCCAAACTGGGCCTCATTAATGAAAAGTGATGCATCGCTGTAAGAAAACAGGGATGTGTCACTTTTCATTGCACTCCCCTTGCGGAACCAATGATGCATCATATTTACAATATGACGTATTATGGCGGAAGGAGTTATAGATACGTCAGTATTTCTGATGAATCTGTAGGCACAAAAATGATGCATTGCTGGAGTGTGTCACAAAAGTGACGCAGCTCCAGCACTAGGACATTACACATGGGCAAGTCCCCTGATAAATGTGCCTGCATCAGTCTTACGCCTGCCACGCGCCAGGCGTAAGACATTGGTCCTAGAAGTGGCGCAGTGAAATCCTATAGATTTCATTGCGTCACTTCTACAACCCTTTCTTGCGTTGGAATGCCCCCTGCATACATTATACCTGGCGCAGGTACAATGTGGTGCAGGGGTTTACAAAATGACGCATCTGCCTAGATGCGTCACTTTGTAAATATAACACAACATGGTACATTTTTTACACCGCTGGTGCGTTACAAAAAGTGACACACCAGCGGCGTAAAAGTGATGCAAGGCCATATAAATAAGACCCCCCGTATTTTACAGTATAGACGCACCTAGCTTCCCATCCCTGTATTTCACAGTGTTGACGCACGTAGCATCCCATTCCCGTATTCACAGTATTGACGCAAGTAGCATTCCATCCCCGTATTTCACAGTATTGACACACATAGCATCCCAACCCCATATTTCACAGTAATGAAGCACGTAGCTTCCCATCCCCCTATTTCACAGTATTGTCGCACGTAGCTTCCTATCCCTATATTTCACAGTATTGACGCACGTAGCATCCTATCCCCGTATTTCACATTATTGACGCACATAGCATCCCACCCAGGATTTCAGAGCATTTGTTTAATGTTGCTATCAATGAAGTTTAAAAAATGTTGCAGAACTTTGTTTTTGCTGTAATTGTGAAAATAAATATTACCCATAAAAACGTGATTTGGAAGAGTTGTCCTAATAAGCCTAATATACATGTTCACACATTTATTACTAACTCTATTATTGCCACAGTATAATGTAAGTGGCTTGAGAAAATGTGCTTAGTGACGCACATATTGCATTCTACAACCACATTATAAAAGAAGACAATTGACCCCATAATCCCATGTCCCAGTTATTGTGACTTTGATTTATGTCACAAATGTAACTCTTTGTTCACTGCATAACAGCGTGCCATAAATCAGGCAGACTAATGCAGATTGAAGTATCAATCAGGTTCATTTCAGTTAATTACAACCATTAAATACAAGGCAATAATTGGGTATCACATTTTTCAAACATAAATGTAAACTCTTGAAAACGAGGTTGCACTACCACATAATTTATTATACCTAGTCAAAGTGCAAATTTTGTCAAAAGTGCCAAAATCAAAGATCAAGTGCCAATTAGCGATTGAATTTGTAAGGCATTCAAACAGTAACAGTTGTTATTGAAATAGATACATAAACTGACAAACAGCTCTGGTGAAAATCTAGTGTAGGCAGGACAATGACGGCTATTGCTCATTTGGTGGTCATCTTGCAAGCAAGTGAGACGGCAAGTTTGAATATTAATCTAATTAAAGGGAAAATGTAGCCAGCTGCCATGAGGGTGCCAAATTTCTTTCCGCCCAGGGCGCTATCCGAGCATGGGCCGGCGCTGAATATGACCAGTGGTTCCTGTTTACCTTTACAAAGCCTGCATTCTTGCATAACTAGCCACACAGCCCATTTTGGGGAAAAGCCCAGTGAGAGGAGGAGCCAAATTTAGCGGCATTAATTTTTTTGGGAGTAAATATATTTGCAGACGAGTGTTCTTTATGTTTTAATTACCTCTACACCCCTCGTCCTGGACCCAGTCCTTACCTATTTGGGTTAGTTGCCCAATCCCAGTACAGGAAACAAAACAGGAAAATGCTACACCCCTCGTCCTGGACCCAGTCCTTACCTATTTGGGTTAGTTGCCCAATCCCAGTACAGGAAACAAAACAGGAAATGCTATCTAACCCTACCCACCCTGAACTGGGTACGACAAGAATGTTGCATTCCCCAAGTACTTCTTGTTTGTTTCCTGTACTTCAGAAGCAGACAGGGAATGCTGAAGTCCTTGCCGGGCATTGACTCCCTTCGTTGTGGGGATTAGAAACTTCATCCCTACCTACGTTAGAGATACGCAATAGTGTTCATAACGTTCTGAGGCACTGGCTCTCACAGGAGCATGCTCATCTGAGCCCCCTTTCATTGTTCTATGTGGTTTTCTTTATTTATTCCCAATTGGGACAAGAGGTAAGTGTTAACTTTGGCGCTCTGCCACTGGGATTCTGTCTGATTCCTTTTATTTTCAATTGCCATGGGAAAACAAATGCTAAAGGAGAGTCACTTGCCTCCTCCTCCTTCAAGATTTTCCTCTAGTGGGTCGATGTCTCCTTCTCTGCCAAGAAAAAAGAATAAAGTTTCCAAAATGAGGAAATGGTTAGGAGACTGGTTATGGAGACCGTGGTTTCCCTGAAGAAACACAAAAAGGAGGTTGGTAGCCAGGTGGATCAGGAAAGCATTTACTCTGATGTATCTTACTCTGGAATATCTGATGGTTTCTTCCCCTCCTCCACCTGATCACAAAGGGAAATATATCACTAAGAATATGTTAGCAGATTTACTATCCCATCTTAAGGACAACATGGGATTTCCCAATGAAGAGATAGCTGAATCTTCTAAAGATGCAATTCTGCGACAGTCTAAAAAGCCTGTTAATATGGGGTGCCTATCTATCAGTACATCCTGGATGTGATCCTATATGAGTGTAGAGACCCTGAAAAGATTAATGTTCCACGCTTCATGTCCAGACTGTATCCATTAAGGGGATGAAGGAGAGATTACCAGACTCAGTACATGTCAACTCTGTAGTGGCTAGACTTGTTGGTAGATCCACTATGGCCAAAGACACCATTTTGAAGGATCCAGCAGACAAGAAGATAGATGCAGTTCTAAAGAAGGTTTACACTGGTTCCCATTTTGTCCTTCGTAGTTGATTATATGGGTCCTACACTGCTCAGTTCTTTCTATTCGGTTTTAAAGATCTATTTATAAGAAGGTAAGCAGTGTCCACAGTTATTAGAAAACATGGAGAAGCAGGTGGAATTTCTGTTGGCAATTTCTTCAGATGCTAGCAAGGCAGCAGTATTATCATATGGAGCATCGGGAGCTGCAAGGCGGAATCTTTTCTTTAAAGACTGGAACATGCATTCCGCTCAGAAGGCTGCTGCTCTGAGATGTCTTTCAAGGGTGATCGACTGTTTGGGTCAGAATTGGAGGAGAAATTACATAAGATATTTAAAAACCAGAAACAGAACCTCCATAAATATTCCTATCAGTATAAAACAAAATCCTTCAGACAGCCTTCTAGAAGGTAGCAGAATGAGGAGTAGGTGCCAAGGTTCCAAGGCAGATCTACTTCCAGGAAATTCAACCCAAATCAGCACATCAGACAATCCCGAAATAGGGGTAGCAGATAATTTCAAGTACGAAGTTAGTAGTAGAATGTTACATCCGGCAGGCATGGTAATCCACAACTTTGGACAGATGGGTTCTAAGAGAGATTACAAGATGGGGTTTGTCTCTCCACCAGTTCCTTCAGGGATCATAATTACAGCAGTGCCCAGGTCCCATAAGAAACAGATGACATTGACCGAAGACATTCTCCCATCCCAAAGTGAGAGGAGGGGGAAGAGATATACTCAATTGTGTTTTTTGTGCCCAATATTCAAGGGGCTTTTCAGATTGTCATGGAATTTAAGTCCCTTAACAAGTTTTTCAACAGACACAATTCAAAATGGAAACACTTCAGAAGATCATTCTTCTAATAGAAACAAACGCATGTCTAGCCACTCTCAACTTGAAGAACGCACACCTTCATGCTCCAATGTACAAGCCACATCAGCAGTTCCTCTGGTTTTGTGTTTGGGGCAAACATTGAGGGGCACAAGGCGCTATCGCTGCTGCAGCATCAATTTTTTGATTCTGTGGCAGCTTGTTTTTGGCGCTATATTTACAAAGTGACACAAGACGCCTTTAGCATCACTTTTTCTCCTCCAGCGCCTATTTGTTTAGCACCACATCCGGTTGCAGCAGTTTTCGCTTATGATATGCGAAAGTAGGCATTCCCCCTGAAAAAGAATCTCAAAATGGACTCAGCCGTAGTTACAACGATTTTAGTAATAGCGCTACTTTGGAAAAAACAGGGGCAGAGTCCCAATAGCGGCAGTGTCTTACCACTACGGAAAACCAGGTGTAAAAATGACACATGGCCACTGGTATGAAAGCAAAACATACCAAAATCACTCTGGCAAGCTAAACGGCACCATGGAGCTACACCTACTGCAGCTCGAAGCACCAGGAAAACCACCACCACCATCACCACGGAGGCAGCTCAGTAGAAGGGAGCAGAAATACCTCCAGAGGATTACCCTCATTGACCTCATGGAGGCAGACATCTTTGCCCATTACAAGCTCAGGAGGGAATCCATTGTCTGCGTCCTGCACCAGATTGAACCAAGCTTGCAGCCAACATTGCAGCGGTGCACCAACATACCTCCACAGGCTAAGCTACTGGCTGTTCTGCACATGCTGGTGACTGGAACATTCAAACCCACCACAGCCAGGGTGGCAGTAGTATCCCAGGCATCCTTCTCAAGGTTCCTCCCCTCCATCCTGAATGCCATTATAAGCCTCGCACCCTAGTAACTCTTCTTGCCCAACACAATGCAGTCCCAACAGGAAAACAAGCAAGGCTTTTATGCTACTGCAGGATTTACACATATGTTGGGGGAAATGGACTGCACACATGTGCAACTTGTGCATCCAGCCGCTACATCACACCTGTACCGCAACAGGAAGTACACCTATTCGATTAACATGCAGGCAATTGTGGACCATCTGGTCCTCTTCATGAATGTAGTTGCAAAGTACTCGGGCAGTGCTCATGATTCCTTCATCTTCTGTCATTCCACAATCAATGAACGCTTCCAGAATGGGACGTATGGGAGTGGCCTCCTGATTGATAAGTACTTCTCATGCACATGACAGAACACACAACAGTCAATTATGTTGGAATACGTTGACATATTAGTCCTGGGCTGAAGGAGACAGTGCATACATAGTTGCTGTGTGCCTACATACTTGTGTCATACTGCATGGCATATGCGTAACACAATCCTACAAGTCACACATCTTGCGACCACCTATGCCACTGTGGGCCAAATGTACAAGTGACCTGCGCTGATGGAGAATCACTGGTTGTGATGCTCTAGTGGATCAGCTCTCCAAATCATACCAATGAGGCAATGCAAAGTCTGTCTGCATGCCATTGCATGGCCTCATAGTTATGCAGTAAGGCAAGCCACAGCAAAGTTCAGCATTAATTCACCCTATGTAAAGGATGTGTACCATGGGCCTTGTTGTGGCCTTTCACTTGCAACACAGATGAAGATCTGACACTTTTCAACCCATCCTATGTTGAGGGGCTCTGGGACTGTGTGCAAATAGTGTGCCTTCAAGTCAATACAAAAGGGGCCCCCTGAAGAGGATAAGGGTAGACGTCAGGGGAAAATTAACTTCTAAGCAAGAAAAGGTCCACCCTACCGGATCAGACACTGGCCCATATAGAGTCCAATACTTCTCATACACAACAGGGAACTCACCAGGGGGCAACAAACAGGTCACACGGTAAATTTAATTTTCATATATCAATATACAAAATCTTTATTTTCTTTTTGTCATATTTTATTCAACACACTTTTTTTGTGACCAGCGTATCTGATAACATAATAAATTAATTTTAGGAATTGATCAAACCTTTTCTTGCTTAGAAGCAAATAGTGTGCCTGCCAAGAGGGGTGGAAATGAGGATACATAATTACGTCTCTTTGTCATGTCCAATTACTTCAGGACACAGAATGAGGAAATTGCATAGATTGTGTGTTTTTGGTGTAGAAAGTGTCCCTTAAAGCATTAAGTTATGTGAGGGCACCAAGCTGACAAACATGCACCATGGTGCAAAGGGGGGGTGATGGCACTAGTCACTACCATGTGATGGTGTGTTTGCGTACAAATCGTGGCTATGCTGTATGTGAGGAATATGGCACATTCCAGCCCTTCAGTTTGTATGCAGGTAAGCGTAGCCAGATGACATCCAGTGCTGCCAGTGGCAAAAACTGCTAAATGAGACCCTCTGTGCATTCAATAGGGTCAAAGAGCCTCACTATTTCAATGCCATGTAAAATGCTGCGTCCAATCACCTTGTTGAAGCAAGGGAATCCCTGTCTCTAGTCTGTGTGCCCACATGTAAATCCCATGTTTATGAGGCATGAGATGTTGAGATGTATCCCAGACCTGGGAAACTGAGAAACACGCTCATACATTAACCTAGGAAAATCATGTCTACCATGCTATATTACATCACTCATCATATACACACATCACATTGTAGAAAAAGTGTCAGGCAGATCAGGTCGATTACCCCTTTTCAAGGTTTGCCCGGCGTTAGCCGCCTCTCACCCAACTCACGATTACCAAATAAAGAGGCAGGCGCTGGAGACTGGAAGGCAGGAAACAGGAGTTTATTCCGATGGAGCAGAACACGTCAAATCAGACAACAGGGTATCTTCTCGAGGTGCTCTAAACGCATCCTTGAGGCCTGGCCTCTTATACACGGGTTTATTGCTTTATTACATGAAAGACATTTTTGTCAATACTTTGATGTATGGAAAGACATCCTCGGAATCCTCACTTTGGGCCTGTTCCCACACATATTTACAGTAGAAGTCCCCACCCTGGTCACAGTAGGTGATGACTATCGCACACCAGGGCATTCCGCCGGTTCCCGGAATGCGGGCGGCTGATCGGATTTCATGGGGCGGGGGCTTTGATCAGTCATAGATTCTTTGAAGAGGGACAGCTTCCTACTGTAAGGGGCAATAAACTGCATCCGCAGGGCTAGGTGATGGCCTGGGATCGGGCCGGACGATCGGGCACAGAGGAAGGGGGTTCATCAAAGGATGTGTGATCATCAAAGGGACGGAGGGAGGTGTTAGCCGGGTACGGGATGTGGCTCCGAGGCAGGGCCGTGCTGAAGGGGTGGTTTATGGCCCAAGCATGTGAGAACGTGGGCTGTCAGCGCGCGGGGGGATGCTTGCGGGGTCAGAGAGGGAGAGAGACGCGCTGGCTATCGGCAGTGGGCAAAGAGGCCATGGCACACAAGATGACTGCTGCTTACGCGCACACATAAGTCGGAAAAAGGGACAAGGTGGCGCCGATATTGTTGATGCCAGCTTGTTTAATTCACGTCAATCCCCATGATATTGCGGATTTCTACATCATACAAGGCTTTCATGCGTTCGGCTTCAAAGTCCAGAGTCTTGAGTCTTGCGGCAGATGCAATTTGCAATAAGCGAACACAAAGGTGGCAGACATTGGACGCCCAGGCAAAAACCACAAATTACAATGATCGGTATCAGGATAATCATAAACAACCTCCACCCCCAGTCTTTTATTGCACTCCAGAACCAACTCCCAAGCGACCGTTCTTCTTGTTCCTGCTGAACCTCGGAGGAAAGTCTGTGGAGATGTTCGATGGCTTTGTACACTGAGGGTGAATTGTCCGGTACGTAGGTGCAGCAGCTGGACCCAATGATGCGGCATGCTCCTCCATGATCTGCTAGAACCACATCTAGAACTAGGCGGTTCTGAAGAGCCACCAAGCGGACCGCTTGAAGCTCGGCTGTGTTATTTGTGAGGATGCCAGCTGTAATGTTCATGGTTGTTTCAACTGCCTGGGTCAAATGTCGGATGGCACGGCTGTTCGCCATCGGACCCCAGAGTGGAACGAGTCCCTTTATTGCATCGAGGAACTGTGCTCCAGTAGAGTCGGCTTGTTCAATGTCCTTGGCTCGTTTGTGCCTGTGATGGTTCGCTGGAGCCACATAGGTCGGAGGAAGGACGAAGGCAATATAACAGGTGCCCCCCCAGCCTTTGGGGAGCCAGGTGTAGGCCTTTGTACCACAAACAAAGTACATGTTCGGTGAGGAGACGATTGAGGGTGGATCGATGGAGTCCAAGGTTCGGCTGATGTGGCAAGTGCTGCGGCCTACCAGCTGTGTTCCAAGCCCTTCGATGCACATAAGGCCTGTGACGTTGATGACAGATAGGGCCACAGTCAGGGTGGCAGCTGTTCGTTTACGGAGGTAGGAGAAAGTGGGTCTGGTCGGATTGTTAAATACCTGCATTTCAATCCGTTCGTTGACGGGGATGTCCATATGGATAGAATCATTGGAGGTCCGTGGGCAGAAGGGTGCAGTATTTTTCTTAGTTTTGTTCTGCCAGACCTCATGAAAGAAATGGGCCATAGTTCTGCTGGAAGTGGCATTGTCTCTGTAGCTCTCTTGCAAGAGGATCAGCCAAGCAAGGCAGGAGCCATGAACAGAGAAAGGTGAAGGGATGAAGGGGATGGAATGTCCGGTGGCATGTGGTATCAACCCACAGATCCAGTAATTCGTGGCATTTGCAGCAAGGTTGTGTTGGTGCAACAATTGTACGAAGGAGTTGTTCCAGAACTCCTTACGCCTTTCTCGGATTTGAGGTGAAAGAGAGACCAGGTAGTGTTCTTTCATGGTGGTAGGCTGTGCAGTCGTTAGAAATGTCTTATGGGCCGGTGCGTTCTCTTCCACGATCCAGAAGGTAGTCATGAGGAGGAGGCAAAAGAGAAGAGTGATAAGAAGAGCAATAGTCTTTGAGCTGTGCAACCTGTCAGCTTTCGGGTTCCTGTAGTGGGTCTTCGGATGTCCGCCTGCTTCCATCATCTTCGTAACGGGCGCTTCCATCATCTTCAAGGTGCTTGGTAGTGGGCAGAACCACAATTTCGTCAGGCTTTCTCTCCTGACAGCCTTAGAAGTGTTAGGCCACCGTTCTGAGAATTATGACTTAATCAGTGGTCTGCTTAGCCGAAGCTCCCTTCTTTCGTCGCAGGTTATACCCTTCTCTGGATGGCACAGTGGAATCTTCGCCAGTTCGGGTGTCTCTGTGTCTGGATAGCAGTTCAGTGATGGTCGGTCTTTGTTCAGGAGCTCTTCCTGGGCGGCCACGTCTTCGACTGTCGTCAGAGTCGAGGAGATCCGCTTGCAGTGGTGCGCATGTACCCAGTTGCGTTTTCCCTCCACTCGAAGTGCTGTTCGGGTGGTGATGAGGACTTGCCAGGGCCCCGTCCACCGGGGTTCCAGACTCTTAGCACGCTGGAAATTCCGGATTAGAACGAAATCCCCAGGTTGGATGGTGTGTCCGGGACCCCTGGAAGCATCAGGGATGGCATACAGCACCTGTTGGTGGATAACAGACAGGGTTTTAGGCAACTGGCATAAGTAATCAGACATTAGGACGTCCGGGACGTCATGAATGGTTGTCGGTTTTGGTGCAGACCAGATATTCATTGGTCGGCCAAATACAACCTCGTAAGGTGTCAAGTGGTGTTTTGTGGGGGTAGAACGCATTGAGAGCAGTGCCAGTGGGAGTGCGTCTGGCCATTTCAGTCCTGTGGTAGCCACTATTTTGGCCAATTTGAGTTTCAATGTGGCATTATGTCGTTCAACCAGTCTAGCAGATTGGGGATGGAAGACTGCGTGGAACTTTTGTTTTACACCCAACCCCTTCAAGATGAGTTGGATAACTTCGGCTACGAAGTGGGGGCGATTGTCGCTCCACAAAATTCGACAGAGGCCGTAACGAGGGAAGAATTCCTTTAATAGTATCTTTGCGGTAGCCATGGCAGTGTTGTCACGGGTTGGATAGGCTTCCACCCATTTGCTAAATGCGCACACCACAACTAGTACATACTTCAGGACTTCAAATGGGTGATTGGGGACACCAAACCCTCCCCGGGGTACTACAGTTCCTTTCCCAGGGTTGTGTTGTAGGCATAACAAACATTGCTGGACCAGTCGTTTGGCGGAGTCTGCGATTTTATCATTGTGCCAGACTTTGGAGACAAGTTCGGTCATGGGGGCTGGTCCTATGTGAGCAGGGGAGTGTGCCATAGTCAGAATGGGAATCAAGTATGAATCGGGTAGTAACCATTTGTTCGAGTCTTGTGTCCGCCAGCAGCCTTCATCATCCTTCAGTCCCACTCGTGCCCATTCAGTCAATTCATGTTGTGAGCTAGCCGTTTGAATGTCCCTAATAGTGTCCCTAGCGTCTGTCCATTTCTCTGCTTGTGACCTAGTCACGTACATGCGTGTCGTCGTCCTATTCTCAGCTGTGGTTCGAGCAGTGATGTCGGCTAGCGCATTTCCCCGTCCAATGATATCTGTCACCTTCTTGTGTGCCTGGCATTTGATGACTGCAAGTCGTTTGGGAAGGAGGACGGCTTCGATCAGGGCGGAGACCAGATATCCGTGCAAGATGGGTGTACCATGCGAAGTCAGGAATCCCCTCTCCCTCCAAAGGAGCCCAAAATGGTGAACCACCCCGAAGGCATACTGGCTGTCCGTGTAAATGTTTGCTGTCGTCCCCTTTGCTAGGATACATGCTCGTGTGAGGGCAATCAGTTCTGCCGCCTGGGCGGATCGTTGCGTGATGCGGGCGGTTTCAACTACAGTTCGGGCTGTGGTAACTGCATAGGCAGCTGAGGTGGTGCCGTCGGGGAGTTTAATGCAAGAGCCGTCTACCCATAGCTCTCCGTCAGGGCTTGGGAAGGCAGTGTCTCGGAGGTCAACCCTACTCCTAGTCTGTTCGTCCGTGAGGGTCACACAGTCATGTATTGGGGGCACATCGGGATCGTTTTCAGGCAGAGGCAGCAAGGTGGCTGGGTTCAGCGTGGTGCATCGTTTCAACGTGATGTGAGGTGCGAGCAGTGTCAGTTCGTACCCAGTCAGTCGTGCGCTGGTCAGGTGTTGTGTCTTGGTCTGGTTTAGAAGGGTGTCAACAGCATGAGGCACTAGTACCGTGAGGGAATTTGAGAGTACGATTCCCTCACTTTGTCGGATAGAGACAGCAGCAGCGGCTACTGCTCGAAGGCAGGCAGGCAAAGCTCTTGCTACGGGGTCAAGAGTGGCCGAGAAATAGGCACATGGTCGTTGTTTGGGGCCAATGGTCTGAGTCAGGACAGACAAAGCGCATCCCTCCCTTTCGTGAGTGTAGAGAGAGAAGGGCTTTGTATAATCAGGGGTTCCTAGGACGGGTGCTGAACAAAGGGCGTCTCGTAGTTCCTTGAAGGATGACTGACATTCAGGGGTCCAAGGGAGCGGGAAGGGGGCATCTTTAGCCAGTAGGGAAAGTAGTGGTTTCACAATGAGGCTGAAATTTGGCAACCATTGTCGACAGAAGGAGGTGAGGCCTACCAAAGAGCGGACTTGCTGCGGGGTTTTAGGGATAGGGGTCTCCAGAATAGCCTGAATTCGGTCGGGTGTGAGTTTTCTCCCGTCTTTGGACAAGAGGTGGCCTAGGTAAGTGACTTGAGGTTGGCAGAATTGCAACTTCTTCTTGGAGACCTTGTGGCCGTTTTCCGCGAGGAAGTGCAGGAGTTGGATGGTGGCTGTGACTGCAAGTGGAGTGGTGTCGGCCGCCAAAAGGATATCATCGACGTACTGTATCAACACCACTCCATCCGGCAACTGGACTGCATCCAGCTGTCTCTTGAGGGCCTGGCTGTAGATGCTTGGACTTTCAGTGTAGCCCTGGGGTGCTCTGCAAAATCTATATGAGCGGGATTTTAAAGTGAAGCCGAAAAGGTAGCGACTGTGTGAGTGAATGGGGATGGAGAAGAATGCATTCTTGAGATCGATTACCGTGAAGGTGGTGGCAGTGGCAGGAATCAGGGTCAGAATGGTGGTGATGTCTGAGACTACAGGGTACTGGGGTACAACGACTTTGTTGACTTCTCGTAGGTCGATGATGAAGCGGTACGCTTTTTCATCTCCCTCACCCTGCTTCTTCACAATGGGTAGGATAGGGCTGTTGCAAACATTGCTAACTACTTCTTCTACCACTCCTGCATCTACCAGAGACTGGATGATTTTTACCAATGCCTTCTCGCCTTCGGGCGATATCCGATACTGTGGGAGTTTGGGGAGTACCGCGTCCTGTCGAACCGTTATGTGTACAGGGTCTATCATCATGCGTCCTACGTCCGAGTCAGTCTTTGCCCATTGGTACAGAGGTAGGGTGTCGAGTAAGGACAAGTCAGCGTCAGTGATGGAAAACATGCGTTGTGTGCGACAAGATCTGAGCAGTGTTGGGTTGTCGTACAGAATGACTCGAACTCCGTCTTGTGAACACCTAATAGTAGCTCGAAAATGTTTCAATAAGTCAAGTCCCATAATGGCGTCGGGGGTGTTGGAGGAGAGCAAAAACGTTGTGTCAGTGGTGTTATTGTCCAAGTTAAAAGAGATCGGTGTGGACAAGGGATTAGTGGAGGGCGTTCCATCAAAACCTATTGATGTCACATGTGAGCCAGACAAGGGCGCCCTGGGAATCAATCGTTTAGACAACGCACTACGTGTTGCACCAGTATCTACCAGAAATGGAGACTTCGTACCTAGGACCTTAGCGGTGACATAAGGGCCTTGCTGGTCAACATAGAGCTCGACTGGATCCCTTCCTTGCCCTTGGCAGTCCTATGCAAAGTCGTGGGCATTGTCGCAGTCAGACTGTTGGCACTGATTCTGTCGGGACGGTCAAACGTGTTCGGTCTGCTAGGTCTGTCATTGTTGGTGTCGTTTGTGTGCCCTCGTCCCTGTCCTCTATTTCTCGGCCCGCCCGCTACGTCCCTCGCGTCTTTATTTCTGAGTGCTTCTTGCAGAACTGGACATTGAGACTTCCAGTGGCCATATCTTTTGCAAAACGCACACTGGTCCTCACCGAGGTCTGTTCGTGGAGTGCCGGGTGCGGGTGTGCGGTCTCTAGGGGGTGGATTTCTAAGAGCATTCGACTGGTAGTTTCCTCTATACTGTTCTCTTCCTATAGTCACCCCTTGCAACTGAGCAATCATCACCCTCTCTTTCAAGTCCTTTTTCTTCTTCTCAGTCGCTTGATCGTTCTCAATCTTTTGTCGCTCATAGTATTGAGCCATCTGAAGGATAGCTGCGGGCTTGGAGGCCGCCCAACTACTCTCGCTAGTCTGTAGTTTCTGCGAGACTTCTGGTGTCAGGCCTTTCACATAGTTGTGGACAAACAAGTGATGTCCGGTCACAGTGGTCATGTCCTGGCCGCTGAAATCGGAGAACACCGTTTCAAACCGGGAGAAGTATTCTGATACGTCTTCCTGGGGTTTCTGGCGACAGGCCGTTACTATCGACCAGTCCACCTTCCTTTCTGGAACTAGGGTTTTTAATTTCTGCACAATCTTATCTGGTAGGTCTAGAATGGCTTTCAAAGGTTTCTGTCCCGGTTCCCGCTGTTTGTCAACATCACCGAGTTGTATCCAGGTATGTCCGAACAGCTCAAGGTGGTCAACTTTCCGGATTTGCTTCCACACATCAGCTGGCAGACATAGCCCGAAAAACAAATCGATATCCGCTAGGGTCATAATCGTTGAACCCAAAGCGGTGGTTAATTCTGTATAGAAGGCCGTGGGGTTCTTTCGCAGATCAGGCAAGGACTTTCGGAAGGTAAAGATGTCTTGCCGATCCCATGGTTGGTAAACCCAGTTGTAAACTACCCTCCCTCTCGCATCTTGGTGGTTAATATCGTCGTGTGTTCCCTGTCCTCGTGGGGGGACCCAATAGGGAGCGGCCTCCTTTATGGGCATCATCGTGTCAATTTTTTCTACTCCGGCTTCAGTTGCTGCAGGAGTCGTGGTGCTAGTCTCTGGTTTCTGTTCCGTGAGGTGGCGGAAAACTTCGAGCGTACGCGTGAAGAGGTTCCCCACATCACACTCGTCCCCATCTCCGACATCAACTTTCCTATACAGAGTCGTTAGGTTTTCAGGGCCTTTTCCTTGGTATCGGTCTTCATAGGCATTAAGGATATGGTAACAAAGGCGTACGATAAAGTGTCGTTTGTGGCTATTGGCATATGTATTGTGCATATCCGTTATATAATCCTCACTTTCCTTTCGCACCACCAGTGTCTTTACGATCTTATCGATCCCAGCTCGTTCATCCTTACTTAATCTATTCGACCTAGCAGGGTCTTCCTCCCAACGTCGGGATCATCTGAAGTCGCTGCTCGTGCTACGCTGGGCACGAGGGGTTCGGTTGGCGCAGAGGCCATGAGGACCGAGGCTCAGGCACTACTCTCGCTTGTTGGTGGGGGTTGCGGGTGCTCTGCTAAGGGTTGGGAAGGGGTGTATGGGGGGGGCATGTAGATGATCGGGGGACCTAATAGTAAATCATCGTTCGTTCGCTGTTTCGAAGGTAGCTCGGGGTAAAGTGTAGAGGGTGTCCTGACGGGACACTGGCCTGATGATTCGGAATCTTGTTTTAGCTTGGTTTCCTCTCTTTCTTTTATTTCTTCCTTCAATTTGTTAGCGGCCAGGTGAGCTGCTTTACGTAATTCCTTTTCTAACCTGACCTCATTTCTCTTTTTCCGCTGTTCTGTTTCTTTGCGCCACATGCCGAAGCTATCGAGCATAGTGGGTGTTGTCTTATTGCTACAAAGGGCTGTTTCCAGCGCGTTTATTTTATTGTTATCAAAGGATCCTATCAGTGGCCACTGACTTTCCCGATCCTTTCTCGTGTATTTATACCACAGCTTACTATAAGCTACGGCGACTAGTCCATATTTAGTAAACATGTCCTTATTAGGGGTGCCCTCCAGTGGAGCCGGATGGTTCACTTCTAATAAGTGGTCCGGGCTGAACCAACTACCAACAAACGGGGCAAAAATAGGCATGACGGGTTGCAAAGGGGACAAAAGTCTGCACTACCTATCCTTCACTATTCACAAGGACTAAACAGGGTATTGCGACTCTGTGCTTTTTTGTAAATAGAGAATAACCCAAAGAGAACCAATTCCGAACGATCAATGTTCGGACAAACAATCAATCAAATGAGGGATAAAAATAGGCACGACGGATTACACCGGGGGCAAAAGCCTACGTTGCCTATCCTTCACTATTCACAAGGACTAAACAGAGTATTGCGACTCTGTGCTTATTTGTAAATAGAGAATGATCCAAAGAGAACCAATTCCAAAGCAGTAAATGCTTGGACAACAATCAATCAAATGGAGAGGGAAGTAGGCACGACGGATTACACCGGGGGCAAAAGCCTGCGTTACCTACCCTTCACTATCTGTATAAGACTAAACAGAGTATGGCGACTCTGTGCTTGTTTGCAAATAGAGAATTCCTCAGAAACAATCAAATGAGTAATACTAGTATTTTCAAAACAATCAAACAATCAATTCGCAATTCGTCGTGTTACACGACCTTACCCGGACCGCATGGACGGTTTCTCGTCTTCCGTTTCCAGCGCCCGATCGTCCTCTATTCTCCGTAATTGTTGTGGCACTCCTGATGGTTCCCAGTCAGGACCGTAGATCACTCGAGAGAGGTCTGCTCAGAACCGGTGAAGTTCGGATGATCGGCTGCCAGACGAGGGTCTATCGGGCAGGAGCTCTTCCCGATCGTTGCAGTCGTTCACACTGTCGTCGGGACCTCTCCCACTGGATCCACGTGTCGCTGATGGGCCCCACGTTTGGGACGCCAATTGTAGAAAAAGGGTCAGGCAGATCAGGTCGATTACCCCTTTTCAAGGTTTGCCCGGCGTTAGCCGCCTCTCACCCAACTCACGGTTACCAAATAAAGAGGCAGGCGCTGGAGACTGGAAGGCAGGAAACAGGAGTTTATTCCGACGGAGCAGAACACGTCAAATCAGACAACAGGGTATCTTCTCGAGGTGCTCTAAACGCATCCTTGAGGCCTGGCCTCTTATACACGGGTTTATTGCTTTATTACATGAAACACATTTTTGTCAATACTTTGATGTATGGAAAGACATCCTCAGAATCCTCACTTTGGGCCTCTTCCCACACATATTTACAGTAGAAGGCCCCACCCTGGTCACAGTAGGTGATGACTATCGCACACCAGGGCATTCCGCCGGTTCCAGGAATGCGGGCGGCTGATCGGATCTCATGGGGCGGGGGCTTTGATCAGTCATAGATTCTTTGAAGAGGGACAGCTTCCTACTGTAAGGGGCAATAAACTGCATCCGCAGGGCTAGGTGATGGCCTGGGATTGGGCCGGACGATCGGGCACAGAGGAAGGGGGTTCATCAAAGGATGTGTGATCATCAAAGGGACGGAGGGAGGTGTTAGCCGGGTACGGGATGTGGCTCCGAGGCAGGGCCGTGCTGAAGGGGTGGTTTATGGCCCAAGCATGTGAGAACGTGGGCTGTCAGCGCGCGGGGGGATGCTTGCGGGGTCAGAGAGGGAGAGAGACGCGCTGGCTATCGGCAGTGGGCAGAGAGGCCATGGCACACAAGATGGCTGCTGCTTACGCGCACACATAAGTCGGAAAAAGGGACAAGGTGGCGCCGATATTGTTGATGCCGTAGTCTAGATTCTAACAACATCCTATGCGCACTAACCTTGGACGGAGAACTCCGCTCCGCCCACAGAGTATGCGAAGATTTGCCTACTCCATGGTCCATGGAGAACGCAGAGTAGGCAAATCTCCACACACTCCACAGAGGAGCGGAGTTGGCCAGCCTCCGCCTCTACCCCCCCAATTAACAATTAATTAGACTTTAATGAAAAGTAAAATAAAAAACACTTACCTGTACTATGGCATCCCTTGGCTGCCCCCTTCTCTTCCTCGCCGTCACTGGGTAATCCTTGCAAAAACTGCGCATACGTGCAGTTTTCGCAAGGATAACCCAGAGACGGCGAGGAGGAGGGCAGCCCGGGGACGCTGCAGTACAGGTAAGTGGTTTTTATTTTACTTTTCATTAAAGTCTAATTCATTGTTAATAGGGGGGTGGAGGCTGGTGGGGGAGCGGAGTTCCACAGAGTTTGTTGCCAACTCCGGGAACCTCTGCATAGTCCAGCTATGCCAACTACCCCCAGGGTTAGTGTGCACACCATTTTGTAGGGCACAAACCACTATATCAGCCCTCCAAGGCTACAGACTCTGCAGCAGGGTGCAGCCTCATGCACAAACTACATCTCCCATGACAGCCAATAACATAGTCATCTTGGGAAGAACGTGCCTGTCTTTGAGCAATGCTGCACAATTTCTGCAAGCGCAGGCATAAAACCCTGGACACTGAATCATGTGGAAAATATGTCCTCAACTGTTCACAAGCAGTGTGGCACTGTAGTGTATTTAGTCTACCAGTTGCACTGTTCAGCACAAGATTAACATATATCTCAAATCTCTTGTGTACTGTCACCATAGTGGACTCTGTGCACTGCCATGTGCACATTATTATGTTTCACATTGATATCCACTCACTGTCCTTTCATTGGCAGTACACATTGAACAACATTGACTCCAACAGTGACTGCCAAATATGTGTGACTGAAGTATGCCACATCACCTGCTCCTGTTACATATTGTAAAACCAGACAGGTATCAGTTCAAGTATGGCAATAGTATCCAATAATTGACATAATGGATGAATGTGAAACGTGTCTACTCAATGGCAAATTGACTCACCTTACTGGTGAAAAGTCATCACCTGCATCGCATTGGCACTCACCTGTATAACAAATACTAAGTGAATCACAGAGGACAGCCCACCTGTATGTGTAGCACAGTGTCAGTTATTTCCAATCCCCACTTGAGAGGAGCCGGAATTGCCAGACCATGAGGAGGAGTAAGATGAGAAGACTCATCGAACTGTACCATCAGGTGTCACAACATGGCAGAGGGACCACAGTTGCCTGAATTTCAGAAAATAATAACAGATGTAACTTTGTACGTATATATGTAAATAGATGTATTAGCACTACCACTGTGTATGCATTTTGATTACTTACAGGTAGATTCATCAAGCATTTTTGCGAGCGCAAACGGTGTGAATCGCAAAATTCGGCCGTTTGCGCCCGCAAAAATGGCATTTGAGATTCATCAATGGGTCATGTACTCGCAATTTGAAAAATCGCAAATAATTGCGATTTTTCAAATTGCGATCGCATTTAAGGAATCTCAATTAGAGATTCCTTAAATGCTATTCATGATCCATTTCTGAATTGCGAATTCGCTAATTTTGGCCGCTATTTACCGCGAAGTCTGACTTCGTGGTAAATAGCGAAAACTTAGAAAATGCACTTTAGTGCATTTTTCTAAGTTGGATGTTACACACACACACATGTCCTTTGGACATGTGTGTGCGCAACATCAGTCTACATTTTCATTTCAGGGGTGCTACAGGGTGTCCTTTGGACACCCCTGGCACCCTTGAAATCGCATCCTTATTTGCGATTAGCAAATTGCTAATCGCAAATAAGGAATAACTCCCCATTCATTCCTATGGGCCTTATGCCCATAGGAATGAATGGGGAGTTATTCCTTATTTGCGATTAGCAATTTGCTAATCGCATATAAGGAACATGTAGAAATCGTAATTTGTTTTGCGATTTCTACATGAATCCCATTTTGCGAGTCTTTAATAGCGATTCCTTAATAATCGCTATTAAGGACTCACAAAACGGGACATTGATGAATCGAGGGGATAGTCACAGTAAACATCAAAACATTCACATTACACCTGCTACTAATTACCACATGGAAAATGTATGTAGCTTTGTGTAACAAATAACATTGAACATCATCTGTTACAAACAAAATACTGTTTATGCCAACTACCTGTAGCAAATAGTCCGCCATTGCCCGCCACAATGAATATGGTGTGGTAACGTAGATAGTGTGCTATTACTGTGTGTATGTATCTCCTATAGCTAGCCATTAGTATAACCTCATACTTATGTACGATAGTAGAGTCCACTCATAGTATGATGACTGGGAAGTGTTCCGCAGAGTATGTGTATGAGAACACAGTCCCAAACCTAGAGTCTACATATGCTACATCAATAACTGTATCCACATATGAAATCCATTAGGAGGTCTCATATCACACATACAAATGCTACATACTATACTTTGCCAGTGCAACAGTGTTGCATGTGAACACCCACTGCTAAACACAAGCAACACCGCCTTGATGCAGAGTGTAGTTATGGTATGATTTATGCAGCATTACTGTTGGCGGTCCGGCCAAGGCATGCATAGTGATCTAGCATTGCACCGTCAGCATGAGTGAGAATCATGTTGGCCACAAATGATGACACTCTCACTTTTCTGTAGGGTATGACCTTTGAATATGAATGGCCTATACTCAAACAATCATATGTCATCATCCAATCATCCTCTTCCAGATGGGTGTAGCCAATTGCTGCACTTGCCTGCAAGGGAAGATGTAACCCTCCCAGGTTTCCTCACATCCTGATGCCTCCACTGTGGAAAACTTCGCGGTTTGGCAAGCAGGCTGAGCTGTCATAGACGTGAATGCACTGACCCCATGGCAGTGCTAGCTTGTTGCATCTCTTAAGGAAGTTAATGCATTGTAAATGGGTGCTAAGACTAATTTAGCACCCAGGGCACCTCATGTAAGGTGCGTCCTTGTGCTACCAGAGTTTTTGGGCAGGAAGCGTAGTATAATCCCTGAACAGCATTAACTCACACATATGTACACTGTCGACACACATAGTAAACACATGCAAAGACAGTTAAGAGGTCAACTCCACTATTCACATTCAACACAGCAATCTCTGTACATTATTACATGCATTGCACATCCCAATACACCGAAAAGCGCACATTTGCCCTATTCCGTCAAATAAACAGACTCATGAACCCAAAGCATGATTTTTGCAGCCACCGCATCAGCTGAAAATGACGCTTGCCAAATGCCGCGTCATAACTACCACATGTTGCAGTTTCAGGCCGCGTGTGAATTCAACGCATTGCGTAAAAAAAACTGACGCATCAGCTGAAAATGCGACGTATCAACCCAGGAAGTGTTGTTATGGATAAAGGGAAGTGAGGTAATGGATACTGCATGCTGTGAACTGTGAAGTTACTTTCATTTTCACTTTAAGTCACAGTTTTACTGTCTGAGCTTGGGAGTTGTTGTGTTTTGGTTAGGCTGGAAGGTGTGTTGGTGTGTTTGAAGCTGGTTCGTCATGTCTACTGTCCCTGTCTTGTCCCCCTAGTCCTTTTTGTGCTGTTGATTTGTCTATTGTTCTGTGTATTGTTGAGTGTTTTTCTCCTTGGGTATTTGTGTCATGGGGTAGTAATGGGTTTTTGGGGTGTTCAGTTTTTTTTAGGTTTTCATATTTGGGTGGAATCATGCCAAGGAAGAGTAATGCTCGCCCCATAAGTGAGTTGGAGTTTGGCAGCTTCCTGTGGCTGGTCACCTATTACCTGCCTGTCATGATAGCAAGTGGCGGACGTGTGCTCAAGGTCTACCCCGTGAAGGTGCGGAAGCAATGGTGGAAGTGTACGCCTTCAGATGCTGAGGCTGTTTGGAGTGGACCGCAACATCCATCCTCTTAAACATGGCTGGGCCGATGAGGTTGGCAGGCAGTATGACCTCCTCAACTATGTTGGCATTGAAGTTGGTGGAGCAGTTGGTAAGTAAGATGATTTGTATGAATTCCTATGTGTCTTGTGTATCCATTGATGGTTTGTAGTAACATTAAGTATGTCTCACATGACTTTTGGCTCAAAATAGCCATGCCCCCACGCAAAAGAGGAAGGCCTTGTAAATAAGCCCCATAGTAATGTATTCAGGCATTACTGAGGCCTGCCATCGCTTACACTGCTTAGCTATCCTGTGAATGTGGCAAAACACACATTACTAGTCTTGAACAGCATTTCCTGTGTAAAAGCTATGACTCCTTGATGACCATTATGGCTATGCTGTGCTTTGAATTAGTTTGCCTGACTAGATACCCCTGAATGTTAGCATATCTCGCATGCTACCTTTGCATGGCTTCATGGAGGTGTTTTTTTAGGCCAGGGCCACTGGAGCTGTCCTTACATCTGAGACTCCTATTGAACATGCCTCCTGTAGGAGAGGCCCAATGTATGTCAGAGGGGAGCACGCTCACATGGTACTATATCCAAGCGTATGCAAGCCTGAATATAACACATCTCAACATACCTTATGCGTGTTATTGTTCAATTTTGCAATCAAAAACTTAGGGATGCATGAAACCTGTCTAAACAATATCCTGTACTCTGCAGCATTGACAGGTACAGAAGTCTCCGAACTTAAGGAAAAAATACACATGATGTGTGATGTACGTAGCACACTCATTTCCTAGTGTCAAAATGTAAGAGTACTTGGGTATTGCAATACCTTGCTGAGTATCGTATGAGTTATGCAGATGCAAAGAATCATCAAAGTCAGCTCAGCTACCCGAGTGAAATATAGTAGTGTCTCAATGGGCATCCTTATCCCAAATAAACTTTTGTATGATGATTAATAGGTCAGGAAAGTTGATGTTAAGTGTTGCATGTCTATCAGCTTCTGACTACTGTCAAGGAGAATACATTGCCAATCCGGGATGGACCACATGATAGAGGCTTGATAGGGGAGCCTATGTAAAAATATGTGGCAGTGGATACACATCTGACCATGGCCGTGTTTATGAAGACTTCGGAATACATGTCAGTTGCACATGCTATGATATTGGGAGCATGTAATGAGCGGTGGCATGGTCTACCATGGTAGTTTTAGAGAATATGTAGGATAAGATAGGTGTAGGTTAGGTTAGATTATTTAGTTAGTGTAGGGAAGGGTAGGTAGTTTTATTAATTTTGAGCTTTCTATTGACATTAAATGTCATTGTTTGCAACATACATGTCTACATCATGATTTACTGTGTGTAAGTTAGCACGTGTGCTCAAGTAATGTTATGTGCATGCATTTGTCTTTGCTAGCTGTGTTTGTCAACATGTGTGAGTAGGTGTCTTACCTATGGACAGGGATCTGTCAGGTTGGCAATGGCTTTACATTTTCTATGCAAACACTGTTGAGTAGTGCACATGGCAATCATGATGGAAATGGTACATAGAGAAACTCGTGTTCACATACGATATCTCTGTGTGGGTACATCATGTGATATGTTTTGGAGGGATATTGTGGTCAAAATATTTGCCCAACTAATATGTTTTTGAACTCACACACTGATGGCTGCCCTATATCCACTCCCATTTGCAGCATTTACACGTCAGCCCAAAGTTGTTTGCTTGCTAGTATCCATGGTTCGACCCAGTACTTGTGGGGTGACATTCTTCCAACCGTGAGAAACCACTTGCTAGTCAACACACACATAGAGTTCAGCAGATATGTTACCCTCTTACACTCTTACTGCCTAGTCTGGTCCCTGACTCAAAAAAACACATGTTCCTTTGACAGGTAGTAGTTGTATTTGCCTCAGAGAATTCTCAATGGTCAACTTGGTCCTGACTCCAACAGATAGACAGCACACAGGTGCATTTATTTACATGTGCAAATGATGAATCAGCTTACAAGTAAAGTTAATTTGACAACAACCCCAAAAGATGTTTTGAACCAGTGAATATCCAGATGGAGTCCATGTGGGGAACATGTCATGGGACATGTGGAGGAGAGGTGTGCTTCAGTGAAGAGGATGACCCCAGTATCATTAGGGAAGATAGGCCATACTGATAGTTTACAAATGGTCAAGGTGTACAGGACAAAATTAAAATGAGGACTGTGGCAGCTGATTTTCCCTGGCATGTTTATTAGCACTGGGCAAAGGAGAAACTGGGTATGTGGCACAGATAAATGCTATAGGACACTTGTTTATAGAAAGGAGGTGCCGTCCGCATCTTCCTCCTTTGATGTGCGGTGTCTCCCGTAAGGGTAGTGTTGTAGGTGCGACAGCCAAGGGAGGACCATAAACTTCAGGAGCAAAAGATGTGGATCCTGTGCCTGCAGCATTCATCTGTGCCAACACTTGAGGCAGCACAGCAATGAGTGGGATTGCTGGTTTTGCAACACAGCAGCATATCGCGGTGGTAGGCAGCCATGGCAAAAAAGTGGGAGTCCTGCTTCGGCTCCATCGACTCCAAGATGGTTCTCATTGCTCCTGGCTGGTTGGCCACCTCGCTGGTGCCACCTTGGCAGAGTATTCATGCCTCTTCCTCATAACTCCATAACTCCAACTGCATGCCTCTGCCTCATAACTCCAAGATGTCGACCAGGGACTGCTGAAGGCCATGGAGCGGAAAGTAGGTGCATCTGAGGGCAGCAGTGTAGTCCCTATTGCAACTGAGGTACCCATGGATGACCGTCACAGTCTACATCCCCGCTTGCACCAGCTCTACCAACTCCCATTGTGCTCCTACCGCAGTATGTTGGAAGGTAATCTGTGGGTCCTCGGAGTCCTGGGATTTGGTTGGGTGGCAGGTGGTGCCAGCTGTTGAGGTATGTGGAGACACCACAGCGTTGTTGACTCTCCCTGTGTCCGGAGATGGTGTCCCGATTGGAGGGTTTCCTAGTTTATGGCTTGCAGGTAGTCATCATCCCCATCATCGCTGAAGTCCGAGTGAGGGTTCATCCTCTGCAATGAGGCAGAGAAATGCTATGGCTGATCTTTCTTAGATGTTGACATGAGTAATCTAGTTGACAATCAAGGTGCAATACATTTCACTTTCAGTTCCTCATTGATGCATAGGACAACTGTTATGCAAGGGTATGGACTGCAAATAGCACTGTATTTCCCTTTCAGATGACTGGATCGGAGCATTGTTCTCCCTACCACTGTGTTCCTACACTGAGCTGATGGGCCCTGTCCTACTAGTTAGATTATTAATACTTACATTCAACCCATTTCATCAGGACCAGAGTTGGTTATCTTCAGAGTTTCACACACCGTTTTGATCAGACACATGCACTTGTATTTGTATATGCCTCCCCTGGTTGTTCCCAATTTTGTCCTGGTACAACAGATTTGTTTGCATAGACGCACTGCACCATTTACTGTAAATATGCCCCATGGTCTTCTGGTGGACATCACTTGCATTCACCCCCATACCCAGTCCTATTTGGTACATGAGAGGAGTTCAAGTGGTCCCTACCAGGGCAGCTGACACCTGTGTGCTCTGAGCCTGCATGCCAGGACAGCTGAGTACAATATAGTTTAATCTAGACTACTATGGACGTGGCTCTTGAAATGTTCCTATGTGTAAGTACTACCCCTGACCCACATATCCCCCATCCTTCAGGGGTGTTGTTTCTCCTAAGAGAAACCAATTTGATGCTATGAATTTGCAGACTAGGTTTATGTGCATGGGCACAGGTGAGATAGAGGGGCATATTTCATGAACTTGTGGTGCAGCGCAGCGTTACATACCATCTTGCTGAGCCAAGCTGTTTGATTACGAAAGTGCAGGGTTGGGCTGTGGTTACATCAATACAACGCATCCCTATGATTTCCTCTATTCTGGTGCACAATCATCTGGCTAGCACCAACACAGGGACCTGCTTCGGCGGATGTCTGCTGTTTCTGCACCGGTGCTGGCAGAAAGGACCAGAATATGCTGTATCTTGTAGATATGGCACATTCCTGCCCTTTTCTTTTGACGTAGGCTAGCACAGCTAGAAGGCTTTCTGCACTGCTCTACGCCAACATTTCATCAAAATGCCCACGAGCCTTCAATTCATGTTATTTTTAATTATAGATGAGCCAGCATACTGCTCTTTGGCATGCAGACAGTGCCACAGAGCGCTGGGACATGGCTGCTTGTGCTGCCTGACATTACGTAGTTACCCACATTGCCCCTTGTTGCAACTTACCCTGTTTCTATTGTAGTACATCATAGCCAGCACTGTCCTGTCCCGCAACTCCAACCACCGACTCCTTAGAGATGACAGCGAACACCTGCTCCTCTAAGGGATCAAGCTCCTCCTGGGGCGCTAGACTGTTACCTCCAGTCTGCATTGCTGCCTTGAGATTGGTTGCTAGTTTCTCCTTTGTCATGCACTTGCAATCAAGCCAGCGCTTTTTATAGTCATTCAATCAATCAATCAATCAATCAAAACATTTATATAGCGCACTACTCACCCGGAGGGTCTCAAGGCGCTTGGGGGAGGGGGGTGCGCTACTGCTCGAACAGCCAGGTCTTGAGCTGCTTCCTGAAGGCGAGGTGGTCTTGGGTCAGGCGGAGGTGGGTCGGGAGGGAGTTCCAGGTCTTGGCGGCCAGGAAGGAGAAGGACCTTCCTCCTGTGGTGGCTCTTCGGATGCGGCAGACGGCGGCTAGGGCGTGGCTGGTCGATCGAAGCTGGCGAGTGGGGGTGTAGAAGTTGAGGCGGCTGTTGAGGTATCCTGGGCCGTGGTTTTGTAGGGCTTTGTGTGCGTGGGCGAGGAGACGGAAGGTGATTCTCTTGTTGACCGGGAGCCAGTGCAGGTCTCTCAGGTGTCCGAAGATGTGGCTGTGTCGGGGGATGTCGAGGATGAGTCTTGCTGAGGCGTTCTGGATCCGCTGGAGTCTCTTCTGGAGCTTGGCGGTGGTTCCGGCGTAGAGGGCGTTGCCGTAGTCCAGTCGGCTGGTGACGAGGGCCTGGGTGACCGTCTTCCTGGTCTCGGTGGGGATCCACCGGAAGATCTTGCGTAGCATGCGTAGGATGTTGAAGCAAGACGAGGAGACGGCGTTGACTTGTCTGGTCATGGAGAGGGAGGAGTCCAGGATGAAGCCCAGGTTGCGTGCGTGGTCTGTTGGTTTGGGTGCGCTGCCCAGGGCGGGGGGCCACCAGGAGTCGCCCCAGGCGGAGGGCGAGGAGCCCAGGATGAGAACTTCCGTCTTGTCTGAGTTCAGTTTCAGGCGGCTGTTCATCATCCACTCGGCTACGTCTTTCATCCCTTCGTGTAGGTTGGTTCTGTCGGTGGCAGGGTCGTTGGTGAGGGAGAGGATCAGCTGGGTGTCGTCGGAGATGATGTTGAGGTTGCGTTGGCGTGCGATGTCCGCCAGGGGGCTCATGTAGACATTGAAGAGGGTGGGGCTGAGCGAGGAGCCTTGGGGAACGCCGCAGATGACTTCGGTGGCTTCTGATCTGAACGGTGGTAGGCGGACTCTCTGTGTCCTTCCGGCGAGGAAGGAGATGATCCATTCTAGTGCCTTCTCTTGGATTCCGACGTTGCTGAGGCGCTGCACTAGGGTTGAAATTGCAAAAAACACAGTTGATGGACAGAATGTAGAACAATGTCATACATTCACCCCAGTACAAGGATCTGGGCCTAAATCCATCGTTTTTTTGCACTCCACACCACCCTGGGTTAGACACTGGCTATATGCAAATCAGCTCTGACCCTGTGCCTCATGGGAACAGTCCAGTCCGAACTACCAAGTTACCTCGAAACCGGTCCGGTCCTCGGATGCTTGATTCCGTTCTGGGAAGGACATGGCTTTTGTAGTTCGGACTGGACTGTTCCCATGGGGCAACAGGGTCAGAGCTGATTTGCATATCGCCATTGTCTAACCCAGGGTGGTGTGGAGTGCAAAAAAACGATGGATTTGGGCCCAGATCTTTTGACTGGGGGAGTGTGTGACATTGATCCACATTCAGTCCATCACTTGTTGTTTTTGCAATTGCCGCCCTAAGTGCGCTGGGGATGCCCAGACGTGGGTCCCAGGCACTCCGCACCACTTGGAGTCAAGCTAGCCGGGCTGAAGAGAGGTGTTACCTCGAAACCGGTCCGGTCCTCGGATGCTTGATTCCGTTCTGGGAAGGACATGGCTTTTGTAGTTCGGACTGGACTGTTCCCATGGGGCAACAGGGTCAGAGCTGATTTGCATATCGCCATTGTCTAACCCAGGGTGGTGTGGAGTGCAAAAAAAAACGATGGATTTGGGCCCAGATCTTTTGACTGGGGGAGTGTGTGACATTGATCCACATTCAGTCCATCACTTGTTGTTTTTGCACTTGCCGCACTAGGGTGCGGTGGCAGACAGTGTCGAACGCCGCGGAGAGGTCCAGGAGGATGAGGGCTGCTGTTTCCCCGTTGTCCAGCAGGGCTCGGATGTCGTCCGTGGCTGCGATGAGGGCGGTTTCGGTGCTGTGATTGGCCCGGAAGCCAGACTGCGAGAGGTCGAGGGATCCGTTCGTCTCGAGAAAGGCGGCCAGCTGCTTGTTGACGGTCTTCTCGATGACTTTGGCCGGAAACGGGAGGAGCGATATGGGGCGGTAGTTTTTGAGTTCGGTGGGGTCCGCTGATGGTTTCTTCAGTAGAGCGCTGAGTTCGGCGTGCTTCCAGCTCTCTGGGAAGGTGGCGGTGTCAAAGGAGGTGTTGATGATGTCCCGCAGATGGGGTGCGATGATAGCGTCGGCTTTGTTGAAGACGTGGTGAGGGCAGGGGTCGGTTGGAGATCCTGAGTGGATGGAGTTCATCGTCCGGATGGTGTCTTCGGTGCTGATCGGGGTCCAGGCGCAGACGGTGGTGGTGGAGGGCGTTGGTGCGGTCTTGGGGTGCGTCGGTTGTGTGCTGAAGCTGTTGTGTATGTCTGCGATCTTGTTGTGGAAGTAGGAGGCGAGGGAGTTGCAGAGGTCTTGAGATGGGGTGATGTCGTTGTTTCCGGCGTTGGGGTTGGAGAGCTCTTTGACGATGTTGAAGAGTTCCTTGCTGTTGTGTGCGTTGTTGTCCAGTCGTGCCTTGAATGCGGTTTTCTTGGTGGTGTGGATCAGTTGGTGGTGTTTTCGGGTGGCGAGCTTGAGGGTGGTCATGTTGTCAGGTGTCGGGTCTTTGTGCCATGCTTTCTCGAGGGCTCGGCAGTTCTTCTTGGAGCTCTTGAGTTCGTCGGTGAACCAGGGTGCTTTCTTGCTGCCGGGTCTGCTGGGAGGGGTCCTCAGTGGGGCGAGGTCGTCTGCGCAGTTGCTGATCCACTTTGTGAGGTTGTTGGCGGCTTGGCTGGGGTTTGCTGAGCTGGTGGGTGGGTGCTGGCTCAGGGATGCGGCGAGCTGGTCGGCTGCGATCTTGTTCCAGCTTCTGCGTGCAACCTGTTGCTGGTGGTGGCGGATCGTGGTTCTTCTGAAGGTGAAGTGGACGCAACTGTGGTCCGTCCAGTGGAGTCCGGTGGCGTGGCTGAAGACGATGTCCTTGCTGGATGAGAAGACAGCGTCAAGTGTGTGTCCGGCGTAGTGGGTGGGGGTGGTCACCAGCTGCTTGAGACCGAGGTTGGCGAGGTTGTCCAGCAGGGTAGCGGTGTTGCGGTCGTTGTTGTTCTCCAAGTGGAAGTTGAGGTCCCCGAGGAGGATGTAGTCGGCGGAGGGGAGGGCGTGCGGGATGATGAAGTCGGCGATGTCTTCGCTGAATTGTGTGCGAGGTCCCGGGGGTCTGTAGATGAGGGTGCCTCTGAGGGTGGTCTTGGGGTTGATGTGGATCTGGAAGTGCAGGTGTTCGGCGGTTGTGAGGGTGTCGTCGGTGTTGGTCGTGATGCGGATGGTGTTGCTGTGGATGATGGCAATGCCTCCTCCCGTCTGGTTGGTGCGGTCCCTCCCCGTGATCTTGTATCCGTCCGGGATGGCGATGGCGATGTCGGGCGCTGAAGAGGCATTCATCCAGGTTTCCGTGAAGAAAGGCAACGTCTGGCGATGTGGTGTCGAGGATGTTCCAGAGTTCGATGGTGTGTCTGTGGACGGAGCGGGTGTTGAGCAGGATGCACTTCAGGTGGTTGCTGCTGGAGTTCGGTTTGTTGGGTGCTGGTGTAGAGCAGGTCCGGTAGCAGGTGAACTTGCAGGAATGGCAGCTGAAGGGTCCGTGGGTGCGTCTCGGAGTGGCTCGGTAGCATCCCGGGGATCGGCCGGTGTTGAGTGCGTTGAGTTCGGTGGCGTCGTAGGTCCGGCGGGTGGGCTGGTGTCTGCGGGGGCCGGGGGTCCTGGCACTGGGCGCGGTCCAGGCGCGGACGGGCGCAGACGGGCTTACCTTTGGCGCGCCTTCGGTGCACAATCGGCGCACCCGCTGCGCGTCACCGCTGCGCGTGCGCACGGTCGCCATTTATGGCGAAGTGCGAGGGAGGGAGGAGCAGCTGGGAGGCGGGATCGGGGAGGGCACAGAAGGAAAAGGGGGTGTGTCCGCTCTCACGGTGGCGGGAAGCGGGGCGGGTGGGCGCTGGGGGCACTACAGGCAAACACAGCACAGGGGGGCACAGAAAGACAAAACAAAAGGGGCAGGATGTCTAAAATAGGCAACAGGGAAACAAATAATTACAGAAAATACACAGGTGGCGCAGGCGGCTACACCGAGCGACGTCGGGGGGCGTGGTCAGCAGGCAGACTCAGCGAGGCTGAGGGAAGCGGCAGGCGGGGAGCACACGCAACAGCTGTTGGCCGTGCGGCGCGGGGGTGTCCTAAGAATAGGTCACCGTCCTATTGACTTCGGCAGTGCTGTACACCTTGTCCACTATATTTTGCCATATGGTCTTTTCCTCCCTAATGACATTTTGGAGCTGACGAAGAGTGGTTGTTGGTGCTCCTTCGCCTCTGTGATCAAGATCTCGTTCTCCTCCTGACTGAACTTCTACTTCCTCTTTCTCTTCCCCTGGGACTCTGGCTGATCATCCTGGCTGGTATTGGGATTGCTGGGGTTGTTGTCCTGGGCTGTGCTCACTCCCGGCTGCTCCATTACTGCTTTCAGGTAAGGGTAACTTTTTTTCACACATAGCAACATTTTTGTTTTGGTTTTTTTCCTGCCTGGCACACAAAAGTGATGATAGGACGGCTAGCGTCTATTTTCCAAAAGCTAATTGACCAAATGTCATTTTTGCAGCATTCACCCCTTTAGTGCTGCCGTCGGCCAACGGTCGTCGTGAGCTCTACCTTGCCAGTGCTGTGGACGTCCGTTGGCCGACGCGGCCGCACCCGTTCGAACGTTCAGCACTGGCGCAGAACGTTCGAAGCAACGAACGGGTTAATGTGAACTTTGTTTTCGACACGGTGCACACAACAGTGTCAGAGTCCTAACACCATGGAGTGCCATATTGTAAATACAACGCTAACATGGCGTTAGAATCTGTCGTACTGCAGCAGTAATTTTTTGGGTGCACCGCTGCAGCAAAACAGCAGTGTGCCAGTTCTTATAAATATACCCCAGAGTTTTTGGATGTAACCCTACAATGTCAGTGCCATCTTATTGATAGGGGGGAATAGTAATGGGTACTTGCGTTATTATCGCAAACCTGGCCACATCCGCCATGGTGGATGAAGTTGTGTGACCTGGGTGGACCCCCATCAGGGTGTTCGCCTACCACAGTTATGATCAGTTCTATGTTATCAAAGGGGTGTGTCTTTGGCATGGTTGGGATGCTAAAGTGGGTGGGGGTGGCAGGGGGGTGTTGGGGATTTTCGTTTTGATCTGCTGCCTTTGAGAAACACTGCCGTAATCCAGAAGGTGTGCAAACATGTCATAGTTTCTCTATTGTTCTCGTGTATATGGTATAAAGGTGGTACACTACCCGAAAGGATGACAAGGTATGGGAAATGGTTGGAAAATGGCTGAGAAACTAATGTCAGGAAAATTAAGATTTATCACTTGGAATGTAAGAGGTCTAAAAAATCCAAAGAAAATACGTCAAATAATGGCCTATCTCTCGAGACATCATATTGACGTTGCATTCCTACAAGAAACACATATTGACCCAAAAACTTCGCATCGGATAGGGCATAGGTGGGCGGAATCTGTATACGAGGCTGCATACTCATCGTACTCGAGAGGGGTCCTTACACTAATACGAAAAGGTTTAAACTTCAAGATAGGACATGTGCAATCAGACACAGAGGGGCGCTATGTGGCACTGTCAGGCACAATCCGGGGACAGAGGCTTAACTTGCTTAACATTTACGCACCAAACACGGACGATCCAGACTTCTTTCATTCACTCTGGAGACACATACAAGAACTTCCAGATGTCCCGTTACTGTGGGGTGGTGACTTCAATATTGCACTGAATGTCGCTGTCGATCGTTCTCCAATGTCGACAGAAACGCACACACGCGCTCTTAAAAAACTGCAAAATATTATGATGGATACACACCTGACAGATATCTGGAGACAGAGACATCTGACGCAATTAGAAGCGACACATACGACAGCGGCACATGGTAGTTGGTCAAGAATAGACTACAGGTTAGGAACCCCGGAAGTGTCACTATGGGTGGAATCCATATCACATTTACCACGAACCCTGTCTGACCACAACCCGGTGGAGCTGACCCTCAACTTACCACACTATGTACCCCCTCCCTTTAGTTGGAGATTCAATGGGAAGGCACTGCTGGATCCCTTATACGTGGAGACGATTAGGAAAGCAATTATAGATTATTTCGATCTGAACGCACCCACCACTGATGACCCTGGGCTACTTTGGGAAGCCTTCAAAGCTACCATAAGGGGGATTTGCATAAGCACGACTGCTGGAATCCTAAAAGACATACGATAGCAGATAGCTCAACCTGAAGCCAAAAATCGAGCCCTGGAACTCGAATACAATCAAACGCAAAATCTTACCCTCTTAAGGAAAATCAGATCAGAAATATCTGAATATCAAATTAATGCAGAGGAGGAACTTCGTTATGTCACTAAACGGCATATAGTGAGGGCTTATGGAGAGGGGGGCAGGCCAGGAGTAGTATTGGCAGCCAAGATATGTGCACAGAAACGACCTCCAGTGATACACGCAGTTAGGAACGCTAGGGGAAATTTGAGGCACGACACACAGGGAATACAGGAGGAATTTATGAACACATATGGGAAGTTGTACACGGCAGAAGCCACGGCACCTGCGGAGGAAATTGCGCAATACTGCGACGATGTAGCACTTGCCTGGCTTTCTGATGCGCAGAGGGAGTATCTCTCCAGGCCGGGACGGTGTAAGAAGTCACTGAAATAATCCAGGCCTTGCCCAATGGTAAAGCGCCTGGGCCAGACGGGTACACTGGGGAGTTCTATAAGGCATATGTAGACCTATTAGCCCCGCACGCAGTGGCAATGCTGGTAGATGCTCATGAGAAAATGATCTTGCCACAAACATTGAGAGAAGCTTTGATCCTAGCACTTCTTAAGCCGGACAAATACCCGAATATTGCGATTCGTACAGGCCGCTTTCACTAATGAACGTAGACACAAAAATGTTGTCGAAATTACTGGCTAACAGGCTTCAACCCCTGATGACTAAATTAGTGCTACCGGATCAATCGGGCTTTATTCCATCGCGCTCCACAACCCATAACACCAGAACTCTTTTTGCGGTATCCCTCTACCTGACCCCCACTACTAAGGCAGCTGCGATATTGTTAGATGCCGCTAAAGCATTTGACACCATAGCTTGGACTTACATGCTCACTATATTACAAAGAATGGGCTTTCCTCCACTGTTCCTCCAATGGGTGAAGTTACTGTATACGACTCCCACTGCGCGTATACGGATTAATAAATACATTTCAGGGGCGATACCAATAGCAAGAGGCACTAGGCAGGGATGCCCTTTATACCCCCTACTGTTTGCCATTGCCATAGAGCCATTGGCCTGTAAGATAAGACAGGGACACCACTATTCAGAGCTATCTTTCCCGCAGAGACCACTGCACATATCACTGTACGCAGCAGATATGTTGTTATGGTGATGCACCGTTACATCGCAACTTTTACAACGGGAGTCTATTACAACGGAACTTTTACAACGCAGGATCCATTACATCGGATGCCATTACAACGCATGGCATTACATAGCAGATGCTATTACAACGCATGGCATTACATCGTAAGTATAGGTAAGTATTTAATTTTTATTTAATAAATTTAATTAATATTAATTATAATTAAAGGGTTTGGGTTTTGGGGTACAGGGGTGTTTTTAGGTTTCAGGGCAGGGTTTGGGTTTTGGGGTACAGGGGTGTTTTTAGGTTTTAGGGCAGGGTTTGGGTTTTGGGGTACAGGGGTGTTTTTAGGTTTCAGGGCAGGGTTTGGGTTTTGGGGTACAGGGGTGTTTTTAGGTTTCAGGGCAGGGTTTGGGTTTTGGGGTACAGGGGTGTTTTTAGGTTTCAGGGCAGGGTTTGGGTTTTGGGGTACAGGGGTGTTTTTAGGTTTCAGGGCAGGGTTTGGGTTTTGGGGTACAGGGGTGTTTTTAGGTTTTAGGGCAGGGTTTGGGTTTTGGGGTACAGGAGTGTTTTTAGGTTTCAGGGCAGGGTTTGGGTTTTGGGGTACAGGGGTGTTTTTAGGTTTCAGGGCAGGGTTTGGGTTTTGGGGTACAGGGGTGTTTTTAGGTTTCAGGGCAGGGTTTGGGTTTTGGGGTACAGGGGTGTTTTAGGGTTCAGGGTTGGGTTTGTGCTTAGGGCTAATTAAATTATATTTACCATTTATAAATTAATTAAAATATATTTATTAAATTAAATTAATTATATTATATTAATTACATTTTTTAATTACATTAATTAAATTAAATAAATTATTTTAATTAATTTAATTTAATTACAATTTTAAAAATATTTAAATTAAATTAATTTCATTATATTAATTAATTAAAATTAATTAAAAATGTTATTAAAATTAAATTAAATAAATAGATTTAAATTTATTAAATTAAATTAATTACTATTTTAAAATGTATTTTAATTAAATTAATTAAATTAAATTAATTAAATTAACTTAATTACATTTTTTTTAAAAAGGTATACTTACCTATACTTACGATGTAATGCCATGCGTTGTAATAGCATCTGCTATGTAATGCCATGCGTTGTAATGGCATCCGATGTAATGGATCCTGCGTTGTAAAAATTCCGATGTAACGGAATGCAATGTAAAAAACCGCGTTGTAGTGACACCAATCCGTTGTTATACGTGCGAGACCCTGTGATCAATCTGAACCCGTTACTGCGGGAATATGTTAAATTCGGGCGACAATCAGGGCTCAGAATGAACTGGGCTAAATCAATAATTCTTCCACTGACTGATACCACACTAAGATTTAACTCAGAATACCCACTAGAATGGCAAACTGAACCCGTGCGATACTTAGGAGTGTGGTTCCATAGAGATCCCGAGGTGGTTGTCCGCACAAATTATGGTAGAGTGGTCACAGCCGTTGAAGAAAAAATAGATAGATGGATCCAACTGCCTCTCTCGCTAGCCGATCGGCTGGCCATAGTGAAAATGGTAGTCCTGCCAAAACTATTATACTTATTTAACAACATCCCAATCAAACCCCCTATGGCGGTGTTCCGTAGATTTACTGCTATGTCACTGAAACTGATTTGGGCAGGAAAAGCGGCTCGAATTGAACTACGTTCATTGACGTTACCTTTCTCACGCGGTGGGTTTAAGGTTCCTGATTTCTTTCTGTATTATTTGTGCGCTCAGGCCCAATACGCACACTTCTGGTATCATAAAGTCCCATTCCTCACACATGTGGCAATTGAAGAAGGCGATGCTCTCCCAATCCCACTAGATGCCATACTTACCCACAAGAGAACCCCACTTTATAAGCAAGACATAAACACTATAGATGCAACGAATGAGGCGTGGAGATTGATGGGTCGAAAGGCGCACAAGCTTCCTCTATATGCCCCTAATTTGCCGCTTCATTATCAGCCGGATATATCAGTAATGCAAGAAAAAGTGGAGATGGAGCTACTTAAACAGGTGGGAATAGCTTTGATGGGAGACCTGTATCAGGATTGGATATTTAAAATGATAGATGATTTGTCCTATGTGCAGAATCAAACGATGCTTTTTAAATTCACATACTTCAGATTGCAAAGGGCGATAAAAATCACTTTTCCCGACATACCCGGCAGAACCGCAAACATTGCTGACATTACAACGGCTACTCACAACTCCCGAACCTAAACACTTGGTATCTAAACTATATGTAGAATTGCAAGCCGAAATAGGGGCCACGACACACAAGGCACGACAGAAGTGGAACAGTTGCTTAGATAATCCACTAACTGAGGACGAATGGGCCACAACACGTACAATCACGGGACTACTGACGCCCAATGGTAACCTACGTATGATACACATTAAATATTTGCACCAGACATGCCACACACTGTTGCGGTTACACAGATTTGGGTTACGAACTGACTCCAGATGCCAAAGGTGTGGAGCCGAGGAGGCAGATTTTATACATCTTGCTTGGTATTGTGCAGGAGTAGCAGACTATTGGATGAAAGTGTCGCACATGTTGGGTGAAATGGTGGGCGCCCACATAGAATGCAATATCCGAACATGCTTATTGGGGTTATTGCCAGACATACGTGCATTGAAACGTAAATTTTGCGTAATAGCCCTACTCATGGCTAAGCGCAGAGTATCGATAGGATGGGGGAGTAAAACGGTGCCGCAGATCAAACAATGGATACAAGATTTGGTCTATTGCAAGGACACTCTGAAGATCTATGAGGAAGAACTGCCTGTGCAATCGCGCCCTAGAGACTACTGGCATTACCTAATAACCTATCTCAGTGAGTCTAATTTACAAATGTAAGGTACACCAGCTATAGACATAAATCTGTATTTCTGATAATGTACATGTGCATGCACGGATGGAGGCGGAGTGTTGTAATGCGGTGGAATTGTAGAGTTCTCTGTATCACATGTTTGACACTGGTTGTCATTGTTATATTATGAAATGCCAATAAAAAAATAAAAAATAAAAATAAAAATATATATACCCCAGAGTTCTCCCTTTTGGACTCCGGTCTTCCCCAATAGTCTTAACAGCGATGGAGGCTCCACTGATGGCCCACCTTCATCTCAAGGGTGTGTCACTATTCATATACCTCGACGACTGGTTGTTGCAAACTCCATCACTACTGATTCTAAAACAGCATTTCTTCTTGACTATTGCTACTCTAAACCATCATGGGTTTCTGGTAACTTGCCTGAAGTGCCATCTTCTTCCTTTCATGGATATACAGTTCTTTGGAGAACTATTCAATACTCGATTGGGGAAGGGGTTTCTCACCATGGAAAGGAATGTCCATCTTGAGAGTCTGCTGAAGCCTCAGCTTCTGAGCAAGAAGGCCTCCCTGTTCAAATGGATGGAGGTGTAGGGCCATATGGCAGCATCAATTTTCACTGTACAATGGCCGAGATTAAATATGAGACCACTGCTGTACAATTTACAATGCTATAGTACCCTGTCAGTCAGGAATATCAATTATTTAATTCCTGTCTCCCCAGCCATCAAGCACACTCTTTAGTGGTGGATGAATTTAGCCAATCTCTGCAAGGGAGTAGTGATGTGTCCAGACCCTCTAATTAATTTGACAACAGATGCGAGTTTATTGGGCTAGGGATCTTCAATGGGAGACTTGGCGGTCTAAGCACAATGGTCTGCAACAGAGCGTTGGAGATCATCCTCTAATTGGGAGTCATTGATGGCAGTCCGAGCCCTCCAGCACTTCAGTCAATATCTATACACCACACTTTTTTGATAAGATTAGACAACACAGTGACCGTAGCCTACATAAATCAAGGAAGTACCTGTTGCTGATCCCTGACTGAGTTGGCCTGCAGTCTGGGTCTCTGGTCAGAGATTCATCTCCTTTCCTTATCAGTAGAACATATCAACGGTCTGGACAATGTGCTAGTTTGAGTTGAAGATTTACCCCCACCTCAGGACTTGGCACTATTGTTTAATATTCTTTTCTTGTTGGCTGTTGGCTAACCATCAACTGGGGGAATTTGCTGTTTTTAGTGTCACCCACCCTTTGTCATCTTTCTGGGTGACGCAGTGGTTTTTAGACCTGCTCCTTCTTTTCTTCCTAAATTTATGTCTAAGTTCCATTCTTTTCAATAGTTATTCTTCCTGCTTTCTTTCATGCTCTCAATTCTGAAGAGGAACCTAGATTACATTTATTGGATGTTAAACATACTCTCTTGTTTAACCTTGACAGATCCAAGGAATACAGAAAGTCCACTTTTAGTTTGTCACTTTTGGCATCGCAGGGAAGGGTAAGAAAGCATCAAGGATTACACTGAGCCGCTGGATCAAAGAGACTCTTGCATTAGCCTATACCAACTCTAATCTTTCAAAGCCTCTAGGACTACAAGGCCGCTCCACAAGGGAAGTGGCTGCCTATTGGGTGGGATTGATAGATGTAGCATTGGCTAAGATTTGTACTGCTGGGACTTTCTTCAGAGCACACCTTTATGAAACATTAAAGGCTTCACAAACTTTTGCATGTTCAAAAGAATTTTGAATTTGGTGGATTGCAATCAGTATTACCATAAAAGATATTTTGTGTTTTATTGATTGTGTAATAGTCAGGAATTTTTGCCATCAAGGGGCATATATAGGTAATTTACATTTTGCGATTCTCAAATAGCGATTTTTAAGGAATTCTATTTGAGAATTGCAAAATGGAATGTAGGTAATAAATCGAATTTTTTTTGCGAATCTCTAAAATTCCCTAATTGCGATTAGCAAATTGCGAATCGCAATTAAGGAATGAGTGTCCCATTCATTCCTATGGGCCGAATGAATGGGGATACATTCTCAAATTGCGATTTTCTATGAGAAAATCGCAATTTGAGAATCGCAATTCCAAGGGTGCCAGTGTGTCCAAAGGACACCTGTTGCACCCCTGGAATGTGCCTGTAAGTACATGTGGCGCACAGACATGCCCTAAGGGCATGTCTGTGCGCCACATGACACTTTGAATTTTACAAAAAAATGCATTTTGACAGGAATTCGCAAACTACCATCTACTTGGAGTAGGTGGTATTTTGCGATTCCTTAAGCCAAAATCGCAATTTAAAAGGCACCCCTTCATAGCATTTAAGGAATGGCAAAATTGCGATTCCTTAAATGCTTGAGGAAAATAAGGAATCGCAATTTTTGCGATTCGTTATTTTGCTATGTGGCACCTAAATACCAAAAGGCCGTTTGTGATTCGCAAACGCCGGAATTCTGCGAATTCCGGCATTTGCGAATCGCAAACTCCTTCCTACATATGCCCCCAAATCTCTTGGTATTGCATTATGCCTTGCTCTCCTGGGGTTTATCTTATCAAAGACCGATATACACTTTAGTATACCTCATAGGTAAGACTCGGTTGTGGACGAGGTACGTAAAGGTAATGCCCGATTACTTACCGGTAATCTTCGTTACTCTTAGTCCTCAACCTAGTCATTGGTTCCCGCCCACCCTCACAGGTACCATGACCTTTGATAAGAGGCTTGGTATTACAGGAAGTACTGTGGGAATGCTACACTCTTGGAGTCCCAGTTCAGGGTGGGTGGGGTTAGATAGCCTTGCCTGTTTTGTTTCCTGTCCTGGGATTGGTCAACCTCATAGATAAAGACTGGGTCGAGGAAGAGTAGGACAAAGAGTAATAAAGATTAACGGTAAGTAATCAGGGTATTACTGTACATGTGTGGCTTCATTTTCTGAACGTTGATTTGTCTGCCCAAAAATATACTTGTTTCACCATTTTAGTTAGTGACCTCTTGAATGAGGTAAATCGGATTTCAAATTTTCACACACTCTGGGCCCTTAAAGATACTATCGCAGAGTTCAAATAGGTACACCATGGGTTTGCTAAATTCTCGAGCCTAACTTAATTTCTTCACAGATATAATATTTAAGAGAAATTCTTTGAGCGTGTCTCAGTTTGAAAATGTACTTTAAAAACACAGATTTCGGAGTTAAATGTTGGTATATTAGGCTTAATTCCATTTTAAGACTGCAATTAATTCTGTGACAACTCAAAGAAGAAGCTGTATATTTTACACTTTGATGTGTTTAGAAAAAGCTCAAAGCTCAACAGGCAAATCCTCTATTGCTTCTGCCTATGCAAGAGTGTATTAGCCTTGATTTAGTTACATTACGAAAGGGAGACAGTGACGGGTTTCTAATCGGTCTCATTAAGGCGTTAAAGGCAAAGCACCGTGAGGACACCTTTGGGTTCAGAAAGTTTAGATGATGTTATTGACCACCTCAATCTTCAGACCAGACTCCCAGATATTTGTAGTTTGAAGATTTTTCCACTAGTTAATTGCCAGAGTACCATGCACCTGTTTTGTGTAGTCTCCTTCCAAAAACCAACAATGTTTGACTTTTCAAGGCTTAAAGTCATGAAAGGACATTTAGTAGCTTTTGAAGGCCCACACCATTAAGGTGTAGTAGCACTACATCATTGGTCTGTTATAGGGAAGTAATATGTCGATGACCAGCTCTGGGTGGATAAGAGTTGGACCAGGCAGGGATATTGAGTGACCGCACTTATCGTGGGTTGCCTCCAGCTACGCTTCCAATGTCAGTTGCCTTCTTCGGGGGGCTCCATATGCCCCAGTGAGCTTCTCCTCCTGGAGAGTCTTTCCTCCTGCAGGCCGAGGCATTCTCCTTCCCTCTCTAAGAAAGTGTGTAGACTTCATGTGATGTCCCTCACCTCTGGTAGACTGGCTGTCCTGAAGGCACCATCCCTGGTCTCCCAGCAGCTCTTCAAAAACCCTGAGAACACTCCCTTCCTTGGTCAAGAAGAACGTGGAACCTAAGCAAAGTGGAATGATTTCCAGCTCAACTTTATACTAATTTTCGAGACCGTCTAAGGTGCTGGAATCAGTTTGAGATGATTCCTGTTCAAACGTCATTTTCTGGCTGCAGCTCAGACAGATTTTGTGAGCAAAGTAATGGCTCTTAGTAGGTAGGGCTGATCCTGGCTCCACGCAGGATTATCCAAAATATGTGCATAAAAAGAGTGAAAACTCTTCATCTGATTGTCATCTGCCTTCCTAAAGTAGCAATCAGGGACAGGCAAAATGGCACTACAGTGTTTGGGTCTCCACACTCCAGTTCAGGAACACAAGCAGTATGCTTTCACTATGTGGAGAAGCTGTTTCCACACTCCATCTTGTGCCATACTAAACCAGGACAATCCAAAACAAATCCCACCATTTCAAACAATAATACTTTCACCATGCACTGTATCTTGTTACTATGGCTCTCATTATTAGTTGCCTGGAGCAGTATTGCTGGGGTGATACTGCTCCAGGCAACTACAAATTTAAATTTTCCAATTTCTCCATGCCATGGAGTTATCAGTTACACAAACTCCAGACCCACAATTCCAGGCCAGGAGAAGCTGGATCTAATGTTGCTGCTGCTGGGGCAAGAGACTGCGGGCAGTAGCGGAACACGCCCCCACCTGGGACCTTCTGCAGCAGACAATGAGCAGATAATGCTCCTCCTAGGCTGACAGAAGTCTGCCTAGATCCCCCCTGAACTGGCCTTCTCATTTACACTCTGTACCTGCTCAGCACCGGCAGAAATTGACAGCAGTTTTTTCACCAGAATGTGGAAAAAGTGGCTGTTAATGGACCTGGCATCTCCTGGTTTGAGGAGGTATTCCACACTCCAGAGAAAATAAATCTGAATTTATGAAAGCTGGTGCATGGATGCTGGCTGGAATCAGAGGTTCCAGCCCCTTGATATGCCAGCACTCAAATCCAGCCAACTCGTAATGAGGGCCCTTGTGTGTGCTGCACATACTCAATGCGTGCACGCAGTTGGCATGCATTTGAAATGTCAGAATAAGGGTCTGGGTGTTACACTGAAGCAGAACTGTACATGAGTGAGACTGGAGGCCACACTGCCCCGATAGGAGAAAAGGTTCACCTGGGATTGTTTATTCACAAAAATCGGTATGTTGCCACACCTACTTTCATGTCAACAACCCAGGCCATGGACAGTAGTTTCAAGTCAATAAAAGAGGGCAAGCTTGGTGCACCCCTCCAGCTCACAGAACAAGTTTTGAACTTTTACTTGACCACATACAGGCCTAGGCCTCAGCACACTCAAGAGATAAGCATGTCAGGACACCAGTGTCACATGCACTCAGGACAGGGTACGTACCAGTGTACATTCGCATCCCAGCAGCAGCTAAATATAGCTACATAGGGGGCTGCAAATAGACATATGATGCAAAATAGTGTCATTGTTAACCTTTTTAAACTTTAATATTAATTTGCAAAATAGTTATTTCAGGTAGGCGATGAATTCTGGAGATAGAAATGGGAGCCCAGACAGATCAGTATAATTTTGTTATGTATAGCTAACAACGTTTTTGTTTTTTTCCCCGCTTTTGGATTGTGTTTTAAAAGAAAAAAAAACATGCTAAAGGTTTGATAGAAAATACTGTCTCTTTGACTGTCCCGTCCGACAAATGTTTAATACATTGACTGGAACCGCAGTGACTACGGTTCCTGACAATGTTTAGAGTTGTCCAACGGGCAAAGGGAAAACTCTAAATTTGGCAGGTGGAGGACCCTTGTTACTGCTGGAATAAAGTACTCCGCCATACTGATCTACTTACCTCCACCCGACAAACTCTAAATCAGCCCCAATTTATTGACTGTTGATGGGGAGTGGTTAGTGCCAATTGGTTGAAATATTGTAATAGTTCCAAAGACAATTGGAAGCTATATCTTCTTCAGTTTGTTGATTTCTTTGCTGCTATTTTTGCTGCCTCAGTAATAAAATATTCTGCAATGATTTACACTTCTACAAATGTTATTAAAATCAATACTTACAATCATAATAGATAAGAAACAAAAGGATGTACAGCTGGAAACACTCTATGAAGCTCAATCATGCAGATTCAGGTCCCATAGCACTGCTGAGCTCACCACCTGGTAAGCATTCTATAAATTGTGTTCACTTTCTAGATCTCGCCTACAGATAGCTGTTAGCTGTCTGTAATAAAAGACCTATTGTGAAGAATGGCAATACTTATAGTGGGCTTTGTGGCACCCCATTTCCATTTCTTACCTTGCTTGCATTCTTGTCACTCTCATTTGCTTGCTTCTAATTCAATAGCTTTCCTTTCTCGTCTTGTTTTTGTCTCACCTTTTGATTGGATGACTTGTACCCTTCAGCTGCTCACATTCACAGAACTACATGTTTGTGTTTCTTTCTGCACTCCATCGGAGTGCATGTGTTTTCTTGCTCTCTCCCTTTTGTGCTGTTTAGCACCTGCAAGACATTGCCTCTTTTTACTTTGAGAAAGTTGTCATTTCCCTTCACCAGCCAAATGTGCTTTTCTGCCAGTGTTCACTGTCATCTAGGAGCTGACTGGGTCCTTGATTAGGTGTGAAGTTGGTCCCAGAGCTGAGACAAGGGGAGAGGGGTTGACCTTCCCGTGACAGGATGGCTTCCAAGGATGCCTACCCTGTAACTGGCAGATGTAGCTTACACCTGAACCTGCCACCTCTATTGTCCTGCTAGCCAGCCAGGAACAAATCCCAGTGGGCGGGGATCTGCCCCCAGAACCAGGTTTCAATGACCACAGATGAGGGTTTGCTAATGTATCTAGCCACACTTCAGGCTGGGCACAGGGAGCTCTGTGCATGGGAGGAAAGCTTCTGTCATCTTGGTTTTTGGAAGAGAGGGGCACTGGAGGATAGTTTACAGTAAAACACACAGGCATTTCTTTAAAGGTGGGTAGGGTCACCCCAAGGAAATTTTACTCCATTGGTTAAGGAGCGGTAACAGCTTTAACCCACTCACAAGCTGGCACTGGAAATAAATATGGTACCCCAGGGCCCAATTAAGAAATTCTATGGACATGTGGAAGACAGAATAAAAACTGCACCTGCTATTGTGACATTTGAGGAGAACCCTAAGGGCTGAACCTACTCCCACTTGTATCCAGTACTGAGAAGTGGACTTTAAGAGTCAGGTGACTGACCTCCTGTCAAGCTTCAGGGACACAAATTCTGCAAGAATCATACTTTCCTGTAGAGTCCATCTGACCATTTCCAACTGGACCGGCCCTGAACCCAGATGGTGGCATCTACTGGAGTGCGCCCTGAACTTTAAGTAGTGCCCCTAAGGTCCTGGAACCCTGGATCAGTGTCAGAGTGTACTAACCCTAAAAGATAGGTCTTATAAACGTTGTCAAGTAATTTTTGCTTGGAGAACCAAAGGAAGACCGAGATCAACGTGCTAAGCAGATCTTCCAAGGGTGCATCACCTGTGGGCCTCACTTCTCCTCAGCTACCTCTACGTTCTTCTCCACAGCAACAGATTCAGTTCAGCATGCCACATTCAGATTCTCATTTGACAACATCGAGCATACACCAGGATCAGGAAACAACATTTACAACACAACTTTTACAACGCACTACCATTACAACGAAACTTTTACAACGCAACATCCATTACATCGCATGCAATTACAACGCATCCATTACAACGCATGACACTACAACGCATACCACTACAACGCATGTCATTACAACGCATACCATTACAATGCATAACATTACAACGCATAGTACCCTTACACTTTCCAACACTTACCCTACTGTTGCACCCCCTGGAGTTAGAATAGTAATTTTTATCCATACACTATCCTACACTTACCCTACTGTTGCTCCCCCCTGGAGTTAGAATAGTAATTTTTACCCCTACACTATCCAACACTTACCCTACTGTTGCACCCCCCTGGAGTTAGAATAGTAATTTTTACCCCTACACTATCCAATACTTAGCATGCATGCAATGTAATGTTATGCATTGTAATGGTATGCGTTGTAAAGGTAGTATGCGTTGTAATGGAATGCGTTGTTAAGTTAGTTTCTAAAAATTTGTTGCAATGGCATGCGTTGTAATGGAATGCGTTGTAATGAATGTTGCGTTGTAAAAAATGCGTTGTAAAGGTATGCGTTGTAAAAGTATGCGTTGTAACGTCATACATCCACCAGGAACAGACTGCAGCCTTGCCCTGCTAAAGGAATCTGACTCCCAGAAAAAAGACCAAGTTTGAAGGTAGAAAGCTTCGCTGGACTCAACGGTGATCAGTATCTGATAGACGTTGAGGGCTTTTTGGGTGTGAAGACTAGACTTTTCCGGCTCTGAGCTTTTCCTCCCTTCGTCAATGGTTTTGCCAAGTCCATGCCCTTTGTCAATCCATTGTCGATGACCCCATCTTCATATCTAGCCCGCTGCTTTGCCCAGCTGAGGATCTACCTTTCCAGAAAATGTCTAAGGTAGATCTTTGACCAGGAACAACCTAAGCCTCGTATCTGACCTGCGCTCCATCGCGATGGGCCTTAAACCTTACCTTTGTCCCAATCTTGCACAATCAGTTGCTCGTGGTTGGCACATTGTGCTATTTGGGGGTAAAATATAATTCAAATTTTAAAAATGTGTATCTCTGGTTCCCCTTGTTGGATTGTTGTGGCTATTATGTCATTTTGTTCATTAAAATATTCTACATTTTTATAAATTGGAGTGGAATCTGTATTGTGGTATGTTTCAGCTTTTAAAAGTGTTGGTACTACTAAATGCTTTGCACATTTTCTTAAGTTAAGCCTGTCTGCTGTGTGCAATAGCTACCATGGGTTGACCTTAGGTTTAAATTACTGAAATCTTAGTAGACCTAACAAGAATACTGCCATTATTCCTTTTGGTGGACTACCCTCCACCCCAACTAATAATCCACTGTCTCACATTGCCTTACATCCTCTCCATCACAATCTCCATGTTGCTCCTACCCCAAGCTCATCCATTGCTGCTACAGCCCATCCCAATCCAGCTTTTTATTTTACTAGTCCCCCCCCCCATCTCCGGCATTGACTTAAAACGTGCCCCTTTGTTGCTCCCTCATCCTGCCATTGACTTAAAACTCACCCCTCCTTTCTTCCTGCCCCTCTGTTCTTGTTTTAATTGTTTTTCCCTCTTTTGTATGAGCCAGCAACTGCAGGTTGCTATCAGCCACTCCTTTCTTGTTAATGCACATGCTGTGCATTTATTTACATGTATCTCTCCAGGATTGATGTCCACCTTCTTCTCATGGTGACTTGAAAGTTTCAAAGACATTTTTCAAATATGGCCACCACATGATGATGCATGAATGTGCCTGCATGGTTGTGCATTCTCATATATACATAATCACACTGGGGAGCTTTTTTTTTGTTTTGGCAGATGCCTTTCCACATTGGCATTCAAGCATATTTTGGTAATGAAGAACAGCATAAGGTAGTGAGCAGGGAGGATTCAGTGCTGCTGGTCCCTAATATGCTAAAAAACAAGACAACTTTCACTACCTTTCGAACTATGGAGACGGGAAGTGGTATCCAGTGTCTGAACTGAAGGGCAACCAGACCCTGTGCCCCAAGGTGTTTGTATGATGGAATGTTGCAAGGATGCCTGTGCTGCAGGGCCCATTCTTATTTGTACTGGAAGGAACACCTTCCTGCACATAAACAATCTTGAAAGGTGATTTGCTGTTTCTATGTTTTCTGCAGAATGCAGCACACATATAAAGAGCAAACTACGAGGAGAAATTAATTATTTCTCCTTGTGTCGCCATCCTAATTCCAGGTTTTACCTGGCCTTAGTTTTTTGCGCTGTACCATCCTTGTAAATATGGGGCAGGGTCGAAAAGCAATGGGTGTGGTAGTGGTATGCCCATTGCAACACCCATTTCACGCCCCTTTCACGCTGACTAAAGCGTGAAAAGAGGCCTTATTTACAAAGCGGCATTAAGCCGCGTTAAGTGGCTTAACGGCGCTTTGAAAATAAGGAGAAGGGGATATCAGCACCAGTATGTCACTAAAAATGAAGTTCTCGTGGCACTATCCCCTTGTAAATATTCCCCATTGTTTTCTGTCTTTTTTAAACCAAAAAACTGTGTTGATTCTACAGAGCTGATAACTGCAACCGGGAATGGATCGATTCAAGAACCATCCTTTGCCAGAATTTCTCTTCCTGGTCGCCATTTTGTATCTTGCAGTTTTCTGTAATAATGCGAGCTCTATGCAAGATGGATAATCTGCACTTGTCTTTTTTTAATATAACAATTATTTTTCTCCTTGAACTTTTCATTGAAAACGGCTTGACATTATTCCAGTAATTGTTAACCCATTAGTTGAAGCTATAACATTTATTAAAAGGCTAAAGCCATTTAAATGAGAAATGCCTTTCCCACATCCCCCTGAGATTATATAAAAAGAGAGAGAGCGTTCTTACACAGAGTAACTGTCTGTCTCAGGTTGGAGATGATGTTTTGTTAACAGCAGCTAATCAGTAAATTTCCATTACTAATGGGGGCTGTCACCGTCAGCTGCGAGCGGCTTGTCAGCGCAGACTTCTTTGTGCAGGCAAGTTATCTGCACTCTGGGAGCTGTAGCGGCAGCCGCGGATGAACCGCAGATTGTATTTAAAGGGGCAGCACACAGAAATTGCACCAATGACAATGAAATTGTATACTCATTTACAATGCATTCATTTCTGACATGGGAGTTTTAATTACAAGTTAATAGTGGCACATGGAGGCCAAAAAGTCAGAATTTAAACACAGTTATCAAGGTGTACACTAGGTAAACATCTGTCCTAAAAAAGACACCTGAGCTATTTATTGTTGTACTAGTAACTGGTGCTGCGTCAAGTGTCTGAGCTCCTCTTATTATGGTTTGTTGTATTTGTGTGTCTTTAAAAAGAAGCATCTCATCAACGAGCACGACACAAACATGATAGATAAAAATAGCCATGTATTTAGGGCCTCATTTATGGTTTTTTTGCTGTATGGCAAGGCAGCAGGCCTTCCAGCTGCGCTGCCCTACAGCAAAAGAAAAAGGCAGGAATGCGCCGTAGCTATGAGATATGGCGCATTCCTGTCCTTTTCGCTGGCTGACAATAGGCTTCTCTTGTGCCAAGGCAGGCACCTTTGCACCATGGCGCAAAGGTGCCTGCGTTGAGGGGGTGATCGTTTTTGTGCAGGAAGGGAAACCTTCCTGCACAAAAACAATCACGAGAGGTTTTTTCCTTTTTCTATGTGTGCTGCACAATGCAGCACACATAGAAAGAAGAAAAATTAGGAGAAATAAAGATATTTCTCCTCGTTGTACCTCCGTACGTTTTCGGCGCTGCCTCACATTTATGATTTCTCGTAAATCGGGGGCAGTGTCAAAATGCCATGGGTGTAGCTGAGAACGCCCCCAGCAACACCCAATGCACTCCCCTTTAACGTAAAAAACTGCTTTAAAGGGGACAATATTTAACAACCAGCATTAAGCCAAAAAAAAGTGGCTTAGTGCTGCCTCATAAATATGGAGCAGGCTCCTGTGCCACGGAACGTCACAAAAAGTGACGTTCCGACGGCGCAAGGGGCCTCATAAATGAGGTCCTTAGGGCTTTAAATAGGCAGGTATTGTCAGGTACTGAGCACCTGCACTTCTTGATTTGAAAAGCAGAGTACCTCTTCTCAGTAGAGGTTCAGCATTTTGTATTTGAGAGTTCTAGCTCTCAGCCACAGCCCGTGGAGGGAGTTCTGGTGGGGTAGGCAGGCGGGGCGGGGGAGGGGCAGGGTGGTGGGTGATAGACACCGGAATATGGATGATTGAAGGTAAGTAAACAATTAAATTAATAAAACGAAATTTGTTCCGTGCCTTGCATCGCAAAATGTGATGCAGGGCGCGCAACGAAATTCGTTTATTTAACTTAATTGTTTACTTACCTGCAATCATCCATATTCCGGTGTTTATCAATCCCCACCCTGACCCTCCCCCGCCCCGCCTGTCTGCCACACCGGAACTCCCTCCACGGGCCGCGGCTGCTAGCTCTTCTCTGTAGCAAAGAGGTACCCTGGCATGGTAAGTACTTTTACTTTTGTACTTCCATTTGAAGGACTGATGATTGTCCAGGAGAGGCGTTGAGGGGGAGTCCATCACTGGAGGGCCCATCGGACCCCAGAGCGGGTCGTCACTAGCCCAGAGACTTCGGGTCCTTCTTGGATGTCCAGCAGACAGATGGCACTCTCAGGTTTATGGGAAGAGTGTTCCAGTGTAGCGAGGTCTGTAGAGCAAAGAAGCTGAAGCAGGATATCACCCAAGAACTGTAGGGTTAAGAAGAAAATTCTGTGTACCAGAGCTTAGGGTTTGGGTGGGAATTAAATTGCTGAGAACAAGCTGGGATCACTTTCGACACCATGATGAGGAATGTAAACAAGGTCAGTATTTTCTGGAAATAGCATTAGGCACAAGTGGATAGGGGTTAGCTGAACAAGGACATAGCTTTTTTCCAATTGTATACAGTATGAATTTACCAGAAGCATTTGAGTGTATTACATACGTGCCAGATTTCATAACACACACTCAGGTATTTTTTAGGCTTAGGCAGATTAAGTAATTTGCCTAGAATCACAGTATGCTGAGCAGAGGCCGAGACTCGACCCTCGTTCCCTATAGTTCTAAAGTCGGCAGCTCTGGCGGATACCACTCTCTTTTACTTAAATTACCAGGGCAGAAGGGAGCTGGAGGGAGACAGTTCCCTTTGGAATCGGGAGTTGTTGATTTCTAGGATGGTTGAAGGAAGGGAAGCGGAGGGGGGGGGGGGGGAGAAAACCGCATTCACGTTCTAGCCATTTTCAGACAACCCCTTGCACAAGTATTAATAAATTAGTGTTTTGATTTAAAGAAATCAATATTATCAGATAACTCCAATAACAGGAAGTCACTGATTCTCCATCATTCACCAGCATCTGTGATATCACAAATCTTACTAGGTCCTGTTTGCAAGGATTACATTCTGATTCCTGGGGACACTGCACACAGGAGATTGAGCAGGAATTGGAATTCTGTGCTGTGTGATAATTATAGCACCTCTGCTCTTTTCCCCTGGTAGATTTAAGGAGGCCAAACATATTGAACGTTTAGCAGGAAAGGACCAGAGAAGAAAGCAAAATATGCACAATGTGGTGCATTAAACACTGGTTATGTGGAGAAAAAACACTTGAAACAGGAGATATTCACCACATCCAGTAAATACGTCATACCAAGATATTCGTACTCACCCATTGTGGTAAATATCCTATTTGTAATCTGGGCCTATAGAAATTACGAATGGCATGAGCCTTAAACATTAACTGCTAGATTCATCAAAGACCCGTTTTGCGAGTCTTTAATAGCGATTCATAAGGAATCGCTATTAAGGACTTGTAAAACGGGATGCATGTAGGAATTGCAAAAAATATTGCGATTCCTACATGTTCCTTATTTGCGATTAGCAAAGTGATTTCAAGGGTGCAGGGGTGTCCAAAGGACACCCTGTAGCAACCCTGAAATGTGAATTTACACTGATGTTGTGCACACACATGTCCAAAGGACATGTGTGTGTGTAACATGCAACTTAGAAAAATGCATTTAAATGCATTTTTCTAAGTTTTCGCTATTTACCACCAGGTTTGACTTCGTGGTAAATAGCGGTCCTAAATTGCGAATTCGCAATTTTTAAATGTTTCATGAATAGCATTTAAGGAATCTCTAATAGAGATTCCTTAAATGCTAATCCTCGCAAATTTGCGAATTCTTTATTAGTGATTTTTGCATTTGGGATGATGAATCCCAAATGCAAAAATTGCACTCACAAAGGGCCAGATTCTCAGAATCTGGCCTTTTTGCGAGCGCATTTCGCTTGATGAGTCTGGCTGTAAGAACATTTTTATATTTTCCCTTCACTGTCCCTGATTTCGAGTTGGGGGGATAATTCTTAATGCTTAGGAATCAAGGTTTGTTAATGGATCGGATTTATGACCTGTGCAATATGTGCGTACCCCTGCTGTTTCTCTTGACAGATTTCATCAGGTCAGAACTGCTGGATTTATCATAGGAAAAGGGAAAACATCCAGAATGTGATGCACTAGTTACCATTTCTGCATAATAGGTCTCCTTTCCAAATGGAACATTTGGGATACAAGGTATTTGCTCCACTCTATATATACCTTAACCCCTTCGCTGCGGGGGTTATTTTCCCGCTGTGCTGGGGGGGAGGGGGGCACGGACAGCGCCCGCATGCTCATGACGAGCTGAGCTTGTCATGAGGCACGGCGCTCCTGTGCTCATGACGAGCTCAGCTTGTCACAGGTGCATTACCTGCCTTGGAACGCTCCGCACAGTAGGGGAATTATCCCCGCATGCGAGCGTTCCACGGCTCATGACGAGCTGAGCTCGTCATGAGCACCGGAGCGCCGTGGCTCACGACTAGCTCAGCTCGTCATGAGCATGGAAGAGGCTAGGACGTGGAAATCGGTTTTTAACACATCAAGGGGCATATTATCAACAACTAGCGATATTTATTGCTAAATGAGCTTAGCAATATTTTTTTATCGCCGTGCATCGCAGGGTTTTATTGCAGAGATAACGTGCTATTAGCAACGTTTATCTCCAAAGCGATAAAATATCCGGCGATAGCGGCGAAATGCGTGAATATATTCAGGCATTATCGCTAATAGGGACTTAACCTGAATATCCACCTCCCATTGGATATACAGGCTAAGAAGTGGTCTGAGCAGGTGTTAGGTTTTGGCGACATTCGCGCCTAGCGCAAATTTTTTTATCGCTACGCCTGCCTTGCTAATAGGCGATAGCTGTGTTAACGACTGCTTTCAGTCGCTAACAGGTTGGGTACGCCCACTTTGCATGTCATTAGCGATAAATATCGCTGACATGCAAAGCGGGCCCCAAACCTGTAGCTGTCGCCTAAAAGCTGTTGCTAACTGCTGTTAGAGACAGCTTGCTAATAGGGCGATAAAATTATTGCCGCTTTTCGGCCGAAAACGGCTTCAAAAGCGGCGATAATCTCATATCGCCCGCCTTGAAATAATATGCTCCCAAATTCCTCATATTTTGCTTTTTTCGAGGCTTCCCAGTTATCAGAGGGAAACTTCAAGGGTGTGATAAATAATAAATATCACACAAATCATAATTCCGGTACCTGTATAAACACGTGTTTGCAAAGGGATCGGAATTTAGGGCTGAAGCAGACAGCCAATGTATTTTTTCTGCTTCCAAGTACTTTCCTGTCCTTCCATCCTAGCTTCGCAACCTTTCATCCATTCTTTCGCTTTTCTTTCCACCCTCTATTAAATATGCATCTACACAAACACTCTATAAACAAAGCACTGGAATATCGTCCCTGAGCACTCTAGAGAAAGGCCACCTCCCATTCAGCTCTGCGCCCCTAGAAGGCTATGCGCAGAGACTTTTTAGTGCCGATCGAAATCCAATTTAAAATAAATGACGTTCTGCTGATAAAACTCGACGCGGGTTTATTTTCCTGCTTCCCAGCGGCAGGGCAGCTAGGCCTCATTCATATCCGTTATCATCAGCGCGCGCGCCGTTCACGAGCGAGACCGTTACGCCTGCATTTTGTTTCAATGGACAAATGCATTAAAATGATTGAAAATGGGCGAGGGACTGAAGGATAATCGCCGTTACATTGTTTTCCATTAAATAAATGGTTCTAGGCTTCTGTGCTCATGCATAAAATTCAACTGGAGCTGGTTTCTTCGCTAAAAGGCCTTTTGTGGGCCTAACAAGAAAAAAAGAATATTTAAGAGAGGGCAAACTGCCATCACACCATACATATATCTGTCTAGGAGAGAGGGGGAGAGATGAGTTCATGGGAAGACGAGGTGCTTAATTTGAGCTGGTTGTTGCCGATGGGGCCCACCGCCACTCATTTTTGGGGACCTACTTATTTTTCATCATCAGACATTTACATGGAGGAAGGGAGGGGGAAACACAAACACAGGGGAAAGAAAAAGAAAGAGAAAGAAGGAAAAAATGTGACAAAGGGAGACGCCAGGAACCTGAAAGAGAGAGTTAAAGAGGCAGGGAGTGTCTGGTAGTGGATTAAAGAGGTATGAGGTGGATTTAACATTATGCATTTTGCGCGCCAATATTTGATTGCACAAGCCACGAGCTTCTAAGCAGAGCTTTGGATACCAACTCTCATTCTTTTACAAATTAGGCACTGGAAGCACTATTAGGTCTTGAGCCAACCATGTTATCGGTAGCACTGGGGGGATGGGTTTTAATATCATTGACCAGCATTGAACCTATGTTATTTTATTTGTATTTATGTAACTTTGACACCTACCCTGTAAAGCGCTCTGATACCCGCAAGGGTCTGGTTCACGCTATATAAAACTTTCAAATAAATAATAAATAATATGATTTATTGGCAAGGTATTGGCACCTAGAAATGTTGATGGGTTCAAAAGCAGGACACATTATCTTCATCATTTTGGCATTACAGGACGAGAAGGGTTGCTGTCATTCCATTTGCATTTCAGACACTTTTAATCCAATGCTAGCATATGTAATTGCAGCTCCTAGAGCCCCCTTCATGAATCCGATGTGCATCGTGAAGTCAACTTAGATTAGGGGGCCCTGAGAGTCTTCTAAGTAGTCATTGGATCCCTTCCCACTATATCGCCACTTAATATGTGATACCTCTTGAATTCCCATTGATTCTTAGCATTACCCTGGTGGATACCGCATCTTGACTGTGCCAACTTTTGTTATTGGCCACATGTCTAGGTTCCTAATGTCTGGCCTCTTTTTCTCTTGGATCACTACTCAGTGACATTAAAGCTCACAGATTTTGGAGCATATTTACAAGTCCCTTGCGCCACCAGTGCGCCACTTTTTGAAAAGCACCGGCAGCGCAAATTGGTGCTCCATATTTACAAGGACACATAAAGCCACCCTGCATGGCTTTTCGTGTCCTTGTAAATACGTCCCCTTCTCACGCAGCACTTTGCGTGAAAGGGGTGTTCCATGGGTGATGTTATGGGTGTTCCCACACAACACCAATGGATTCTGCTGCATGCCCAGATTTGCAAGGTTTCGTAAACCTGGAAATGTGTCAGAATCCTACGCCTCCCCAGGGGAGGCGTAAGGATGTGCAATGAGGAGAAATATTTTATTTCTCCTCGTAGAAAGAGGAAAACGCCTCTTGTGATTGTTTTTGTGCGGGAAGGTGTCTCTTCCTGCACAAAAACAATCATCCCCGCAACGAAGGCACTCTTGCACCATGGTGCAAGGGTGCCTGTGTTGGCGCATGGCAGCCAATTGTGTGCCAGCGCAGGGGAAAGCACAGAGATCTGTAATATTTGTTGTAAATATGACGCATCCCAGTGCTCTGAAAGTAACTCAGCACTGTGCAGCCAAATGGCCTGCGGCACTGAGCTGCTTTACTTTCTCATAGATAAGCCCCTTTGTCCCTTTCTCACTTTAAGGCACTGTGTGCAACAGTCCCTAAATTTCACTCATCGCATTAAAAAATACATGGCCATTTTTGTTTTGGGGTCATCTTATTTCTTTTCACAAAACATCTGTCTACAGTGATCTTACCTGGAGACCTTCTATATAACCTGCCATCCCAGCTCCTCCTTCAGGTGCGTTGGCAACGTTTCTCTGGCCCACCAAGCCCTCAGGCCAATCCCACCACTGATGAGCAAGTCTCTGTCAGGCCTCTATAAATAAGACAAGTAATGGTACTTGTTGCAGTCGCGCACTGTTCACTTGGTGTTACTTCACACCTAAACAACTTAATCACTCTTTACACAATTTATCAAGTTGCAATCTTGTATTTATAAGTCAACTTATGTGCATCACAATATTTGATGGTATACATAATCAATTCTGTACTTAGTTTCATAAGCGACCACTGCGCCCTCGGCCTGGTCGCCCCCACGCTCCTCACCTCTCCTGCTTCCTGAGCCCTCCTGAGCCTCCTGCTGCCTGTGACCAACGCCGCACTGCGCCGACGCCGATTTCAGCGCCCCAGCCACCGCAGGGCCGCCCGCCTAGCCTGCCTGCACCCGCTTTCCCGCCGCTGCCTGCCTGTGGTCCCGCCCCCACGCCAGCCGATTGGACATCAAGCTCCCGCCTCCCAGCGGACCCTCCCTCCCGGCTCCCTTCTTAAGGGGACCTAGTCTGCCACTCGGGAGCGACCACTGCGCCCTCGGCCTGGTCGCCCCCACGCTCCTCACCTCTCCTGCTTCCTGAGCCCTCCTGAGCCTCCTGCTGCCTGTGACCAACGCCGCACTGCGCCAACGCCGATTTCAGCCCCCCAGCCGCCGCAGGGCCGCCCGCCTAGCCTGCCTGCACCCGCTTTCCCGCCGCTGCCTGCCTGCGGCCCGCCCCCACGCCAGCCGATTGAACCTCAAGCTCCCGCCTCCCAGCGGACCCTCCCTCCCGGCTCCCTTCTTATGACGCCCCCAGAGCGACCGCGCAGCGGACGAGCGCAGCGGGAGCACCGAATGAGCGCCGAAGGTGCGCCAAAGGTAAGCCCGTCTGTGCCCGTCCGCGCCTGGACCGCGCCCAGTGCCAGGACCCCTGGCTCCCGCAGTGACCAGCCCTCCCGCCGGACCTACGCCGCCACCGATCTCTACGCACTCAACGCCGGCAGACTCCCGGGCTGCTACTGAGCCACCCCGAGACGCACCCACGGACCCTTCTGCTGCCACTCCTGCAAGTTCACCTGCATCCGGACCTGCACCTCTCCAGCACCGACCAAGACCAAGACGAGCAACAGCAGCAGCCACCTGAAATGCATCCTGCTCAACACCCGCTCCGTCCACAGACACGCCGTCGAGCTCTGGAACCTGCTCGACACCACAGCCCCAGACGTCGCCTTCCACACGGAAACCTGGATGAACGCCTCTTCAGCGCCCGACATCGCCATCGCCATCCCAGACGGCTACAAGATCATCCGTAGGGACCGTATCAACCAGACCGGAGGAGGCATCGCCATCATCCACAAGAATACGATCCGCATCACGACCAACACCGACGACTCCCTCGCACCCGCCGAACACCTGCACTTCCAGGTCCACATCAACCCCAAGACCACCCTCAGAGGCACCCTCATCTACAGACCCCATGGACCACGCACACAATTCAGCGAGGACATCGCCGACTTCATCAGCCCACACGCCCTCCTCTCCGCTGACTACATCCTCCTCGGGGACCTCAACTTCCACCTGGAGAACAACAACGACCGCAACACCACCACCCTGCTGGACAACCTCGCTAACCTCGGACTCAAGCAACTGGTGACCACCCCACCCACTACGCCGGACACACACTCGACCCCGTCTTCTCATCCAGCAAGGACATCGCCTTCAGCCACGCCACCGGACTACACTGGACGGACCACAGCTGCGTCCACTTCAGCTTCAAAAGGACCACGATCCACCACCAACAACAACAGGCCCCACGCAGAAGCTGGAACAAGATCACAGCCGACCAGCTCACGTCTTCCCTGAGCAAGAATCCACCCACCAGCGCAACGAACCCCAGCCAAGCGGCCACCAACCTCACCAAGTGGATCAGCGACTGCGCAGACGACCTCGCCCCCCCAGCAGACCCGGCAGCAAGAAAGCCCCATGGTTCACCGACGAACTCAAGAGCTCCAAGAAGAATTGCCGAGACCTCGAGAGAACCTGGCGCAGAGACCCAACTCCGGACAACATGACCGCCCTCAAGCTCGCCACCCGAAAACACCACCAACTCATCCGTGCCACCAAGAAAACTGCTTTCAAGGAACGACTGGACTACAATGCACACAACAGCAAGGAACTCTTCAACATCGTTAAAGAGCTCTCCAACCCCAACGCCGGAAACAACGACATCACCCCTTCGCAAGACCTCCGCAACTCCCTCGCCACCTACTTCCACAACAAGATCGCGGACATACACAACAGCTTCAGCACTCAACCAACGCACGCCATGACCGAACCACCGCCCCCCACCACCACCCTCCGCGCCTGGACCCCGATCAGCACCGAAGACACCGTCCGCACGATGAACTCCATCCACTCCGGATCTCCGACCGACCCCTGCCCCCACCACGTCTTCAACAAGGCCGACGCTGTCATCGCACCCCACCTGCGGGACATCATCAACACCTCCTTCGACACCGCTACCTTCCCGGAGAGCTGGAAGCACGCCGAACTCAGCGCTCTTCTCAAGAAGCCATCAGCTGACCCCACCGACCTCAAGAACTACCGCCCCATCTCGCTGCTCCCGTTCCCTGCAAAAGTCATCGAGAAGACCGTCAACAAGCAGCTGGCTGCCTTCCTCGAGACGAACGGATCCCTCGACCTCTCGCAGTCTGGCTTCCGGGCCAACCACAGCACCGAGACCGCCCTGATCGCAGCCACCGATGACATCCGAGCACTGCTCGACAACGGAGAAACAGCAGCCCTCATCCTCCTAGACCTCTCCGCGGCCTTCGACACTGTCTGCCACCGTACACTAGTACAGCGTCTCAGCAACGTCGGAATCCAGGAGAAGGCACTGGAGTGGATCACCTCCTTCCTCGCCGGAAGGACACAGAGAGTCCGCCTCCCACCGTTCAGATCTGAAGCCACCGAAGTCATCTGCGGCGTTCCCCAAGGCTCCTCGCTCAGCCCTACCCTCTTCAACGTCTACATGAGCCCCCTCGCAGCCATCGCACACCAGCACAACCTCAACATCATCTCCTACGCCGATGACACCCAGCTGATCCTCTCCCTCACCAACGACCCCGCCACCGCCAGAGCCAACCTTCACGAAGGGATGAAAGATGTAGCCGAATGGATGAAGAACAGCCGCCTGAAACTGAACTCGGACAAGACGGAAGTCCTCCTCCTGGGATCCTCACCCTCCGCCTGGGACGACTCCTGGTGGCCCCCCGCCCTGGGCAGCGCACCCAAACCAACAGACCACGCACGCAACCTGGGATTCATCCTGGACTCCTCCCTCTCCATGACCAGACAAGTCAACGCCGTCTCCTCGTCGTGCTTCAACATCCTGCGCATGCTACGTAAGATCTTCCGGTGGATCCCCACCGAGACCAGGAAGACGGTCACCCAGGCCCTCGTCACCAGCCGCCTGGACTACGGCAACTCCCTCTACGCCGGAACCACCGCCAAACTCCAGAAGAGACTCCAGCGGATCCAGAACGCCTCAGCACGACTCATCCTGGACATCCCCCGTCGCAGCCACATCTCCGGACACCTGAGAGACCTGCACTGGCTCCCGGTCAACAAGAGGATCACCTTCCGTCTCCTCACCCACGCACACAAAGCCCTACACAACCAAGGCCCAGGGTACCTCAACAGTCGCCTCAACTTCTACTCTCCCAAACGCCAGCTCCGATCGACCGGCCACGCCCTCGCTGCCGTCCCCCGCATTCGAAGAGCCACCACAGGGGGACGGTCCTTCTCCTACCTCGCCGCCAAGACATGGAACTCCCTCCCGACCCACCTCCGCCTGACCCAGGACCACCTCGCCTTCAGGAAGCAACTCAAGACCTGGCTGTTCGAGCAGTAGCGGATCCCCCTCCCCTAGCGCCTTGAGACCCTCTGGGTGAGTAGTGCGCTATATAAATGCTTTGATTGATTGATAAGCTTATTGATCACAAATCATAACATTCAATTTTGCTCCTGTCAGGCCTCTGCCATTATCTGTTGTCCACCAATAGCAAGATACATTTCTTCACATGAACACTTGTGCTTGCCGGGCAAATGTACCAAAGATCATGGTGAAGAATAATCTGGGACGCATGGTTGCCTGCAGTTTGTCACTCTGCAGTCCAATATGGGCAGGATAGCTCCATTGCTATTTGCCACCTTACCTATCCATCTCCCACTGTTGCAACTCCACGCTTCCTTCTTTCACCTGCAGTGGGGAATTAGCAATCAGTTGCCAGCACAATAAGGGAATTCAATATCTATGGAATGTATTGAGGATCTTACATGTTGCAATCTATGAGCCAGAGGTTGCATTTTCCTTGCAGACATTTGTAAATGTAAATTTCCGTCCACATTACATTTCACATTACAGGAGTTTACTGCCCCTACCTCATAATCCACCTTCTGCTGTATCATTTGAAGGGTTACAGGCCCGGACTGGCCGTTGCAGGCACCGGGCAATCCCCCGGTGCGCCGCAAAGGTGGGGGCCGGTTTTGGGCCCTGGGGGCCGTTTTTGCAGCAAAGCTGCAAAATCGGCCCTGTAACAAAATCGGCCGAAAACCGGCCCCGGCAAAGAGCTCGGTCGCACCCTCAGGGGGCCGGCCGAGCACTTTGCCAGGGCCGGTTTTGGTTCTCAGTCCGGCCCTGAAGGGTTAAGCTAAAAATAGTTGTTTGTTGCTACAACCCATCAAAAGTTACTAAAAGGTGCCGAAAGTGGTGCTTTGCGGTGCGGCAGCAGATTCTTTGCAAAGGTTAATTGGTCACCTTTCAGTTGCTAAATGCTGTAATCAGGTGTTAAACAGGATCTAATGCGGTGAAATCTTTGCCTGGGCATGTCCGTGTTAAAATGACAAAATAGTGAAATAATGCTATAGAATAATTCTGTGGTATTATTGTGTAGTATAACTGCAACTTCTTGTGGCATAATCTAGCCAACCCCGACGTTTATCTAGATTTAGTGCCTCAATGTTTCTCCTCGAACAGTTACTTGTGCTTCTCTGAAGGTAACACATAAAGGGGTGTCCTGGAGTGGCAACTAGGTGCTGAGCCAGCTGGCGCCTGAAGGAGGAATACACTTACATATAGATTCATCAATGTCCCGTTTTGCGAGTCCTTAATAGCGATTATTAAGGAATCACTATTAAAGACTCGCAAAACGGGATTCATGTAGAAATCGCAAAAAAAATTGCGATTTCTACATGTTCCTTATTTGCGATTAGCAAATTGCAATTTGCTAATCGCAAATAAGGGTGCGATTTCAAGGGTGCAGGGGTGTCCAAAGGACACCCTGTAGCACCCCTGAAATGTAATTGTAGACTGATGTTGCGCACACACAAGTCCAAAGGACATGTGTGTGTGTAACATCCTACTTAGAAAAATGCACTAAAGTGCATTTTTCTAAGATTTCGCTATTTACCACGAAGTCAGACTTCGCGGTAAATAGCGGGCAAAAATAGCGATTTCGCAATTCAGAAATAGATCACGAATAGCATTTAAGGAATCTCTAATTGAGATTCCTTAAATGCGATCGCAATTTGAAAAATCGCAATTATTTGCGATTTTTCAAATTGCGAGTACATGATCCATTGATGAATCTCAAATGCCATTTTTGCGTGCGCAAACGGCCGAATTTTGCGATGCGCACTGTTTGCGCTCGCAAAAATGCTTGATGAATCTATGTGATAATGCGATGCTACAAGGATGAGCAAGTGTTTTACCCCTCTGGCAGATTCGGGGTTCGGTGCTTTATTTCAGTAACTTGAACACTACAAAGCGGCACTGCCATAGAAATGAAGTACTTCAATATTACAGAGTGAGTAACGCTCGCCCCATAAATATCTTAGGACCCAAAATTCTCGCTGTGGCTCCTAAACTTTTGGGGCCACCCTGCAGGTCTATTATATATTATGCTTTTTGAAAATGCAATAGTTTGGCGAGACAGCTGTTTTAAAGGTCAAACCAAAAATAATCTTTAATAGGCAAGCTCTTAAACTCAGAAAATAAACCGTTTTAGAAAATGTGACAATTAAGTAACAGTGAGCTTCAAAGTGCCACTCTAGAGCAGATGCCCAATGAAGATCCAGGAAGGCTAGATCCATGCCACATTTTCAGAATTTTCGAATACAGAGCATCTACATTAAAAGCATATACAACGACACAGTCTGTGGTTATGATGAAAATCTAGCATAGGAGCAAACCCTTCCAGGACCGAGATTGGACACCCCGACTGTATGCGGTAATAGTCTCGGTGTTGGGTAGGGTCTCAAGAGTTATCAACTTTTCAAACCCGGCTGATATCATGGGACAGGGACAGGTGAGCAGCTGCTAATGGTCCACGTCACAGGGCAGAAGACACAACAGTCTCTCTACGCCGGGAGGGACACTTTGACTTCAAAAGGAAATATCTGCAGATCCCTCATGATTCATTCATATCCTCGCACCCAGACCATCGCATCAACTACGGGTCAGGTCAAGGTTGAAGTGCTCAGGTTACCATCATTTGAGAATGAAGGGTGTGGAAGCAACAGATAAACGCCACTTAACTTACTGCACCTGCCATCGCCACTGGTGAGAACTCGACATAATAAAGTCATGCGATTCACGCCCCTCCTGTGACAGGTCAGCTTGAGACGGCCACGGTCCAGGAACGGTAATAAAAACATAACAAGATACGTGAAGCTTCTAGCTGATCCTGCCTAGTTGCCCATTTCATGTAATAAATACCACTGCAGTAGTTTACTACTATGGGCACCAAAGTTCCACGAAAAATCAAAAGTGAACACAACAGAAATCTGGGATTGTCGGGGGTGGGTGGAGTGTTTGTAGGATTCATGTTGTAAGATGGAAATTCTTAGCATATTTTCTGTGTGTCACCGATCATAGAATTTCTCTAAAGGGCCAGGGAAGGCTATAAGAATGCAATAGCACAGCTGACCTCTTAGAACGAAAGGGACAGAGGCCACCCGACGTCACTGTTATGAAACACTGCAAGCTCAATATGAAGTGACTGCTGAGTCTGCAGACACATCAACAAAAAGTATTGGCAACGAAAGTCATCGCATTTACGATCGCTGTGAAAGCAAAAGTGATCGCGATGACGCGCTAAAACACGCAAGGCATGCACACGCAATCGCACGTGCCTGTTGCACGTTCTAGCAAGCTGGTCGCCGCTTTGGGAGAACTTCCCAAAGCAGCTTCTAAATGTCTCTGCGAGCAGCCCATGCGCGCGACTCAGCGAGACCTAAAATGGGGTGGTAGGTAGGCCGTAAAGCGTAAATTAGGGTTGGAGTGGAAATTCCTGAGATTACTTTATTCCACTGAACCCTACTTACTACACTGTCTCTGCCTAAATTCAGTGGAAGCCTGGATGAAAAGTCAGATAAATTAAAGTTCACAGGTGGATTTATTTAAAATTATTTAAATAAATCCATCTCTGTAATATAGTCTTGTAAGCTAGTAGTACAAAGGGATACCTTTGACATCAAGCAAAAAGTGACAGTTATCTTGCCACGGAAGTGATGTCACTTCCATTACTGAGACTTCTGGGCCCCTGGGGTAATCCCCAGAAATTATGCCACTTCTGTGGGGGATCACATGACCATGTTGGGTCACGTGTGTTGTGGCATCACCCTGGTTACGCACTAATGTCCCTAAAAAGTGGTTAGGGCTATGCGGCAACCAGCGACAAACCACTGCCCCTGGAGATAATGTGACCATCATGTGATGCCAAGGATTATGCCCACTTTCTTATGCTTAGAATATATGTGAGGAGCCCCCTAAACAGCCCATGCCAAACCCAGCAGCAACCCTCCAGAAAGAGATTGCTCAGTTGTTATGAAGAGATACAGCCACTTCATCAAAAAGAAGCCCTCTAATGGTGGTTTGAACACTATCGAAAGATATTATCGCAACCTGACACCAGCGACGATGGAGCAGAATGTTCAGCAGGGTGGTCTTAAAGAGGATGGTCACAACGTCACTGGTTTTGACGAGGAGCTCTGTGGCCATTTGGAAACGCTCAGCCTCTAATATTTACCGCAACTGATATCCCCTATTAAGGGCTCCAGCAGAGGCAACAAAACCTTGAGTAATGAAGCAACTGCTGGAAACAACTTCATCGGAATGGAAGATAGTGAAGAATCTATAATAGCTCCTAACTCACCAGTCTATGAAGAAATGCGGTTTCTAAAGGATCCAACTCCGGAGGCTATTGTCGTGCAACAGCTGTGAGAAAATTCCGACGCCAGTAGTGCCTCAATGGATCTCAGTGACTCTCAAGATTTCAGAACTGCTTTAGAGTCCCTCTAAAATGCTGAGGTTAGTAAAGATCCTTATAGTCACTTCCTTATATCGTGTATAAGGTTATATTTTAATTTTAACTAAACGTTTGTCTTTCTTTCTTTTTGGAACCATAGAGAGCATCAGCAAAAAGAGTCGGAGTAGAGGAGAAGTCGCCAGCAGTTAACGCCGTACATTTTTACTGCTTATGCTGTTCAAAACAGACTGAAAGTTCAACAATCCAAAAAAAGAGCCACCTAAGAAATGTGTTTGTACCTACAATATCACAGATTTTGAAAAGGAAGCCTCAGGTGTACCCTATGATGATATATGGCCTGTAAAGGTTTTGCTGCGATTGTTGTGAACACATGTCTTAAACGTGACTTCTATAACCTCTATTACGGCCATAAAATTAATGAACACGAGTATCTATACGTTTCATACACGTTAAGAACAATCTGTCATATCTGTATCTTTCTAGACCGGCACAAAGTATATAAACTGTTATGACTGGAGCATGGTTTGTCAGAGGAAAAGAAAAATGGCCACCCTGATATGAGTAACATCTTGTTGGCTACACTCAAAGGGATCCAATTTTCGTGCGAGCCAGGCTCAAAACTTGGCCGTATGGGAGGGCTGTGCACGCATTTTGTTCGAAGGATGGCAAAAAGAGCTGTAGAAAGGCGTATGTGTGATATTTATTTTAAAATTAAAATTAGACAATGAGTTGTCTCTTTAGCCCCACAAAAACAGTTTTTAAAATTATGAGCTCACATGGTATTGTGTCATTAATGTGTTATTTACCATTACATACTTACTCACTTTTTGGACAAGCATCAGAATGTCGGTGCACAAGACAATTCTGAGTTATGTCCAGGACATAAGAGCATCCACTTGATTTCAATGTCTGTGTCATCAAGAATAACATATCTATTTAGAATGTGCTTAAGGCACACAACATCCAAAGTAGCAAATGCGAAAAAAGAGAACTCAAATGGAATGTCAAAAGGCGATGGATGACGAAAATGATATACAATGATTAAATCCATAATTCTTAAAAGGACTGGACCAACTCATTTGGTCACAGTAGAGTAGATTTAATCTAATAGTAAATCCAAGAGATTGTAAACAGTCCAGCGGTCATGCTGGTGAAAGGAAACCAGATCAGTGTGTTCATGCAGATGCCAAATTTTACCCGCCTCGTCCCACCAGCATGCCGACTTGCATCACTTTCCGACTGATATTTTGTCCTGATGATGACTCTTGAAATAGTAATGGGTCGAAACGCCTCTGACGCCAAGATGTGACTCTAAGTGATGAGGAAACATTGTTTCTGTTTTGTGTTTCAGTTTTATCTGGAACCCTGCCCCTTGCAACTTCCCTCAGCCACTATTCATTTGTTTACACTTGTCATTGTAAATACTTGTAACACTGTTTGTGTAACCTTATGAGCGCCCTTATTGTTGTATATATATATTTTTTTGTATGTCTTTTTTGATAAATGAATTTCTTAAATCAAAAGGAATTATTTGTATATGGGCTTTGGGTGCGTTACTATTTTTCTAGGACCCCCTCTTTCTTATCTCTCGGTTATTTTCTCTTTCTTGATTAAGTTTTGCTACTTTATTCTTTTTCCATTTCTCAAGCTTTCTTTGTTTTAAGTGTTGTACTTGAACCACTGTTTACATTCCAAGCTTACTGTAAAGCATGGTCAGGACCCCTTGATCATCCTCATGGTTTTTACCCTAGCTTCACTGCAGTGGTCGATGCCATCAACAAATCTAAAGCCAGCATTGAAAGGGATTCAAATATTCAGCTAGCACTAGATAATGTTGAAAGGAAGGTGTTTCTTAAAAATGCAAGTTATGATACAGAGTTTAGCTATACTGGTAAAATGAGCAGGGTTTTAGGTACAGTACAACATATAAAAAGCCATGTAGAGCTGTACCCTACGTGCCCCGATATTAATGGAGGGTTCTATGCACTTTACGCGTATAGCGACATTGTAGAGCTGCAGAGGATCGGGTATAGTTACTCACCATTGTGAAGATGGGTCCTGGTGAAGGGGGAAAATAACACGATGATTAATATTCAATATATGAAACCTGATTACATAGCAATGTCTAAAAACCATTTTGACACTATACCGATCATGATCTTTAACGATTAGACTGATCTGATGTCCTTTTAACACGGGAAAGTTATTGGTAAGCTTCACTTAAGGCCGCAACGCGACAGCGAATAGTAAGAAGCCATCATGGTGATCATGAAAAAATAACGCGACCCCACTCTGTACAGAGACAGAGACACCAGGCCAGATATGTAGAGCGACCATTCTTTCAAGGGGCCCCTGTTATGTACAGGGCGGGATTGAGAGTTTTTTTTCCATAGTTTGTTTAGAAGAGCTAGACCACTACGTTAAATTGGCAGCCTCGGACAATGGCCAGGATGTGCATGCAGGAATCTGGGACTTCTGCTGTCCCCGAATGCATGAACAAACAAACCTAAGATGGAGCGGGTCTTGTGTGCAGGCCAAGCACAAGTATTAAAAGGAAGTGAAGGTCTTCGAGGCATAGGGGTCCACCGGCTCCCTATGAAAAAGGCGATCTTCAAAAAGCACTCACAAAAGAAGGTCTGTATGGCGAAAGAGAGGCTCGAAGACCATCACTTCCTTTTAACACTTGTCATTGGCCTGTACACAAGTCCCGATCCTTCTTGGGGTTGTTGGTTCATCCACCTGGATTTATGTGTACAAAACACTATAAACGGAAAACAGGGAGTAGTATTCATGCTATTGCCCCACGAGCAGGGGAACATGAGGCGCCTACTCACTGAGCGTAGTCTCAGCTTGCTTTTATCATTCCGCTATGATTATGGAGACTCCAGCTAATTTAACAACTCTGCGACATCACAGATGCTACAGTGGAAAAGAGCTGAGCGCAGTAGTCTGACACCAGGTTAAATGTCAATCTGAAGGTTTTCCTGTGGGAAGGTCTGAGTGAGTGAAAGATTGTGACGGCAAATAACAGGGGGCACATGTGTGCAGATGCATGACGCAAAATGATGGGGCCACCTGTAGAATGCAGTGAAGGGCCCCTGAGTCTTCCATATCTCACAGATATTTGTAGGTCTTGGACTGAATGAAGGACCCGCTGAAGGGTGGGCCCACTGTACACTGCAGCCACAGCATCGGCTTGTGTTACGCCCCTGGATGTGTGAGACAAGTTCAACACTAAGGGGCCGATTCCGATTTGGGTCGGAAGGGCTCTGAACTATGTTCGTAGCCCTTCCGACCGAATCGGTATGTTTCGGAGAGATTCCTTTCCGACCGAGGCATTCCGATGGGCTAGGTCGGAAAGGAATCCGACTCGGATTTCTGGATGGCCTATGACGGGCTCGGAGAGCCCATCTGCCATCCGATAATCCTCCAGTACTCCCCCGGTCGCCTCCTTACGACCGAGGGAGTACGATGGCAGGTTTTCCCTGCCTTTTCGTGCCGGTGTGTCCGGCACGAAAAGGCAGTCGGAAACTGTCTCTGGGGACCCCCAGCAGTTCCCCCATGGGTGTGAGGCCGCCGAATGGCAGCCTGGGGGCACCTATGGTGCCCCTCCGTTGATCCCTGCACCCGGTGGCAGGCACCTTGGGGTGCCGGCCACAGGGTGCAGGGTTGAACTGCACCCCTGCATTTCAGATTGCAAACATGCTTTCCGGTCGGAATGCATGCTTGCATTGTGAACCATACGAAAGCGACCGAACAAGGTTCGGTCGCATCATACTAGCAGGGCCGTAACCGACCGCAGCAGGTCGGTCGGTTACGGCTCCTGACTGATGTCAGACAGACCTGAGTCCGTCCGACATCAGAATCAGGCCCTAAAAACAGCCATAAGGGAGTGATTATTCAATGGGTAAGGGGCAGAATGTGTTTCCATGTGAAAAATGCAGTGGTGAGGAGAGATTCATAATCAATGTGCAGTGCTGGATAGCTCAGAACCAGTGGCCCATGCAATGTCCTGTTTCATCTTAACTTGTAATTGAAATATGTTGTGCATCACTAAAAATCCTAGTGCTCCTAACAAGTCTGAAATGCTTCATCGAACTCAAAACCAGTCTTTATGGTGTTAATATTAGTGGTAAAAATGACAGGAAAATGACAAATGTGCTAGGAAGTTCATATAACTTTTTTCGGTTTTTATATAGCTTGAACTCGTCCCAAGGGAATCAGAGCGCTTTCCATGAGCACCAGGTTATGTTACACAAGGTCAGATTCATGTTTTTTTAGGGATGGGGGCATTAACCGATTTCCCAGAATCAGAGGATGTGGTGCTGATGTGAGACTTGAACCTTGTTGCCCAACTCCAAAGTAAGTAGCGCCAGCCATCAAGCCTTTATGCTCCTCCTCCTATGCAATTCTCTTTGAAGAGGACCACAAAGGCACAGATCTCTTACAGCTTTTAGTGCCTATCCTTTAAAAAAAAAATGTTTTATTGCATTCAAATACGTGGAAAGATACAAATCAATATCCTACATCAGATATACAACGCAAAGCGTCCATATTTCTTGCAGAAAGAAGAAACAAAATGGCTAAGACAAATTCATTAAACATATAAAATAGGGTTAAAGCCTCCCAAGGACAGTACAAAACATTTGATATTAAAATCAGTTCATTTTAGCCCTTCATATGTTCAATCATAGACGCCCCATATCAGTAGCCCTAGTTTCCGTTTATCGTACCCCTTTGAGGGCATAAATCCTATGTTCAAAGTTACAAATAATATAACATCTAGATCTCCAAATCTCAAAAGTAGGGGTTTCCTTCTGCAACCATATGGAGGCTATACAAAGACGAGCTACAGCAACTGCACAGCAAAATAGTGGATGGTGGGATACTTATTTACACCCCAGTAATTTCCAAGAGACACTTCTCTATATGGCAAAAAAAATGGAGTTAGTTTCCTACACATATAAAATATACATACAATATCGGCCGAATCTGTACTGCACCGGAAACATTTCCCTTTGTTAGCTCCCCCCTCATTTCTGCATTTTCGCTGGGGTGTGATATAAATTAAATATGGTTTTAAAATGCTGCGTTCTTAAATTAGCCAAGTTTAGAATCCTCCCTGCCATATCAATTGATTGTTCTACATGTACGTCTTGACACCTCAGTCGAGTCCCCCATTTAACATTTTGAGCCTCTAAGTCGTCTTTCTGTGTATCTAAGAAACAGTTGTATATTACATCATTCCGCTGTTACGTCTAATTATCTCGACCATCGGATTCGGCTCAATTATCCTCTGTCTTTTATTCAAGAAGTCCTGCATCTGTAAAAAAAAAATTTCAATGCTGTTCTAGGGAGTCTATATTTATCGGCTAGCATTGAAAAGGACAGTAAGCCCCTGTCTCTATATAAATTGCTGATGTATACAATCCCTTTTTCTTTCCACTTGTGCACTATCCTATTAGCTAAGACAGCTGGTAATAAGGTTGGTGTGGCAATCGGCGAATAGTGGCAAACCCCCTCAATCTGTAGATTTCTCCGTACCACTTTCCATACCTTATAAGCAGCTAGTATTACTTTAAAGCGGTTTTCTTTGCAGTAATTAAATTCCAGTATCTTGAATAGACAGTTTTTAATCTCTGCCCCCAATAACATCTGATAGATAGATGGAAGATCTGCAGGGTTGTCTACCTCCTCCCCAGTCAGCATTATCCATAGGTTTTGTAGAATATACGCATAATAATAAAATGTAAAATCTGGTACGGCCCAGACGCCTTTCTCTCCGGGTAATGACATGAAACTCAGCGCTCTGCGTGGCTTCCGTTGCATAAAATCTAGTACAATATGATTGCAGTTGCTGCAGCTGTCCCGGGGACAGCTCCAGTGGTACATATCTAATATAAGGACTTTGGGTAAGATCATAATTTTTAAAATATTACACCTCCCCGCCAGTGAGAAGTGGAGGTATTCCATTTTATCTAGTTGCTGTTTCACATTCGTGAGGATAGCATTCCAGTTAGCTTCCACTAATTCCTTTAAGCATGTCCTGATCTTAACCCCCAAATATGTCACTTCATGGGTCACCCTGGGGTATCTAATGCAGGTCTGATTAGTGCAGAGGATTTGTGTTTTTGATACATTGAGTTTATACCCAGAAACAGATCCAAACCTGTGCACCAGCTCTTCTATCTCGAGTATTGCCACCCTTGGGTCAGATGTTACGACTGCAATATCATCTGCGTAGGCTAACACTCAAAGCTGCTCCTGTCCACAGTCTACCTGTTTAATTTTAGGGCTCCCTTTTAGCATGGTTAAAACCGGATTTATATACAGAGCAAATAACAATGGGGAGCATGGACAACCTTGTCTCATACCTCTTGATATGTACTCTGGTTCCAACTCTAAGCCATTAATACAAGTTTGGGCTTTAGGGGACCTACACACAGTTTGAATTGATTTAATAAACCCAGGACCAAACCCCAAACAGCGTAGAACCCCCCCATAAAAAATTCCATGAGACACGGTCAAACGCCTTCTCGGCATCTAGCAGGACCAGGCCTAGGGTGGTACCCTGAACATTAGCTGTATCCAGCAGGGCAACCACCCTCTTAATGTGGTTGCCCATGCCCCTGGTGGGTATAAACCTGTGCTGTCTCAATGATACTAGTGGGGTGATTACCTCAGCCAACCGAGAAGCTTAAATTTTGGTACAAATCTTCCCGTCACAGTTTACTAAAGAGATAGGTCGATAAGTCCCTGGAAGTTCTGCAGGTTTATCCTTCTTCTTAAACTTCGATAATGTTTGCCTCCTCCCACAATGGGAACATCACCCCACCTTGCGCTTGTTACAGGGTGGCCAACATATCCAATTTTAGTTCCTGAAAGAAGAATATGTAAACCTCCAGTGGCAGTCTGTCTGGGCCCGCAGCCTTCCCCCTACTCAGATTATTTATTGCCTCCTCCAGTTCTTCCTTAGTAATAGGTTTATCTAGGGTAAGTGCTCCTTCCCAGCCCAGTTTTTCAAAGTTAGTATCCTGAAGGAATGTCTCAACCCCCTCTCCCTCGTGGCAGTCCTCTGTATACAGTCTTAAAAATGTATGAAACACTTCCAGTATCTCACGAGGGATATCCACTAAATTACACTGTTTATCCTTCAAGCTTTGAATTCTCTGTGCAGCTTGTTTGGAAAAAAGTCTTTGTGCCAAGCATCGTCCAGCAGCTTCCCCAAACTCATACCTCTCCTCTTTAAACAGATTATATTTGATAGCTATCTCTTTGCTCCAGTATAGGTTAATCTTAGCTTTGCTACGGGTGACCTCTGTCTGTAAAGGGGTGACATCAGCTCAGATCTGTATTCCTTGCATAAGTTCTTCCTCCGCTAACCTAAGTTTCCCATATAGATCTTGCCCCCCCCCCTATCTTTTGCCTCTGTCTGTGAACCCAATAGCTCTTAACCTCTTCCCTCAACGGCATCCCAGAAGTAGACCGGTGAAGTTCAGTTGTGATTGACTTCCAAAAACTTCCGGATCCAATTGTTCATGTGATCTATAATGTATGTGTCTTTTAAAAGTTTCCGATCAAACGGAAAAGACCTCGGAGAGGAAAGGTTATTGCCGCTACTAATCAGAATGTTTATCACTAGTGGACCTCGGTCTGCTGTAATTCTTGGATAGACCTGTATTTTAGCGCCTGAAAGCAAAATAGTAGTCTAACCGAACTAGCTTATTGTGGGGATGAGAATAAAACATAAACCCAGGGTCCTCATAACACAGACCATGTATCCATAAACCCATGATCCTCCACCAGATGGTATAATGCCTTAAAACTTTAGGTTTCCTGCCCTTATAAGATTTCCACCCCTTCTGAAGATCTTGGCAACTCGTATGGATGTCAAGGTCCCCACAGAGGATCGGTGGGGTAGGCCATGATGCCAGTTCTAAATTAAGACCCTCCAGTATTGCTGCTTCATCTAAATTAGATCCGTAGACTCAACACAGAGTCAAAGTAAATGCCCCCTCTGTGCATTCAATAACCACCTAACGGCGCTGGTTATCCACCAGTTTTTGTACTTGTGCCCTGTATCCTATTCTTAGCTAAGATGGCTACACCTTGATTCGTAGTGGACTGTTGTGTACAGGCCAATAGCGTATAACCTATCTTGTTTAAAATCTTCAGTTTATTCCATGGTAAATGTGTTTCTTGTACACATACCAAGTCAGGTTGCATCACCCGTAGTTCCGTTGCCACCCGTTGCCATTTCGCACAATTATTTAACCCACATACATGAAATCAACATATGCGCAATCTAGGCAGTATCATCTTATCCCCCATCATATACTGTCATACCTCTCCATTTGTTAGCCTTGTCTCCTAGCTTCATACATCTCCATGCCTTTATTTTCCACTTATTATGGATTGCATTTTCTTTTTCATCCAGCCCCCCTCACCCTGTCCCCCCTCGTGCACCCCTAGCCCCCTCCAAGCCATCCCCCCTCCCCTTCCCCTCCTTGTGGAACCGGCGTCCCGCCTTACGCCCTCCCCCACCCATCCTGCAGTGAGGCTTTAGGACCCATGGTCCCGGTGATGGATAACTAACCCTCCCCAGAGGCCCCCCTTGCATATTAAGCTTGCTTACACAAAAACAGGAAAAAAAGAAATTAGACAAAAAGTGCATAGTATCATGAAAGATCAAACAGGAGACACATATTACCATTCTGGGAAATCTTTTCCCCATTCATATACACCTTCAGCATTGCTTAATGCCATAAAGATAAACAGAAGATTTAGCAAAAAGATCAAAAGTAAGTATAGTTGGTGAATAAGCAAGTAAACAAGACGCCATAACAAAATGCGGAATCAGATAAAGTTATGAAATGATCAAAACAACATATATGTCTCTTAAAACACCCTATGTAATGAATTGTAGCAACTGCTTTGCCTTTACTTCCGATGTAAAGAACCAAGTGTGTTCCTTATATATGACCTTCAGTGTGGCTGGGTTGAGTAGATAAACTTGAGTTCCTTTGCCCTGAAATGAGGTGATAAGCTGTCTTAACTGCCACCGTTTTTCTAAAGTCTGAAGGCAAAAGTCAGGTCTTACAAAAAATTCTGACCCCTTCCCCTCCTCCTTTCATTGGGGCGTGCCAGTACATACACAGCTTGACGGGCTAGAAAATTATTGACTGATATCAAACTCACTCTGGGTCTGGTGGTATTTTGCCCTGGCTTTGCACGTTGTGTGAATGGAACCTGTGAGCTCTCTGTATCTCCTGACTCCAATCCCATTTTGGGAGCTCAGGAAATGCCTCCGAAAAGAGATCAGCAACATATTTTCGTACATCCTGCCCCTCCATGCCTTCAGCGATCCCCAGCATTCTTAAGTTGTTGCGCCTGAGGCAGTTTTCCAATTCTGTCAGCTTCCATTTAGTGTCCTCTTTTAGATGCCTGAATCGATTTCGTTATTGCTTTTTGAGCTGCCAACTCATCCTACAGGTTAGATATTCGCTTTTCTGCCTCAGTGACTCTTTCTGCAAATTCGGAGCAGGATTTCGCCATGCGTCAGATCGAGTTTTGTAACTTGCGGCAAGCCCCATGGGTCCGTTGGATTTCTGTGCTGTTTCTTTTCTATGAGCCATGACAGTATCGTAGATCATAGTCAACAAAATCTCCTCAGGTTTCCCACCTGTTTTGCTATGTTAAAAACACTTTTATAGCGCACAGCTGCCCCAGCCAAGGGGCGTCCCGGCGCTTCATAGAAAGTACCCAAACACAACACAGCAATACAAGAACGAAAACGCACAGAACCGAGTACTAAACTGTATGGGGAAACAAAAGCGTTTTGATAGCTCTCCCAAACTTCAGGAGCTCATCCATTTCACGGATATGGGGCAGAAGAGAATTCCACAATTTGGCAGCCAGAACTCGAAAGGACCGGCCTCCAGCTCTGCACAGTCTAAACCGTGGGACAACCACCAAATTTTGCCCTAGAGATCTCAAAGAGCGCGAGGGCACGTAAGGCACCAAAAGATTATCCAGAATCTGGGGGGAGGCCAACTTGAGGATCTTGAAAGAGAGGCACAGGGTTTTAAAATGGATCCTCTGTGCCATTGGCAGCCAGTACAGAGAATGGATGGTACTTTCCGCAGAGCAGAACCTCGGTAAACCTACCAGGGCTCTGGCTGCGGCGTTCTGGACACGTTGTAAACTGGCGTAATCGAGCCGAGATAGAATGGATGACTGTATGACCAACTGCCTGGTGGAAGCATCAAAGAACCTCAGGATAGGTCTCAACCCTCGTAAGATGCCAAGACAGGTAGCCGCCACTTTTTTAGTGTGGCCGCTAAAACTCAGGGCAGGATCAAGCAAAACCCCCACGTTTTTTACCTCTGAGACTGGAATAGGAGTTACACCCAGCTCAGGGGGCCACCATGTGTCACCCCAAAGATCAGTCCGCTTGCCCACGATCATGACCTCAGTTTTTTTAGCATTCAGCTGGAGGCTGTTGGCATTCATCCAGCTAGCTACCGCCAACAGTCCCTCCCGGAATCTGGGGGCATCAAGGTCGGAGTCACCACTCAAGGTGACCGCCAGCTGCGTGCCGTCAGCATAAGAGACCATAGTCATGCCCCAATGCTTGACGACAGCCGCCAGCGGTCTCACATAAAGATTGCACTTTCCGTTGGTTGTTTAATTTCCATCCCCTCGTCCGTCCTAGTTCCAGCCGAAAATGAGTAGTCCCACGTCAGGGCATCAACCCCCCATCATGTATAGCATCTTCACCATGTCCAAGCTTCTTGTGAACTGTCCGTGGGGCATTTTCCGATGTATCTGCCCCCTGATCATGGTCATCAGGGTGAAGACTGTTTGATTCACTATGTCCACTACTCGGGGACACCCCTCTGCATCCGTGCCCAAAATGTAACTCAGTTTCATCACCCGATGAATATGGGGTCCGAAAGAGAAAATAGTTGCCAGATCAGTCACCTTGATCATGGTTTGCGCACCGTAGTCATCGCCCCCCCTTGTCTCTTCACCCAGTCCGTCTGTGTTCAGCACAGCATCTTTCTGCATATCTTTACTTGGGGTGTCCTTTCGAGCCTGTATATTTCTTTATTTGCGCCATCAGGGATGCAGAACAAGGAATCTCCCCTGTCCTGACGATAGCCATAGTGCTTAGAGAAGTATCTCCCACTTTGTTTGTTTGATCCTTAGGTTGGCTGCCATCAGGGTGCTCTATATTGATCATATCCTGCTCAGAACGTGGAGTAGAACTCACACCTTTGCACATTCCCCCTTTTGGCCCACGATCACTTTCCAGATTATTTTGGTTTTCCCTTTCACTGGCAAAAGCAAAGATGGCATATTGCGCTTACCGCAATCCTCAGTGCTTAGTTCACATTTTTTCTCTTCCATATCTCCAGTTTTGTCAGCCGTACCATTCTTTCCACTACGATGCTGCTGTTGCCCAGTTTTTCCCCTGCCTACCTGATCCATTACAGTACGTGTCTTTCCACACACTGCCTTCGGAGGCATTGAAGCAAAGTATCCAAGTCGATTAGCTCTGCTCCCAAGACTGAAGCTGCTCCACATTGTGTACGGAAGCCCGGTGAGCTGCCAGCCGAAGCCAAGAAATCGCTGCGCCGCTCCGTGAACAATCGTCTCCAAGAATAGCATGCCTTGAAGGACCCGAGGTAGGTCCTCACTTATCCAACGTGTCTGGGCTGCGAGGGGGGTACATTACAGTCAAATTGACCATGAGGGGGGGAGAAATCCGGGGGAGCTAGTAGCGCGTCTGACTTGCGGCAGCCATCTTGCCCCCAGACTCCGGACTTTTATTGCTTATCCTATGTATTTTTAGTACCTTGGTGTGTATCTAACATATATGGAAATATGGATGCACATTATTAAATTTCCCAATTTTCTCAGAAAATATATATTGTTTATCAAATTCCGTTTTTTTGAAATGCAGTAAATAGTTTAATTCTAAGGTTGAAATAACACAAACAATTAATTCCAGGGAGCGAGTGAAGCAATTGGTTTGATTACTGGGGAGCAGTGCAGAACTGGCAATCCAGGCCCTGTGTACCACTGCATTTTACAATTCTACGGGCATATTCACAATCACAAGCACCTATTGCAGAGGAATGTCACTTTTACTGACGTTCCTGTGGCGATAGGGGCTTCGCCTCATTTACAAAGCAGCGTTAAGCCACTTAACATGGCTTATCGCTGCCTTGTTAATAAGGCATCCGTTCACGCTATACTTAGCGTGAAAGGGGCTGTCAACGGGTGTTGTGGTGGGCGTTCTACCGCAACATCCATTGATTGTGGCGCTGCCCCATCTTTACAAGGGTGGCATAAATATGGGGCAGTGCCAGAATTAAGACCAGGTAAAACCTGGTCTTACCCTGGCGAAATGAAGAGAAATGTGTTATTTGCTGTTTCCATGTGTGCTGCGTTATGCAGCACACATAGAAAGAGAAAAATGCCATTGATTGTTTATGTGCTGGCAGGGACACCTTCCTGCACATAAACAATCCTTCCCCTCAAAGTAGGCACCCCTGCACTATGGTGTACGGGTACCTGTGTTGGAGGTAGGCGGTTAAATTTAGTGCCAGCGCAGGGAGAAAGCACGGCTGCACCATATTCATGTAAATTCGGCGCATCCCTGCATTTCAGAAGTGGTGGAGTGCGGCCTTAAGACAACAAAGCTAATGTCGCTCTCCGTCACTGCTATTGTAAATATGTCCCTATGTTTGTTAAAATCTTTAAAAAGAAAAGTTAAGACATTGCCAACATCTGGTCCTCCTGAAACAAATTTAAGATAGTACTTTTTACTTTAAAGAAAAATCAGATAGATAAGGAATAAAATCAAGAACAAACAACACAAACCCAAAAGTCACTGAAAGGAGAAAATGCATATCAGGTACTCTCTTGTCTATGATTATTTTCTCGCTTAAATTGCTGAGTTTGTCAAATCTATTCGTCAATCTTCAATCAGAGTTCTACGATTTATTCGCTTCACATCCTTTAATTATCTGTTCTTTGGCTTAGACAAAAGCTCGAAAAGTCCTCATCTTTTGGTTTCATATTACTGTGGGAGAAATTCATTTACATTTTAATGAAGCCAAAATCAAATTTTTTATTATACTTAATAAGAAGCGTTCATACAGTGAAAAACCTCAAGCCAAAATCCACCATTGTCTGCCACTCAACAAATCATATGTTTCAATGTATCTTGGAAATTCATCATACTAAATGCCTGGCTAATATTTAAATCTCCCAATGCTTAATTTGCCATATTAATTTCTATCCAATATTTCATAAAAAGAATTTTCCTGCACATATCTCAAATTGAGACCCACTTTATCTGGTATTATCCCCTGGTGCATTTCCTCCCACGCTCCTACCCTGACTCAGATCTAAACTCTTCACCTCATTTAATTCTACATCTATCTTTATTTTCTATCTCATCAGATCCCTGTGGGATTTTTAATCTTTTTTTATTGTGAGCCAGGGGCAAGTTTCTTATTATAATTTTTCAAAATTGGAGCTTCTGGAATGATTGTAAAGATTGTCAGTACGAGATGTTTCAGCTGGGATTTCTATCATGTGTTGTGCTGCGAGTGATATCGTAAGTCACACAACATGTAGCGCCTAAACATATGTGCCTACTGTCTCCCACAGAGTGCCCCATACAGAAGGTAAAGAAAGTCAGCACAGAAGTTAACATGGAGCCTTGCAGGCTCACACACATGAATAGCATTTCTTAAATTGAATTTTATGAGTTATAAAAATGCGGTGAATGGTTAAGAAGGTAAATCCATAATGAAGTAAACATTTTCATTTTAGTTCCAATGTACATATTTTGGGAGTGGTAAACCCCTCACCGCACAGGATCCGTTTTCACTGACGCTTTCCGTGATTCCAGCCATGTTTACATGTGGGATTGTACTTGTAGCAAGCCTTGTTAAGTGCAAAGTCATAGTTAGACGCGCCATCTTTTGCCATGGTTTGCCCTGTCTTTTTGCTTCTAACCTCCTGTTTTTGACTGTGTGCAGAACTTCGTTATCGCTTGCTTTAGGACTCTGTGCACTCTTTCACTGCTGACCAGTGCTAAAGTGCATGTGCTCCGGGTCTCATATGCAATGTCATTTGTTTTTTCCCTGATTGGCATATTTGATTTACTAATAAGTCCCTAGTACAGTGCCTATATGTGCCCAGGGCCTGTAAATTAAATGCTACTAGTGGGCCTGCAGCACTGATTGTGCAACCCACATGAGTAGCCCTTCAAACATGTTTCAGTCATGCAACTGCAGAGCCTGTGTGTGCAGATTTAAACTGCCATTTTGATCACAAGTTCACCTATCTTCTAGGCCCAAACCATCCCTTTTATTACATAGTCTTCCCTAATTTAGGCCCTAGGTAGCCACATGGGCGGAGTGCAATGTATTTAAAAGGTAGAACATGTACTTTTGAGTTTTACATGTACTGGTAGTGAAAAACTGCTAAATTAATTTCTCACTACAGCAAGGCCTATCTCATCCAAAGGAAAGCATTGGAGCTGCCTTATAACACTTTAAAAGTGTAACTTCCAATTGGGAAAAGATAGGAAGACTAAGTTGGATGTCTCTGGTCTCACACTTTTGTGAATTTGGTTTTTATATTGCAGGTCTGAAAATGGCACTTTTAGAAAGTCTTATACATAGAAAAGGGCTGCCCAGTATACTGCTGTAGGCTCGGGTAACTGTCAGGTAATAGTGCCAACAAGGGATGTATTTAAAATGTAATTAAATAAAGTTAACAATTACTTCATAGATGTGCATCAATATCATCAACAATTAATGAAAACCAAACATTCTGTATGTATATTCAAGAAAAGGAATGAAACAATACAAAACTGGGGTATTTCTTAGTACATTATATTATATTCAATGAAACAAGATTGCATTTTGGGGTTCATAAATAGAAAGATACTGCAAAGGCATTAATAACAGATCACAACAAATCTTTACACTTAGATTCCAATAGTCATCAATGTCTATAAACCCATTACTAAAAATATATCATAAAGACTGTCTTTAACATAGGATTAAAGTTCTCACAGATAGGTTCTTAACAAAATGTGTGACAAGCTACCAGAGGGTGAGCACAGATAAACTTTTAGGGCCCGATGTAGGTAATCCCAGATTACCGATTCTTAAATACCGAATCATACCGATTCGGCATTTAGGAACAGGCAAATGGGATGTAGGTAATTTTTCTTTAAAAATTACCGAATCTGTAAGTTTCGGTAATTACTGAATCGGTATTTACCGATTCGGTAATTGCCATTCATTCCTATGGGCCTGTAGGCCTGTAGGCCCATAGGAATGAATGCCAATTACCGAATCGGTAAATACCGGTTCGGTAATTGGGGGAAACATTGAAGGGTGGCAGGGTGTGTTGCACCCCTCAATTGTGCATGGGTGCACATGTTGCAGACATACATGCCCTTAGGGCATGTATGTCTGCAACATGGCACTGTTGAAAAAGCAAATAAAATGCTTTTTAAAGGGTTTTCATTATTTAGCACCAACTTCTAGTTGGTGGTAAATAACAAATTCTTAGACCCCTGTAGCACTGATTGCAGTGCTACCTACATGTCAAAATACAGAATCGGTAATTTTACCGATTCAGTATTTTACAGAATCGGTAAAATTACCGATTCGGTAAAATTACCGAATCTATATTTTAACATGCCCCTACATCTCCATCTTCAAATAGCGGTCAGTAACGGCCGAAATCGGCCGTTACCGGACGGTATTTGGTGACCTACATCGGGCCCTTAGTGTGTACTACATTACCCTGACTAAGCTTGTGGTTCCTGCTTGGCCAGGGTGCATACTTCTGTTAATCAGAAATCCAATTTGTAATATTAATCAAAATATTGTTATTTAAATAACTTCCCAATCTTCGATGAGATAAAGAAGTTTGACCTTATGATTCACTTGTATGGAAAGTATCAACTTCAATATCAAACGATAATTTCTCAGACCCCTCACCTCAAAACTGAGGAGTGCCACAGGACTCAATTCTTTCTCCGATATGGTTTAACCAGTCCACCCTACAGTCAAACATCTTGTACCGTGCATATGCAAATAATATGGCACTTTTCCCCAAGATGGCCTCCCAAAGAAAATTTGCCTTTATAGGCATACCTAGAAAACATTCAGCTGTGGACGTCCTTTCACCATTTGAAATTAAACTCACATAAGACTGAATTCCTTCCTGACTAGAGGAGAAGATGGCAACTGACTAGAAGCTCAGTCGCGAGCTCCCTGCCTGAGAGTCTCGCAAATTACAGGATGCCTACCGAAGCTTGAGGAGTAAAGGAGAGGGGAGCGAGGCGGAAAAAGAGAGATACACAGAGCCCTACCTGTTGCAGTGTTGCCGTTCGTACGCAGGGAAGCCTGAGGACCTGCGGGAGCCGCGGACCTGGTGCATGCCGTAGAGGACTGCCGCTGTGGGAGAGAGGAGAGCGCCGGCGTCGGCGAGCGACTGGCTTGTCTGTTTGCGGCTCATTCTGTTTCCTGTCTAGTGGGGAGTGAGGAGACAGGAGGATGATGCACAGCGCTTGACACGGGCGTCGGTAGCATTGGGAACATCGGGAGCACCGAGAGGAGGCTGTGTGTGACGGATGTATGACGTTACAATGCATGCTTTTACCACGCATGCTGTTACAACGCAGTTTTTACAACGCATACCATTACAACGCATAGCGCTTTGGGGTGCTGGATAGTGAATAGTTTAATTTACTATTCCAACTCCAGTCCCCGTGGACACTAGGGAAGGTGTTGGATAGTAAATTAAATCTATTCCCTACCCTAGAGCGCCCCCCAGCGCAATGCGTTGTAATGGTTTTCGTTGTAAAACCTGCGTTGTAATAGCACTGCGTGGTAAAAGTTGCGTTGTAAAGGATGTTTCCCGTGTGTGACACAGCTGGGGAGGCTAGGGACCTGCGGCGAAAGAGAGTATATCGCGCTGGAGGAGTCGGGAAGACGGAGCCCAGCGGAGCCCAGCGGAGCTCAGCGGTGCTCACCAGTGGTATGGGCAGAGGCAGCCAAAGCACGTCTCATTAATACAAAGACCGCACACCGCATTTCCTTTTGGGGGAGAGTGGCGCTTGAACACAAGGGAGAGGCAGAGAGAAGAGGCACTGGGCCAGAGCCTGTGGAAAAACACCAGCATTGGGAAGCAAAGAAAGCTGAAAGGGGGAAGAACTCGTCAGCAAGTCCCGGTTAGCGGTTGTTCTGTTTGTTCACCTTTTGATGATTGGGAGGCTGGGAGATCTAGGGGCTTGAAATCAACAGTTGTAGCAGGGAGCAGTGAAGCAGACAGTGAATCGATTAGGGAGAGAGATCTGATTGAGGAGAGAGCATCCCAACCAGGAGTAAACACAGTAAAAACACTAAAAGCACTAAAACCCCTAAAAATACCAGCAGGAAACCTGGAAAGTTCCAAAGTCCCCCCCACCGATAGAAAGAGCCTGACAGAGGGGAGTAACACTGGAGGGGGGTATAGCTTGAGAAGATTGAAAAACAGACATCTGGAGTTCAAAGAGTTAAAAAATGAAAATAACACTAAAGACGCAATCCAGGCTAAGGCTAATGATAATGAGAAGGACAGATATAAAGACAAAAACCAACTCACCCCCAGAGGGGCAAAAAGGAGGAATAAGAAGCTCTTCGCAGGTAAAACAACAGCACCCTTATCACGAGCGACCCGGCTTAGCCTAACAAAGCCTGGGCTTAGTAGTGCCCAAAAAATCACTCCATCACTCCGATCCTTCTTTAAAGTCCAGGAAAAGAGTAGTTCCAGTGAAGAAAGAAACAGCGAGCCGGGGGATTGAGGATCAAGTAGCTACGCTGTTGTGGGAATCAACCCAACCCCACTCCTATTTCCGCCAAAACCATCTACTACATCTACTACATCTACTACATCAACATCTACATCTACCACATCAAAGGGCATAAACATGGCAGACAAATTAAAAGAAGGAGGTTTTGGAGTACCAACAAGCAATAAATACCAGGTTCTCGCAACCCAAGAAATAGAGAGCGGTGGCGAGGCCGCAGCAAACGCAAGTCAACAAGAAAATACGCAGGACCCAGCACCATCCCTCAGAACAGACAGAACAGACTCCTGTCTAGAAACAACTTACAGTAACAGCAAAAATACTAGTACTAGTATTAACTCTGTCAGCTCTAGTGGGTCACAGGCAGACAAAATCCTGGGAGAGATGAGAGAGATGATGAAAGAACTAAGAATAAGTGCGCAATCTCTGAAAGGAACCAGATTAAGATTCAAGAAACCTGTGAGACACTGATCAAAAAATAAACACTCTTATAGACAGGGTCACACATGTGGAAGGTGAAATAAAAATCCTGAACAAAAAAACAGAAGCAAACCACAGAGAAATTGACAAACTCAAAACTAGAGAATCTGAGATCAGCGAGAGAATGGAGTCCCTAGAAAACCATGCTGGGAGGAACAGCCTCAAAATTTTAAACATACCGGAAGGATTGGAGGGGGAAGACATAAAGAGTTTTACAATCCAGCTCTTGGAAGAACTAATCCCCTGGACCAAATCAATCTACCTCGCTGAGGACATCCAAAGGATACACCGCGATCCCTTCAGGAAAGGCAAACAAAGGAAGAATCCCAGAAAAATACTAATCAACTTTATGACGTACTCTTTAAAGGAGAGGATTCTGAGCGAGGGACTAAAAGCAGTGTTATTCTCGAAAGATGGGTGGACATGCAGGATCAGATTGGATATATCCAAAACTAACCAGGACAGGCAGTGGGAGTTGGCATATGCCACAGCTGAGGGCCCTTGGTGCAAATGTCCAGATGCAATTTCCTGCCTCACTAAGGATCATGTGGAACAACAAAATGTTTAAAGCTCATGGAGCAAATTAGGACACAACAGGAAGATCGCTCCCACTCTCACTCCTAGTAACCTAATAAAACCCGCTATTCCATAACGGAATCATAAAGGTGGGAAAGATAAAGAAAAATAAACTAAATGAAAAGGCAGGGAGCTCAAAAATGGGCATATTCATGCCCAAAAGAAGGAAGAAAAGAAAGGCTTCTCTGGGGAGGGGGCGATACGCTACAAAATTGCTCATCAAAAAAATTGGAAAAAAGAAAAAATTAATGTCACTGGGTGGGGAGCAAAATGGGGAAAAAATCAAAAAAATTAGAAAGTCCTAAAAGCAAGCCAAGAGGAGTTTGGTGGCCGACGAGCAAAATGTTGGAAACCAATCAAGGATAACTAACACAGATATGAAAGGGAAAGAAAAGAAGCTCAATGTCTTAACATGGAACGTAAATGGGCTGCGAATAAGAAAACGTAGATTATAAATTCTGGAATATCTAAACAATTGGGACTGTGAAATAATAATAATCCAATAATCTCACTTAACCAAGGAAGACTGGGAGCCTATATGTAAAAGCCAAAGCTGGATAGATCATTGCATCTGTACGAGTCAAAATTGTAATGTAAAAGGAGTGGCGGTCATATTCAAGAAGTAGTAATCGAGACATCAGTAACAGATAAGAAGGGAAGATGTGTCAGTGTAACAGCAAGAATATATAACAACTCATACACAGTGGTGAGCTACTATGGCCCAAACGTAGACGACCCTGAACCACTTCAAAACTTATACTCGCATCTCCTGGCAACCGATTCACCCATAATAATGGGAGGAGATTTCAATATTCTATTAAATCCCAAAGAAGATCGATACCCGACAGGAAAATCATTCACAAAAACCGAGAATGAGAGTGGGTTGGAATCTGTATAAAGGACTTTGGGATAGTGGATATCTGGAAAGAAAAAGGGAATAAACAACACAAATTCACTTTCAAAAACAAAAGACTAGGGCATGACTCCAGAATCGATTTCTTTCTAATTAGTAGGAGCTTAGCTGAGCATACAAGAAAATTTGAACACATCCCAGAACACATCTCAGATCACTCTGCAGTACAACTCAATTTGGTGTTAGCAAATTCTCTCATCTCTCAAAGATGGACAGTGGATAAAAAGATTTTCCTGGATCAATCATGAAGTGACAAATTAGCAGATGAGACACGATAGTTCTTCGAACTTAACAAAGAAGGAACGACAAAGCAAATAGCCTGGGTTGCTTATAAAGCCTGCACGAGGGGGAAAATCATGAGTATAATGGCTCACAAAAATCGAGAGAAAATAATTTTTTTAGGAAATATTGAAAAAGATCTTATGGGTCTAAATATGGAATTAAAAAGAGCAAAGACTACTCAGGAAAGTGAGGAATTGAGGAAAAAAATAAGAAAATGGAAATGAGTGATTACTTGGAAACAACAGTTAGGGAAATATGGGAAACCAGCATACTCTCACAATATGAATATGGAGATACTAAGATACTAGGATACCAGCATGGAAAGCAAGAACTGAAAGAACCTGGAATAGGGTCACGAAAATACAGAAAGATGGCCAACTTGGGCAATGCTCGGAAAGTCATGAAATTAGACAAGAATTTGCAGAGTTCTTCACAAAGCTGTACACAGAAGAATCGGCCTGCTCCAGTAACCAAATGCAAGGCTTTCTGGACAAGATAGAAATCCCTATGGCCTCCTCGGAACAGAAGGCAGACCTTAACCGGGAAATATCTAAGAAAGAGGTTCTAGATGCAATAAAGACCTTGAAAACATTGAAGTAACTGGGGGGGGAGGAGCCTAGCTCGCGACCGAGATGGCCGCGTTTTAGCTCGGCTCCGTTCAACCACCTGTTTTCTTCGATTATCCTGTATTTCTCCTGCCCCGGGAAGCCCTCCTTGCGGTGTTTCGGTACCGCGGGCACTTTGCGGACACTTACCCGTTGCTCCGGTGATCCTGGGTGCTGTCGATCCTGTGCGGTGGTCCCGCTCGGAGCCTTCGGGGCGGACTGGCCTGGACCTCCTGGCAGCGACGGGACGTGACGGAGCGCGATGGTCGGCCCTTGCTGGCGCTGTGGATCTGGTTGCGGGGGCTGATGTGCGAATAGGCCGGCTGTGCCCGTTGGCGGACCCGACTGGCCTGAGCCTAGGGGTGCGGACGCTGCCTCCTGCGGGAGAGCCTCCTCATTTCTCCGGCTTGGTCCCCCCTTTGTTCCCCGGCCCGGCCATTTTGGATTTTCCGCCCGGGCTCGGAGAACGGGGCCGGCGGCTCGAGGGGGCCGCCGAACATCCTTCTTCTGGTGGGTCTCCTTCCTGCCTTGGGGCGCCCCGCCGCAGTTCGGCTGACCTCCTTTTGCTTTGGTGTTGCTCCGGCCGGGGCCCCCGACGACCGAGGGCTTGCTGGGCTCCTAAGATGGCGGCCGACCCTGGGAGTCTCTGCCGGGCCTGGGCGAGCACTGGGGGCCCGCCACACGGCCCGGATGTCGGATCTTGTGAAGGGTTTCCTGCACTTCAAGTTGTCCTGGATGCACTATACTCCTGGCGGACTTCCGTGGCTGTGCCTGTTTCCCCTGTGGAGGCGGACCCACTTTTTGATTTAGGCGGGCCCCCATCGTTGGATTTTGCTTCCTTGTTGCAGGGTACGGCTGGTGTGCTCCTGATCTCTGTGCCTCCGGCGGAGACCGCATCCTTGAATTGGAGACTCTCCGACGCCCTTCGTCGTCCTGCTTTGTTGCCTCGGCCGCTGGTCTGCGGTCCGTTTACATCCTGTCCAGGCCTCGATGATCCTTTCTGTTTCTCATCGCGTCGGCTCCCCGGCCGGGGCGCCTGTGCCGACCCAGCTGGGCTTGCCTCGTTGGACTTGTCCATAGAATTGTGCCTGCGGTGCGAAGATTGTACCGTAACTTTTTTATATTCTCCGTATTTTCTTTCACGTTTCTCCTCAGGACTGCCGCTGGATTTCCTCCTGAACCCTGTGTCCCTCGTCGTTTGGACTTTGTTTGTTTGGATGATTACACCCTTGGACAAAAGCGGACAGGGCTGAAATGACTTATTTTATGCGGTAGTCTTGTTTTTGATCTATGACCGACATGTGCTGTTGTGATGTTGCGTAACTTCGTGGGACTCCTGAAACTTATCCTGATGTCGTTTAACTTCCCGTGGGCTCTGCCTCTTCCCTTTTCACAGGTGGTGGGATGGTTGCAGATTATCCTGTTTTTTGCCCTCTCCCGTGTGTAATGTTCCTTCCTTTCCCTGGCCCTTCTTTTTTGCCTTTGTTTCTACCTTGTTTCTTTCTCCTATATTTCGGGTTCTATTTAGGGCGACAGGCACGCTGCTGGGGGGTTGGCCGTAGCCTTCTGCAGGGGTGTAGGGTGGGCTTGTGGGGTGGGTGGGGGGGTCTGTTGCTGTTTTTGGGGGATCTTTTTCCTCCTTTTTTCTCCCTTTTTGGTTCTATGGCCCTTGTGTATCCCTTCTTTCGGGGCTCTGTCTCGTCGTCTGTCCCCCTGGTGTCTTTCTGGGGTATTTTTCCGGTACCACGATGATTCTGATTTGCTGGGTGTGTTTTCTGTATTTTCGATGTCTATTTTGTACCAGGTTATTGTTTTCCTGTTTCGTCGCCCGGGGGCGGGTGTTTGGATAAGAGTCCCTTCCTTTCCTTCTTCCCCCTTCCTTTCCCCCCCCCCCTTATGCGGGGTTCTTTTCTTTTATTGGGGGTCCGTTTCGTGTTGTTCTTGTATTTGGGTCCTTTTCTGTGCTGTTCGGTGGGACAGGTGGTGGCTGCGGTGGGCGGGCATTGGACGATGTGTGCGATGGCCTTTCCTCATGTTTGTTGTTTTGACCGGTGCTTATTGGTCTGCCTATTTCGTATTTGTTTCTCCTGTGTTTTTTACGATCATTGTATTGCTGCCCGCCGCGGCCCCGCCCCTTTGGTTTGTCTCCCGGCCCGCCATACTCCTGTACTCCCTAACCCGTCCTTTAAAAATAAGAAAACTACCTTTCTAATTCCTATCTCCTGTGATTGCTCTAAGATGCTTGTTATTTCTCCTGTTTCTTTGCCTTTGTATATTGTGATACTCTGTGCATTGCTCCTGACATTCGGCTCTGTGGTGGCCAGCCCGGTGGGTTGTAGGCCCGTATTTGTGAGCTCTTTCTGTACAATAAAGGTTTTCAAAAAAAAAAAAAAAAAAAAAAAACCTTGAAAAGGGGGAAGGTAGCGGGCCCAGATTCCCTACCAAATGAAACACCTCATTGGGAGTGTCCTCGGTCCCTCCATTCAGACGGTGATCAATCGCTCCCTTTCCGAGGGACTGGTCCCCCGGGAGTGGAAAGAGGCCATGGTCAAGCCCATCAGGAAAAACACCTCCATCCCCTGGTCAGACATGACCAACCTGAGGCCAATCTCCCTTTTGCCGTTTGTCGGCAAACTGATGGAGAAGCATGTCAACCACCACCTTTCCAGCTTCATTGAGCAGACCGGCAGTTTGGACCACTCTCAGTCGGGGTTCAGGCCTAGGTATAGCACCGAGACGGCTCTTCTCTCCGTCACGGATGCTATACGCATGTCCCTGGACAGAGGTTTGTCTGTGGTGTTGGTGCTGCTGGACTTGTCCGCAGCATTCGACACCATATCCCACGCCATTCTCCTAACCAGACTAGAGGAGATTGGCATTGACAAATCTGCCCTGGCGTGGTTCACCAGCTTTCTCTCTGAGCACACCCAGAAGGTGAATATGGGCTCCTTTAGTTCCACCTCTGCCAGCATCATCAGAGGAGTCCCGCAGGGCTCCTGTCTCAGCCCTACGTTGTTTAACGTATATGTCTCCTCCCTGGCCAACATTATGAGGTCTTTCGGGTTTATGCCCATCTCTTACGCTGACGACACGCAGCTGCTGTTCACTTTTAAAACCTTTACCCCGGAGATAAGACAAGCTTTCTCTAACGGCATGACTGCGATCGCCAGCTGGATGGCCAAGAACTTTCTCCAGTGTAATGTGGGAAAGTCGGAGGTCATGCTATTTGGAGAGGCAAAAATCCTGTGGACCCCTGACTGGTGGCCCACCAGTCTGGGTCAGGCCCCTTCCCCGAAACAGGTGGTGAAAAACCTGGGGGTCCGTCTAGACCATGACCTCACCCTTGCTCATCATGCCAGCACCACGGCGGGATCCTGCTTTCACATTATTAGCCTCCTTCGGAAAGTGTTCCCCCTTCTACCTGACAACACAAGAAAGACCTTGGTCCAGGCCCTCGTTCTGAGCCGCCTGGACTATTGCAATGGCCTATTCTTAGCAGCCAATGAAGGAGTGCTTAACAAACTTCAGGTTGTTCAGAATACCGCGGCACGTTTGGTGACCAATGCCCCCCCCAGAACGCCATCCTTGCCCCTCCTCAAAGCCCTCCACTGGCTTCCCATCCGGAAACGGGTGGAATTTAAGATCTGCTGTGTGGTGCACAAGAGTCTCCACAACCTAGGGCCGCACTATCTGGCCGAAAAATTTGTATACCACCGCCCTTCCCGCAATCTGAGGTCCAGCAATCAGCTGTTACTACAGATTCCCAGACATAATAAGACCAGACAGGGAGGCCGTGCCCTCTCCATCATGGGCCCTCGTCTGTGGAACAATCTTCCACTTTCCCTTAGAGAGTGCCCGAGCCATCTAGCTTTCAGGAAATGCCTAAAGACAACTCTGTTCTAGGATCAGCGCTGCCCGACCTGTTCACTTCATAGCACCGCGCGGAGATACACCTTCGGGTGTGAGGCCGGCGCGATACAAACCCATAAATAAATAAAATAAATAAACATATATGAGGCGCTTCAGGAAACTGTTCTAGCTCCACTTACTGAGCTTTTCAACTAAATATTCCTAAACAATGGTACACTCCCCAACTCATGGAATGAAGCAATAGTAAGTATTCTGCTAAAGCCAGGCAAGGACCCATCTAAATGCGAGTCAGACAGGCCCATCGCCCTTCTAAACTGTGATTACAAAATATACACACAGATCCTTGCAAAAAGATTAGGGGCAGTGGCAGGGTCCCTGATCCATTCAAATCAAAAGGGATTCATCAAAGGGAGGCAGATATCTGAACTATCGCACACATTTATTTCCACTATTGACATCGCGACCCAATACCATACACCTTTGGCAGTCATAAAATTTGATGCTGCCAAAGCTTTTGACAGGGTCAGTTGGCCCTTCTTGAGCGCAGCTTTAGCTAAATTTAATCTTGGAAAGAAGTTTGAGGATGCTATAAAAAACATATACAAAAACCCCACTGCTAAGGTATTGGTCAATGAGGAACTTACGGATAGTGTACAGATAAAAAGAGGGACTAGACAGGGATGTCCCCTGTCTCCCCTACTTAGTAATTTTTATAAAGAGCCCTTAGCATGCGTATTAAGAAAAGAAGAGGGGATTATACCTTTCACCTACCAAGGCTGGGAGAAGCAAGTCGGCTTATTTGCAGATGACTTGATGATATTCACAGGAAATCTAAACAGCTCACTTCCAAAGATAGAAGAAATTATAGGCCAGTACGGGGCAGTTTCAGGCTACCAGGTGAACCAACTGAAATCAGAAATAATGGAGTGGAACGACTTGTCCGGAAATTCCCTAGTGAAAGATCAAATTAAATATCTAGGTATAGAATACATCAAAAATATTGAAGGGATAGCCAGTCTAAATTGTAAGAGAGTATACAAAGATATAAGAATACTTCTAAAGTCCTGGTCTGGTCTGCACCTTTCCTTCTTAGGGAAGTCAAACCTAATAAAAATGACAGTGCTACCAAAATGTGCATATCTGTTTAATTCCCTCCCACTGGACTTCGATAAAGGGTAGATTAAAAAGCTGCAAGGAGAGATATCTAGCTTTATTTGGGCTTCCAAGGGAATAAGGATAGGTTGGAAGAAATTAAGAAGAAGCAAGGCACAAGGCAGCATTGCTAGTCCAGACTTATTGGAGAACTACAGGGCTTTTCAGTTCAAGAATATAGGGATACTGTTAAGCATAAGGGAAGTGTGGCCTATGCACTGGAAAGCACTAATCGGCCCTGGAGGAGATCATTATTTATATAAATTCGGACACCCCAAATTTTTCAAGAATATCTAACTAAAGATGGTAAAATCAGCGGCAAGAACCTGGTATGATATAAGATCTACCCTGGTAATACCCTACTACAGTACATTTTCACGAATTTGGGAATCCCTGGTACCCCGGATTGTTTAAAAGACGGTTTAGTGATCCCTGTAAGGGAAGCCAATATAAACTACTGGGGCCAGTTAATAAAAAACAACAAGATCACAGACTGTGAGATCCTGAATGGAGAAACTCAGGTGACAATATCCAGATTCAAATGTTACCAATTAAATAGCTGGATTAAAGGAGTAAAAGAAAACCTCCAAGGGGACGATACCATCGAACAAAAACTTTTAAACACAGAGCCATTTAAAAAAGAAATATCGTACTGGTACTGGGCATTGATAAGAGCTGGTGAGTAGGAATACAAAGGCCCCATGACATCTGGGGGAAAACAATGCCAGACCTCGATATTACAAACTACTGGAAAGCCTCGAATAATATAGCTGGCCGGGTATTAAAATCGGCTCCACTGAAAAAAAAAACCTATTTACGATACACAGAGCATACTGGACCCCTAAAAAGCTGTCAAAGATCAAAAATAATACAGCAAAAAAGTGCCCCAAATGTGGGACAGAAAGAGCAGACGACCTCCACATGTTTCGAGAGTGCGTGATGCTGGAGGAATACTGGGACCAGATTGGTAAGACATTATCCGAGGTATTAGAACAACACATAGAGGTAAGCATTGAATTGATTATCTTTGGTGTTGGCTATAACTCACACGCTACCTCACTGTCTAAGGGCCAAGAAAGCATTCTTTTCCTACTAATTCTCTTAGCCAGGAGGGAAATCTGAGTAAATTGGATAAATCTAACACCACCACGATACCCAGACTGGCTTAACTCAGTATTAAGGGTATATAAACTGGATAAACAGGGGAGGTTCAGAAAGAAAAATAGGTTCTGGAGTATCTGGGAAAAATACAACACTACAACATCTAGGGGGTCCACTGATTAAGGCAAAGGTAACAACTATTTCAAGCCGGGTCCTGAACCCAGTAGTCAACATGACCAGCTCCCCCTCCTCCGGAAATCGTGTACCTAGATATGGACAAAAAGGGGCCCCAGAGGACAAGGTAAACGGCACCTCCAGAAGGACAAAAGTGGTCACAGTGGATTAGGTTCAATCCAAACAACGGGGCCTCTGACTCCTCCATAATCTAAAAAAAATGTTGCTTGATGAGGACTAAAAAAAAAATTACAAATTCCTACTCATCTTGCCACCTAAGAGCTCAATCTGTGTCCAGACATGGCTGAACTCAATCATTCTAAGGCATTTTAAACCACATATCACTGAATGCGCAAAATCTCTGGGCTTTACACTAGAAACAAATTTGAACTTACACTCATGCATAAATGCATTAGCAAAAAAAATGGCTAGCACAAAATCATACTTTTGACAGGAATTAAACTTTCCAAACGTAAATCAGAGTTTACATTTTTGGTTCCTATGTTTCACTGCTGTACTCTTAACCCTGGTCAAGAGTTAGAGTGAAAGGTGAGCTCTTCAGCAGCTTTCCCTATCAGACAATGTATGCAATAGTGATGTCCTTGTTGCAGCCGCCGCTGCAGCAGGTAAAAGCAGTGGGGTGGTGGGGCCAGCTGGGGGGTATTTCGAGAGACGACCACAAGGGAAAATTAATTATTTATTTAATCTTCCCTTCTGGTTGTCTCTCGAAATCCCCCCCCCCCAGCCGGCCTCACCACCCTACTGCTCTTACCTACAGCAGCCACGGCTGCCTAGTTGCCTCTCTTCTTTGTCCGAGTCATAGAACCATTGGCAGAATGGGTTCGGAGAGATGCACAGTCATGGGGGTTCCGCTGAAGGGGATCAATTGAGGATAGAATAGTGTTATATGCCAATGTCGTTTTGATGTATATGAGTGAACCGGAGACCGCTCTACCAAGATTAATACAAATACTTCAGATATATGGGGAGGCATCTAGACTGAAGGTCAATTGGTCCAAATTTACATAAAGCCATTGACAGGGTGCATGATGACACAAGGACAATGGCAAACTTACAATGGGCTGACACACATTTTAAGCGTTTGGGGATGCACATATCAACCACTAGGCAACAGCCCTTGGACCTTACATAATTTCCCTAATTTCCAGAGTGCACCAGGACATGGATATATGGTGGCCCGCCCAACCCGATTACGGCCAGTAGGGAGGACTTATGCAAAGTGGTCTTTCTCTAGGGTTGGTCTGGCCGTAGCGGGCACTGGGCATTTCCTCAGTGGACCGGATGGGTGGGTGCCAGTTTTGTGCCGTGGGGGCGGTTTTGTCACTGGGGGCCAGTTTTGAGCAGTGCTGCAATATCGCCCCCAGTAACAAAAACGAGAGCTTGCACCTCCCCTTCACCCCACTCCAAGGACCGGTCAAGCAGCAATCTGCCAGGGCTGGTTGTTTTTCCCAGTCCAGCCCCTTCTTTCTCTCTCTGCTACTGTATGTCCTCCACAATTTTCTTTACAAGGTAACAGGCACATTCTTTTAATCACTGCAGTCAGCGATTATGAAATACATTTCTTCAATGGAGATTAGGGAATGACGGATGTTTTGCTGCACTATTCGGCCAGTCACATTGTCCCGATTAAAGATTGGCTGTTCGCAGATCATGTAGTGGCCTTGGAACTGCTGGTCTTGATGATACATGGCGTGTGTGATTTATTATACAGTCCTCACACATGCACAGATCTCCCTCCAACCACCTAGACCCCCCGTGCTTGTTGGCATCAAGCTCTCAGATGGATCAAATGTCATGGGGTACTTTCGATCCTGGAATAACATAGGAATATCCAAAATGGGAAATACCTGGGAGGGGTACGGCATGCGAGCATTTACGTATTTGTTGAAACATATGCATGCATAGGACACTAATCTATTGTTACCTAAATTACGTCTTGCACTGGAGACCTACCAAGAACAGTTGCGGGCCCTCCCTGATTATAGTACGTTAGCAGAAAAAAAATTACTATGACAGAGCTAGAGCTGAAGGGGGTCTCACTGTTGTACCATACTTCCATCAATAATATCCCAACGTGGGCTTTAAAAGAACAAGCATTTTCAATGCAATCAGTCTTGCCTTTGGGACCTTATATGTATTTAGCTATGCAGCACATTAGCCTGGGTGCTGGAAAATGTACTGCTCTTTAACATAGAAGGAAAGTAAACACCAAACTGCGCGACACACCAGGTATGGGAAAACATGAAAAGAAATATTGCCTTTCAGCGGGAAATGGTATAGTCTAAAGCTCTGTTTTTAATATAAAATCAGGGCCTTCGGTGGTCATATCACTGAAAATACAAGATTTGAAAAAAATCTTATTGTCTACGGGTGCTCGTGGAAGAAAATTACTATGGACTGGAATCTAGAGAATGCTTGAGTGATGCTGGTATTGTACTGACCTCTGCTGGTCGTTTTCTGTCAAGACAGTTAAATAGAGGCAGTTGAACTGTAAAAAAAAATGTCCCTAAGCTGAAGCAGACAAGTCCTAGGGCTGATCTCCAGATGCCACAAAGTACATACAAATATAAGTATATACTAAAGTATATACAAGAGGTCTTGAATGCTCGACCTAAAAATGGGAGTGAGAGGTGGGCCCTCTGGCAAAGGAGAGTAGAATGGAGGTACGAATGGCCCCTTGGGGTACTGGCAGTCTCTGTGAAAATTAGTCTTATCTAGCTTAAAAACAACAAAGGGTTTGTTATAGCTCTGCTAGGCGCAGCATAATGAGACATGGCCTAGATCCCCACCGCCTGAGATGCAGAGCGGAGCTGGGAACATTCTATCACGTGACCCGGGCCTGCCCCATAATACAGGAAGCGCATTTGTGAGGTCTTAAGTGGTGGGACAACTGGTTTTACAAGAGTCCAAAATGGTTATCCTGGCTTCATGGATGACTGGGAGGAGAGGCGCAGTGACTACTTCCTGGTGGACATGGGTTTCCTTGTTGCTAAAAGAGACTTTGTAATCCACTGGCGGTCTGAGATTGCTTCTTTCATCACTAAATGGACACTTGGAATGAACTATTGTGTTAAAACAGAGCAATTTGTGTATAAGTCTTGGGGATGTCCAGGAAAACATCACAACTTAAAGGACAATTGGTGTACATACTCTGCCTGTTGTCATGTATGGCTTGTTTAGTGACAAAAATGTAATAATGAGAATCTACCCATTGGCTATTGAAGATGCTGTATTGTTTGTTTGCTTATATTTTACTGGCTTTATGTCAATATGCCTTAAGAAAGACAACAATGAGTGTTTTAAAATAATTGTGGCTCTATCACTGGTCTTGTTCAGACGTGACTCCTGCAGTGCTCAAATAACTGTTGGCATTCTCAGGGTTACATCTAGGAGAATTTAATGCCACCCTGTATGCTGCAGTGAGACTTGGCTTGCATCTTGCCTGTCCTTATGAATTTCAAATGCCCCCCCCCCCATTGAAGCAGGATATACACTGAAACTTTCCTGCATCATGCTCAAAGTCATGCACTCATGCACTGCAAAATACCTGGTGCAAAAATGAACCACTTCAGAGGGAAGCTATCTGGGATTGATGCTCCAGGAACCACATTGATTTAAGAACTAAAGAACCATAATAGCTTTGAGGAAGTACAACAAGAATCTGGAATTCGATTATTTTATTTATTCTCAGGTTTTATATAGCGCTGGCCAGACTCGAGGGTATTGGAGCGCTTTACAACAGTCATATTACAAAAGATCACAAAATACAGTTATAGTATAGAACATGGACGGAGAGTTTCAGCGAGTTGTGTAACCAGGGGCCACTGAAGAGTTGGAATGTCTTCGACGAGTGCCATAGTCTTGGGCAGAGCTCCTCTTCCAGGGAGTAATGTCCTCAGCCCCCAGATATAACCCTACTAATTTAGTCTACCACAAAGACAATGGAGCAAAGGCATAGATTGGTCCAGGGCCGGCCTAAGGCATGTGCAAGCTGTGCACCTGCAGAGGGCCGCCAAACCCCAGGGGTCGCCACGCCAATATATATCCTTAGATACATATTTGCGTGGCGGCCCCTGGCAGGGATTTGGCGGCCTCGGGCCACCTACCAACACTCCCTGCTCAGGGCCTCCGTGAGCCTAGAGCCAGCCCTGATTGGTCTCCTTGAGAGCACAAGACTAATCCAAATCAGCGGCAGCTCCTCCGCTAAGGCGGAGGAGTGTCGCCCCACAGGAAAAATCAAATCATAATAACAATGTTATTATAAATGTATTTTTTATTATTAGCTATGTAAAGGTGTGGGCGGGGCTGTGCTGCCCACAGAGCAGGGGGAGGAGTGGTAGGCACTTGGTTTGCCAGGCCGTCTTGGTCCAGCGAAACTGTCATGCGCACTTAGGATGTTCTCTACCGGGCTGCAGTTCACAGCCTGGGTGGAGAACATGCACAGCCGCCCAACTCCTGTCTGAGTGCCGAACTATGGCGCTCAGACAAATCACGACACTGCTGTCATGCTGGTGACAGCAGTTTCATGATTGGATAGGGGAATCTGGGAGCCTAGGTGCTTCCTTCTTCATTGACTGAAGAGGATGGAGGAGAGGCAGCTGCCGGGGAGGTAAGTAAAATGTTCTTTCTTTTTTATTTTTCCCTTTTATTTAGTTTTTAACCCCCACCCTACCACTACTGCCTGGTAGCAGCTGCTACTGATCCCAATAACCAATAGTAACTGATAACAATTGGATTAATCAACAATCTTTGGTTTGGTACAGTGCTTCAGTGCCTTGTCAGGTGTAGTAAGTGCTATATGCCTGCGATATATGCATAAAGGCTTCTTTTGAGAAATTCAAAAGACAACTGAAAACATCTATTGTTCCAAAAGCATTTCCACTGATAAATATTAAGACTGTGAGACCTTCAACAATTATGTTTATTTGTATTTTATTTAGGTCCACAAGGGCCTATCGTCATATTAACATATTACTAAATAGTGTAATTGTATTTCCTGTTGGAAAACGCTCTGTCACCCCTGGCTCTTGTATGTGCTGTAGAAAAATGAAAAAAATAAAACTGTTTGATCAAAATGTGTACATTAATCTCAGCTGAAACTGAGCACCATGAAGCAGGGGAACAGTAAAATTAATTGTTTCAATTATGGCCCATGGCGTAGTGGAAAATATGCGTCACGGAAAGAAGATTGTTTGGGGTCTGGCACTTGAAGCAAGAGAAAAATGGTTTCAGACCGCCATGGTGTGGTGCAGTGCTCAAGGCACATGATTTGGCATTTGGAAGTCAAGTTTAAGACCAGACTCTGGGAACTCCCATTTGAAATACACACAAAGGGCCTTATGCACAAGGGGAAACTTACACGTACAGTTAAGCCTGTCCTATCTTTGTATGTGCAGAGTTCTCCACCCAGCCTGCGAAGTCTCTGCAGTTGTAAGCATACTATTAAATTGCAGTTTTGTGAACACTGAAAATAGGTAAGCTTACACAAAGGTGCAAGGTTACTTTTGTGAGACAGGCCCTCACCAGAGGCCCAACTAGAGCCAAATTTCAGGGGGTTGGGGAGGAGAGGGCTACTAAAGTTTCGGGAGGGGAGCGAATTCTTCCAGCAATAGGCAGAATCGAGATGTAGGGGTGAAAACACAACAAAGCCTCGTTAACACTTAAAGGGTCTTTTAAAGAATTGTGAAGTACTCGGTTACGGCTGCAATAAGCTCAAAAACTGTCTGTGTGCCAGTCTGGGAAGCTGTCTCAGCCCGGGCTGACACACAAGACGGGGAGGTGGAAGCCCTTTGAGCCCAATGGGTGTTGCGCGCCTGGCCCTCACTGTGCTGCAGATTTACAGGCCCCTTGCACCGCCGGTGCATCACGTTGCATGACGCACCAGTGGCACAGCCTGCTGAGTGATATTTACAAGCACAGGTTAAAGTCACCCTGCGTGACTTAACCTGTGCTTGGAAATATCACCCCTCTTCACACAACACTTTGCGTATTAGGGGCGTGACATGGGTGTTGCTGTGGATGTTCCAACGCAACACCCATGTCCACTGATGCATTTCCAGATTTAATCGTAAATCTCGAAATGCGTCAGAATGCTACGCCACACTATGGGTGGCGTAGCGAGGTGCAACAAGGAGAAATGCTTTCATTTCTCCTCGTTTGTTTCCCCTTTCAATGCGTGCTGCATTCTACAGCACACCTTGGAAGAGGAAATCACCTCAATTAATTGTTTTTGTGCCGGAAGGTGCCCCTTCCTGCACAAAAACAATCTCCCCACGACACAGGCATCCTCATGGTGCAAGGGTGCCGGCGCATGGCAGAAGTTTGTGCACCAGCGCAGTGGGAAGCACAGAGATGTGACATATTGTTGTAAATATGTTGCATCCGTGTGCCTCGAAACTAATGCAGCGCAGCGCAACAAAATGACTTACGGCATCGTGTTGCGTTAGTTTCTTGTAGATCTGCCCCCTGGACATATCTATCTCTCTCCAGATGCTGCTGCGGTAGATCCGTGAGTTACTGCACGCGCAGCAAAGATCTACAAACTCTTTAAAACAGAGGTTCGAATCCAGGTGTAACTGAATCCGACTTGTATCCTTCTGTGGGTGATGAAATGTACCTTGCTGAATAGAAGGACTATATAGCATATGCAATGAGTGGTTCTAGGCACATGTATTTTATGCACACATTATGTTTACGGACGGCAATACGAGCCTCATGCAAAAGTTCATGTTCTGGTTTGCTCTATGAAATTGCTCAATGTTAAATTACTATAGTGTTAGTAGTAACCGCTATACACATTAATTCTTATTAAGTATTCAGCAAATGCATTCAGGCATCGCTTTTTGGCCTGGAACGGGGTAATTTATTATTATTATTTTTTTTTTTGCAGTTTTATATATATATATATATATATATATTTGCAGTTTTATATAGCGCGAACTTCACCCAAAGGTATTACACAAGGACACACTAATTGTTGATAGGCACGGGGAGATTAAGGGATTTGCCAGGAATCACAGGATGTTAAACCCAAACCCAGACTCGAACCCGGTTCCCCAGCTCCATAGTCGGCAGCTCTGGCCTTTCTTAAAAATTCATCTCTGAATAAGAATCCAAATATACAATGTTTTGTAGGAGGAAAGTAAAGGCTGGGGCGGGCAAAATATGATTATCAATTAATTGGTCAGAATTTTGGAAAATGAACATAAACGAACCATTATTATTCGGAACTGCATTGATTTTTATATAGCGCTTTCGTACTCCTTGCGAAGCCTAAAGCGCTTTTTAGATTGCCGAGTAAGTAGCTACTTATTATATACATTTTATAGGCATTGCACTTCATACCCCGAAGAGGTCATATAGCTCCATAATTTGCATTAATGTGCACTCTTGTAAAAGTATCCCCTTGGTGTATAAACGGATTTTTACATCAAAGCGGCTCGGTAATTATACTCAAGAATTATATTAATCACGTGAGATAAAAGATAACGTGCACCGAGGAACTTCATTTTCAAAATGATAATAAAGGAGCTTCATAGATTCGCTTTTTATTTGGAGAGGTTTAGCGCGGTGATCCGCGTTTCCTGGCACACTGGTGACACCTAGCGTTCTAATGAAGGTCTGGCAAGTGCAAAAAAAGATAAGAAATTGTGTTCGGATTTGGAAATAAAGCAAGGATGGATGTTCTTTTAAGTATCACTGTCACTCAGTGTGCGGATTCCAAAATCAGACAGAGCTGCACCCTTTTCGTAGATTGTTTGTGAGTCAGACGCGAGGCTACTCGTCAGCAATGTGGTAGTACACATAATAAAGTTTACACTGCCTCTGAAATACCAAAAGTAGCCTCCTTGCAAAATAGAGTGCTTGATTTTTAGAAATTAAGTATAGCGCAGCTCCTTCTCGGCCTCCCTGGGTCGGATGGGGCCACGGGGCTGGGTGCATTTCCCTGTTCCACCTTGGAAAGACTCAGGGTGGCCGACATGCTGTGCATGTCTCCAATACTAGAGGTCGCCTACAGAGAGGGATTTTTTATGTTTTGGAATTCCCCAATAACCAGGACCAATGGAATTATGCGGCAGGGGAGCACCAAATTATGCAGCACGGTTGACCAAATAACGCAGCAAGAAAGGCCAAATTGTGCTGCATAATGTGGTACCTTTTTTGATACTATTACCAGAGTCGGCTGTTGGGAATGGTGGAGGGGAGGGGAGGGTTTAGAAAAAAAAAGACTTACCTTGTCGTTGCTGGTCACCAGCTGCTGCCTCTCCGATGACACAGGAACAGGAAGTACACAGGCTCCCAGACTCCCCTAGCCAATCATGACGCTGCCTTGCCGGAGAATTGTCGTGATTGGTCTGAGCGCCATGGTTCGGCGCTCAGACGGGAACTGGGAGGCTGTGCATATTCTCCACCCTGGCTGTACAATACAGCCGGTAGAAACATGCAAAGTGCGCATGTCGGTTTGGCTGGACCGAGACGGCCAGCCAAGCCGTCATGCACACTTAAGGTGCAGAGGCAACTCCTCCTCCTTTCTCTTCCAGGCTGTGAGAAGCCCAGCCCCACCCCAACCTGGCTGGCTCTTTACAGAAGAAGAAAACGATAATAACATAACATTATTAACGTTGTGCTATAATCATTTTTTTTTTTACGCTTAGCGGGGCGGGGCTCCCATGCCTTAGTGGAGGGGCCGCCGCTGACTATTACTTCATTATTTTGTCATTTTTACACATGCTAATACTGTCTTGGTGAACATTTCACCTCATTACTACCACATTTTTAATAACTTTTGGTCTGTTGAGTTCGAAGCATTTTTTTTGTTTGTTAAAATCTGCAGATTATGCAGCAGTTGATGGATTATGTGGCAAATTTGGCAAATCTATAATTATGCAAAAACGTCTTCAAACACCGATTCACATAACTCCAGTGGCTCTGCCAAAAGCCAAACCATTCCTACAGCGTCTTTGCCTTATGCTGCTAATCACTGTTTAATTTGTGCCGGTGTTTTCCAGTGCTCGGCACCAGCACATATTTGCAAGCACTGGCAACTACTAATGAGAATCCACCACATGGTGCCACTGTGTGTGAAATTCATAAACACAGATCATTAGTGGAGCATTTAATTGTTTAATTATTTTTTTTAATGATAAAACAGACTTAAACCTGAAGTTTAAGGTGGCATGTGGCTTGCACCAACTGCAGTTGTCCCATGAGAAATACTGTGGGGCCTGGCATTTAATATTTTTCAAATTAAGCACTGCTGTTAATCAATCCCCTCACAAATGAGCAGAGACACAGGTCTCAGTATGCCAAACTCCTTCATTGGGGGATGCGTGGTAACGCTAGTGGGTGTGGAGTGAATCCTAAAAAGGGTCACCAAATCAGGGATCCTGTTGGAGGGAGTAAGACCAACCTAGACTTTGCAGCACCGGTCTGTGGTCATACTGTCCCAGACTGGGAACACAAAGCAGCCCTGGCAAACACGTTCCAACTAGCCCAGCTCAAATGTTCAAACCTGCCTTGCTCTTTTTCTCTTTCTTACCCTACCTTTTCTTTCCAATCTTTCTCTGTCTGTCCTTCTCTCTCTTTTTGCCTGCTGTGCCTGAGCCAAAGGCAGCAGACGTTTGAAAACCAGCCCCCTATGTGGATGATGAACAGCCGCCTGAAACTGAACTCAGACAAGACGGAGGTCCTCATCCTTGGATCAACACCCTCAGCCTGGGACGACTCCTGGTGGCCCCCTGCCCTGGGCAGCGCACCCAAACCAACGGACCACACACGCAACCTGGGCTTCATCCTGGACTCCTCCTTCTCGATGACCAGACAAGTCAACGCCGTCTCATCATCATGTTTCAACATCCTACGCATGCTCCAAAAGATCTTCCGATGGATCCCCACCGAAACCAGGAAGACGATCACCCAGGCACTCGTCACCACACGTCTGGACTATGGAAACACCCTCTACACCGGAACCACAGCCAAACTACAGAAAAGACTCCAACGCATCCAGAACGCCTCCGCACAACTCATCCTGGACATCCCCCGACACAGCCACATCTCTGGACACCTGAGAGACCTGCACTGGCTCCCCGTCAGCAAGAGAATCACGTTCCGACTCCTCACCCACGCACACAAGGTCCTCCACGACCTGGGACACATGTACCTCAACAACCGCCTGACCTTCTACACTCCCACCCGCCAGCTACGATCGACCAGCCACGCCCTCGCCACTGTTCCACGCATCCGAAGAGCCACCATGGGAGGAAGATCCTTCTCCTACCTGGCAGCCAAGACTTGGAACTCCCTCCCCATCCACCTCCGTCTGACCCAAGACCACCTCTCCTTCAGGAAGCAACTCAAGACCTGGCTGTTCGAGCAGTAGCGGACCCCTCTCCCCCAAGCGCCTTGAGACCCTCCGGGTGAGTAGCGCGCTATACAAATATCTTGATTGATTGGCTGCATTTGCCTGGGAATTGCCTGATGGAATAAATGGCCAATACTCCAGTGGGCAATAGGCATTTACTCTGGACACACTCATAAGAGCCACACTAGCTCTGCCTATGCACAAGACTGTGTAGTGGGATCGTTATTCCCGTTAAGGGGTTTGGACTACTATTCAAACCCCTTAACGGGAATAACGCACTCTCAGTACACACCACAACATGATATACTCAAGAATTAAGGATTTAATGGCTCCTCGTAAAGAGTTTCGGCTGACCTGCAGCCTTGTGATACGGAGCTGCATGTGATTGGCACACACTGCATAGTGTACAAAACCTGACCTGTGTGTTGCCTGGCAATTGGCAGGTAACCCACTGGGATGCATTAGTTTGAGTCCCAGAATTGAGCTTCACCCACAATTCTTAGTACCAGCTTTGAGGAATACATGCATACAGAGAATCTTTATTGAATCATGGTGTTTAAGAACCAATATATATATATATATATATATATATATATATATACACACACACAGAAATACACACACAGACATAACACATAAGGAAGGTAATATGTATAGTTTAAAGTTGCATTTAATAAACTCTGGCTTTCAAGTGTTGTTCTACTTAACATTATTTTTGGGTTTTTTGTAATTCAATAGTAAAGCAATTGTAGATAAATAGTTATGATAAAAGATTTACTTATTTATCCTATCACTTATATACATGTTAAAAACATAGAATAATGTAACTCTATGTAATATGTACATTTGTTAAGCAGAACTAACGAATATCTATTTTTTAAAAACAATTATTATACACGTTTGTACAAAGCAATACACATATGTAGGTACACATCTATAGTCCAAATAAATGCTTTATACAGAGTGATGTGCTGTATATTTATGTTTGCTTGTGGTGGACATGTGGGGAAGAGCCAATTCTTGAGTAGTCTTCTGAAGATAAGGTGGTTATCCATGGATCTTATAATCGGGGTAAAGTTCCATTGTTTGGCTGCTTGAACTGAGAAGGATGTGCCACCCATGTTTTCTTTCTTGTATGGTAGGAATTTGAGGCGAGGGCCACTAGAGCGCAGGTTCCTTTGTTGAATGTATTTGGTGATTTTATTCCTGATGAAGAGCGGCCCTGTTCCATGTATCGCTTTGTGGGTGATACAAAGCATTTTGTAACGTGGATCTTATGGCAAATGGAGATCATTGTCTCTGTTTATGTATAATACTTTGATTTTGCATCATGGCAATATGCGGTTCCCGGAGGCAATACCAAATCGGTGACCCCGCAGAGGAGAGAACTTGATGTGAGTGTGACTACAGGGTTCTCTCTCCCCTGGAGGAACTATGATGCGAAATCAAAACATTATACATAAACAGAGACAATGACCTCCAAACAGGTGGTACATTTATATATACCCTTCCACTAGCATGCAGTGATTATGAGTCTATTGTAATACAGTAGGAGTGGTCCAGGGAGGTTAGTTCCCTATATCCTGATGAAAAGCCAATAGGGGCACCGCTTGAAACTTGTTGATCTTTCAGAAAATTAGGCAAATCACAATATTTCCTAATCCTCCCCCTTTTTAATCATACCGACTAGAGGTCAGAATAAATAGGACACAACTACTAGTCAGGTATTTTTAAAGATTCACTCCAGCACAACGAATCCCCACTCCTTTTTTAACACCACTTCCTTTATCATTGTATATTCATTCAAAAGTGCTCCCATGTATTCCGTAGGTCGTAGCATGACCCACTCCACAGCGGAATGGTATGGACCCGATGATGAAGCGGATCACTGAAATAATATCGAGGGACAGAATATCGATCAACAAAAATATCTTTGACAAAATATCGAGAGACAAAATATCGAGTTTCTATCTACAAACAGGTAAGTACAAAAATATCGAGTTAAAAATATCGTTTACAAAAATATAGTTGTAAAAAATATCGACTTTAATTAAAACAATGTTTAATTACATTAATATAAAAAATTAATTACTAAAATATACTTAACAATACTTAAAATAACTTTTAATAATTAAAAAATTAATGAAAGTAAAAAAATATTATTTTTTTAATCATATTTCTTAAAACATATATATATATAGTAACAAAATTTAATTAAATAATAGCCAATATTATTAACGTACAAATACAAAAGAGTAAAAATTACTATTCCCACTCCAGTGGGTGCAACAGTAGGGAAAGCGTTGGATAGCGTAGGGGTTAAAATTACTATTCCCACTCCAAGGAGTGCAACAGTGGATATATGACGGTACAACGCAACTTTTACAACGCACTACCATTACAACGTAAGTATTGGTAAGTATATAATAATTTTTATAATTTAAATTATTTAAAATTAATTTAATATAATTTAATTTAATTTCGTTAAATTAAATTAATGTAAATTTAATTTTACTTTATTTTTACACTGTACCCCTGTACCCCAAAAACCCAAAACTGACCCTGAACCCTAAAAAAAACCCTTTACCCCAAACCCCAAAACTGACCCTGAACCCTAAAAATACCCCTTTACCCAAAAACTAAAAACTGACCCTGAACCCTAAAAATACCCCTTTACCCAAAAACCCAAAGCTGACCCTGAACCCTAAAAATACCCCTTAACCCAAAAACTAAAAACTGACCCTGAACCCTAAAAATACCCCTTTACCCAAAAACTAAAAACTGACCCTGAACCCTAAAAATACCCCTTTACCCAAAAACTAAAAACTGACCCTGAACCCTAAAAATACCCCTTTACCCAAAAACAAAAAACTGACCCTGAACCAGGTATGGGCGGATCTAGCGGATCTCGCGTACGCGAACTTGCGGATTTACGGATTCGCAATCCGCGAAGATCCGCGAACTCTAGCGGATTTGCGGATTTTCCCGTTTTTTGTGTTTGCGCGCGTTCGCGCCGATTTTGGGACAAGTTCGCAATTGCGAACTTACTTTTCGGCTCGCAACGGCCGCGACTATTTTGTTTCTACGTCTGGTTTATCATCACAGGTTCACAGCACCCTCTGTTTCACCACTGCCACCCTCTGGGACACCCATGCCACCCTCTGGTACATCCTCACTGCCACCCATTAGGTTTATTTATCACTGTAGATTATGGTGGTTGAAAAAAGCAAGCACACCTGCCCTTCTTCAACTGCCATCAATTAATTTGTGTTTCATTAATGTGTCAGTAATTTTGAAAGTTCCAGTCTGGCTGGCACCTGCTTCCTTCCTTATCTGTAATTTGGTTTTTGTTGCAGTGAAATTTTTTTTTCACAGGACCTTTATGGTCTACTTGTAGCTATTCTATGAGCCTGCTGTTTGGGTCATAGCAGGGTCATAGAATAGTTGCAAACTCTGGAGGGGCCCATCAGGAAGCACTACCTTGAATGTTACTAATGTTAAGTTTGAACTTTTGCACCTGCTCATTGCTTTCAGTTTAGCTAAAATCGTTTTTTTCTGCAATTTCGCGCGTTTTTTGGGGCGCGAATCCGTGCGAGATCGATTTCGGAAGCCGCGAATACGTGCGAATACAAAATTGGTTTTTTTGCGACGTGTATGTTCGCGTGATCTTGCGCGTGTTCGCGAGGCGCTTCTAGCTATACGTTTGCCAAGTTACCCTATCGGTCGTACACGGGCGCGGCCATCTTGTTTGCGTGACGTATTCCGTTTCCGGCCGCTATGTGTAATCTCGCAAAGTGTGCTGCTCGCTAGTACAATTTCGCGCGTACTCGCAAGGAAAATCTCGCGCGAACTTACCCACGCGGTCGTGAACGGGCGCGGCCATCTTGTTTCTCATTCATTGCTATGGTTCTGGGCATGCTTTCTCTATCCTCTCTCAATCTCTGCCATCCTTTGCTTGTTTGAAGTTTTTTTGATCTAATTTTACTTATTATCTATCCCTCTATTTTTCTAGCTCTATATTTTTGTGTTTTCTGCAGCTTTTAGTTACTTTTAAACTACTTTTTTAAACTCTTTTCTTTTCTTCTTCACTATTCTATTTCTTGTTTATCATTTAACTCTATTTCTGCCCAGACCATGGTAAAGGGAGCCGGGAAGCACCCTGAGAAGGGGAAGGGTCCCGCACCCCGTGCCCGGCTCCCGTGCGGGCGTTTAAGGGGGGAGCAAGTGGTCCCGCGGGAGATCTTCAGCGCGGAGGAAGTGGCGGCACTGATCTTCCACGTCCAGCGCCGCCTCCCCAAGACGATCCTGGGAGGCGGCAAGATCGCGACTGGCTATGGCATCCGGGAGCGTCGCAAGCGGTGGGAGAAGGTGTGCCGGGCCATGTACAAGATCTCTGGGGTCCGGCGCACATATAACCAGGCCACCCACCGCTGGACCGATGTCATGGACCGGGAGCGGGACTTGCTGGACGCGCTCGGCGTAGAGGTCCCCGGGCTTGGTGAGTAGTAGTAGTAGTACATTTACTACTCTGTTTTATCCTGCTCTGTTATTTGCAAATCTTTGTTCTTTACCAAGAGCAATAATGCTGCCGATTACATTGAGGTAAATTATATTTCAAAATCTTCTATGCATTTCAGGTGCACTGCTCTCCTTCTCAGTAGCCTTGCTTGCTACTATGCTTCTTTGTTTTGTATGTTGTGTTCAGAAGCATTTCATTGGCCTGAGAAATTATGTATGAGTGTAGTGTAAAGATAAGAACTGCGTAATGCTAGACAGTAAGGGTCATATTTTCAATTACCGGCGCATCCCTGCAAAGTAGCAGGGATGCGGCAGTAATTGTGTGCCATGCCACCACCACCCATTGGCCCAAAACGTCACAGAAGCCTTACGCATCTGTGCCGTAAAGGCAGCGCATTGCTGGAGTTGCGTGCCAACGATGGCGCAGCTCCAGCAATGCTCTGGGGTACCCTATCTCCCCAATGCTGCATCAAGCCGTACGTCGGCTTCAAGCGCGCAGGGTTTGAGTCATGCATCATTGTCCTAAAAGTGACTGATTGACATCTTGTAGATTTCCCTCAGCCACTTTTAGGATTCGTTCCTGCGCAGGTACGTCCTCCCTTGCGCCGGAACGCCCCCTGATGGCGCAGGGCTTTACAACGTGATGCATCGCCCATATGCCCATATGTGGTTTTTTTTTAATATATACGCCGCACCAACACCATGGCGAGTCTTTTGTTCTGCCGCTGCGTCACAAAAGGCACGCAACAATGGAGGAAAATGAGCCGCAACTTCCGCAAGGGACTTCTAAATAAGCCCCAACAGACTGAAGTCCAGTCCTTCCTTTAGACACATGGCTATAAGAAGAAATAGTGGCGGTGGTGGCGGGTGGATTGATAGTTTGAGTATTCACTGATCTGCAAGCAGGATGGACTTTGTCGGTCACTTCGCGTGCTGCACACTGCTGCCTGCAGTGCCAGGCCTAGGCAAACCTCTTCAGTAGTCTGTTTATTGAGTTACATAGGAACTTTCTAAGTCAACGTTCCGCAAATCAGGCAATACGAATAACGTAGTATACCACATGAGATAGATCCCGTGGAATAGTTGTCTATCTATTTGCTATTTTTCCAAAATATTTTGTTATTGTTCTTTTGAAATGTTTGATTTGGTTGAAAAATCTCATCCATGTTTTCTGGTTTTTCTTTCTTTCATGTTGTACATCAGCTCCCCCCAAGGGCAAGAGGACACAGGAGGAGGGTGCTGAGGATGCAGGCCAGGATCGGGCAGGCGAGGGCTCCTTTGCTGGCCCCAGTAAGTTTACATTTTAATAAACAGTACCTATTTTTTCCTAGCGTTCCTCATTCGATTTTTTCTAAATCGTCTTTGATCTTCTTGTAGACTGGATATAAATTCTTATCCTGCCTCGAATATGACTCCCTGTGGTATTACTAGACTATTCTTATTAGTCTGTCTGTGTAGCTAACTAAGATTGGACATTTGGCAATTCCATTGGACTCCCATTCTATTCAGCAATACCTCTATGCACTGTCTCCTTACTGACTAGATAGTGTGGCAGAGTCATTCAGCTCCCGAAGTCACCGATTATAGATCCCCAATGATCTCTAGATTATCGTACGCAGGACAAGAGAGTAGTACGGAGTCACAGCACAGTCAAGAAGTGTCAGAGGCACTCATGCGTGCAAAAATTCCAAAACCTTTAGCTCATCCCCTCTAGTCTGGAGGAACAAAAACCACAGAGTCTATTTAAGTTTAAAAGCTTTATTAAAAGTAAACACATTTATTAAAATCTACTTTGTCATAAAACTATTTAACTGAAAACGGAAAAGTGGTTAGTGCTGACGATTAATTGGACACATTTCTTGTGGTCGAGCCGAGCTCTCACCTGGTTTGAACTTGATCCTGGTCGTGTTCTTAGGAGTCAAGCTTCTGTCTGTTAGTAGAAAAAGTGGTGCGTGTTAAAAATCAAAAGCAAGCATTCATCAGTTGTGCATAAAAGTGCAGCAAGACAACAGCCTTCCCTGGAAAATGGGACATTTTTACTATGGAGTAGACAGTCACAAATTATTAATTGTATTCAGTTTTTTTAACATTTCTCCTAGACCAAATATTATATAGTAGTGAGTGGTGTATTCTAACATTCTTAAATGTACTTTGTAGGTGTAACATCTGGTGACGGGGCCAGCGCGGAGGTGGCTGTGTTGGGCGAGGACTCGGAGGACTCTGGGGAGGAGGCGGTGCAAGGGCCGGCGGACGGTCCTGTGGGGGTTCAAACGGTGGTGGCGGAAACAGGTAAGCTATATATTCCTTACTTATTGAGATTGAAGACTGCATAGTGTGCTTTCTGCACGGGTGTATTACAATTACAAATCAACCAGGTAGTAGCCTCCTCGAAATGTACTTCGACTTAGCTGTGAAGTTTTTGGTGATAAGAATCCCAATAAGTTCTTAGACGAACGTGATGGATGGGATGAACGAAAAGCGAAAGAAGGGTGTAAGTAAGTGGGACGCGAACTTGTATGATGGCTGGCAAAGAAGAACGATATGTGTTTGCTTGGCCCCCGAGGTGGCTGGGAAGGAAAGAATATGGTATGGTGCATGGCTGGGTCAATGATGAAGCAAGGATGGGTGGAAGGACAGCAGCCTGGGTGGGTGAAACAGAAACTGTATGTGTGCGTATACTTTGACTGAATGGATGCCTGGAGCATGGTATTCTCTGACTCTTAGATAGCACATGTGTATCTAGAGAGAGTAGATGGTCGCCAGGTGAAGTAAGTGTTACCTTGAAGAGCATGTACCACCGCACCCGCACGTCCGTTCCAGTGCAGGGAAGGCAAGGAAAAGAAATTGTAAATGTGTCCAATACTACCATGAATAGTAGCAGTACTTTGTATTGCGTTTGCAATCACAGCATATATCTGGTTATTACGGTGGACACTCCGTACCTCTCTTAATAACTTTAGTTTACTTGTAGTACGTCATTCATGTGTGGGTGTATCACTGTTCACTCAATATTAAGCAAAGCACCTAAAGTCATCTCATATGTCATCAAATACGTCCCATGTGAAGTGATAGATAATCAAATTAGTTAGCTTCTTCATTTTCCTTTTCTAGTACTCATTTGCACTGTAGGGTGAAAGGTAAATTAATTAAGCAGTAGCCCTTGTAACAGAGTATTCTCAGTGCCACCCGTAATAGAAAAGTAATAGCTTCACCACCTGCATGTACTGTACCGGTACAGTAACGCAAGTCTGTCTCACTCATCATGGTGTGCAACTTTTTTTCTCGGGTGCAAGTTCACTGTGCTGTCCATGTCATTCTGCCGGCTTGCATAAGATAACGTACCAATTTCCCTAAACAAGAGAGAAGAAGAAGAATAAGACTGGTGTACTGTCATAGTCGACTGTAATGGAAGTCCATAGTGGTCGTAGAATTTGTTCATTAAACTACCACTAATGTTAGTGCAAGGATGCAGAAGTGGGAGGTTACATAGATACTGTCCTCAATAGTTATGTACTGTGCTTTCAATTTGCTACTTGTACTCTGTGACCCAACTTTCGGCTCAATCACTTTGTGTTATTAATAAGGAGCATTGGTTACAGACTATGTCTTTCTTTCTTCATATAGTTGCTCCTTCCAAATCAACAACACGGAGGGAGCAGGCTAGATTGGCCCGGCAACGGAGGCTGGAGGCCACTGTCGCCGAATATCGGCGGCTGGTGGCCCTGGAGGAGGAGGAGGACACGCAGTCGAGCGGGGCAACAACGACATCCTCGACTGTGACCACTGCATCCTCCTCCGTGACTAAGCCAGCGGGACCGAGCCGGGCTAAGAAAGACGACCGCCACCGCCAAGCAACCGAAATACCAGCTGCCCCCCACAGTAGCTGCAAGGAACGCCAACGCCGCCTACGAGTCCGCATGTCCAACCTGGAGTAGGAGGTCCTGAAGTATAAGAACTTGGTTAAGGGCCTCCGCTCCGAGCTTGCCACCCTCCGCAAGGAGTATGATGCCCATGCCGCATCATGCACCAGCACCAGCACCCTCCAGTAGTGGAGTGTCCCTTGCCCTTTTTTTATAGACTTTTGGGGGGTGGGATTTGGGAGTTGGGATCGTTTTGGGACGTTTCAAATACAATCGTTGGGGTTAGGGTGGGTGAGGGAGATTATTTTGTTAGGGCTAAATAAATATATTTTTAAACTTTATCTGACCATACCTGTTTTTTACTGCTTTTCAGTCTGGTGGGTGGGGGGCGGGGGTGTAACAGTAACTTTGTTTTCCTGAACAGTCGTAGGACTTTAGTAGTACAACCGTCAATCTCTTGTCTACTCCGAAATAATACTCCATTATACTACCTCCCACCAAACGCTTATCTTACCTGTAATTTGTGTTAGAAATTAGTGCTAGGCCCAGGGCTGGCTCCAGGTGAAATGGGGATTAACGTTGTCAATCCTGGGCGGGTGACATTTCCTCATTGCGGTGGTACTAGTGGTGTGACACAGTGGCAGTTGCATGCCTATGGAAAAAAAGAAAACGAAACCTTGTTTGTCCTCCTTACTGTAGCATTACAACGGTTACGGTACGATCGAGAAAATAGCAGGTGACAGTACACTAGAACAGTGCCATAATGTAGCCTAACAAATGGTAAAGTATTTGCTTGCAAGTATAACTAGTACTTGCGTTGAATTTATTTGACATTGGCTACTACTACTAGAAGATATAGTACTGAAGCTGAGTAAGTCTAGAAGATATCCTCGTATTCCTTCACCAGCCTGTTGCTATGACCTTATCCTCCCCAGCAAGTGTGTGGAATTATTGATGTCATTTTAGTCAGACATCAAGCAAAACAACACAGCCCGGGGGAAGAGGGTTAGGGTTTGTAAAATGGATGGGAATGGGGGTTTCTTTTTGGGTAGGTTTTGTTGAGAGAAGAAAAAAAAAGCAGAGCATGGACAAACAATAATTGAAGATACAGACAATCTTTGGTTACAAACTAAAGGTAAGCACATGCAGTCACACTCATAGAATAAAAGACAACAATGGATACTGTATCTGTATTGCGTATGTTGTTGGAGTTGTCCTGTTGAATTTGGTAAGTAAGTTGCATGCAGCAAACAATTCCTCTTATTGGCGGCACTCCTCCATTCCAGCTGACGCTTCGTCCATCAATGTGGCTGGTGACCACTGACAGAAGACACCCTGTCCACTGCCTGCCTGGCGGATGTTGACTGAAACCCGGCCTGTAATTATTGAACGGAAAACAGGAAGTGCTATTACAATACCACTGATAAATAAATAAAAGGTATGTACGCTGTGTGGTTCAAAAAGTGACACTTTGATTTCCCTAATAGACAGTACAATATTTTTGAAATTGCGTGCTCTGTCTGAGTCACCTTTTTAAGGATCAATAAGTATGGCCAAAATATTATAGCGGATCTTTCCCCTCAAGGTAGGTGTACTGTAAACTGTGTTTTAGAACAAAATTTGACCTTCCCAGCAATGCTCCCACCAAGACCCTTACTAAAGCCAGTCGCAAAAATGTAGAAGAACCCCAATCAGATCTCCAAAAACGATGCCTAGCAGAAAAATGGTTACAAAACGTACTTTGAAAGTAACAGTAGGCCCAAATACAGACCGTGGATTGTATTCAAACCACTTGCAAGCAAGCAAAAGTATCCATAGCCAGCATCGCTCCAACAGTGCTCTACAACAACCGAACTGCGTTGCAATAGAACCCCCCGAAACACATGCAATCCTGCTGCTAGGGCTAACCTTAACGAACCCTAACTTACAAAAAGTGCCAAAACTGGTGTTTCCTTATGGATTTTGTCCAACAAACTTCTATCCGGTATTAGACCTTCCCAGGAATGCCCCAGGCAAGACCCGCCAACCCACCCGCAAAAAAACACCCGACAACACCCCCAAACAGCGAAAAAGCTAAATCTCATACTTACAATGTCTCTCGGCCTTCGGTCCAAACGCGGCACTGTGCAGCTAGGTCATCATCATCATCAATCATCATAACTCCTGTTTTCCACCACGGATTTCCTGAAAAGCAAATGCAATCAAGATTAGACTGTCGCAGCAGTGCTTCGACAGAGACCCCGGCCGCAACCCACCCACGAACAGCAGGAAGCCCCCCAAAACGCTACATTGAGCAAGATGTCAGAAGAAATAGCAAAAAAAAAGGCTGTTCCTTATGGATTTTGTCCAAAACACTTCTATCCGGTATTAGACCTTCCCAGGAATGCCCCAGGCAAGACCCGCCAACCCACCCGCAAAAAAACACCCGACAACACCCCCAAACAGCGAAAAAGCTAAATCTCATACTTACAATGTCTCTCGGCCTTCGGTCCAAACGCGGCGCTGTGCAGCTAGGTCATCATCATCATCAATCATCATAACTCCTGTTTTCCACCACGGATTTCCTGAAAAGCAAATGCAATCAAGATTAGACTGTCGCAGCAGTGCTTCGACAGAGACCCCGGCCGCAACCCACCCACGAACAGCAGGAAGCCCCCCAAAACGCTACATTGAGCAAGATGTCAGAAGAAATAGCAAAAAAAAAGGCTGTTCCTTATGGATTTTGTCCAAAACACTTCTATCCGGTATTAGACCTTCCCAGGAATGCCCCAGGCAAGACCCGCCAACCCACCCGCAAAAAAACACCCGACAACACCCCCAAACAGCGAAAAAGATAAATCTCATACTTACAATATCTCTCGGCCTTCGGTCCAAATGCGGCGCTGTTCAGCTAGGTCATCATCATCAATCATCATAACTCCTGTTTTCCACCACGGATTTCCTGAAAAGCAAATGCAATCAAGATTAGACTGTCGCAGGCTCGCAGCAGTGCTTCGACAGACACCAAAAATTACCCACAAACACCCGGAACCCCGCCAAAGAGCACCTCAAAGGCAAGCAAGTCAGCAAAAACGGCAAGAAATTTCCACCTCATATTTGGTACAAAACACTTTTGTCCATTATTAGAGCTTCACAGCAATGGGCCCAAATCCGTCAACTCACCCGCAAAGAAGTACAACACCCCCACAAGTGCTGAGTCTTTCTTCATTGGGCGTAATCCAGCACTCTGCTTGGAGGGAAATCGCAGTCTGGAGGAGGAGGATAGAGGAGCATGTTCTTCAGAACTTGTGAACCTGAGGAATGTAGACTGCGGCACCTTCAAATCAATTAGCAAACAAGTGAAGACAGTTCTGATGATGGTCTTGTTTTTGGGATTAGGTGATTAAAGTTTGAATTAAATTAACTGTGCAAAACAAAGAAAGAGAGACACAAAGCACACAGGAATAAAAGTGAAAAGGACGAAAAAGAAAGTTCTTGATTGATTGTCTCATTTTCAGGGCTCGGTGTCAGGGAATAAGAACAAGATTTCGTCATCATACTCTGCGAATTCAGGCTGGATGAGGTCAGTGCCACCGAACAGAGAACAAATCCCCTCATCTACGTTGCCGTCCTCCTCGTCTTCATGCGGCGTGCTTTCTCGTACTTTGTAATCTGGTGGTATGAGGTGCTGATTCATCTTGATCATTGTCAGCCGCTCCACATTTTTGGGCGAGAGGCAGCTCCGTTTGGGAGTTACAATGCCACCAGCAGCACTGAAAACACGTTCAGAAGACACACTTGCGAGTGGGCAAGACAAATAGTTTATAGCCAGGTTGAAGAGCTGTGGCCACAATTGTTTTTTGCCATGCCAATACTGCAATGGCTCATCATTAAGAAAGACCTCTGTTGAGTCATTCAGATAGTCCTGCACCATCGACTCAAGGTCATCAACTGTTCCTCCACTTTGCTTACTTTTTGCTGTGCCTGTGACATTTTTTCGAGAACCATACCCCATCAAACTTAGCCAATCCTCCTCCGCAGCCACTGTTAGTGTTGTCATTGTGTGTGGTGCAGATGATCCAGTTGCCGGTGTCTTTAACGGCTGAGAGGTCACTTGTGCCCCAGCCACAGGTGCAGAAGTGGATTCTTGTGACTGGGGATGGCCTGCTGATGCTGATGCTGATGTACTGGCTTCTCCTTCAATAACCTGCCGTTCTTTTTCATACCTCTTGGCTGGCCAGGCTAACCAATGTTTGTACTTTTGAACATCTGCATCAGCAAAAGGAAAGAATGCTTCGCCTGCCAGCGCCTTTTTGTAGCGTGGATCCAGAATAGTAGCACAAATGTAATGCTGATCTGACTTGATCTTTTCAAGACGTTCATCACCACGTAGGCGCTCTAATAATTTCTCAGACAAAATAAAATGGTCTTTTTTTTTCATCTTTTTCAAACTCAGAAGACACCGCCATCAGTTGGTGCTCCAGCATGCACAACAATGGGATAGCTTTTCCCAAATTACAGTCCTCCTGGCTGACTGCACGCGTGAAGAACTCAAAAGGACGAAGCATGTCTGTCAGGCTTTTAACTATGTCCCATTGCGCCGCACTCATCCGCAGGTCCTCCTTCTGAGATGTACCCTCTGTGAAGAAATAGTGATCGAGTACCGTATACTGCTCATACAGACGCTCAAGCATGTAGAAGGTTGAGTTCCAACGTGTTGCCACCTCCTGGATGAGTGCTTTCACTGGCATTCCACGTATAAATAGCAGTCTCCGCAGATGCTTCCGGGCCTTAAAAGAATGGCTGAAATGGTTGCACATTTTGCGGCAGGTGGCCATTACCTCGAACGCTGTACTCTGTTTATCCATCAAGAATTTTTGAACTACCAGGTTGATACAGTGCGCCAAACACGGCACTCTAACATGGTCACCCTTCAACATGGCCTTAACTACACTGGCGCCATTATCCGTGGAAACATAACCAATCTTGAGTTTTAGGGGGGATAGCATTTTCAACACCTTTTTGTTAAACTCTTCCAAAAGGTTTTCTGCTGTGTGACTTTTCTCCAAGCCAAACATGGCTAGTGTTGCATGTTTCCGAGCAGCTTTGAAAACTTTGTCCGGGTCAACACCTGCGTTTAGCTTTGCTATAACACCTGAAAAAGAGACCCAGTGTGCAGTGATGCACATGTAATCAGCGCCTGCGCCACTGGTCCACATGTCTGTTGTCAGATGTATTGTGTGAACAGCACTCTTCTGCAAAGCTGCCCCAATCGCCTCCAGCACATCTTCATGTAGTGCTGGAACCGCAACTCTGGCAAAATAGAACCGGCTCGGAACCTTCCATTTAGGGCAGAGCGTTGCCACTAATTCAAGAAAACCTACCGCTTCTACAAAAGAAAAAGGTAGAAGGTCCACAGCTAGCATTTTAGCCAGCTTAGTGTTATACAGACGCGTCAGTGGGTGGTTGCGTTCATATGGCATGTCTGAAGTAAGCATTGTTCTAATGTTGCCCTGGACCAAGCATTTACGGGCTGATAATGACTTCGTTGACCCAATTTTGCTCGCTGGTGAACTTTTGTGCGTTGGTGTCTCACTCGCTCCAACACTCTTAGTGTGCCTCACATTGGGTGTGCTGCTGACAGGGGTACTGGGTGTAAGGGAAGTGTTTGACACGTCTTCTTCCTGCTCGTCATCATCAGATGAAACATCAACGTTTCCTTGAATTTGGCCTTTCTTGATCGCATCTAGGTGCGCAAACCATTTGACAGTGTGCTGTCTCCTAAGATGACCTCTCTGGCCTCCGGTACCATAGTTGGTACCTGGCTTACCACGACTAACTGCTTGCTTACAAATGGTACAAATGGCAAACTTTGGATTTTTTGGACAAACAGTAAAGAAGTCCCAAACTGGGGACTTGAAGTGTCTGTGGGACATGGAGGAGGCGGCGATACTGGTGGTGGTGGTCATGAAGCTAATGCCAGATGAAGTGGAGGATCTGGATTGCCCAACTTTTGTACGTTTTGCACTTTCACCGCCACTAATTAAGGTCGAGGTTGACGGAGGTCTCTTCTTGCCAGAAAGAAATATGGAAGCGGGACGAGTTGGTGTACTACTTAACTCCAATGATTGTGGTGTTTCCACTGCCTCCTCATCGACAACATTATCATCATCATCACACTCAGCAGCTCTTCGGGCTAGGGTCAAAATGTCTGTTTGCTGCATGCCCGCTGGGGCTGCAGTGACCTTTATGATGACTGGGTCGTCGTTGGCAGAGTCTTCATCAGCAGCAGTATCCGCCACTTCTTGTTGAGACTCATCACACTCCATAACTCTGAGACTTTGGACGAGCTTCCTTTTACGCTTAACTACCTTTGTCGGATCATGGTGTGCCTCACTCTCAGACGGCTGTGGTGCTGGTTCCCAAGTTTGATCCGTATCATCAGAAGGAGGTGTGCTTGAAGAAGATGTAGACACCACCCTTGATCTCTTCCTTGCTAGGGGTGTGGAAGACAATGAAGGATCATCAGGAGGAGTGGCTTCCTCAAATGATACCTCGCCTTGATTGTCGATTTCCTGATGTGCCCCTACTTCGGGAGGAACAACTATTGTGGGCACTTGTTGTGACCCTCCATGCACCTCTGCTTGCGCATCTCCTTGCGCTGCCTCTCCTTCCACATGTACTTGGGCTTGTACTTGCACATGTGATTGTTGTTGCGGCTGTGGTTGTTCAACACTCGTCAGATGAGCTACAACAACCTGTGTTGATTGAGGGACATTGCTGCTGCTTTCTTGCGATGAGCCAACATCACTGGTCGATGGTGATTGAACAACTATACTGGCTGCCTCTGCAGCACTCAAGGGCTTGGACTTAAGTTGGCGTGGTGGTGGTGGTGGCACTGAGCCCAATGGAGCGGGGGTGCTGCTGCCAGCTTGGTCCCCAGCAGATCCCGCTGCTGCTGCTGCAGGCATACTTTTTTTTTACTCCCAAAAAAAGGGGCGGGCAGCACACCAGTGTCCTTGGTAACTTGCTTCTTCTGCTCCTTACTGGCACCTTTCTTGCTAGAGGAGCTACGGGCTACTTTTTTGGGGGCCATCTTCTTCAGAGCAGGTCAGCACGGCAGCAGTTGCATGAGTTGCAGAGGGTTCTGTGTCCAGACGTGACGTCGCGTGACGTTATGCTGCACACACACACCGCTGCAGGACTTCTTCCTGGCACTGGTGGTTCTCTTGAGTCTTTTTGTGCACCTAAAAGCAATGGAAGACAGAGGAACATCAGTTCAGTTATACACCCCAAAAAATCGACAAAGCACAGAAAAATGAGCACAATCCCATGCCATCCATGATGTTTACATTGAAGACACCCCACAGAAAGACTAGGGAGTGGGACATGCAAGTATGCAACACTCAGTCACTACCCCTGGGCATAATGGATGAAAAGTAGGCAAAATAAGTGCAGGCCTCAGACACTGCCTCTCCTCAAAATGGCCCCTCCCTTACACCCCAAGCACATTTGCCTGTACCAGCCAGCACTCAAGATGGCCACCACCACCACCCACATGGCCAGTCCACATCAACAGTACACCCCCAAAAAACAGAAAAACAGCCAGAAATCACCACAATCCAATGCCATCCTTGATGTTTACATTAAAGAGAGTGAGACCACACAACAGGCACACTCAGTCCATGCACCACCACCCCTGGGCAAAAGGCCACACCAGCACCCCCCCAAAAACGACAAAAAACAATAAAATCAGCACAATCCCAGGCCATCCATGGCCTCAATTATGTTTAAATTCAAGAAGACACCCCACAGAAAGACTAGGCCCATGCAACACTCACCACCCCTGGCCAAAGGGCCCCACCAGCAGGCCCAAAAAAACGACAAAAAACAATAAAATCAGCACAATCCCAGCCCATCCATGGCCTCAATGGTGTTTAAATTCAAGAAGACACCCCTCAGAAACACTAGGCCCATGCAACACTCACTACCCCTGGGCATAATGGATGAAAAGTAGGCAAAATAAGTGCAGGCCTCAGACACTGCCTCTCCTCAAAATGGCCCCTCCCTTACACCCCAAGCACATGTTGCCTGTACCAGCCAGCACTCAAGATGGCCACCACCACCACCCACATGGCCAGTCCACATCAACAGTACACCCCCAAAAAACAGAAAAACAGCCAGAAATCACCACAATCCAATGCCATCCATGATGTTTACATTAAAGAGAGTGAGACCACACCACAGGCACACTCAGTCCATGCACCACCACCCCTGGGCAAAAGGCCACACCAGCACCCCCCCAAAAACGACAAAAAACAATAAAATCAGCACAATCCCAGGCCATCCAGGGCCTCAATTATGTTTAAATTTAAGAAGACACCCCACAGAAAGACTAGGCCCATGCAACACTCACCACCCCTGGCCAAAGGGCCCCACCAGCAGGCCCAAAAAAACGACAAAAAACAATAAAATCAGCACAATCCCAGCCCATCCATGGCCTCAATGGTGTTTAAATTCAAGAAGACACCCCTCAGAAACACTAGGCCCATGCAACACTCACTACCCCTGGGCATAATGGATGAAAAGTAGGCAAAATAAGTGCAGGCCTCAGACACTGCCTCTCCTCAAAATGGCCCCTCCCTTACACCCCAAGCACATGTTGCCTGTACCAGCCAGCACTCAAGATGGCCACCACCACCACCCACATGGCCAGTCCACATCAACAGTACACCCCCAAAAAACAGAAAAACAGCCAGAAATCACCACAATCCAATGCCATCCATGATGTTTACATTAAAGAGAGTGAGACCACACCACAGGCACACTCAGTCCATGCACCACCACCCCTGGGCAAAAGGCCACACCAGCACCCCCCCAAAAACGACAAAAAACAATAAAATCAGCACAATCCCAGCCCATCCATGGCCTCAATTATGTTTAAATTCAAGAAGACACCCCACAGAAAGACTAGGCCCATGCAACACTCACCACCCCTGGGCAAAGGGCCCCACCAGCAGGCCCAAAAAAACGACAAAAAACAATAAAATCAGCACAATCCCAGCCCATCCATGGCCTCAATGGTGTTTAAATTCAAGAAGACACCCCTCAGAAACACTAGGCCCATGCAACACTCACTACCCCTGGGCATAATGGATGAAAAGTAGGCAAAATAAGTGCAGGCCTCAGACACTGCCTCTCCTCAAAATGGCCCCTCCCTTACACCCCAAGCACATGTTGCCTGTACCAGCCAGCACTCAAGATGGCCACCACCACCACCCACATGGCCAGTCCACATCAACAGTACACCCCCAAAAAACAGAAAAACAGCCAGAAATCACCACAATCCAATGCTATCCATGATGTTTACATTAAAGAGAGTGAGACCACACCACAGGCACACTCAGTCCATGCACCACCACCCCTGGGCAAAAGGCCACACCAGCACCCCCCCAAAAACGACAAAAAACAATAAAATCAGCACAATCCCAGCCCATCCATGGCCTCAATTATGTTTAAATTCAAGAAGACACCCCACAGAAAGACTAGGCCCATGCAACACTCACCACCCCTGGGCAAAGGGCCACACCAGCAGGCCCAAAAAAAGGACAAAAATCAGCACAATCCCAGCCCATCCATGGCCTCAATGGTGTTTAAATTCAACAAAACATTTGTATCATGCACCCCTAACCAACCCTGGTCCTACTGGATACTGTGGCTACCCACAATATAATTTATTTAATGTTCTGAAAAAGTTCCAAAATTTTACTTGCAGCAACTGTAATGCCCCAAACAAACTTACTTGTGAAAGTTGATTTCTAATCCAAAAGTGATCCAAAGACAGTCAAAAAGGCCTCAAATCCAAATATCCAGCAGCACCCACAAAAAGTAATCCTTCCAGCTCCAGATCCAAATGAAAGTGACCAGGAGATGGACAAAGCACTGGGAGGAGCCTGCTGGACAGGAACAGGAAGTTGGAGACTGTGGGGCACTTCCTTCCTCCCCCCCCCCCAAAATGGACTCCTTGCAAAAAAAAAAGGCCATGCAAATGTCAACCTGAGGAGTGATTCTGATAAAAATCATAATTTTCTGAAGGTTTATCCTGTTTGCTGGTGATTTTCTTGTGCGAAATTGCAAAATCTCTATTTCGCAAGTGCGAGATTGTTCCTTTCCGCCGCAACTACGTGTTCGCAATTGCGAACTCTCGCGAGGTGTGCTGTGCAAGGTGGCAAGCCGCGAGTACGTATTCGCGGGCGCTAAACTCCCGCGGGAACACGCAGCAAGATCTAAAATGGCGCGTCACTCGCAAAGAAAAACAACTCGGCAAACGCTAAATGACGGAAAGTGAACGCCGTGCACCACGCCGCGCGCCGCAACCAAGCAAAAAATCCGCCGCGAGCGGATTCACGGATTTTCGACAAATTCGCGAGAGTTCGCGGATTGCGAATTTGCCGAAAATCCGAAAAATCCGCGATCGGAGCGGATTTTACGCCCATGCTTACCCTGAACCCAAAAAATACCCCTTTACCCAAAAACTAAAAACTGACCCTGAACCCTAAAAATACCCCTTTACCCAAAAACCAAAAACTGACCCTGAACCCTAAAAATACCCCCTTAATTTAACATAATTAGCAATTAATCAATTAAATTAAATTAATTACCAATGACATTTTAATTAATTACCAAATATTTTTTAATTAACAATTAATTAAATATTACTACCAATTATTAAATTTACATATTTAATTAATTATAATTAAATTACTTCCCACCCTATTCCCCTATAAACCCACAACCCGCTACAGGAAATGAATTATTTAAATTTACACAATTAGCAATTGATCAATTAAATTAAATTAATTACCAATTACATTTTTAATAATTAACAAATATTATTTAATTACCAATTAATTAAATATTACTACCAATTAATACATTTACATATTTAATTAATTATAATTAAATTACTTCCCACCCTATTCCCCTATAAACCCACAACCCGCTGCAGGAAATAAATTTTTTTAATTTACATAATTAGCAATTAATCAATTAAATTAAATTAATTACCAATTAAATTTTAAATAATTAACAAATATTATTTAATTACCAATTAATTAATTATTACTACCAATTAATACATTTACATATTTAATTAATTATAATTAAATTACTTCCCACCCTATTCCCCTATAAACCCACAACCCGCTACAGAATAAAATTACACAATAATTAAAAAAAATGATTAATTAAAAATAATTATAACATAAAATGACACTTTTCACACATATTATAACATAAAAACACTATAAATAATTAAATATTATTTAAAAAACGATATTTTTTACTATCTAGATTATATACTTGGATATTTTCACTTTCTATATTATTTACAGTCGATATTACTTCACTTACCTTAAAAACGATATTTTGACTGTCGATATTCTGTCCTGTCGATATTTTGTCCAAACGATATTTAAAACTCGATATTCTGTCCAAACGATATTTTGGAGTCGATATTATGTCTGTGCACCGATGAAGGCATGCTAGGGCTAAACCTGGTGGGTGAGGGTTTTCAAAGAAGTATTATTATGTTTTCTTCAAGCGGATGGTTATTCCCCCTTTTCCCTCATGGTTTGTTTCCCATTTTTTGCCATACATTCTGTTTGGAGGACGAACCCAGTCTATCCTCCCCTCCCTCCTATATGTATAACAATGCCAGGTGAGAGCGCGATATATAATTACATTAGGGCATGTGGTATGAAAAAATACCCCCCTCCCCCGGGTAGGCCAGGGGCCGGAGGGGGCACATGGATTCATTTTAGGGAGGAGAACTTGCCAACACAATCCTAGAACCTCTATGAAGCCTAGGGGACCCCATCACCCAGAAATGTTTTAACATTAAAGGGAGGGGGATCCCTGAGCCTCTATAAGGCCCCAGGGAACTAACTATGACATCCCTTTAACCTTTGTTTTTTTCATTAAATGTATACTTTTTTTAAGTTAAAGTTAAATATAATAACAAATCCTAGCCATGACATCATTTTAACCTTTGTTTTATATATATATATATATATATATATATATATATATATATATATATATATATATATATATATATATATATATATATATATATATATATATATATATTTATTTATAGGTAGAGAGATACAGAAATATTATAGCAGTTCTTAACAAATACAATTTCTTGTTAATAATTTAGCAGTATTTGAACCGCACTACCTGCTATCAGCTCTGTTTGGCCTATAGACATTTTCTTAGGTAGAGGATCATGAGGATATAAGTGCTGTAGGAGTTCGTCCACTAGGAAAAAGTTAGGAATTACAGATTAAGAGGAGTGGGGAAGATACACCAATATAGGTGTATTCGTTTCCTGTTGTTTGCTGTTTATGTTTTTTATTATTTTGCAAGATAAAAATGTAAAGGATGTTTGTTAACTGTAATCCCTGTTCTGTTTCACTTAAAGCCACATTTCCTCAATCCAGACAGTCGAGCCCATGGGTTTGCCACTGTATTTCAGAAAGGAACCCTGGGCCTCGAGGTATAGGGAAGGGATAACTGTGGGATACATAGCATGTATCATGGTCTGACTGGATGGTTGGTACAGGAAACTGAAATAATTCTGAAAGGCAGTGCAGTTATTTTTCTCCTTGCATGTAAGAGAAATTCTCTTCTCACCCAAGCACAGAAAAGACTAGGGGCTTGATTTAGATCTTGGTGGGACTGGTACTGTCGACTCTTTTTCGGAGGTGTTCCCGCCAATCGCCTTGGTGGTTTGTTCACTCAATTTAGATGTTGGCTGGTCACTGAAGGGAAGACCTCCGCAGTCCCATCGCCTCCACCAGAATCTTTCTCCCACGTTTACGGCGTCAGAGGCAAAAGCTGCTTTCAGAGGAAGTCCCATCAAGAGTCCCGCCAAATCACAAATCAAATGTCTGATATAGCCCTTTATACTGCTTAAGAAAGATTTTAAAGATATCTTCCATCTGATTGGCCTCCTGGTTTACCCAAGGATCTATTATCTCTTGAGCAAAATTCTTATTAGATCGTTCTCTCATTGACCATGGTAGCAGTTCACTTATATGGTTGCTTTCTTCAAAGGTCCTCTGCTGGAAAGACTTCTCATTACATATTTCCTCATCTAGAAATAAATCCCCAATGTTTTGGCAAGCTTGAGACAACACCCTCTCTTACCAGACTACCTGTTGCTCACTATACTGTGGTGTTGCATAATCAACTGCTTTTAGCAGTTCCTGAATTTGTCCTTGGCGTTCTTTATAAAACTTGGACTAATATTCACTCAACCTACCTCAAAGCATGTCTTAAATACTTCACACACTGAAATTATCTGAGCTGAATTTACATTGATCTGAAAAAATTCAATTATAAAGGATCTTGTCTCTCTCTTAGAAGTTAGGTTTATAAGAAGTACCTTGGCAACGTGCTCTCTAGGGGGACACCTAGATTGAGCATCTACCATGATCTCTAGTGGCACAATCGAGTGATGAGGAAAGCTATAAGCCTAAAAAATAGTCTTTTTTCTCCTTAAATATTGAGAAATCAAAAGAATCAAGCAGGTATGTAGAATTGAATTGTTTAGAAATACATGTATATTGTGAAAAGGAGGGGAAATCAGAGCACCATGAATGAATTAAAGCAGTTTTTCATTGACAAAAAGTTAATAAAAATAATTTTAAAAAAATGAATGAATTAAAGCACAATCTTGTTGTAGCTGTAGCGAAAGGGCTGCCATTTTAGGTTTTATTTTTCTTCTCCCTCCTTGTGAGGTATCTAGCATCATGTTTTGCATGAAATTAAAGTCGCTGCCCAGAAAAATAAGCTCTGTGGCATTCATAGCCATATTATAGAGCTGGCAGAGTGCCCCTACATAATCCTCGATGGGACAATAGTAGTTAACAAAATATATTGATATCTCTCCAATGATGCTGTAACCCAAATCCATCTTCCTAATTCAACCTGCCTAACCTCTCCTATTTGCCAATTTATGCTATAAGAAAAATAGATTGCCACACTTCTCATGGCGGAGCCGGAAGAAGCAAAAAAAGTGTGGGAAAAGTGCCTAGGAATTATCAATTTTGGATTGGTCGATTTTAAATGAGCACCATTGAGTTGGGTAACAATAAACATCTGGTATTCAGCGCCAACATACACTGCTGGGTGAACATGCACTATACAAATGCACGTTATGTTTTCTGCAAATAAATCCCATTTGGCTGTTCTCAACAACTCAAAATGGAACCATTCTTACGTTTGTTCAATATGCCGTTGACATTACACATTATTGTCTTAATTATTTGCTACATTTACTATGATATTAAGAAACACAAAAATAAAAAATAAACAACATAGTGTGGAGACAAACAGAAAAAAATACAAAACACATTCTCAAAATCATCCAGTTTCAGTGTGTATTCTTCTTATACCGATGTAAGAATTGAAACTGTACCTTGAACAGCACTTTCAGTTTAGATTGCTGAATTAGGGAAGCGTGAGTGCCCCCAGTCTCAAAGCGATCAAACTGGCACTTAAACTCTCTGGGTCAGCATACAGCAGCAATCTACAATTAAGACTTGAAATTACCTTCCTTCTAGATTTATAAAGACTTTTGCTGAATGGTTACCTAGAGGATTTGTTCCTTGATATGGACACACAAGGAGCACTCAAAGAAGTTTCATTCTAGGGGATCATTGACGACACCCTGTGTGTACTCATAATCAACAGTTCTTTAGGGAAGTTAGGCAGTATGTGGGACCTTATCAGATTTTCAACAAATTGAGCTGGGCTATGCTGTCGCTCTTGAGCTTCCCTTCCTTCAGGGATATCACCAAAATGTAAGTTTGAACTACAGGAATGATTTTCCAAATCCACAATTTTGCTCAGCAAAAAATTGTCATGCTTTGCATTTCCATAGATGATTTATAATGAGTCTCTAGTTTATCCTCAAGTTCAAGACAACATTTGTCTGAACTGTGAGAGACTCTCATCAATTGTAATAAGCTAAACATGAAGGGAAGACATTTCTTGTGGTTGAGTTGCTTTCACGTCTTTGATTTCTTGCGGAATTCATTCTAACAATTGATTTAGAGTCTAAGGGCCAAATTACAAGTCTGACGGTCTTTACCTTCCAGACTTGCGGTGGCGCAGCGGCGGCAGTCCTGCTGCCACTGTAGTAAGAGGTGGCTGAAAGTGTGCCACCGCTGTGCTAGCTGCACCAGGGAACTGCTATTCCCTGGTGGTGGCGCAGCGGACAGCACTATGCAATATGCAAGGTGGGACTTCCGTGGTCCGGCACGCATATTATGAGTTTCCCCACTGCCAGCCTTTTCATGGCGGTGAGCCCGCCATAAAAAGCCTGGCGGTGTGGAAACAAAGGGGGCCCTACAGGCCCCCCGCCTCTATGGGAATGCTTTCAGGGAGGCACAACACGTGGCCCCCTGTGTACATGCACCCCAATTTCTAGCACGGCACAGTCCATGCCGTGCTGGAACTGCTTTTGCTTTCACATTGCAGTGCCCGTTTTGAGGGCGCCGCTGTGGGAACGCAAAAGAAAAGCCCACCAGACACAAGTTGAACTTGTAATCTGGCGGGCGGACCATACACAGCTTTGGCAGTGCTGTACTAGCAGAAAGCCGCGCAGCACTGCCAAAGTCGTAATCAAGCCCTTACTTTTTATCAAGACGCTAAAGAGTACATACCCAGCGCAAATCAAGATGACATCCTGCAAAGAGATAGAGCAATAGGCTGGAGTTTTATCAGAAGCACAATTTAAATGTCTTTTTTTGCACTGTATCTACATCTTCTTCTTGCAGCTGTCGAATTTGATTGTCCCCCGTCTCTGCTAGACTTATAGTAGCCTCTGCAACCTCAGTATTAGTCCTAATGGTCTCCACTCTAAATTGTCGACTTCTGCCATTCGTCTCCTATCCTGATATCGGGAGTTATAGTGTTGAATCATCTGGTACTTTGGGCTCTGTAAGAAGCACTGGCTCAGCCTCTAAAATAGAAATGAGGTCTTTGAAGATGTTGTTGACTCTACAGCCACTAGCGCACTGATTTTATCCATGTCGATCTTGAATAAAGTAGAATTTTGTGATTGATGTTTAAATGTTTGAATGATTATCTGGTGGGAGACACCCTTGTAGAATAATTCGCTTTTCCCTTCCTGAGTCTCTAAGACTGCAGCAAAGATATTAGCATGAGGGGAATCTTGTGAGTGGTGGGACCTTATAGTTGTTAGATGGCTCAGTTCGAAATATATTACCCTGTTAGGTCCCAACAAAAATTGGTACTGCCTAGACTTATCAAGAGGTCCTTCGCAAACTGCACTGGAGTACTACAGACCGGGAGGGGGCCGTGGAAGTGGTGCAATGCTAGGGTGATCACCTACTCCAACTACTTGGGACAAGTAACACCATCACCTATGGGTTCTGAATCCACTTTGTGCTTGTGCCATCAGGCTGCCTTCTCTGCTGGATTAAAATTCAAAGGCAGCACTTCTCATGGTCCCCCTTGGACCTTGAGTTCTGGCTCGAAACGCCCAGCCACAAGCTTCTCCAATTTTAAATCAGGCCTAAGTTGCGAGTAGAGCTTTATGACACTGCTCCCACCTAAAGCTCCACCGCCCTGGTTCTTCATCATCTTTTCCTCACATGCACCAATAACCCTAGTCCACAGTGATCCAGTGACATGTATTTCCCCACAGCAGAGGAAGCCCAGTGCGCTTTCCAAAAAATGAATGTCACATAAGCGTCCTCACTCGGGCAGCTCTTTAACCCTCCTTAATCCTCTCTTAATAATGTTTCTAGTCAGAGTTTTGCTATTCATTTCAACCTCATACGAAGAGCTCCTGCTGCTACTCATTCCTGTATATGGTGAGAATAGCGCAACAGTAGCGTTTCAGTGCCTTCCCTTATGGCGTTTTCGCTCAGCATTCCACACTTCTCAAGCTGACTAGGAAAATGAAACAAAGGACCCTCCTGGAAGCTGAACAGTAGCAGCCAGGCATGCATGAGGCCGGTATGCCACCTCCAACCTCATTAAGGGTGGGGGGACTTGATCATGTACACATCTATTGTTTCAGAGAGCGGGTAGCATGGGGGACAATTTCCCTGGCTACAGAGATCAGAACTCCCCATCTTGGGTTAATCTATTGAAAGGAGGCACCGCATGTTGGCTTTGTTCATCCCTTCTAAGGATAGGAGACCTACAGTCATGCTGGCATTTCCTTGTGCTGACTTCCAAAGTCAAGTCTAATTTGTTCTCCGTTGGCAAAGCAGTATGCACTCTGAATTTTTCAAATGACCAAAATGCTCACTTTCTGGTAGCTAGACCGAACCCAAGCCTTCTCTTCAGACCGCCTCATTATGATAGAATGGAAAATGGCCGGTCATTCCGGCTGGCTTCCGAAGGGCTTGGAGATCGTGTCTGCCAGTCGGAAGCCAGCAAAGTAATCTCAAGGGCAGGTCTTTCTGCACTTGAGATTATGATCACGGTTTCCGTCATGGTTTCTATGCCGGTCTGTCCAACATGGACACCATGTCGGAAAGCATGTTTGGGAGCGCCCAGCAGGGCCCCCTTTGGTGCACGGCCTCTGGGTGGAGGCCTAGGAGGCACCTATGGTGCCCCCCTGTTGATCCCTACACCTAGTGGCAGGCACTTCGAGTTGCCTGCCACGGGGTGTAGGGATGAACTGCACCTCTCTTTTCTCAATGGGAGCTTGTGTTACGACTGGTGTACGGCCGTAACTCGAGTTCCCATTGAGAAAAGTTGAATACGACCGAACCATGTTCTGTCACATTATAATTGGCAGGTCAGGACCACCGGCCGGGTGTCAGATGATCCCATGACTGACTGTTGTCGGGTGGAAGGAATTCCACCCGTTATCAAAATAACCGCCTACGTGGTACATTTAACAAAGCATGCTACTTTACCAGGCAAAACTTTATCACACAGTTTTTACCATGTATGATTTAGGGCCTGAATAAGACGTTGCCATTCCTACGGCACACTGTGCAACGTACTGTCCACTGTAGGACTGGCAAAGCAGTGGTGTGATTGCCCGCCAGATTAGGATCTAAATCCTGATCTGGCAGGTGGTCCTGTGGCGGTCTGATGGTGATGTTCTGCTAGGCTCATTGAAGAGCCTATCATGCAGACCGCTGCTGTCAGAGCACCGACTGGGGGTGCAAATCCAGGGGGGCACTACATGGGCCCTCACACATGCACCCACAGGCCTAAATCCGGCAGGAGACCCTGTTAGGGCTTCCTTTATAGCCATTCCGAACCCCTTTTCATGGTGGGTTCACTGCCATAAAAAGGGCGATGAAATGCCAACTCGAATATGCTCGGCGGTGCAGGCTGTGGCACTGCCAGCATATTCCTGACTGTGAAAGACTGTCTGCCCAGCAGGATCCTTGATCCCAGGGGTGCTGGTGGTCTTTTGTTAGTCTGACCACCGCAGTCATAATACTGAGGGTGGTCCAGCAGAGTGGCGGTGGTCAGGCCGCCACCACAGGTTAGGACTACCGACCAATAATAAGGCCCTTAATCAGCACAGTGCAGGAAATTAGAGTGAACCCAGTTCCAGCAGATGTTTATAAATCAGATCTGGAATCCAGCCAACCCAGTGAAATATGCAAAATGTGTCCTGGAGATTTTTGTCGCACTAGAACACAGTTCAGCAGCGCATACATGTTGTCTGTTTTCAGGTGGAGCAGCAATATGCTGGCGGCAAGGACGCATTCTTATTTTCACACCCAGCTGGGTCTAAAAAAAAGGCCTGATTTAAAGGGTCAGCCGCTCTTCTTATTTTCAAGTATCTTCCTGGCTGCAAGCCATCTGGAGCCTAACACCTAGAAGCCAATGCAATGGAAGGAAACAAAGACACACAGTTTTATCACTTTTGCAAGTACATTAGAAAAACTATTATTTGGAGGCAGGTTTTTGATTTTGTTCAGCCCCAAACGTAAAAGATGTGATGCACTGTGAGAATACAAGTTGTACACCAATAATGAATTGAATGGTACTTACTAATTTATTTTTGTTTAATTATTTTATAGCTCTACTAATTCCAGTGTACGGTGTCAGAGTGCTTTACATCACATGCAAAGAGACAGTAAATCATACAAGTTTGCAAATCAATGTACAGGAAATATTACAAAAGACAATGAGGATTATAAGGTGTAGGACTCACATATCGTCCACATTATTAGACAATATAGGTCATATGTACTAAAGCTTTTTTGCAGTCACAAAGGGTTTGATTCACAAAATCAGACTATTTGCGACCTCACATAGGCCTTTGTGTATGTATCAAACCTAACCACAACACCAAATCACAATTTGGGTTTGCGACTACATACCTAATCGGCATTTGGAAGGGGTTTGCTTAGGGTGTCACTTCCAAATAGCGATTCAGAATAGGATGTTTTAATGTTTTGCTACCAAACTCCGGTCACAAAACATTAAAATGTTACCAACTACACAAAAGAACTGGCAACCCATTCGCAATATGGAATGCATTTTTTTTCATTATTATCTTTATTGGCATTATGTTCGTACACAATACAATTCACAATAACTGGATTGCATTCTGTTGTTTCATTCCTTTGAAGCATGTACGAGGGTTTAACATAACATTGTTGGTAGTTACCTATCTGATGACGAGAGGATGCGCCATACTGATTTGGAACCTTATTTGATACTTCCACTTTTCTCATTATATCTTATTTTTAACGGTACATAATTTTTTGCATCATGCATAATCCTGCCTTTGGTATATATCATCCCCCCACCCTCTAGGGTTGCTTAATTTGGGCGGGAAGTGCTGCAAGAGCTATCTAAATGTCGTAAAAACTGATGGCAAACAAACTTTGTAACTCAACTGGTGCAGGAGAGGGTTACACATATGTATTTGAGATGCTTTATTTAAGGGGGCTTGCTGTTGTTTAATTAGAGTCAATACAGTTCTTGCCCGTGCCCAGTCTTAGCATGTCTTTGGGGTCCAAAATGTATGTCTTCTGTCAAGTGTGGTCTAGGGTGGTCGCTACTAGTCCCTTTAATTCAGTCCCTTGTATACCCACTTCCTTGTCCCTACTATTAGGATGGCTAGGGTGTTCCTAGGTAAGCAATGTGTCTTTCCATTGTTCTGCCATTGGGAGTGGTTGGAGCCCTTTCGCCTCATCCCTATGCAGTGTTCTGCCCTCTGCTGCAACCCAGCGATCACCTCCTGACTCCAAACATTTATCTGTGGTCCTGTGGCGGACTTCCATGTCACAGCTATTTGCCTTCTGGCAAATACCAGGTCTATAAATCTATTTCCTACTTTGTACTTGGGTGGTCGGGGGAAGAGTCCTAGCAGGCAAATCTCTGCAGTAAGATTGAGTGTATGTGGCTTTGATCTTAGATAGCATTTCAGACCACAAAATGCGTAGCTTCTCGCAGTTCTACGTCAAGAGGTGTGGTGCAGTGCCCAGGGTGGCTGACTCTGGAACACAGGGGCTCACGGTTGGATCCCTGGTGCCAGTGGCAGGTTAGCCCAGCACCTTGTGACTCTGGGCAATAGCTTGCTATATCTTCCTGATGTCCCCCAGCGCCCTGACACCTCTACGGAGGTAGCTGGGCCCTTTACAAATGCTGGTATTTCATTTCATATGCAGGAAATCTGCATCAACTTGGCTGCATCTCGGGCAGCATCTTGGTTCCCCTCCGTAAGCGACGAATATATGGTGTGGTGTCAGGTATGTCATGTGTAGAAAATTAAATTGAACATATTTCAGCCTTGTGTCGCAGGATATTTTCTTTGGTGACTCCAACACTCTTCCCCATTGCTGTGCCTGTGAGCACCCTGTCCAGAATTCTCTCCCACTTTCCCTACAACACCTGCAGTAGGGCAAGGGAAGCCCCAAGCGGTGAAGCATAAAACCATTTAATTTGATGTCCAGCCGTCCCTAGAGTGGTCAATTAGTGAAGGACTGCCTGCGTTTCCTGTTCTTCCCTCCCCAACCCCCATAGCAGTCCAAAAGCGTGGACCAGCACCCCATATTGTAGGAACTGCCCTGGCTGGAGACCACATTCATCCACCAGCTCTGCAAAAGGGAGCAGGATTTTCTCTTGGTAGCAGTCCCCCACCGTTTCCAGTCCTGCCTCCATCCAGAGAATCATTTGCTCTGTTGTAATGATCGACTGGGGCTTCCCGTGATGAAGCCCCACCAGGGGTAGTACCGGCTAGTACCTCGGGCCTCTGTCAGTTTTGCCAAGCAACCCTTCCAGCACTGCAGTAAGTAGTGTTGAGGCATATGGGACTCTAGTTGTACGATCTAGGAGTTTTGCTGGCAAGAGACAGGGACACGGGTTGGGTTCCATTAGGTCCCCTCTGTGTTTACTCCTTCGAACCCTTGCACCTGAACAGCCAGAAGGTAGGGTTCAATATCCGGCACCCCAAAGCCCCCCTCCACCATGGGGCGCCGTAGAGTCTTTAGTGATACTCTCCGCCTCCCGTCTCCCCAAATTAGATCTCGCAATAGAAAAACTAAGTGTCGAAACCACCCTGCAGGCATTAGAACTGGTAGGTTAGCAAAGACATATAGGAGGTGAGGCAGCATGACCATTTTGGTCAGGGAGATCCTGGACATTATAGGGAGCCGTTGGACCAGAGCAATCTGAGTGCTCTATCTAAGTTGCCCTCCCTCAAGTTGTCCAGTGAGCGGAAGAGCTGGATGCCCAGATATGTAAATGTGTCAGATGCCCAATTAAGGTCTGCGGATAAGCCTGGGGGTCTGGGCAGAGGTCGAGCCACAGGGAACAGATAGGTTTTGCGGTTATTAACCGTAGACCCAACATCATCCCAAAATTATCATGGAGCAACAGAGAAGTGTCGGAGCCACTTTCAGCATCACTCCGGTAAATCAATAGGTCATCTGTGTATAGGTAGATGATATGAGTTCTTCCATCTATTGTCAACCCCATACCCTTCCCAGCGAAATATCATAGCTAATGGTTCTATCGCCAGGGCGAATAGGAGTGGTGACAGGGGGCAACCCATGCGAGTACAACCCACTATCTTATATTGTGGGGAGATGATTTTGCCCTTCCTGACCCTCGCCGTAGGGTATGTGTATAATAGTCGTACCCATTTCACCCATCACCCCCCAGTAGCCATGGAGGCAATAGCCTCTCGAACTTCCTGTAGTGTCACAGGCCCGACCAGCACATTGCCATCCTGTCCGTCTACTGTGTGGATGCATAACGGGCCCAAGAAGGTTCGAAACTCCGATTGTGAAGCCCCTGGAGGGGCAGTATACAGCATCTCATAGTATCCCTGTGATAAAGCCTTAATCTTTCTTGGGTCATAAACGGTTGTACCTGTTTCAGTCTAAATATGTGTATTTGGGCTCCCTCGAGTCTCCGGCCTGATTAACCATGCCAGCAAGCGACCTGCTTTCCTTTCCTCTCCTTACAATTTGTCCAGGTATTTCCTATAGTCATGTAATCTTAGCTTCTCTAAAGCCTCATTATATCGTGTTCGTGTGTCCAGTAGCTGTGTATGAGCTTGAGTGTCTATTCCCTGTGTGTTGTCCAGAGCTCGTAGCTCACCCTCTTTGGCTAGCAATGCTCGGTGTAGTTCCCTCTGTATTCCAGTTGTTTACTCCATGCAGTGACCTCTCACCACAGCTTTAAATGCATCCTACTCCACTAATGCAGAGGACGCAGAGTGTGCATTATCAGTAAAGAACGTTTCAATGAGGGAGTGCAAGGATTCACCAAACAGAACATCCCCCAGCGACAAGGGATTAGGGCTCCATGTAGGGCTCGGGGGTCTATGTCTGAGGGGTTGATGAGTTATCAACAATGTGATATGGTCAAAGACGGTCCGCCCCAGGTATTCAGTGTGTGTGATAGAGCCACTTAAGCTTGGTGCGCACCAGAAGGTGTCTAGTCATGTGTGGAGCTGGTGCAGAGGGGAAAAGAAGGAGTACTCTCTGTTCCTTGCATGTTGGACTCTCCAGATGTCTTCCAGCCCCCAATGATCCATCCATTACCAAAACCCCACAGCTGTACGATGGGCCTAAAAGGGAATGTGAATGTTGACAAAAACATTTTGAAGACTAGGCAGTGCTCCTATGGACAACCGCCCGGTATTAAAAAAAGTTTGTAAAACTTTTTTTTCTCAAAAGTAATCCTGTTTTCCTTTAATGAAAATTTGCTGTTTTTAAAAAGTAGATTGCTTTTATTTAAAAGCAATCACAGACATGATGGGTTGCTGATCCCAGCAGGCCTATATTCTTGTGATGGCAGTGAACCAAAGTGGGTCGCAATTTGCAACCTATTCCATTAATATTCATGATGTAGACATAATTGGATCCCCCTACGATTCAGTAGTTTGCAAAAACAGATTTACTGCCATGTTTGCCCTTGTTGCCAATTTCTTTGCAGCAAATAAAAAAAATGTATAAGTTGACTGTCAGACTCTGCTATTCATAACTCCACACCTTGTGAATCTGCCCCCATTCTTTTGCCACACCTTGACCCAAATGTATGGTTTCCCACAGTAATTTTTTCCCAATTCGTGCTCTGATCATGTATTATAGTTAGATAAGCAATGTATTATTATGGAAAGGAGGTTTGGGATTTACCCCCTGAAAATCTAATATTTGGGAATTTAGGGTATTAGTTAACAACTTTAAGGATAGGGATGTTGGGGAGGAGCCTAGCCTGCAGCCATGATGGCCGCCTGATCCTTCGGCTCAGCCGACCCTCTCGCTTCCCTCCCGTCCCGCGACCTATCCTGGTACTGATCCTGTTCCTAAGTGGTGTATTCGGGCTCGGGAGGTGACCCCGACTCCGCTGGTGTGTTTCACTTCACGCTTCCAGCAGTGGAGATGAAGCTGCCGGAGCTCGTTTTTCATGATCCTGGGCTGCTCCTGGTGCCAAGGCAGCTGCGGTCGCGGCGCTCACACCCGCTTGGGGTAACATGGTCTGTGTTCCCTTTGTGCCCCCGGCCCGATGGTGCTCTGCAGTGTGCCGGAGTGGTGTTCTACTTCGTGATGGTGACGTTGACGGGCAGTCCTATGGGCTGCACCGAGTTTTTGAGCCCCGTGTACATGGATCTGATGCATCCCTCCCTCCTGCGGCTCCGGTGCGGATTGCAGACATTCTGAGGCCCTGAAAACTCTTCGTACTGAGTTTTGTGCCTATGCCTGTGACCTGGGGCACGCTATGGATGCTGTCCTTTCTGTGGTGCCCCTGCATGACCAAGCACATTTACGCCCGAGTGCCGCTGACCTTCATCCTGCACCCGACTTTGGTAGGCTGTCTGCCCAGATGTGCCCGGAGGGGCTGTTGGTGTGTGTTTCCGAGCTCCCCGAGATGCTGGCCGCGCCGGGGAAGCAGTGGTCTGAGGTCTGTGTGCTGGTTCAGTGTGGGGGCTCTCGTTCTCGGACGCCATATTCGGACGCTCCGTTGTGGATTGTGGGAGACGATACCTACGCTATCCTGCGGCTACTCCTACTGCCCGGGCCGGATGAGCTATTCCACTGTGAGGCTTGCACTTCTATCGCAGTTGCCCATATGAAGTGGGATTGGACGGACTTTGTTGGACGGCGTTCTGATCTGCTGGGGTCCCACGGTTGGTTTGTCCCGTTTACGATGACTACGGTGCGACTGGACAACGTTGATACTCTCGATCGCAGGGGCCAGGGCTGAACTTCCCCTATTTCTCACTGTGGTACTGTATACTGTCGGGACTTGGGGTGATGGACGGTACTATGAAGCTGGACTTTGTCGTGGCGCTGGGCGGCGGGGGGCAGGGTAGAGGGTGTTTCCTTCCAGGTTAAAAGTGTTGCTGCTCGTACTGCTGGGATGTTGATGGATAGCCGGGGATGTTCTCACTTATTTTGTATTAATGGCGGGGTCTAGGGATGGGCGGCCCGACTATTGTCTCCCGGGTATGGGTTGTTTCTCTCCTCCTCCACTCTTTTCATCTTTTTATATCTTTCTTTTCTCTTTTCTCCTATCTTTCGGGTGATTCTGGGGCGACAGACACGCTGTTTAGTGGGGTAGGCCATAGCCATTACAGTGATGTAGGGTGGGGGGGATTTTTGTTATTTTAGCTTGTTTTGTTCTATGGTCCCTTTTGCTTCCTTTCTAGGGGGTGGGCTATGTCCCTTTGTTCTTTCTCCTTCGTTTCGCAAGTGTCTGCACTTTCTCCTTTTTCGGGGCGGGTGGGCTGTCTATGTGGCGTCCTATTCAATTGTTTGCTATGATTTGTCCTTTATTTTTGACCCCTTTGATGGGCATGGGATGTCTTTGGGCCTTGACCCTACTATGTTTAACTGATTGCGTGGGGGGCTATATCCCTCCCGTCCCCCCCCTGTCTTCTGTATATGTTGCATGACGCCCTGGTAGATATGGCTGCTGCCTCCTCTTTAAATCATAAAACGAAACCTTTATTATCCTGGCGCTTACTGTGTAGCAACTTTATGCAACGTCTATACTGTCTTCATTTTGCCGTACACTTTGATGTTGCTCCTTTTTGGCTCTCCTGATTTTGCGGCCGGCCCCTGTGGTTGTAGGCCTGCGCTTGTACTGATACGCGTATTTCAATAAAGGTTTTAAAAAAAAATAAAAAAAAAAGGATAGGGATGTTGGAGGGTTATACCTCTCAAGATGAAAATAAATGGGATTTTAGGAAAGGATGTGTGTGCAGTTTATCCCACCCATAATTAAGCAATGTTTGCTATTTTAAGAGTTAATATTTAAACTTTTCTTTACATATGTATGGAGAGGCAACGTGTACAATACAAATTCTAGCTTCAAATGCCATGCCTAGTATATAAAAAGATGACAGGAGTGATGAATCTCCAAACAGATGACGTAGATTTCAAATGCTTTTATTTTGATTCATTTAATCCACAGCCTACGCGTTTCGCCCAACACGGGCTTCTTCAGGGCTGTAAACAATATATATCCAGTGTAAGAAAACATGTAATTCACACATGTAGTACCTTTTACAAAATACTTTACATTTACAATTAAATACATATATACATTTTAAAAACAATAATAAAAGAGGGAAAGAGAAACTAACACAGTACATCAAAACCAGCGATTCTATTTTAATTTTTTACATAATCGTTGTCTCCAACTTTTTCACATCACTCTATTGATGCTATGTGTGTTCCAATACATCTATGTTCAAACAAATTCCTAGATCTTGACCAAAGACCCCTATGTAAGATATGATTATGCCTTTTTAGCTTGGAAAAGAGAGGTAACCAAAGTTCTTCATAAATTTGTATGATAATAGCAGGGAACAAAAGGGGGGGCGGGAGGGTCGGGAGGGGAAACTATGGAAAAATTAATATCTGTGTGGGTTCAAATGCAGATTGCTAAATAATGGATTATTAGCCCATTATTGAAGAAAAAATAGTAAGTATGGGGTAGAGGCGGTTTTATATAAATGTACCTTATCTTTATATCTTGAGAATATAACGTAATTCCTCCAATCAAGCAGTCTTCGCAGGATTCACACTATTCAAAATACTGCTATGTTTTTTTTTAAATGATAAAAAATATGATTGCTTACCCCTTGTGTATGGCTGAAGGGTATCCTTACTTCTTAGGTCAAAAAAATGCGTGTATCAGTAGCAGTGTTGCTGTCCTGTGCCGATTTGGGCACAATTGATTATCTGTGGGATTTGACAAAATGAGAGTGAGCCTGTTAAGCTCTAAGTGCTACCAGCAAATGTTCATACCACTTTATCCCTTTGATCCCTAGCCTTTATATTAATGTTACGCAACCTACCCATTCAATTTTTGTTTCCAGTTTGTAACCATCTTCTAATTTTTATTTCTTCCATTATCACGTTATATCAACCATACCCCCAAAGGTTCTTCTACTGAACATCCCTTTATAGTTAGAGAACATTCCCAATCTCCGCTTCGCCATCCCTAGACAGAACCCTTTATCTGTCCTCTATACGTCTTATTCTGCAATCACGGTAAAACGGACTAAAAAGGGCGGGTTCTAAGGAAACCAACAAACACCCCGTGTAACATACATTATTGCTAGCTGTTCAGTATCCTTCGTAAGCCCCTTTCACATACGAACAGGGTAGCTGTTTCTAACACGCACAGGCGCAGCAACCCGCCTCACCTCCTCTATCGAAGTCTTCCTTCGTGTGTCCTCGATCCGAAAAAAAGAAGAGGCAGTAGTTACTAAGACGCCCGTTTAAATACCCCATCTGATTGATCTATTCAAAACACCTGTGTCTCATCTCAGACTCCCGCCATCGTGAGAGACTGTGTAACAGAGTGAAAAAAAGTGAAAAAAACGGGGGAGAGGGAGGGAACGAAGCCCAGATATGCTGTATTAACTCAATTATTTTTTGTGGTGATAGCATAGAAAATGTTATTCATATGTTGGTACTCCGCAGTGATTGATTTCTACAACGGAAACCTCAAAAAGGTCAAGAAAATATATACCGTTAAAAAGAGCTTGTGGCTGGCGCGAACCCGTATGTCTCTGATTCATAGACTTGTGCCTATAGCAATTGTGCTACTCGTATATTGTATCTTCTCATTTGGAATTGAATATATGACTACTCTTCTGGGAGCCTATAAACAGTCACACGTTTCCCATGAGATTTTACCCATTTAAAGCAATTCTGACTTCCTAGATGTGCAATAATCCATTCGCAAAGTCAAACGGGGGCAGGGACCGGAGGGGACTTCTGTCGCCATGTTAGTATATCCCTGCCATCCTGAGCAATGACTCAAAACAGAGGGCTCTCCCTAGCATATAGTGCCAGGTAGTATGTTACCTATTAAAAACTGGCCCCATACGCGCTTCTGTTCGTACTTAGCAACCAGTTTACCAATGCGTTTTGCGAAAAAAAGGGAAAGGAGGGGGCTTCTACTTTTTCAAGCCGTCAGTATACCGTCTTATTAACAGACCCGAACTCCATTTAGCTCACTGTCACCGTTCCTCTGACACTATCCTCACGCCACTCTATCGTTATGAAAGTGAGCCTTAACAACTAGTCGTGTGTTTAGGGAGACGGCGTTAAGTTTGTCAATATGCGCGTTATCACGAAGTGTTCAGGGACAGTGTGCTTCTCCATATGCCCTGTTAAAATTATTTTCGGCCACAAGGGAATTTTCAATCTTCATACATCATCATCTCTCTAGAGCCTTATTACATATAGGTAGGGAGTAAAGAAAGAGGGGGGACTCATCACATGATAATATTGGGATACCAGTAATTAAAAGTATCTACAATGTCAGCATGCTTAGTACTATTGATCTACTATGTATTGGGCAAGGTGCCTAAACAGTATAGTTGTTCTAGATGAGGTAGAATGAGAACAGAAATTCTGCAGTTCAGTGTGATACGATACCTTGCTCTTCCAACAGCATGTTACGATAGTACATACATGACGAGTAAACCGTTGCCAGGTCTATTTTTACATAACTGCTATATCACATCATACGCATTGTTACAAAAAATGATGCATCTCAGATTCAATATTTAGACCGTTCGTGATGGCACGCAATCTACAGATCCATTTAGCTTCTGACTGGCGGAGTTGTAGTTTTCTATCACCTCCCCTTTCTGGTGCTGGCACATGATCAATTGCGGGATACCTAAAGTTCGATCTGTCACCTGTACCTGTACATTCATGTGAAGCCAAAGCATAGGTCAAATCTTGATTCACACATGCTCGTCTATGTTCTTGTATGCGCGTTTTGAGTGTTCTGACTGTACTCCCAACATAGATTTTCTTGCATTCACAGATGATGACGTATACCACAAACTGAGTCAGACAATTTATGAAAAATCTGATGTCATAGGTTTTGTCTGTGTTGTATCTAAACCTGGCTATCCTGCTAGCCTGTGCACACATAATACAACACCCACAGGGGAAAAAAACAATTTTTGGACTAAGCCACAATTTTTGTTTATTTCGTGCAGGTCGAGTATAACTTGGACATAAGATCTCTCTTATTGTTTTACATCTTCTGTAAACTACATTTGATTTGCTCTGGACTAGACTTCCAATACCTGGAACGCCTTGCAAAAGGTGCCAGTGTTTCCATAGTAGTTTATATATGTCTTGATTGAGATTAGAATTGGTGGTTACAAAGGATAGCCTTTCTTTCGGGGTTTTTACTTTTGGCGTTAGAGTTACTCCTCTGTCTAACTTTTTTCACTTTATCAACTGCCTGTTTCAAAACTTCTTTCTTGTTGCCCCTCTGCCTGAGACGTTGCACCAGGTCTGAACTGTGCCTTTCACATTCCACTGTTTCACTGCAATTTATTTTTATTCTTACTAACTCACCAAAAGGAATGGCATTCTTGGTGCTAGTGGGATGTGAACTCTCAAAGTGCAAGAGACTATTCACTGATGTCTCCTTTCTGTGGAAGGTGCTTTGTAAAATGTTGTTTACCACATACAGTGTGATGTCTAAAAATTCAATCCTGGTCTGCGACATTGTCATGGTGAACCTCACATTCATGGTGTTCTCATTTAAATAGTTGAAATAAGTATATAAGTTAATATTTAAACAATGCTATGAAAAAGAGGGCTGTGGGGCGTTCCTGCCCACTCTAAAGAAAAATATGGGATTTAGGGGAAATGTTTAAACATTTTAAGTAAAGATTTAGGATTTTAGGGTATGGAGTTTTAAATTTGGTGCATTGATAGTTTTTTTTTAATTTGGAAAATAAGGACTGTATAGAAAAACATATGCTTCACTAATACTCTAGTAGTAGTAGAAGTATAAGAAATCAGTGCAGGTAATTTTTTTGTATGTATTACTGTTTATTTTTAGGAGCACCCTGGGTCACAAGTAATTAAAAATGTATAGATGAATTTATACTTATAAACTTATGTAAACGTATGTAATGTAATGTTTTTTAAAGAATATATTTAATATTCCCAAATAATTGAATCTATTTTTCCTTTTTAATTGATAATACCACCAAATTAATGCATTTAAAATAATAAAAATAACTGTTAGGTGCTGAATGTTAAGGGTCCTATTACAATGGAGGTCGGAAGGGCTTTCAGACCCCCATCGTCCATTTCAATTACGACCAGCTGATTATATATCAGCCGGTTGGAACTGAAACCAGACGGTCATTCCTGCAGGCTTGCGACGGGCTCAAGGAGCTCGTTGGCCAGTTGGCCTGGCTCGTAATTCCAACGGATGAGTGTGGGAGTGCAGGTTTGATTATCAGGCGTGGAGGCTGCAGTAGAGGTTTAATAGAAAGTGGCTTATTGATAATAGGGTGAGATGGAAAGGTTGGTAAAGGATGTTCCAGTGGTTGTTCTTCTTCTTCTGATGATTCCTGGGATGAGCTGGAGGGAGTTGATGTGGGCAAAGGAGTTTTCTTGCTTTCTGGCTCCTCTGGACCGTGATGGTCGCCCGAAGGCTCATAGAAGGATTCCTGGGATGAGCTGGAGGGAGTTGATGTGGGCAAAGGAGTTTTCTTGCTTTCTGGCTCCTCTGGACCGTGATGGTCGCCCGAAGGCTCATAGAAGGATAAAAGAGACAATAGTGGAACCGTCAGAAAGGGGTTCTAAGATTAGGATTGGTTATCCCTTCACCACACCGTTGTGCTCCGTTTAAATCGACCGGTATGTACAGAGAGATTTGTGAGGAAAGATAAAGAGCTCCCCTAAAAGTAGTTCGGGAGTAGAGATTCAAGGGGTTGTAAACCTTATGTGCCTAAGGAAGAAGATACAATGTGCAAAACCGTGTAGTGGCCGACGACCAGTATGCACTATACAAATTGTATTTGTGTGCAATAACTTTTAGAAGTGTCCTGTTGTCAGCATTACACCCATGGTGTCCCTCCCGCTTCCTTCAGCAAGCAAAGACCGTCTAACCACAATTCGTGACCTGCCCCCCCTTCTGCTTCTTTCCCCCCCTCCCTCTGTATGACCCCGAGCCGTTTGCACTCACCGGCTCTGCCGTAACTCTCCTGAGTTACGCCCGCTCCCCAGCATCCTCCGGACACCACCAGTCCTCCGACCAGCTTTCCTCTCCGTCTTCTGGGCTCCCTGGCGTTCTGGCGTCCTCTGAATCGGGTCCCGCGTCTTCTCTGTCACCCACGGGTCCCGCGTCTTCTCTGTCACCCACGGGTCCCGGGTCTTCTCTATCTTCTTCTTCACTCCGGCGTCCTATTCCTCCGTCCGCGCCAACTCTCCGATTCGCCCTTTGACCCTGTGCGCATTTCATTGGTTCGTGCTTGTCTCTTCCGGGGTGTGGGGGCGGAACCTCCGGGTCATGCCTGTGGTCGACTTCCTCCTGCGAAAACACGGTAGATGAACATGGACGTTGTAGTCCATTGGGGCGCTGTGGATATTGTACCCGTAATCGTGGCCCCCCCCTTGACACTATACTGGTGAGTGTCGGGTCCTTCTCACAGTGGGCCTTTCCGCCCTTGGGATTATGATGCACGGTTTCCGGCATGGTTTCCATGCCAGCATGTCCGACATGGAAACCATGGCGTAGAGCGTTTGTGGGGGTCTCCAGCAGAGCCCCTTGTGTCTGCTGCCTCCGGTTGGGGACTGAGGGGGCCCCTATGGTGACCCCCTGTTGATCCCTAAACGCTGTGGGGGTGCAGGAATGAACACCACCTCTCATTTCCGTACGGGAGCATGTATTATGGCCGGTTTACAGCCGTAATGCATGCTCCCATAGAGAAATGTCAAATGCAACCGAACAGTGTTCGGTCACATCCTAATGAGGCGGGCAGGACCGCTGACCAGAGGTCGGTCAGTCACAGGACTTAGACAGTGTGGGGCGGAGACAAGTCCACCCAACATCGTAATTAGGCCCTGAGTGTTTAGGGGTGCAGTATGGGGAGTGTTTTAAAATTATTGTTCATTTAGAATTCACAGAGAGAAAAATACTTTATAAATACTCTGTTAGATTTTATTTTTAAGAAATACCAATGAAATGGTTTTTAATTATTAGAATGTACCTATTGGAGTAGGGTGAAATGGGCATAGGGACCAGGGTGGGGAGTAATTTAAAACTTGTTTCTAAATTGATATAACAGATATAACCATTGCTGATTAATAATTATAATTATTACGCTTTTAAAAATGTTGGTAGTATTTAAAAATAAAATAATACCAAATTTTGTATTTAAAAAAAGAAAAATACAATTGTTAGAAATAAGATGCTAGGTGTTTAGGGGTCTAGGATAAGGATTTAAAAAGTGATATGTTAAAATTTTAGATAGTTTACATAAAACAAAAAAAACAAATAATACATCATTTAAAAGAATAATGCTATTAAAAAGTACAATATTTAAAATTAAAACAAACATTTATTAATATAAACAAACACAAATGTCTTTTACATATAATAATGAAAATCCCATATTAAAACATTGACTTTGTTAAACCAAACATGAATAATACAATGCAAAGTGATCATTAAAATATACATAATTTATTATATAAATTAGGAAAGCAGTTGAAAATGTTTCCAAATATTTTTAATGTAGAAATATTTTGAAATTGATAATATTAAAAATATTAATGTAACACATGTTTTAAACATGAAAAAAAGCGTATTTCTTGCATTTACGTTTCTTTCTTCAGTCAGTGGAGTTTTGCTGTCAATGTCAAATGGGTGCTCCCGCTTTGGACAGGTAGGAACCTTTTTGACAGCTAAATACAGTTAGAAGAGTGCTTTTACTTTAGGGAGAGAGTAAAGTAGGTGCTTTGAGTATAATAATGATGTTTTTACAGGTTTATGGTATATTTTAGACATTTTCTTATTCAGGTTGCCAGAGACACATGTTCCTGGAATGTATTTGTTTTTTCTTGACTTTTTTTTAAAAAGAAATTGTATTTAGGGGTTACAACATAGTAGTAATTTTACTTTTTTCCCTACTATGTTTGTTTTTAAATGACTACATTTTTCTGTGCTTAACTGCTAACTATAGGAAGCTGGCAGTACATTAATTCAAAGGTGTCAATACCCCTTACAGTCATTTTCTCCTTTAAAAGGGAGTTATTTGTAAGTTTTTTACACTTATTTTTCACTGATTTTGAAAGGGTTAACTCCTAGATGTTCATTAGGATATTTGCTGGAGCAGTTTTTGGAACTGAAAAGAAATTGTTATTTAAAAATATTTATAGTCATGTTTTCAGTTGCTTTTCAATTGGTCATACTATTTCTGGTAAATCATTAAGCTCTCCTGTAATTAAAGAAAAATATAATATTAATAATAATAATTTGAGGTATTGCATCACTCTAAAAGGTAACTTTTAATTACTTGTAAGAAAAGTCTTTATTTGAAGGAAATAAAAACACTAATTGATTGGTTATTTATTGAAAATGTTTAAATATTTGCCTGATATTTGTATTATTTTGTGAGTAATGAGCAATACAATACTAATAAGATGTATTTAAGGATTGTTTAAGAATGGTATTCTTCCCTAAAACAAAGAAGGAGTGTTAAAATAATTGAGGACATTGTATTAGAGGGCTTATTATTTATGTATAGTTACGTACTACCCAATTGGAAAGTAGATAGAGGTAAACTGCGACAGTTTTGGTTGGGGACTGTAATCCAACTTTAAGATGTTACTTAAAATAAATAAAAATAAATGAATAGTTTTTTTTAAATATAAGTATTGTAAAAACACAACATGTTTTAAATCTTGCGGGTAAAAATAATTTACATATAGTGGTGGGAATGTTCATGCAAAATGTGGCGTGTTGCAAGTGGGTTATGATGTGACGTAAAATGGAAAGGCTCTTTAATGCGCAGTCATTATGTGGTGTAGAGGTAGTTGATTGTGCACTGCTATTAGATGTGTTAGAAGGGTTGTGTGGTAGAGATTTGGTTGTGTTCATAGGTGTTTTAATGAGATATAAAGTGGGAAGTACGGTCTGGTACTGGATGTTTTGATGTGTGATATTGGGTGGTACTGGGTATGATCTTGTGGTATGAATGGTGTGATATGTAGTGGCAATATTAGTTGTAAGGTTTTGACTGCGGGCTGTATGAGATGGTACAGTCTGACATTTGCTATGATTCTGGGTAATTTGCAGCTGTTCTGTGTGTTGTGGTGTTAATTGAAGTGATGTGCTGTGTGTTTTGGTATACTACACTACTGGAGTAATCTTTAGTGAGTATACTTCAGGGATTCATGAGGTGAGGTATGTTGCGCTATGATGTGGTAAAATGCAATTTTGTATTACAGGAATCAAAGGAAGCTTTTATCTATTCTTCACCGTTATCTTGTTCAATGCCCTAAAGTCTATACAAGTCCTTAATTCGCCATTCGCTTTGGAAATGAAGAAGAGTGGCAAAGCTGCCATGGATTTAGAGGGGTGGATAAACCCATTGTTTTGATATTTCTATAGATAATTTTGAAGGTGTTCGTTTTCATGCTCTGATAAAGCATACACTCTTCCACAGGGAACAACCACTCCGGGTACTAGATCTATTTGACAGTCGTGCTGTCTGTGAGGTAGTAGGATTTCTGCCTGTCTTTCACTGAAGACATCCGTATACTCCATGTAGATGTCAGGGAGTTCAATGTCTTTTTCTGCAGCTGTAGCTATGGTCTATCCCAACGTTAGGTATTGTGCAGAACTCTTTGCTAGAGAACAACACGTAATAACACAATAAGGTGAATCGAATACTACCTTCTTCTTCACCCAATCAATAGTGGAATTATAGATAGTTAACCAAGGTAATCCCAGTATAACACCCTATTGTGGGGCTTTAATAATGTTGAATACAATCATTTCTACGTGATCCCTTTGGTTAATTACCTCTAAATCTGGTTTCTGGAAGCGGATGGGACCAGAAGATAAGTCTCTCCCCTCTACCGTTAACACCAGTCCAGGCTTTTTCTTTGCGGTTTGTGGAATGCCTAATTTGCTCACCAAGTCAACATCTATAAATATACCAGTAGCCCCTGCATCTGTCAAGGCCTTCACTTTGTGCAGGATGATATCTACCAATATTTGTGTCTCAATGTTGAAATGTTTGTGCTTTCCATTTATAGAAGGAATATCAACTATGCCCATGGTATCACCTTCACTAATGCCAGGGTGTTTTAGTTTTCCTGTTTTTTAACATACGGAGTGGTTGCCTTACCAAACCTATTCTCCTTTGGTTTAACCAGGCATTCACTTACAGAGTGCCCCTCTTGCACCAGTATATACATAGGCCTTGTTTTCTCTGTTGTCCCCTATCCTCTGATATTAAAGAGGCTCTTACTGATCCTATTTCCATAGGTTCTGTCCCAGACCCTGTTCCCACAAATGTAGTACGGGGGTTTATCGTATCGTTGAGGCGGACATTTGTATTTCCTATGGTCTCCTTTGCGTTCACTCAACCTATAGAACAATCTCATTGTTAGATTGATGAGATCTATACAAGTCTTAGGTTGGGGGTCGATCTGAGCTATTACATCTTTCAACTCATCCTTGAGCCCATGATGAAAAATAGCTGCCTACTTGTCTTCAGGCCAGTTAGTGTCTGACACCAATCGTTGAAAGGGGTTTACATACACCAATTTGTTTTAGCTCTAATAACTCTCTATCAACCGAGAAAGAGTGGGCCTACAATCAAACATATGTTAAAAACGCCTCTCTAAACCCTTCCCAATCATATAAGAGGGGATCTTCTCTTCTCATTATGGGAACAGCCCATTGTGCTGCATCCCCTGCTAAGTAAGAGATCAAAAACGTTACGTTGGCTTGGTTAGTATTGAATACTTTGGGGCAACATGTGAAGTGTAGCAAAATATGTGTCATAAAAACCTGTACTTTACTGGCTTCCCCACGAAAGCGCTCTGGTGCAGCTAACGGAATAGGGGTGGGGATTTCCACTGCCATAGGTGATACGGAAATGATGTGGCACCCCCAGGTCATGAGAACCCCTATTGGTTCTACTCCCAGCAACGTCAAAAAGATTCCTTTGTATTCATTCAACTTTCTCCTGTAAGGCAGCTGTCTCTGCTCTGGAAGCTGCTAATTCTGTCTGTACTACTGACAACGCTGTCATTACATCTTCTAATGTGGCCATCTTGTTATCAACCCAACCAGGAGGTATGTATAACGTGGGCAGATTATTCTGTCAACTGCAGTCCTGTACCTCAGGATTGGAGCGATGCACAATTGGGTCCACCTCTTGATCATCTCAATTCCGTCTGCTATAATAGCACAGATTTTTGATATGATCAAGTGAGGGAAGGATAGGAAGGGAACAGCAGGGAGGGAGATCTGGAAACAGAAGAACATGAAACTACTATCTTGGATCTGTTAAACTACCGACCCATCTCTCTCCTCCCCTTCATGGCCAAAGTCACCGAGAGACTCGTAAACACCCAGCTGACCACCTTCATCGAAGAAAACTCCATCCTAGAAGCCTCCCAGTCTGGATTCCGCAGCAACCACAACACCAAGACCGCCCTCTTTGCCGCCACCGACGACATCTGCATACTACTGCGACCCTCATCCTTCTAGACCTCTCCGCAGCTTTCAACACCGTTTCACATCGCACGCTCGCAGCCAGACTTCGTGAGGCCGGAATACAAGGAGCTGCCCTCGACTGGATCCAATCCTTCCTCTCCGGCAGATCACAGAGGATTTGACTCCCGCCCTTCCTCTCCGAACCCAAGGATATCAACTACGGAGTACCCCAGGGATCATCACTCAGCCCCACGCTCTTCAACATCATGAATAATCTGCGCTCAGCCGGCACACTGGTTGTCCTTTTTCTGCCCAAATTGGAAAGCTCATGGCGTGTCCCGGAAGTGCTGGAGCATGCCGGGACTTGTAGTTCCGTATGACGCTCCGAGCATCTGACAGCGGACAGAAGCTGGGGATCGTAACAGACACACAGTGAAACAACATCTCAAATAAATATTTTGCACAAACGACCCCACTTTATGTGTACCAAACCTCACCTTGTCTACCCACACTTTGCAGCACAGCATGACACACTTCATAACAATATACTACATAGCAATACACAACACGAATAACCCAATACCACACTACACGAACCACTCATAATCACATATCACTCCATTCAATACCAATGAATTGGATTTGAAAGGAGTTATCACTTGGTGCGAATGAGGCAGGGCGATGAGTGGAAGACAGCCTTTCACACCCGGTACGGGTTGTTCAAATACCTGGTTATGCCTTTTGGGCTGTGCAACGCACCTGCAGCTTTTCAATACTTTTTGAATGATGTTCTAAGAGAATACTTGGATGTATTCGTAGTAGTATACATCGATGACATTCTGGTGTATTCTTCCACGCATCAAGAACACAGTCAACATGTGAGGAAGGTATTAACGGCTTTGAGAAAGAACCAACTTTATTATGAACTCAGTAAGTGCGAGTTTCATGTGGACAGGGTGGAGTTTTGAGGGGTAATGTTATCAGCCTAAGGTCAGGAGATGACAGAAAAGAAGGTGTTGGCTGCTCAGAATTGGCCTACTCCCATTAACGTTCAAGACATACAGTGCTTTTTGGGATTTGCGAACTTTTATCGCAGATTCATCAACAAGTTCTCAAATTTTGTTGCTCCCATCACTAAGCTTTTAACAAAAAGAATCCATTTCTGCTGGACTAACGAAGCAGACCAAGCCTTCAACAAATTGAAGAAAGCCTTCACATCCGCTCCTGTTTTGGTTTATCCTGATCCTGACAAACCATATATGGTGTAAGCAGACGCTTCTGAGATAGCAATAGGAGCTGTACTATCACAACGTGATTCTGACAATAGTCTTTTACACCCTATTGCATATATGTCCCGAAAACTTAATGAGGTAGAGGTAAACTACACAATTTTGGAGAAGGAACTTTTGGCAATCAGAGACGCCTTTAAAGAATAGAGACATTACCTCATGGGAGTTAAACACATAACCACTGTATATACTGATCATAGAAACCTCCAGTTCATAAAATCCGCTCGTCTTTTATCACCTAGACAGTTAATGTGGATGTTGTTCTTCGAGGAATTTAATTTTATCCGCACTTATAGACCAGGGAGTGAGAATAAAAAGCAGACGCATTCACCAGACAGGAATCAGTGTACGTTCCTCATGAAAAGACAAAACATGCAATTGTAGATCGTCAGCATGTTATCAGTACCTTACAAACCAAACTATTTTTAGACAAAGTAGCTTGTGCGATAAAAAGCCCTAAATAAAAGACATGGTTATCCACTCACAAAGACTGGAAGGTCAAGGAAGGTTTGCCCATCAGGGGAACGCGACTGGGGAGTTACAACACGAAGTGTTACAGTGGTGCCACTCTGAACCTATCGCAGGACATAATGGGTTTAAAAAAAACAAAGGGAGAGTGCCCAGACAGTTTTGGTGGCCTTCTATGACTCTTGATATTCAAAACTGGATCCCTAAATGCGAAGTATGCATGCAAATAAAAGCAGATAGCGGACGTCCTCATGGGTTATTAAGACCTCTACTCACTCCAGAGGTACAGTGGGAACATATTTCCTTAGACTTCATTGCGGATTTACCAAGGGATAAAGACTGTATGGGACACTTCATCGCCTGCTCACAAACTCCCACATCAGGACAGGTAGCTCAGCTATTACTTAAAAACATTGTAAGATTACATGGGTTTCCGAAGGTGATTGTCTCTGACAGGGGAACACAGTTCATGGCACAGTTTTGGAAGGTGTGGTGTTCTGCGCTATAGATATCATCAGCTTCATCCACAAGCGTTCATTCCCAAACAGATGGGCAGACTGAGCGCTTAAATTAGACCCTTAAGCAGTATTTAAGATGTTATGTGGACAGAAACACTGTGGAGAGGGTGGAATGGCTATGGATTGCTGAAGTGGTGTGCAATATCGAGCAGCATAGTACCACTAAGTTTTCTTCTTACTTTAGCACCTATGGGTTTCATCCTCGATTCCTTCCTTTAATAAATCCTGGAGCAGGACAAAAAATGCCTGCAGTACAAACAAGGGTTAAACACATCCAGGAGCTTATGGAAATCTCCCAACAGAACATACAGGAAGCTAAAATTAAATACAAGAAATACGCAGATGTACACAGACGAAAAGAACCCTCATACCAGGTAGGAGATGGGGTCTAGTTATCCACAAAAAACATCTGTTTCCGTAAGTATAGTGTGCTTAATCAACGCTACATTGGTCCGTTTAAGATCATAAAGATAGTGAACCCAGTTACGGTAAAACTTGCTTTGCCCAAACACATGAAAATATACCCAGTTTTCCACGTTTCACTGGTTAAACCTTCATTCACCTCAGTGAAAAGATTATCCTCTCCCGTGTGGTTGGATCAAGAACCTGAATATGAAGTACAAGCAATCGTGGACTCCTAAAAGAGAGAGAGCAGGTTGTGGTATTTGATTGCATGGAAAGGCTATGGTCCTGAGGAGAATTCGTGGGAACCTGCTACGGGGGTTCATGCTCTGCATCCTGTAAAACGTTTCAATCTACAGAACCTGTCTATGCCGAAACCCTGACAGCATCCCTTGGAGGGGGTGTGCTGTTACAATCCCCAGCTTCCGTCCGCTGTCAGACGCTCGGAGCGTCATGCGGAACTACAAGTCTTGGCATGCGCCAGCACTTCCGGGACATGCAATGAGCTTCCGGTTATGGGTGGAGAAAAGGACAGATTATTTGTGGTCTTGGAGGGAGATGCCGGGTTCACACGTCTCCTCAAAGGGTCGGGTAAAGGTGCCTTGGCACCACCATTTCCACTACTAACTTGGTAAAATCTGCTTGGCAATTTTCAGTTTGCGTGGGTGCAGGAACCCACCGAGCCGGTTATGGTGTATGCCTTTTTCTTGATGTCTATAGGGGTGAAGGAACCCTTGTATTGAATATCATCTTTACGCTAGTGTACAACAAAAGGACAGGGTTTTAGGTTTGAGGGAAATACCGGGCGCACTGCTCAGGTGACACGCAGAAAAGATGCTGTAATGCAGAAGGTGCATGCAGGTAAGGGGCAAGTCCCTGAAACCCCTCAAAATGTGCTTAAAAAGACACACTAAATACAATGAGACCAAGACCTGCTGCACACTTATGTATAAGTTCAAGCAAAAAAGATGTCACAATGGACATAAAGTTCAAAATCCATGGGCGAAGATGTGGAACACCAGTATTTCGGTTCCTCTTTTATTGTTCATTAAAAGCCAGCCGACACGTGTTTCGTCGCAAGAAAACACTGTTTTCGCGACTCCTCAGGGCTGGGGAGGATACAAAATAATGGATGGAGTACATGGTGACAATAAGAAGACTTCAAATGGTGACTATATATGGTGAAAAACTGTGTAGGGTGAGTGTATTGTGAGTAAGTAAAAGTAATACAGTAGTGGAAGCACACAACACCAACCTGGTACCTGTGAACGTTGTCCTGACAAGTGCAAGGAGGGAAGTGGGTCGACAGTGACTATATAATTGTGGTGTTTACAACACTTAATAAATTCACATATTGATGAAACATTTCTTCGAGTGACGCAAAAGGGCGTGGTGAATTGTACGGGTAAGGGGATCATAGACAATGGTGGAAATAGTAATGTGGATGGGGGAGTAAGGGGGTGAAAAGGTAATTAGGACTGTGGGATATAACCGGGGGTGTGCATCCTACCTGTAGGTAATGGATAAGAAACCACAGGTCTGTAATGTCACAAAGGGGAAAGGGAGAGACAAAGGGAAGCATAAGGAGGAGTACTACCAATGGTAGTTTGGGATTTGCATTCAAAAAGATAAGGCCCCTAGTGGGGGGCGCATTAGTTATTACGTGATAGAAGGAAAAGAATCTCACCGCGGTGCCGGTGATAATTCCGACCCGGCTCCGCTCGAGACCAGGTTGAAGTAACTGTCAGGATACAAGTTGATTTATCCAGAAGGGAAGTTCTCCAACGGGTATGTGGAGATTCTGTGGATATAGGTAGAGCATATCAGGTGCTAGTACCTTGAATTCAAGGTTAGCATTGTTCATTCTTAAGATTTCATAAGACTAATAAGGCTTATTGTGTGACTCACCTTTATTAAGCAGTATTGTTGCGTGTTATGGTCCTCAGGTAGAGTAAATCAGGGGTGTGTATCTGTCCACGTGTATACAGCGCGGGCAGTGTAGAAACTTCTGGAGTAGATAATCCCTGGGGTAGTAATCGTTATGTCGCAAAAAATGTTTCATCAATATGTTAATTTATTAAGTGTTGTAAACACCACAATTATATAGTCACCGTCGACCCACTTCCCTCCTTGCACTTGTCAGGACAACGTTCACAGGTACCAGGTTGGTGTTGTGTGCTTCCACTACTGTATTACTTTTACTTACTCACAATACACTCACCCTACACAGTTTTTCACCATATATAGTCACCATTTGAAGTCTTCTTATTGTCACCATGTACTCCATCCATTATTTTGTATCCTCCCCAGCCCTGAGGAGTCGCGGAAACAGTGTTTTCTTGCGACGAAACACGTGTCGGCTGGCTTTTAATGAACAATAAAAGAGGAACCGAAATACTGGTGTTCCACATCTTCGCCCATGGATTTTGAACTTTATGTCCATTGTGACATCTTTTTTGCTTGAACTTATACATAAGTGTGCAGCAGGTCTTGGTCTCATTGTATTTAGTGTGTCTTTTTAAGCACATTTTGAGGGGTTTCAGGGACTTGCCCCTTACCTGCATGCACCTTCTGCATTACAGCATCTCTTCTGCGTGTCACCTGAGCAGTGCGCCCGGTATTTCCCTCAAACCTAAAACCCTGTCCTTTTGTTGTACACTACTAGTGAGGGGGGCGGCCGCCACGCAGTAATACACAACTGTATTTGAGGACAAGCATTTCCATCCTCATCATGAATCGAGACAAAGCTGCAGAAGAACTTTTTGACAACCTTGCTAAGGGCATGTCAACACACAGAGCTACTACCCGTTGGAGAACTTCCCTTCTGGATAAATCAACTTGTATCCTGACAGTTACTTCAACCCGGTCTCGAGCGGAGCCGGGTCGGAATTATCACCGGCACCGCGGTGAGATTCTTTTCCTTCTATCACGTAATAACTAATGCGCCCCCCACTAGGGGCCTTATCTTTTTGAATGCAAATCCCAAACTACCATTGCTGGAACTCCTCCTTATGCTTCCCTTTGTCTCTCCCTTTCCCCAATGTGACATTACAGACCTGTGGTTTCTTATCCATTACCTACAGGTAGGATGCACACCCCCGGTTATATCCCACAGTCCTAATTACCCTTTCACTCCCTTGCTCCCCCATCCACATTACTATTTCCACCATTGTCTATGATCCCCTTACCCGTACAATTCACCACGCCCTTTTGCGTCACTCGAAGAAATGTTTCATCAATATGTGAATTTATTAAGTGTTGTAAACACCACAATTATATAGTCACCGTCAACCCACTTCCCTCCTTGCACTTGTCAGGACAACGTTCACAGGTACCAGGTTGGTGTTGTGTGCTTCCACTACTGTATTACTTTTACTTACTCACAATACACTCACCCTACACAGTTTTTCACCATATATAGTCACCATTTGAAGTCTTCTTATTGTCACCATGTACTCCATCCATTATTTTGTATCCTCTCCAGCCCTGAGGAGTCGCGGAAACAGTGTTTTCTTGCGACGAAACACGTGTCGGCTGGCTTTTAATGAACAAAAAAAGAGGAACCGAAATACTGGTGTTCCACATCTTCGCCCATGGATTTTGAACTTTATGTCCATTGTGACATCTTTTTTGCTTGAACTTATACATAAGTGTGCAGCAGGTCTTGGTCTCATCTTTACGCTAGTGCTTGTGCTCATTTACTTGGAGTTCTGCTGATAAAGATTTAAGGTACAGAAGTTCTATTCATGGTGGTTGTGATATTGAAAGTGACAATACTTGGGCATATACTCTTTTACTTAACATTGAGGCTGTTGCCTACAACGTTAATTTTATTGTGAATTCTTTCATAAACCTGCTCATGTTCCATTCAATTAATACTTGGAATGCTCTTGAAACTGGATTAATTTATCAAAGGAAAATATAATGTAAAAAGTACAATTACAACAAATGCTAATGTGCTATACTTGTCAAACCTTGACTTCTTTACGTTTATTGTTTATATGTTTCATGCCTAGCTATTAACAGGGGCATCCTAGGAGTGAAGTCAATACCCTGTGATGAGTGTAAAGGCAATTCATATGATGCATTATACTGTGCAGTTCTGCCAGACATAGAACAAGGGAGTTCATAACTCTTTTCCTATGACTATCGTGTCTCTCGAAGATAGTTTCCTGTTGTTTTACAGGTACTTTCTATTGCATAGAGTGTATAGGATGAGAACATTGATGGCTGTATGTTTAACAGATCCAAGATATAGTAAATGCATGTTCTTCTGTTTTTCCAGATCTCCCTCCCTGCTGTTCCCTTCCTATTGCTCCCTCACTTGATCATATCCAACTTCTGTGCTAATATAGCAGAGGGAATTGAGACGAACAAGAGGTGGACCCAATTGTGCATCACTGCAATCCCGAGGCAAAAGGACTGCAGATTACAGTGTCTTAGAGCGGTGGGCTGTCCTATGTTGTGTCCTTAATTGCTATGCCACTGAATGTGTGTCTTGTACAAGCACCCAGCATCTGCATGTCTACTTCTTTCTGTGTGTTTTGAGGCATTTTGTGTGGATATGAATTTGTTCAAAGTTGTAGTCAATAACCCCCTGTCTGCACTTCACTTGTTACCAAGTTACACTTGGTTACACATCACATAGTCGAATGGAGGAAATCTGACAATTGTAATCAAATAACTGGTAGTAAAGGCTAAGACTTCTGCCCTCCCGTTCTACCGCTACATTGCTATTTTTCTGGATTCATAGCAGGTGGAGGCCTGAATGGCTGACACCAGGAGAGGCAGTGTGAGTAGTCAAGGAACACATGGCAGAGATTTGGGTATTTGTCCTTCTAGGGCCTAACGGTGTAACCTATGGGTTGGAAAGGCTACGACCATTAGTACGTATACTCTTTTCTTGAACAATATGTAAGGTCAAAGTAAGACCTCTGAGCCTAAGGGTGGTCTTCCCTCAAACGTTTTGCCTTACTCCTCTATTTTTGCTGACCTCATTTTTGTTGGCCATAGGACTCTGTTCACTTTACCACTGCTAATCCAGTATCAGATTGTGGGTGTTCCCTTCCTAAAAATATGGTAGCATTGGTTTACACTGAATTAGCACATTTAATTTACTTATGTGTCCCTAGTAAAGTAGTACTACATGGCATCAGGGCCAGTAATTAAATGCTACTAATGGGTCTGCAGAACTAATGGTGCAACCCACCTAAGTAGTCTGTCAACATGTCCCAGGCCATTGCAGCCTGTATGAGCAGTTTTAAATTGCAATTTTACCTTGCCAAATAAACCTGTTGCCATGCCTAAACCTCATTTTCTAGAACATTAATGTCACAACTAGGCCCTAAACACCCCATAGGGCAGGGCACAGTATAGTTAAACAGTTGTAGATGTGCTTTTAACTTTACATGTCCTGGTAATGAAAAACGTTTAAATTGTTTTTTTCACTATTGCAAGACCTACCTCTCCCATAGGATAACATTGATTTACCTTATTACATTTAATACGTATGACTTTCACTTGGAGTTATGTAGGAATGTCGAGTTTGGTGTCTAAATAAATGTCATTTAAAACCCTCTTCAATATTAAAGTCAGATTTTACATCACAATTCTGAAAGTTTCACTTTAAGAAAGTTGGCATTTTCTTGTCCCAACCATCTGGTGCCTGCAGCCTGTATCCTGGGTCATATACCTGCGTGTTGGTGCCTGCAGCCTGTATCCTGGGTCACATACCTTGGTGTAGCTGGCTGGACTTTGTGCAGTAGTCCTAGACAGTGAGACAAAGGAGAATAGGTGTTGGCAGGATGGGCCATCTCTGACTTCATGGGGGAGCTGTCACCTACCACACTTGCACATCACAAAGACTCTGCCTTAGCATACTCACTATGGGCTTCACGCTCGTCTTTTGTATGACCAGACAATCAGGGTCCAGAGCAGGGAGGCAGGAAATCAGAACCTACTCCTAGTTCAAAGTTGGCACAAAGTATATTGGACCCCCAGACCTAACTCTTCCTTACACATCTGGAACTGTGAAAGACTCAGAATAAGGACTGCTGTGCTGCTCTGCTGCAAGAAGGACTCTGCTGCCTTGCTACTTAACTGCCTTTCTACCAGTTGTCTTCCTGCCTGAGTGAGAAGGACCGGACCTGCAACTTGAACACAGGACCTCCAGAGGGACTCCAGGAATTAGTTGACTGGTCCTATGATCAGAGACTTGCGGACAGAAAAAGCTCAAACAACCTTGAACACAGTCCCTGGACTCTGTTGGTTGTGAGTCTTGTCCCCCAAGTGCTGCCCCCACGGTCCTGGACCCTTGGCACTGTGCCTGAAGGTGCTTTGCCAGCACAGCTATGTTTTTTTGGGCATAACTGATGCATCTCCTCATAGCTCCACATCAAAACCCCTGCTGCACAATGCATCCCTGCTGCAGTAACCTTGTATAGTATCCCACAGCTCCTTGGAATCACTGCTGTGCAACACATCCCAGAAGCAGGACTCTGCATCGCAAGACTTCTTAGATGCTATCCTCGATGATGATGCACGACCTCGCATCGCAAGCACCGTCGACAGCTCATTGGAACCGCTGCTGCCTGACTTATCTCCAATGCAGCACCTCACATCACCGGCCACAGCCTTTCAAATTCACTGCTGCACAACACATCCTCAACTCAGTATCTTGCAATGCTCCGCAACCAGAATTTAAAGTACTTCTTCATTCAGCTGGCCTAACTTGGCCCCTGTATCCAGCCCGCACTCCATCGCGGTCGGCCTGAACTTGTGTCTTTGATCCGGTGCAACCATAAACCACAGTTGGCCCTTTGTGCTTTTCACTTAAATCTTTCAAATTGCATACCTCCATGTCTTCTGATTAGATTGTTATTGTTTTTGTATAAAAAAATGTATCATGTTCTACTCTTAGTTGGTGTGGGATTTTCCTATTGTTGTGTTTTCACTCTTTTACTGTGTGATGTGTTGCTTAAATACTTTACACAATGCCTCTAAATTAAGCCGGACTACTTTTGTGCTAAACTACCATAGGGTTAAGCACAGGTTAATTTGGCTTTGCTTGTGGTTTCACCCTGGCAGAAATTATGGTTGCTACTTGAGTAGGGTTTCACGACCACTCAACCAGTAACCCAATTTCCTACATTGGTGTTCAGCTGTGAGACTATGACATGTGTATGTGTAGTGCCATATATTGATTTTATGTAACACTCAAATCCCAGATAAATAATTTGATGTCAATTTTAGTTTCTTTTAACATTACCTTGATTAGCTCTTTTGCTTTTTCCAAATTCACTCTCATTCTACCTGACTGTCTGTGACCAAATATGCAGAAATACAATTTGAGCTCATCAACCTAGAGAGCTACACTATGGTTGAGCTCAAGGAGTTCTGTAAGGAAAGAAACTTCCAACCAAAAAGGGCACCACAAAGTTAGAGCTTCAGAAAGCTCTAAGGTACTGGGCTTACGCTCATCAGTTGGTGACAGTAACAGAGGATCTGGATGAGGGGAATGATATGGAGGAGCAGGACCTGGGCACAGGTTATAAGATGCAGCATCCAAGGGAGGGGATGACTTCTCTCCTGAATTGGAAATCCCTCCCAGATCAGAAAGCAGTGTGTCCTCCCAAGGCCTGTTTCAATAGGAGCTGGTGGACAGGAAGGCTGAAAGGGAGTTTAGGCTGCCGATGGCCAAGCTCAAGTTGGAGGAAACGAAGGCTGGGGTGGACAGAGCCTAGGCTGAAAAGAAATTGCTTCTGGCTCCCGAAGTGAACATGAGAGAGTTAGAACTTAAGGCAAGGCAAATAGCTTCCAGCAGTAATGGTGACAGCATACCCGCAGTGTCTGAGGAGGAGAAGAAGGTTCACATACCTAACGATCTGGTGTCCAATCATGTGGGAGGGGATAATATTGACACATAGTTTTCTGTCTTTGAGGTGGCCCTCAAGATGCAGTGTCCGAGAAAAGTTTTGGAGGAATCACTCTGGTATCACATGCATACAGTGGGGATGAGTACCTTCTTTACGCTGAAGGTGGGGGACCACATAAAGTACATCCCCATGAAAGCCATCCTTGTTATCAAATTTGGACTCTCCCTAGAGAAATACAACATTAGAATCAAGGATGTCCGAAGATGTAGAACCAGTCCTGGGTGGATTTTCTGGGTTATTTAATCTGATACTGAAAGAGCACGTGTCCAATATCTGTTTTGCAGAGCTGAGCCAGCACCTAATTGACAGTGAGGTCCCTAGCCATAAGGAGCTTGCTAAGGATGCAAACCTCTCAATCAGCACCAGAATGTCCAAAAAGGTATCCAGGGAGAAGGGTGGTCAGGGGTCCCACCAGAAGAAAGAGGGGGGGGGGTCTTAAAAATAAGGAGTTCTTAAGGCTCCCAAAATAATTACCAAGGGAAAAACAATGATCAGCCCCAGTTTGAGCCTATAAGAAAGGGGTTTTATGACAAACAGACAGGGAAGTTCATCCCCCATTGTTACAAAGATGGGCATTCTAAGGAAGACATCAATTGTCCCAAGAGGGCACAGCCCCACCTACAGGCAGACACCTGGGTTGGCCAGTGTAGCGCCGAGGGAGGAGATGGTCCCAGTTAGCATGGTGAGAGAGCAGAGGTTACCTTAGTGTTCCTTGTGGATAGAGAGATGGTGCCAAAAGTCCATATGCCTTCCAATACTTCTAAACAGAGGCAGTGGATCACAATCAATGGGCAAAGGGTGAAGGCTCTGAGAGAAACATGAGCCAGTATGACTACTGTGAGGTGTAATCTGGTGTACTCAGTCCATGTCCTCCCTAATACATTCCACCAAGTCATAGTTGCAGGCAATCATGAGAGTCACTACTCAGTGGCTCTGGTTTCCTTTGAGCAGGGGAGCGGGTCTCAAATTCTCTAATAGTAGCTGTGAGACCTGCCGTGCCTGTAGGGCAAGGACCTAGAGAACACTGTCTGGAAGGAAGTGGAGCTCAGTTCACACTTAGACTTGCTTTAATGGGTCTGTATGACCACAAGTCCATGGCTGCTCAAGCAAGCCTGGAGCCTGGAAAAATGGTCCTGCAGCTTCCAAGAAGAGGAAGGGCAAGGGGCACGGGGAACCAGTCCTGTGAATGTACTGGTTGATGGGCCCCTTGAGGAAGCCACCCCTGAGCCTACCATGGAGGACATGGCCACCCTGGCAGATTCACCTGAGTTCGCTGGATGGTCCACCAGGGAGGAATTCTGCAAGGTGTAGAAAAAGTGTCAAGCTCTAGAGGGCTTGAGGAGGCAAACTGAGGCCCAAACAGCAGGTGATACCTCTGGTGATCACCCTAGCTTGGGTAAAATGGCATCCCGTATAGTGAGCCAAAGGTTCCTGGACCTTTGGCAGCCCGTGTACTGGTGGTCCTGCAGTATTACAGGGCCTTCATGCTTGGGTTGGCTCATGATATACCCCTGGAAGAACATTTGGGGTAGGACAAGAGCTTTGCTAAGATGTCCTCTTAGTTCTATTGACCCCGACTCAAGACAGCCTAAGATACATTCTGTAGGTCTTGTCCAACCAGCCAGGCCAACGGGAAAAGAAGACAGAAGCTAAAGGCTCCCCTGGTTTTCTTGCCTGTCATTGGCAATCCCTTTAAGAGGGTTGGAATTGGCAATGTCGGTTCCTTGGACCCAAAAATAGCCTTAGGCAACAGATTCCTCCTGGTTTTGGTAGACCACGCCACACTGTACCCAAAGGTCATCCCTCTGATGTCGGTGACTGCACCTGTAGGTTTCCCCAAAGAAATAGTGTCTGAATGATGCACCAATTTCATGTCTGCATAGATGATGTTCATGTGGGATGATAGTGGGGTAACTTAGAAGTTCTCCATACCCTATGACCCCCAAACAAATGGACTGGTGGAGAAATTCAACACGACACACAAAGCCATGATAATGGGTCATGCCTGAGCCCATGAGATGTAAGTTGGACATCCTCTTACCATGCCTGCTATTTGTATTTTCATACGGGGAGATATCACTCAAAGGGGTTCAATTTAGCCCATTTTAGTCCCTCTGCGGCCACCCTTTTAGAGGACCTCTCGGCCTACTAAAAGAGGAGTGGGAGTAAACACCGAGACCAAGAAGCTCCCTCAGGATATAGTCAGTTACATGCTGGATCTCCGTAACCAGATGCAGCTCTTCTGGAAGAAGGCTAAGGAAAATCTTGAGGCAAGCCAAGAGGCAATGAAACTCTGTTACGTCCAGAAGACCACTCTGGTAGAGTTTCAATTTGGCCAGAATGAATGGGCCATGGAGCCGGTGGAGTCTAGATTTCTCCAAGATTGTTAGGCAGGCAGGAGAATAAGGGGTCCACCACCTACCTGGTGTATCTCAAAACCACTAGGAACCCCCTGAGGGTGCTCCACATCAAGTGACTCAAAAAACACAATGAGAGGTCTGAGGCCACCATGTTCCTGGTGACACTTGATGGAGTGGCCTCTCCATGACTTCCTGTCTTCGAAGGAGCATGATTGGTCAGTAGAGGATATTAACTCCCTTACTCTGACGCCACAGCAGCACAGAGACTGCTGTCAGTTACTGGGACAGTTTGTCCCACGTCATGCCACTCACCTGACTCTTGTCCGCAGAGATGATGATGAACCTCCTATCTCTCCTAGGGTGGCATTTCATCAGGGAATTGTAACCATGAATCAACTGCCACCGCAGACAAAATAACAAACAGAGAGATTTGCATGCCTTCAAGCTCAGCCATTGTCTTCTTGGAGTCATACGTATGTACCTTCTCAGTCCTGGAGAGCGTTGTGGTGTTATTTGTGCAATGTAGTGCACAGTGAGCTGTACTGCAAATACAGGTATGAGAAGTTATTCAACAAATGAGCACTCATGAAATATTCCCTCCCGCCTTTGACATGTGTACTAACAGTCACTTACATGATAATGAATCAATTGCGGCATAGACTTCCAATAATCAACTGTTACCCTAGGAGCTGTGGCACTCCCGGCAGAAGCTATATTGCGCTTTCACATCACACACTAAGGTACAACTGTTTGTTTTAAAATAGGCACAAGGTGCGCAAGAGAGTGCTATTGGATTCACAGATGACACCACAATATAAGATGGCACATAAGAATGTCACTGGGCGCTAACCCCAAAGCCTCGGCATGCGTGTAAAATAATACCCACAATGTCTCAATGTTCAAGAGTTGTCATGTTTTGAGATTTTCAGCATCATAAAAACAAGTCTTTGGTTGATACACTTTCCATTAGTTCACTAGCTTTGAGGATGGTACTTAACCATGTTTTCTCCTTTTAGGTGCATCATTGCAGGGGTAGTGTTCGCTGTGTCACTGGATTTGCAGGGGAGATGTCCGCAGCATCAGAGATTCACAAAAGAGTCATGCAGCATTGCAGGAATGGAGTTTGCTGCATTCATGGATATGCAGAATGTCTGCAACGTTGGAGATTTGCAGGAGAGCTGCAAAGCAGAAGAAGCTCGACCGGGTCGTGGAGACATTCAGGTGAGTGGGATCGCTGAGAAGAATCCGTCTTCCTCAACCAGTGGGTAAGCCAAGCACTGCGTCTTGGTTTGAGTGCAGTATAAATACTGTTCCCAAATCCTGATGAGTTAGCTCAAATATCCCCATAGTCATGTGCCTATGAGTCAGCGCGACTTTCCTGGGGGATGTTACTGTTTGTGCTTTGGTTTTTCATGACTCGGGTGGCCTAGGGCCCAGGGGGATAATTACCATGCCAAGAACGTTGTCAAGCCTTCAGGGCTATGAGCGCCATGAACAACCAACGAGGCATTGAAACTTGTGCTCGATCCCGCAAGCCCCCACACACAAGTTACAGGAGGAGTGAGAACACAAGGAAGTCAGGATCATGACATATCACTGTTCTCCCTCACTCCATAGCTTGCACATTTGTATACCCACAACTTGGATGCTGGGGAACGGTATACCTGTTAAAAACAAAATGTATACATAGTTGGACAAGGTGAGACCCAGCATCAAGGAGGAGGAGGCCTCCAAGATCCTGGCGTTAGGGGTGATTAAGCCCTCCAGCATCCCCTTGTCCAGCTGCATGGTGCTGGTATTTAAGACTGTCTCAATGAGCAAAACTCCAGAACTTAGGTTCTCTCTGGACTACCGGGGACTCAATTCACTCATCAAGACTGACCCTCAACCCATCCCCGGAGCTGGTGAGCTCATAAACGGGCTTGGTGCTGCAAAATTTATCACCACTTTTGATCTCATATCAGGGTGACAGATTGCTTTGACTGAGGGTGCAAAAGAGAGGGCAGCATTTTTGGCTCCAGAGAGTCATTTCCAGTTTCAGGTGCTGCCCTTTATTTTAAAGAATGCCCCTGCCACCTTTCAGAGGTTAGTAAACACAGTCCTGGCTGGGAAGGAGGCTTTCTGTGCTGAATGCCTAGACAACATAGGGGTCTTCAGGTTCAGCTGGGAGAAACACTTCTACAAACTGCAGGGAATTCTCCTGGACCTGCAGCAGATCAGGCCTGATTATCAAGGCCGGTAAGTGCCAAATGGGTAAAGTACAGTTGAATATCTGAAGCACATAGTGAGCGAAGGCAAGGCACAGCCCCTCCAGGCCAAGACTAAAATTAATCTGGCCTGGAAACGCTCCAAAATCCCAGACTGAACCGAGGGCCTTCCTAGGCCTCACAGAGTATTACAGTAGGTTTGTTAAGAAATGTGGCACAATTGATGCCTCTTAACTGAGCTGACTTCCAAGAAGCAGCCCAAAAAGGTGATCTGGACAAGGCCTGTCAGAGAGCCAGTATACAGCAAATGTACTCAAGGCTCCTGTCGTCTCCAAGGAGTTCATTGTGTAGACTGACACATTAGAGCATGCCATTGGGGGTCTAATAGCACAGTTAAACGAAGAGGGCCTAGATCAGCCAGTAGCCTTCAGTGGAAGGATGTTACTTGCCTGGAAATAGAGGTGGAGTGCTATTGAGAGGGAGGCCTTATCTGGGGTCTGGGCACTGAAGAACTTGAGACAATACCTGTTTGGGACTCACTTCTGGGTTCAGACAAACCATAGGGCCCTCAGATGACTCACTGTTGAGTTGGTTTATCTTCCTACGTGGAATCGACTTCACAGTGGAACACTGCCCTGTGTCAGACCATTCCAATGCTGATGGTCTATCCAGGTTTGTTCAACTAAATGATGAGAACTCCCAGGAGGCTGGGTAGTTCTCACCACTTTCAGCTGGTTGGGACACTTGTTAGACCTGTCAGCCTTAGGGTGGTCTTTCCCCAAAACGTTGTTGGTCTTTGAGCTCCGTGCCCTTAACCACTGTTAACCAGTGCTAAAATGCTTGTCCTCACTCCCTAAGAGCATGGTAACATTTGCATGCACTCAATTGGCACATTTAATTTGTAAGTGCCTAGTATAGTGGTACTGCATGTACCCAGCGTTGCGCCGTGGGCCATGGTTTGGCCTGTGACACTGCCCACTTCATTTCTGCGGGCCGCTGTGCAGCCAATGATGCCTCCTGCTATGCCTCCCTATTCTCTTCTGGCATGTTGCGGTTCTGCGCAGTGGCCCGCTGTTGCTGTTTTGGCATTGCAGTACTTTCCTGGTATCGGGCTCACCGCAGCTTCATGCAGCAGCCTATTTTGATGTGTTAGGAATATCGCAGCTCCCGTCTTGGAACTGCGGCTCCCAATTTAAACTCTATATGGGAATATATTACACTTACCTTTTTGCCTTATTTAATTCCTTAATTTATATTCTTCTCCTGGGGCCATCTCATCGCCTTCTTCCCATGACTCTTCAGTTCTGCTTCCCAGAAGGCTTTGGCAAGGTTTTTGTTATACTATTCTAAGATGGCAACCTTTCCTATTCTTTGCATTATCTTTTCCCTATCCAAGATGGCAACTGCTTACTGCCTGCCTGGGGAGGAATCCTTCATTTCCTTGTGTTGCAACACTCCTTGCTCCTGCTGGTGTGTCCTCGCTCCTGTTAGTGTCTTTTGCTCCTCTTTGGTGTACTTTTGCTTCCTGTTGGCACACTTTTGGGTCCAGTTTGGATTCCTTGAAGCCTTCTACTCTTGCCTGGAATCCATGTCTTCAAATCTACTCTCTTTGCCGGTGTTTTACCCTTGTTTCTGGGTCTTTCCTTCTTTTCCGTTCCTGAAGCCTCCGCCTACAACAGAGGTTTTTCCCAATGGGGGTTTTTCCTCTTTTGACTCCTTCTGGAAGTCACAGTCGGCTCCGGCTTTTCATTGTTGCCAGCACCATGGCTACCAGAAAGGGTCACCCTTACGTCGGACAGACCAGAATATTCAAGAACTGAAGTCGGCAACCATTCCAACACTTCAAAACTGGCAAGAAAGATTTGAATCGTGACAAATTACAACACCCAAAAACCAGTTTTGATCCTGATGCCATGGATCTTCCTCTAGCATCACCTCCTGAAGGATCAGTAGAGGCGGTACAGGCATTAGTGCAGACTGTTCAACAGCAAGCCCAAGAATTATAACAGTTATGTGAGGAAAATGTAACCTATGCTAAGTGTTAGCGGCTAAGACGTCTGATGTGCCTGTAGTCTCTACCACCACTCATTGTTATTCTGGAGATCCAAATAAGTTGAAAGGATTTCTGGATTCTTTAACATTATTTTTTGTCTTCTGTCCAGCCCAATTTGCATTGGATAAAACTACGGTTGGGTATCTGATTTGCGCCTTGTCAGGTCATGAATTGACATGGGCAACACCCTTGGTAGCCATGGAAGATCCTCAGTTGGCAAACTACATGTAATTTCTTGCTGCCTTTATACAAATGTTTGAAAGACCCAGCTTGGAGAACTCAGCAGAAGAAGACTTGTGTGACATTCAACAGGAGAACCAGGATGTCCTGCAATAAATCAAGTGCTTTAGACAACTGGCTGCAGAGGCCACTTGGATAGAACATACATTAGTCACTCTTTTTCACAGAGGTCTGTGAAAAGAAGTTAAAGACAAATTGGTGCATTCCCTAGCGCAGAAAGTATGACTGAGTTAATGGATTTGGTGTTGTCAGTTGAACATCGTCTCAATGAATGTCGATTGGAGAGACGAAAGTCACGTGTCCAGCAACATACAGGAATGGCACGACCTAATACTCCCAAAATGAAAGCTCCCTTACCAAAATCACTTCCTTCTACAAGAAAAGAACCAATGCAAATAAGTCTGACTAGAGGACCACTGTCTGAGGCTCAACGAGAATACTGAAGAAAACAAGGACTGTGCCTATATTATGGTGCTTCTAGTCATATGATTTGTCATTGTCCTACCAGTCCATCTAGACAGTCAGAAATCACCAGATCCCGTCCTCAGTAAGAAGGGAGAGGATGGAATGATCTGGAATACCTTCAATCTGCTCCTCAAAAGAAACCTCAAATTCTCTCTTTCTCCTGCCTATGCTGCTACTGTTACCAATTGGCACAGAAGAAATTGTACTGGCACTGTTATACTGTGGGGTCAGCGGAATGTATTTGGATGATGGATGGCTACAGAAAGACAAATATATTGTGTTCCGAAGGAGACTCCGGAACAAGTACATACAGTGGATGGAACCCCTCTCGTTTCCAGACCAGACAAAGAAATGACGCCGTCATTACAACTGACTTTGGGAAAATACCAAGAGTACTAGTGCTTTCACCGGATCACCTCACCCAATCATATCAGGATTTTAGGAATACCTAGGCTGATCAGACAAAATCCTTACATCAACTGGGAAACTAGGACTACCTCCTTATCATCACATTTTTGCCAACAATTCTGTTATCCTACTTAGGAATAATAGTCTCCCAAAGAAATGCCTATGGTGAGAAAAGATGCTTGTAACTCTGTTAATACACTCCAAGGTGTACCTAATCACTACCAGATGTATGCGGATGTCTTCCAGAAACCAAAGAACTTGACACTAACTCAGGGCGGAGCTTGCGTAGTGGTACTCTGCTGAATTTCACAGAGTTTTCCAGTACCTCTGTGAAATTCCGCAAGTTCCTTGGGCTGGTGGAGTCACTCATTGCCGCCTATACCACTGCCCCCTCCCACTAAACCCCGGCCCCCTGCCCACTTTACCCCTGCCACCCTCCCGCGTATTAAGGCTTGCTGGCTGGGAGACTTACCTTCCTCCCAAATTGGTGTCCTGCTTCAGCTGCTGGCTCCACTCAGCTTCTGCTGCTCCGGTTCAATTAACAGTAAGCAATGCAATGCGCATGGCGTACTGTGTGAAAGCATGCCTGACCATATCATGGAATTTCATAGGGTCAGGCATACCTTCAGGCAGTACGCCATGCACTCGGCAGTTCTTCCTGTTAATTGTCTCGGAGCAGCAGAAGACGAGTTGAGCCAGAAGCAGGAGCAGGACACCAATTTTGGGAGGAAGGTAAGTCTCCCAGCAGCACCGGTAAACTCCTCTCCTCTTTGATTGCAGCGTTTTGGAAAACGTTCCACTCTAAATGGAGTGCAGAGTTCTAAAACTTTGCAAACTTCGTTGGTGGAGCGGAGTTAACCGCCCAGGCTTACTTGACACTGCCTCCTCATAGCAGGTTTGTGCTATTCCTCTGGAACCAGGAGCAACAGTACCTTTTGGAAGAGTATACTCTCTCACTGACCCTGAGAAGGAAACCCTTAGACAATACCTCAAAGAAAAACTTCAGAGGGGTCTGATTACCCGGTCCTCGTTACCTGCTGGGGCACCCCTCACCTTTGTGCCAAAAAAGACTAAAGATCTATGGCTATGTATAGACTTCAGGTGTTTGAATACGGTCACTATAAAAGATTGCTATCCCTTGCCCTTTATTAAGGATGTCTTGAGTCTGTTAGAGGAGCACAAGTATTTACCATGTTAGACCTTCGGGCGCTTATCATCTCCTTCGAATCAAGGAAGGAGATGAGTGGAAAACTGCATTTAGAACACCCTTTGGCCATTTCAAATATTGAGTTATGCCCTTTGGACTGATCAATGCTCCTTCCATCTTTCAAAGATTCATGGATAACGTGTTCTAGGATCTTCTAAACCAGATTGTTGTAATATATTTAGATGACATTCTTGTTTATTCTGCTGCTCCTGAGTTGCATCATGCACATGTTGCTGAAGTCCTGGAAAGACTATGTCAAAACAGTCTTTTTCTGTAAACCTGAAAAGTGTGAGTTTGACAAATCTGAAGTGGAATATTTGGGTTACCGGGTCAACAAGAATGGAATTGCCATGGCCCCACAAAAAGTAAAGGCTATTTTACATTACCCATTACCTTCAGCGATCAAAGAAACCCAATGTTTCCTAGGCTTGACAAACTTCTGTCACCAATTAATCAATAATTTTGCTCACTGAACAAGTTATATCTGCCAAACCTTAAAGAAGGAAAATCTCCTACAAGGATTCAAATAGACCGCAGCTGCTGAAAGAGCCTTTCCGTCTTTGAAACAGGCATTCACTCAAGCTCCTGTTTTACATCATCCTGATACAACAAAGAAGTTTATTGTAAAAACACAGTAGTAGGTGCTGTGCTCCATTTGGTCAAGATCTATATAGCAACATTCATGCCTCAAATATAACCATACTCATATCCACCAACAAACATTGCTTCATAACCCACTCGGAATGTATCAAAGCACTTATATAACAACAAATTGTATGAAATATATATATATATATTTTAATCAGTAAAAAACCTGTCTATATATTTAATTTATATCATGACAGTATATTAAAAGCAGTTTTAAAACACATAAATACGTAAGGCGATGGAATTGAAAAACATCATGTTGCCTACACGCAAAAAGTAATAGGTTGTGCTTAGTTAATTTGGAATGGGCACTTCTATTGTTTTAGATAAAAATAGAACAGAGAGGTATATAGACGATCACTATAGAAGTGATACAAACTTATTTTCCTATAAATAATAGGTAGAATTAGGACGAGCTGAATATTCCCCAAGAGATATTATTCAGATATTATTTCAATCTTTTATTTAGCCATGAATAACGCTATCCCGCTATCGGAAGGAAGTGACTTATGAAACGCGCTTCTGATGAGAAACCTGTGAGAAAAATGTTTATATATTTGTGATTCTGAACCTTAAAAGATGTTTTAAGTCAGCATATTGATACAACAAAAATGACTTTGTACATTTTAGAAACCAGGAAGTTTCTGATTTAAAAAAAAAAAAACAACGGGGAGATTCAGACTGAGATAGGTTCCCGTTTTAAAATCCCAACAACCGACTCGTAACAATAGAGTCAGACTTCAAGGTGAGGTACTAACAAAACACTCTGTCACTTTAGTATCTGATAAATATAGTATTTAGGTAATAAATGTTAATATTTACCCTATAGGGAGTAAAGTTAAACTACCCGTGAATCAAAGAGGAAGTCGTTTTTATATTGTGGATAGTCTTTTTTAAAAGGTAGGTAGAAGTTTTGAAAGATATATCTTGTCCTGACCCTCTTGATTAATAACATCATAGCAATCATTTTCTCTAAAGAGTTTTTCTTTACAATTGCAGAAGATCCTTGCACCAGGATCATTTACTCTTCAATAAACTGGGAGTACTTCTCACTGGAGTGCTGAGGCACCAGTGAGTTAAATTTGCAGTTATGATTGGTATACAAGAGTATTATGTGTGAAGTATTGGTGATTTTTATTATGGAATGATTGGATCACTTATAAATAGAATTAGGATTTTATGTATTCTTTATGATCATTATGCATGCATATTAAAATGTTGAAACTTGTATATGTGGATTAGTTTTAATTATGAAATGAATTAAAACGATCATTGTTTTTATTTCTAAATCATATTAAGTGAGATTAAAGACTACTGTATAAGCCATTTTAAGGAGAAAAATATTTTCTTGTCCTGATGAAGGTGGTCCTATTGAGAATGTACCACTGAAATGCGTCAACGCCCAGCTCTGGGCCAGGAAACCTCCAGAACCTTCTCTTGCTACAACGCTGGCACCAAGTATAGATATTGGACCCTCAGACCCAACACCTTAGTGCACATAAGGACCTGTGGAAGACTCAGAAGAAGGACTGCTGTGCTGCCCTGCTACAAGAAGGACCAGTATGCTGCTAACCTGCTACTCTGCTGCCTACTGCCCTGCTGCTTGAGTGAGAAGGACCGGATCTGCATTTTAACCCAGAACCCCCAGAGTGATACCAAAGGCCAGTTGCTGGCCTCCTGATCAGAGCCTAAGAGACAGAAAAGGCTCCAACCACCTTGAACCTAGCACCTGGACTCTGTCTGCTGTGAGTCTTGCTCCCCAAGTGGTGCCCTCTGGTTATGAACCCTTGAAAGTGGGCCTGAAGGTGCTTTGCCAGTCCAGCTGTGGTCTTTTGGGCAGAATGGATGCAGAGCGATGAATTCCCTCCCATCTCCGCACTGGAACAGACACTGCTTAATTCTTCCTTAACATAGGACCATGCATCACAGCACATAGCTGCTCTGAACTGCCGCTGCGCAACACATCCCTCACTAAGCCTTCGTCACCTGCATCATCGCTGGTGACGCAAGACCTTGCATCACAATCCCCTTCTAGGGCTCATCAGAACAGCCACAGCGTGATGCATATCTAACACAAGAAATCGCTTCACCATCCCAGGCCGTTTGGATCCGCCACTGAGCAACACATCCTCAAAGCGGCATATTGCAATGCTCCGCAACCAGGATTTAAGGTTCTTTGTTCAGCGGGCCTAAGTTGGCCCCTGTAACCAGTCCATGCTCCTGAACCTATGATTTTGTCCCGATCCAGCACGACCAGATAACTACAGTTGTCGCTTTGTGCTTGTAGACACTATTTTCACTTAAATCTTTAAAATTGCATATCTCTGGTTCTACTGATTGAAATGTTGTCATTTTGGTCTCAGATAATGTATTAGGTTATACTCAATCGTTTGTAAAGAACTCATCCATAAATTGAGTGAAGTGTGTTGTAAAGGCAGGATCCAGTAAAAGGGAGTTATTAAAACGCCATCGGGAAGACTGAGGTGTAGGGGAAGGGTAGTCCATATCTAGAATAACGGGGGCATGGTCAGAAATGAGGATGGAGCCTATTTCGGAGTTAGTCATGAATTGAAACGCGTGATGTGTTAGAAAGATATAATCGATATGGGAAAGGTAATTATGTACAGGAGAAGAAAAAGAGAATTCCAGGGAGTCAGGGTAAGAGATTCTCCAAGAATCTATGAGACCTCTGGAGGAGACGGATTTATGGAAGGATTTCTGCATTTTATTAGGGACATAACGTGTTTGTGATTTGCGATCCAAAAATGGGTCCATCAATTGATTGCAGTCTCCCCCAACAATCATGTCCTCATTAGCATTGGAGGAGATGAGGGAGGAGAAATCGTGCCAAAAGGAGAGATCATTACCATTCGGACCATAAACATTACAGAGGGGGAGATGAACATTATTTACAGTACAGTCTAGGAACAACCATCTACCATCAGCGTCAACAGTTTCTTTTTGTATTTGAACAGATAAAGTTTTATGAAAGAGTATAACCACACCATTTTTATGATTAACAGCAGGAGAACAGAAAACTTCGCCAACCCATTGTCGACGTAACATTGATAAATCTTGTGTAGAGAGATGTGTCTCTTGACGAAAGGCAATTTGACATTGCAACCGGGCAAGGTGGGATAACACTCGTTGTTTCTTAATGGGGTTTCGAAGACCTTTAATATTCCAAGAAATGAATCGGAAACCTTTCATGAGGAGAGAATAAAAGAGAAATAGGGAAAGGAGGCAAGACAAGTAAGAGGAGTAAATAGACAAAAGAATAATTGGAAGAAATGAGTAGCATACAAAGTAGGAAGGAACATTGAATAGGTAAGAAAGCAAGAAAAGTGGAAATAGGAAAACCAATTAAAACAAAGCAGGAGTAGCAGATAAACGTGTAAAATGAGGAGATATGTACGAAAAAGGGAAGGAGTGGGGAATTTATTACCATAGTGCCAGAGTGAGAAGAGGGAAGAGGATAAGAAAAAAAGAGAAGGAATAATCCAGAATGAAGAACAGTGAAAAAAAGAGTTGAAGAGAATAAGGGAAAGAGAGGTAGAGGGAGGAGGGAAGGAAGAGAGGGAAAAAGGAAGGAGGAAAGGGGAGGTGAAACCTCCCGAGAAAAAAGATAGGAAAGAGAGGATGGCCAAAAGTCGGAGAACTTTAGCCATAAATTGCGCACAACGAGAACAGAACGAACAATAGAGTGAGAGCGGGAGCAGCAAAGAGAGACAGCCGCATAAAATAAGTATAATGCGGGAATCTGGACTCAAAGAAAAGCTAGAAGTAAAAGAATAACAGAAAATGGGGATAGAGACCAGGCCCGACAATTTAATACAAGTGAAGGAGACTTACCAAATAACCATGAAGGAGGACGGCGTATTGGGGTAGAACAGAAACAATCAAATAGTGACTTAACAAAACGGAGGAAGGGAGAGGTTAACAAATCAGGACCGGAACACCCAATCTAAAAAACAAGAAGGGAGCAAAACATCACGTGAAGAAAAAGAAAAAAGGAAACGGGCCATAACAAAATAGAATCAACAAAAATAAAAATGAGAGAAACATTAAGAGCCACTGTGGTCCATGTTGTCCACTCTATGTGTGTCGATGAACTTGCGAAGGTCTGCAGGATCGTCGAAGCTGTAGGATCTTTCTTTGTATGTAACCTTGAAAAAGCATGGGTGAATGAGTCCATATCTGGCATTCATAGCTCGAAGTGTGGGTCTTAAGTCTAAAAATTCTTTGCGACGGTCGGCTGTCGGCTTTGATACATCTTGGGTGAAAAAAAGTTTATAACCAGACCACACTAACTGTTTATGTTGTTTAGCAGAATGGAGGACTTCCATGAGGTCGGAGTAAAGAAGAAAGTATGCAATTATGCCCCTGGGCTTCGAGGAAGCAGAAGAGTGTTTAGGACCAAGGCGGTGTGCTCTCTGTATGTTAACGTCCAGATGTTTAGGGATACCTGTGATTGGCAGAACTTGAGATTTCAGAAAGGCGATGATGTCAGATCCCTCTGAATTTTCTGGAACACCATAAATACGCAGGTTGTTGCGCCTATTTCTATTTTCTAAATCCTCTGTGGTTTTTTTAAGCAGTACAACTTCCTTAGTGAGACTTTCGACCTTAGCAGTAACATCTTGAACATCACTAATATGTTGTTCAACATCAGTCACTCTTTTGTCTAAGGAGGACCATTTTTCGTCAATTTTCTGTAATGTGGTAGTAGTGTCTGCCATAAAAGGCCTAATAAGGCGAAGTTCTTCCATAATATCCTCAAGTGTTATGGGGAGAGGAGATTTGGAAGGCGAAGGAGGATATATCTTGACGCGTTTACTGGTATTAGCAGATTCCTTGCGAGACGCAGGAGTCATAGATGAGGCTTTAGAACTCTGTGCGTGCTCCATTGTGAAAAGGCAGAGTTTTTTTATTATATGATTTTTTTAAAGCGACAGGAGATTCACTAAAAAGAGATTAAATTGAAAGCAGACAGAATTAGGCGTGTAGGTAAAGAGGGCAGGTGACAACTAAAGGAAGATCAGTGACGGGATTGTTCTAATCCAAGTTCAATAAACAGGAGCAGCAAAGTCAATAGATGCAATATTCAAAACAGGCGAAGTATCAAATAAATGTGGTATGTAGAAACCATGTAGCAATGTTAAGTGGAGGGAATGAGAACGTGGCAATTTAAATGAGAGAAGATATACAGCTTCAGATAAAATAAAGTTAATAGATAAAATGGCGGTCGTTATCCTGTCTGGTAGATCTTCTCAGGGAAAATGGAGGTCAGTATCCAAAAACTGAAGAGGCAATTGTGTTCAGATGAAGTGTGGTATTCCACATGACAAGTCCAGCAAAAAAAAAAAAAGGTGCCAGAATAAGCTAGTTAGCTTAAAACGAAATTTAGAACCAAGAAAAACGATATGAGGAAATCAAAATGGCGGCCGGTAGTTGATTAGGCAGTTATAAATATTTCCATTGAAAAAAATGAACCATGGAAGTCAATAAGCATACCCTCGTAGTCAGGGAGACTTCCGACGCTAGAATCGGCATTTAGTTTGTATGTTTGCCGCTTCTGTGAAATCCTTCGTGTGCGAAGCGCCGCAGCTGTTGCGGAGCTCACGGAAGGGCGGCCATCTTGGATATCTTGGGATGCTTTTAAAGCTACTGCCCGTGGCTGTATTATCGTATATGTGTCACGCAAAAAGAAGAAAACACATTCCCAAGCTTCTTCCTTTATTACACGCATTAAAGAACTTGAACATCTCTATTATACCTCCAATTCCCCCGATTCTTTATCTTCTCTCATCTCCGCTAAAATGCAATTTAATAAACACACCTGGGACTCTGCTTCTAATCAACTTCTCCAATTCAATGCAAAAATTTACGGTGGTCGAAATAAAGCCGGTAGAGCTCTTGCGAACTATCTTAAAATCAAAAAACAAAAATCTAAAATAGTCTCCATCAAAGATCCACAAGGTTCTTTTCACTCCTCTGATGCTAAAATCCTCGACTGCTTTGTACAGTTCTATTCCTCTCTTTACACCCCTGAATCCACTCCCTCTACTGATCAATTAGATACTTTTTTTCAGTCAATTCCCAAACCCCCCACTCCGTTGATTGACTTTTCTTCTCTTGATGCTCCACTTTCAGAAAAAGAAATTCTTACTGCCCTCTCCCTCTTACCCAAAGATAAAACTCCTGGTCCCGATGGTTTTACAGTTCGCTTTTTTTTCATTTCAAATCTGTTTTACTTCCCTATCTACTCCAGTTACTCAATCACCTTTTTCATCACCGGTGAGTCCAAAGGCTCTTTCACACAGGCTATGCTTGTCCTTTTACCCAAAAAAGATAAAGATCCCCCCATGTGCAAGAATTATAGACCTATTTCATTAATCAACACTGATTGTAAGATCTTTGCAAAACTCTTAGCTCTTCGCATCAATTCCATTATTCCTGAACTGATTAATATCCACCAATCCGGTTTCATTAAAGGTAGATCCATCACCGATAACTCAAGAACCTTTCTCAATATTACTCACCTCTCCGCTAAAATGAATACCCCACTTGCTGCAATTACTCTTGATGCTGAGAAGGCCTTTGATCGGGTTAATTGGGACTTCATGTTTGGTGCTTTGCGTTGGCATGGCTTTAGCCCTACTTTCCTTAAATATGTCCAACTCCTCTATTCTGCTCCATCTACCTCTATCTGGATCAACGGTATGCAGTCCAAATACTTTCCCCTTTATAGAGGTACCAGACAGGGATGTCCTCTTTCCCCTCTTCTTTTCATTTTGGCGTTGGAACCCTTCCTCGCAAAGATTCGTCAATCCTCTTCTTATTCTGGTTTTATTTTTAAGAATGTGGAAATTAAGTTCACCGCCTATGCGGATGATATTTTGCTCTACATTTCTAACCCTTCGGTCTCCCTTCCCGCTTTTTTTTCTCTACTACACGACTTTTCCTCTGTTTCTGGATATAAATTGAACATTGACAAAACAGAAATTCTCCCTCTCAATAAATTTTGTCTCCCACACATGTTTCATGGTTCTGGTTTCCAATGAACCTCTAGCCATATCAAGTGTCTTGGTATTCTTTACGCTAACTCTATTAGAGAGACTGTTAGAATCAATCATTCTGATATTCTAAAAAAACTCTCTTCACTTATTGATCGCTGGTCTCCTCTTTTTCTCTCTTGGTGGGGTCGTCTCTCTACTATTAAAATGATGCTCCTTCCCATTGTGAATTTCTATCTCTCTATGCTTCCCATTCCCCTTCCTCATTTCTTCTTTAAATCCATCAACAGTCTCTTCTCTAAATTTCTATGGAATAATCACAAAGCCAGAGTTGCCTTATCCCGTCTTCAACAACCTAAACATCTCGGTGGAGTAAATTTTCCAAACATTTCACGTTTCCATTCTGCATTTTCCCTTAAACAAATCTGGCCTTCTTTACTTGACTCTCCTTCGCAACATATTACATCCTGGAGCTCTTTAGAATCAACACAAATCTCCCCTTTCTCCCTTCTCACCGCTTCTAACCTTACTCAGCCACCTTCAAAATTCTCTTCGCCTATTTTCAAACATTCGAAAGCCCTTATAGTTGCTCTTTTCCGCTCCTTCTCCTCATCCTCTACTCTTCACTTGAATACCCCATTGTGGTACAATAAATCTCTTAAATTTCGCAACCGTGCCCTTTTTTGGAAGGAATGGATTGATAAAGGAATCCTTACTTATAATCATCTTCTTCTTAATAATTCTCTAGCGACTTTTCAGATACTTCGTGACTCTTTTGGTATCTCCAATAAATTCTCTTCACAGGTTCTCACACTTACTCCTTCACTACACTCCAATATCATACAAAATGCACCCACTTCCTGCACTCCCCCTCTCTTATCCTCCCCTCCCAATTTTCACATTCCCCTCAAAGCCTCAGCCATTTATAAAATACTTTCTCCCTCACCTTTAGTGAGGCCCAAAACAAAACTTGAACTTTCTTGGGAATTAGACCTTGGCCAAACCTTCCTCGAGTCCACCTGGGATTCTATTTGGTCTAAACTCCATTCAACTTCCCGCTCCGCTAGTACCACACAGACCCTATACTATTTTTACAATAGATTGTTTTACACTCCTTGTGATCTTTTTAAATTTAAACTAATAAATTCCAAAAAATGTTGGTCCTGCTCCTGTATTACAAGTGATTTTAAACATATGTTCTTTCTATGCCCTAAAGTACAACTGTTATGGTCACATATTTGGTCTTCCCTGAACAAAATTGTATCTAATAATATACCCTTTGATATTTCTCTAGTTTTTTTGGGCGGTTTAGCTCCAGTCTGGGAAGTTCCACCATTTACTCGCAAATTCATTGACTTATGTATTGCTATTGCTTTTCAAATCATTACTACCAATTGGAAAGATACCAAGAATGTCGAATATGCTGCGTGGTGGAATTTAATTTGTCATCACCATAGATTAGATCGTGCATATGCCTCTTCTACCTCACTTCTAATTAAACGTGATTTATTATGGTCCCCTTTAACAGATTACCTATCCAAATGTGCCACTTAACTTCATATTCATTTGTCTGCTATAAGATATATATATATATATTTTTTCTTTTAAATACTATTAATATAATTACATTATGTAATAGCTTTATTATTACTCTATTATTGATGTTTCTTTCCCCTCCCTTTCCTCCCTCCCCTCTCTCTCTTTTCCTTCCTCTTCTTTCTGTTCCCCCCCCCAAAATTCTAAAAAGTTATAAAAGCATTTTCCCTTGGTATATTCCTTACCTCTTTGAGGTTATTATTTATACACACAAAGCTTACTTTTGTTTCTATCTATACTGTATTTTATCTTCCTGCAGTTGTACTGATGTTTTACATTGTCTTCATTTACTCAATAAAGCTTTTCAAACTTAAAAAAAAGATTATACTCAATCGTTATTCATTGGTGTGGGATTTTTCTTGTGTTGTATTTCACTCTATCACTCTTTGAAGTGCTGCACAAATACTTTACACATTGCCTCTAAGTTAAGTATGGCAGCTTTTTTGTGCCAAGCTGCCAGTGGGTGATGAACAGGTTAATTTGGGGTTGCTTGTGGTTTCACCATAGCAGGAACTGTGGTTACAGCTTGAGTAGGATTTCAACCCCCTCTTCAACAGGTACCCATTTTCCTACAGTCTGCATGAGGAGAATTGCTTTAAACAGTGGAATGTGTATCTGCCCAAATGTCACATGAAAGTGTGGGCCAATAGCGGTTGGGGAATCACAGAGAGCATTGTTAAAGTAATGTCAGATAATATGGGGATGAGAGGGCCATCTAGCATTTGAAGGCCAATGGACTCAGGGGTAAGGTAGCGCCAAAAAGAATAGCTTTTCATCATTTCTGAAGTTCACCTGGTGACCCTGTCATTTGACCTGAGGACTGTAGGTGACAGTGTAGCTTGTAGTAATAAGAACGTGTAAGACCTGGTTTTCCTACCAGCAAATTTAGAAGAAATCAGTACATTAGGAAGATTACGCCACAAAGGTGCATGACTGGCAGATTCGGTATACCCAAAATGTTGTCTGTGTGGTTCTCAAGCTTTTGGAGAGTGTACTGTTGAGATGGATTGAGGTGCAGGGTTCAATTAAACAGATGCATTGTGCAGTGATGAACAAGCATTTTTTTTTTGCAAGGATAGTGGGAGGAGGATAGGGAGAGTATGCTGCACCCAAGTCATGACTGGGTCTTCACGGAGTAGCTTTGCTAAGTCAGAGTTCAAGATAAAATATTGCTAGGCCCACCCCTTGCAACTTGAAGCACTCAAGGGGTTGTGTCAGGAGGTAGCCATCTAAGGTAGATTTGATAGTGGCATGGCAGCACATTCCATATAATTTATGGCCCGTTTACTTTCTGATAATCTTCATTTCTCCAAGTTCTTGTCTTCCTCTTCATAGTCCTTACCTAGTGAGCTTTTGTTTAGTTCCTGCCAAGAGAACTTGACTACCTAAGCCAAATCTAAAATTTCCCAGCCCTCCAATCTGGCTCCCTCTCCAGGGTACTGTTTTCATAATCCTATAAGATAGGAAGCCAAATCACATAGCTTCCTGTAGTTTCAAGCTTAACAAAGAATCAGAGTTGATGACAATGGTAGTAAGTCTTGTCCTGAAAAACCAAAAGTAACAAAATGAAACTCTACTTTTCTAATGGATGCTGTTCTAAACAAGTACATTTTCATAGCCCTAGGAACAACTAAAGTAAGCAACCTCTCATCCTCTATAGAAGGAGAACCTCCATATATCAATAATAACAATTATTTGAAAAAACTTATTTTGGAACTCAATCCTGACTTAAACATAATAATACCTTGCCTGGAAACATTCTTAAAATGTGCTCTGTACTCAAAAGAGCCCCCAGCTTCCCAAACAAACCACCTCAAGATATTACCACAAAGGTAAAGCCTTATAGGATACAAACTGCACATCCACTGAAGTCTAAGGCTTAGATCATGGACATTGTAAGTCCTGCAGACCTGAAAGTGGATCCCCAGAGGATAGCAAACAGTGAATGACAAGCCTCATCCGAAAGAAACTGCATGAGAAAATGACTTCAAAAAGCATAATAGATTCCTTTTGTGGACCTCTAAAAGACCTAATGGCTGTCTATTTTGAATGCAGGTTGGATACTGTCAGACTCAGCAGAAAGCCATCCCTTGAGATGTCTAGTACTCTGGATTGTGCTCAAGAAGTTGGATTAACATTCCTAGATTCACACCATTTTTCAAACTTTTGCCATTGTCAAGAATAAAACTTTAGTGTGGATGGTCATTTAGACTGCTGAATACAACAGGAACTTAAAATAGAATAAACAAGGGACTGTATATTTACCCTTCAAAGTGTCATTTGCCAAATTGCAGGCAGCTCAGGGATCACTAAAGAAGGGAAAGGCCTTTCAGCATATATGGGATCACTGGGAGAGGCGGAAAGGATACCATGTACTACTAAAAGGAACTCTGCATGGTTCTCCGGAATTTCTTTGCTACACATTTCATATTAAAGGACTAGGAGGGAAAGCTTAAATAAGGGTTTGGGGTCACAAATGACAGAGCATCCCCTTCAAATGCTTCTGGACACAAACTCCTGGACCTTCACCCAGGTCGCAGGGCCCACCTTCTCTCAACTTACCGTAGGGGGCCGCTTAAGTTTTTCCCAAACAAATGGCAGTCTATCACTTCCGACACTTGGGTACTAAACACAGTTCAGGGTTATTCAATAGAGCTTTACAAAACTCCTTTTCAAGCTTGCTTTCCTCCCCTTAAAATTCTCAACCAAAATGTCTGCCTTAATTTCCTAGGAAATCCTCACACTATTACACAAACAAGCCATTCAACTCTCTTTTCCTCATCCCACAGGTTCTTAAGTTGCTTTTCTTGGACCAGAAGAGAAACAAAAAGATGAGACCGGTCATTAACTTCAGACTCTTCAACAAGTTTGTCATTTATCGCCATTTCGAAATGGAAGCCATTATACATTTGAGAGATTCTTTACTACAAAATGACAGGATGGTAAATTTGGATCTACAGGATGCATTTCTCAAATTCCCTATTCACCACAAGCACATAAAATGTCTACAATTTCAATGGTAGGGCAAAGCATATAAGTTTTCCTATTTTCCTTTTGGACTTTTCTCCGCACCATGGCACTTTGCCAAACTAATGAAACCAGTTGTTTCTCATCTCAGGTCCCCTGCTATCAGATTAATTATCTATTTGGACGACATTCTTTTAATGAGTAAAAAAAACTTCAAACTCTTCAATCCCAAATTCACATCACCTGTTCTCTCCTCTCAGATCTCAGGTTCCTCCTAAACAAAGAGAAATCAGTTCTAATTCCTGACAATCTGATGGAATTTCTAGGTTACCTCATACATTCAACAAATGCAACCCTCCACATACCCCAATCCAAGGTAAAAGCAATAAAATCAGAAATTTCCCAGACCCTACAGCTTTCTACCATATCCCTCAAATCTCTTGCAAGGGTTGTCGGTCTGCTTTCTTCATCCATACATCCTGGGGACGCTTCATTATCGATCTCTCCAGAGATTGAAAATTTGCCATCTTCGCAGAGGGCTTGCTGATTCTGACTCCATCTTCCTAGACTGCGAATTCAAGTTAGAACTCCAATGGTGGTTAGACCATTTAGATGCTGGAATGGCAGGACTAGTTTCGCTTTAACACCAGATCTTGTGTTAGAGTCCGATGCAAGCCTGACAGAATTGGGCACCAGGTGTGGTAAGATCTTGACTGGAAGTACATGATCTCCACTGGAGTCCTCATTGCACATCAACTATTTAGAGAAGCTTGCAGGCTCCTTTGTGATCAAAATTGTAGCAAAAAACAGGTGCAATGCACCATCCTTCTTTGAATGGGCAATCTTTCAGCAGTAAGAAACATAAACCACCTTGGTGGCACCAAATCCAAACCCTTGGCAGAACTAGCAAAATGCTTTTGGGAATTTTGTCTTCTTCACAAACTTTCTGTTCACAAAGAATTTTTACCAGGCAATCTCAACACAGTAGCAGACTGGCACTCTCGTTACCTTCACGATTACAATGATTGGAGATTCCATCCCTCCTTTTTTAAATGCTATATCACTAATGAGGACCTTTCCAAATAGACCTCTTTGCGTCAAGACTGAACTCTCATTTTCCCCAGTTTTTTAATTGGTGTCCAGAACATTTAGCATTAGCAACAGACGCTTCTCTTCAGGATTGGTCCCAGTCAACCAATTACACATTACCCCCCTTCCTCATGATCAACAGAGTTCTACCTCAGATCTGTTGTCAGAATGCCATGTTAATATTGGTGGTTTCTTTTTTGCAATGACAAGTATGGTATCCTCCCCTCATAGAGCTTACAGTAGACTTCCGAATTATCTTACCATGCATTCCGGCCCTCCTTCTGGATCCGGAGGGCCACGCCCAAAATCTAATTTTGAACATCACTCTTTCCCTCTCAGCCTGGAAGGTAGTGGATCTTCCAAACCTTATCCAGGCATTTCAGCAGAAGTTTCGGAATATACCAACAAATCCTGGGCCCCTGGTACTACCAAAGTCTAGAAATCAGCCTGGTTTGTTTGGTCTAGCTGGTGTGTGGGAAAACTTACTGATCCCTTTTCAGCAGACATCACTTTAATAGCAAATGTTTTAGCGTCTCAGTCTAGCCCAGTCAAAACTTATTGTACAGTAAACCTTTACCATTCTGTTATCTCATGAACCATCCACATGTCAATAGAAAACCTTTCAGAGAACTCCCAGCCATATATTTAAGGGAGTAAAATGTTGTAAACCCTCTATTCCAAAGTACAGTGAATTATGGGATGTGGTTTTGCAATTGTTCATTTCTTGGCCGGAAAATGTTTCTCTCTCTCTCTCTCTCAAAAAGCTATCAGTCATGTTGACAATGTTACTGCGTTTAAATTCCATCAAACACATGTCCAATGAAAAAGCTTCAGATATTTCATCTCACCATTTCATTTCCACAAGTATTCTCTTCAACATAAGAAAGCATACCAAAATTAATTTGACTTCTATTTGTAACCTTTATTTCCACAATCAACCCAAGTTATATGTGGGAAATTGTCTCAAAACTTATGAACAAAAAATGATCCATCTCAGAACATCCTCTAACATTCAACTCCTCATTCCCTTCTCCTCCCCATGCTTGCCCGTTGGGTTAAATGGATTGTGTCCCTTGTTGGAATTGAGACCTCCATTTTTAGGAGCCCATTCTTCCCCTGAATCAATGGCTTTCAAAGCCTTCTAGTCTAATTATGGTTTTTTTCGCTTTTTCTATTGTAAACCTGTTAATACTGCATCTCCTGTAGTAGATAATATGCTTTAATCTAGCATAATTTGAGTATCTGCTCTTGCCATAAAATGTAGATTTTCCTAGTAATTTATGAAGGAAAGTCTTAATTTGATTAAAGACGAGAAAGCGAGTATTATCTCTCCACAACACTGTATTAATTCTGTGTTTTTGCCACCCTAACAGTATCATCTACTCCAACACCTACTTCCACATAAGAAGCTCCTGGTTTCCACAGCACTCCCTCCAAGGATCCTACAAGAGAAACAGCACCTCTCTGGTCCTGCTCTTCCAGGATTATTGGACGGACTCTGTTCAAGATGTTTTTACCAAAGCTAAGTTTAGCTGTTTCCATTGTGTTATTCATTGTGCCTATATTGAATACCTACTCATAACTTTTCACACAGGAAAAGAGGGCTGCTTGCAGTCAAGTTAGGTCTAATAAGGGGCCTTGTGGCCCTGATTAGTGCACTGTGCTACTACAATTGGTTTCCCAGTGGCCTGCTGGTCCCAGGCCTCATGGGATTTGTAGTTTTATACATTGCTTGACTGGTGCTATTGAATAAAGCAAGATTATGGAAAGCATAATACTCACCTCCGTATCTGTAATAAAAATTAAGATTTTCCTTGGTAAATTACTAGGAAAGCCTACATTATTCTTCACAATGCACCATTGGAGTTCATTTTTTCTCAAAGCTTTCTCAGCGGGGAGAATGCAACCCACCACCCTGCCTCCACAGAAGACGTCATACTAACCTATTTTGCTTGCTTACTACAAATAGGTAAATGTTACCTTGAAATATCATGTTGGCACCTTAATTTAGATGCTATCTAAGTAGACATTTGTCTCAGTTGTGTTATATTAATCATGTAGTTATGGAACGTCAGCAGTGTTAATTATCAAGGTTATGGTCATGTGACATCACTTTATGCGAAGATTCGAGGTCAAAGGTCATGTGATTTTACTTCTTGTGATGTCATTAAGGTCAAAGTGTGTCTGATATTGCTTCAGCTACCCCTGACATGTTGGTGATTTGACGCCCATGCACAGCAGAAGGTCATATTACACAATTCTCTTTAGCGGTGGCAACCAAACAGATGGGTAATGTTTTGAAGCAACATGAATGCAGCTAAGCAGCTTGCCGTTTGCATCCATTAGAGGTTTGAGCCGACTGTACAGTGAGCAAACACAAAGAAAACAATGTGATTTATAGCGGTAAGGTAGTTTCCAGCAGCACAGGAAAATAGTTCTCCATATGGCAGATGCAAAGCTTCCCAAAGCTCATAAAATCCCTTCAAAAAATCCTTCTGTCTCGTGTAAGAGCAGGGGAAACTTCCAAAACCAGTTATGTTTCCTTCAGCCCACAAAATAAACGCGGAAGCCACGGAGCGATCTTCTCGTATGTAAAATATAAAGACTGTGTTTAGTGTTAACGGCCGTTGGGCGCGCGACTGTTCGCGTTAGCATATTTTATGCGTTCTTGGACGTACATCTTTACAGTTATCCTCCCCTGCCCTATTCTGGCACTTGCCAAATGTAAAATAAAAAAAAATAGCTGGGAGTGGCTTGCACATAAATTACCAAATACAAAGCCTGACCGACCGGTGGAAAGCAAAAGCCAAAAAAACGCCGGGCACGTGTCCAAGTAATACGCAGACTTATTTTTATGACTCTACAGTAAAAAAACTGAGCTAAGGGACGTGACAGCGTCGCTTAAAAGTACTTTCAATACATTTGAAGTGGTTCAGCACGAGACCATTTTTTTTTCGTCATTCTGTTTTTTTTGACAGCGTTTATTGTAACTGATTTTCACTATTGAGAAGCAAGCAAGTGTATTATATCAGCAGTGCCCTTTTCATTGTTCTGGTTTATTTATTACATGTTGTCCCGGGGAATGAAGGCCGGGTACAGTTTGGGATTAAAAAAGAAAAACAGAAAAACGCGACAAATAAGGCTTTTAAAGTAGGGGAAATTGGCTAATCTTTCAACTTTGATTTCGCCCATTGAGTCGTGCTGTCAGCTGAGAGACATGGCTCGGATGTCAACATTGAGTCAACAATCTCTAATCTTGACTCTGGCATCAAATTACAACCCAAAGCAGAGGAAGGTCACATGGAAAACTTACTCCGAAGTAAGTAGGGAAAAGAAACGACCAAGTGCCTTATTTATTATTTTTTGCAGTTTTATATAGTGCGACCCGACCGGAAGTTATTGGAGCACCAGTTATATTAGATACATTGTACACTTTTCTAGCTCTGAAACAGACTGCGTGCCAGGGGCATTGTGGGAAGTAAAATGTCAGCTAAGGCATCAGAAACAGGAGCTGGTGTGTGTGCTGCAGCGACGCTCCTTGAGTCCTTTTCATCTTCCTGAGACATCGGATACAGTGACATAAGCAGTCTGCAGCGGGTTGCTATGCAGGTATAGTGTTTCTGAAAAGTTAAACCAAGAAAAATAAAAACCCACTACCGGATTAACATTTTAAGAAGTCAGAAGGATAAAATGAGCGGCGGGCTGCAAAACTAACAAAAAAAAGGGAACTCAACTTTCACGAAAAATAAACTTTGATAAAAGGACAGAGGGCCCTGCGAGTATCGTCTTACATTCTTCGCTTTGGTCCAGTGACTTTATTCAGTTACTGTGTGTACAGATTGGAGTCAGGTTTACTTTGGGAAACCAGAGAGGCTTTCTTCCTGTCTGCTTGTGTGTGGTGCAACTGTGATTTTTCTAAGGCTGCTGGCATGTTCATTTTACATATAATTGTTTTGTAATATTAGCATCATAAATATCACTGAATTGATACACATTCTGAGAACGTTAGATGATTTTAAGAAAACAAATGTAGCAGTCTCAGTTCCTAGGCAAAGACGAGTGAATCAGAGAGCTATATGCAGTAGAGATGAGGTACATATTGGCTCCCAAGAATACAGATGTGACCAGTGTGCTTTGTGATGCATACAGTACATTGAGGGTTTTATGTTGAGGTAGGTTGTAGTAGAACATCATTTTGACTTCTGTGCAGCCTCACTGAGTCACCAATGGAAGTGGGGGACCTATACAATTTCTATGATTTGAACCTCAAAACAGTAGACAAACATATGGCAGCAGGTATACATAAAATATTGGCAACATTTTTGATTTTTTTAATTCACAACCAAAAAGTATGCAAGCTTCGAGATTTAATTTTAACAGAAAGGTTGGTGCTTTTCAAAATGTAGGTTTATTTGTAAAAGATGAAGCAATATTTTGGACTCTAGCATATTACTTTTCTTTTTTGTTCCTAATTATGTCTTTTTGTCAGTGCATACCAGTGCTTCATATATTGCCACCAAAACTCCATACATGATTCTGTTTGCTGTACTTACAAGGCTCCCACCAACCAAACAAAAGGGGTCATTATGATAGCGGTGAACCTGCCACAGGCAGGCCCGCCAGATAAGGATGGCGGGCGCTGTGCAGGCGGACAGAAAGCCCGTCGGCCATGGGTCTGACACAGGCAATCGTTATGATTGCCTGTCGGACCCGGCCAGCATACCTAGAATGGTGACGGTGCCAAGCAGGCACCGTCCGCCAAATTAGGATGCTGCTTCAAGCCAGCCTTTCAATGGCGGTTCAACCGCCATTCAAAGGCTGGCGGAGATGACCATTGCGGGCCCCCCTTGTGCAGGGGCATGGGAATTGTGCACTTGGGGGGCACCTCTGGTGCCCCTCTCCAGTTCCCTGCACCAGGTGGCAAGCACTGCGTGGCGCCTGCCTAGTAGTGCAGGGAAATGCACAACATGCATTTTTCCCATTACGGTGGATGCTGCAGCCAGCAGCACCAGCCGAAATGGTAAACATGCACGATGCGACCGCCACAGTGGTGGTCGCATTATAATTGCATGTGCGGGACTGCCGCCATATGGACAGGTGGTCCTGATTCCCAGGATGATGGTCGACGGATTTAAGTCCGTCGAACATCATAATCACCCTCAAAGTGTTTTCAAACTTTCGATCTTCAATTTTGTTTTTTTATGCATGTACACCGTATAATTCTACTAATATTATTTAATTTTCGAAATAGCAATAGACACCGTGAGTAGGCATGGCAGACCCCCAGAAATCCATGGATGGTTGGTAAAGAATCACTATTCTATTATAATTGCCCACTATTAATCAGAAGACCTGCATGGTAATTGCAGCTTCCTCAAAAAATATAAATTAATAATTATCTAGAGAGCCACTAAACTGCAAAGCCGAGGCAGACCACTCTGTCTAAAATCGTTTATCTCTGGTGCACTATTTTTCCTACCTGCAAAAATTAGGAATGATTAGAAATATTAGTGTTGGGTATTCTCTTTAAAAGTGTGCCATTTTGTCTAGAAATAACTAGGTGGCATTTACTTTTCAGTGATGTGCTATTCAGCATTGATTATAAAATAACATATGCAAATATTAAGTTTTACTCCTTTAAGGTTTTAAACGATGGTTGGTTGACGTTCATTTATGTTATGTCTTATATTACTTGTGAGTATTTGTATAGCACCGACATGCATCCCTATGGCAACAGAATGTTGTATAGAGTAACCAAGTAATATCTGCTTGGCATGCACGTCTACATAGTACTCACAAATATGTTTACATAGCTTAGGGATTACATACATATTTAGTTTAAATATATTTGATGCAAAGGTAAAGGGAGACCATGTAGGACTGAGTGGGGGCAATGTGGCTTGTAATTTTGGCAGGGAGGGGGGCAGGCGGGCCACACATGCACACATATACATATACTCACTTTCAACCATGCATTCACACACGTGCACACACACACACATTCACAACACTCACAACAAATCCATACATTTATAAATACATGCATGAACGCAACAAACCCTCAAAAACATAAAACTTACCTGTCTTGCTGCTTCTGGAGCGGAAAGCCTCGGAGGTCCCAGTTGAGTTGGGACTGCTGCCTTGTCTCACTTAGGTCAGCCAGTGAGAAGGCAGCAGTCCCTCATTCGTCACAGAGGGAGATGGAGTCAGTGAGACTGCTGACCCAACCCAACTCAGTCAAGAGATGTTACCGATTGACACTCAGCCCTGGGCACTTAATGGTTTAATACTGAAGCACACAGGTCCAAGGAAATCAGTGACGCTCCTCCCGCATCACAAGGGGAAGAGCCTTGAAGCACTTTTGCCAGGCTGAGGAGGTCACGTCCACAGGAGCTGTGAAATCCTCAGCCTGAAAAAATTTAGCTCAGGGAGCCAGGACCCTGCGCATTTAGCACATGTCTAGCTCTTGGCAGCCTGATCTCAACAAGAAGAAGGTCTGTCAGGTTGACCTTTGCTCAGCCTGACACATACTCTTCTTCTCTGAAAAAGTTGAGGGGGCAGGGCCCCTTCGCCAGTGTGGCCAGCCCGCGGCTGGTGGCGAGTGTTGATGGAACCTGGGAGTGGTGGTGAGGGACTTAATTGGTAACAACAACATCATGACTGGCTTAGTTCCTTCCTGAATTGTTCTATAGGTGTAAAGTCTGAAAAGAGGGATGGTTCATTCCAGAATCTCATCAAATTGATGGATGTAGCTTCTGTATTTTTTGACCATGATCTCTTGATTTTCAAGGACTCATGCTTTGTAATTATCATGACCAAAGGAGAGGACTGCACAGACTATTTATAAGCCTCCCAATTTCCTAATGCTTCTAACTGTGTTTGTACTGCAGAAGTTAGGGAAGTAGTTCAGGACAGACATGAGAAAAAGGGTTAGGCCAGGTAGAAAAATCAATGTTGGTCCAGCAATGTGTCTTAGTCAGTGTTTAATTTGAGCCAGTGGTTTCCGGTGCTCAGCACCAGGACCTAACCATCAACACAGGCACTTTCCATGAGCACAAGTTAAGGGCACATTCATCTATGGTAGGCACGGGGAGATTAAGTGATTTGTCCAGAATCACAGGATGCTGAGCCGAAACAGAGACTCAAACCTGTATCCCCAGCTCCAAAGTCGCTAGCTCTGACAGTAACACCACATCCTCTATACACTTTCATGGTTAATAGTTGGTTCTGTTTTAGGTGGCGATAACAGGAAAAATGGGCTGGTGCAGCTGCCTCCTGATGAGAGCCCCGGAACGTATTGTTTTACAAATTAACCACTGTGCTGAGTACGTTAGGAGCGTACCATTTCCTATGAAGCAAGTGTGAGAAATGAGGTTGTTGGTTGAGGAGAATGTGAGCCCTTCTCAAGCAACAGCAACAATCCTTGTCCGGATGAAACACAAAAGTCACTAAATTAATCTGTTTAACTCTTTGGCAGCGTGCCACAAAAGCAGTCAGGCTTAATTTAGAGGTAAATTGTAAAGTATTTATGCAGCACTCCAGCATTAATAAAGTTAAAACACAAAACAAGATAAATCCCAAATCAATTGACTAAAAAATAGCAAGATTTAATACATTATTTGACACCAAAATTACACAATCCAATCGGTAGAACTGGAGATATTCAATTAAAAAAATTAAGGTAAGTATAGCGCCTAAAAGCACAAATTGCCACTTGCGTTTATCTAGTCGTGCGAGACCCGGTGAAAGTCAAGATACAGGGACCAGGTTAGATCTGCCAAAAAAGTTACCTTTCCAAAGTCCAACATGACAAGTTCCGTTCGTGGTGGAGACGGCTCTGAGCAACAGGGAGAGCATTGCTTATGGTCATTGATGTAGCATGAAGAACAGGCCGGGCATCGCAGACAGCCATCGCTGTAGCATGAAGATCCTGTCAGGAGTCACAGACAGCTGTTGCTGGACCTTCATGTTGGCAGGCACCATGGGCTGTCGATGCTGTAGTGCGAAGTGCAGATCTTGGGTTTCACATAGTTCCTGGTGATTGCAGTAGTGCGAAGCATCGTGTACACTGGAGTTTCGCATTGGTGGTCAATGTGGGTCCGTTCACAGTCACAAAGATTTCAAAATTTCAGGATATCTCCTTTTCTTCAAGGAATACCTCAACTGATGCCACACGAAGGGTCATGGTCCTTGGAGGCACCTCTTGGGGATCAAAACGCACTCCTGCAGATGCCAGTAGGGCACAGACATGTCCAGTTGCAAGTCTAAGTAGGCCCAGTTGCAGCAGGTCAGCTGGGCAATTGCTGTAAGTCCTCTGTAGCTAGTTGTGTCCCTGTAGCTTAGACCAACAGGTCAGTCAGCTAACCATTGACGTCACTTCAGCCTGGGATGAAGGGCACAGGTCCAGTCTTCCTTCTCCAATAGCAGGTCAGGCCTTGAGCAGCAGGGTAGTCATCTGGCAACAGGGAAGTTCTTCTTCGGCAGTATCCACACATCCAGGAGTGTACTGAAGAGTGGGTCTGAGGCTCCCATTGTTATACCTAGGTCCTCCTTTTAATTGGGAGAAGGGTCTCGGGTTTCCCCCCACATAAATTACTGGAATTTCTTGCCTCCCTGCCCTGGTCTCAGTCTGTGGGCCCACTAGGCTAATGCAAAATCCTTTGTGAGTGTGCCAATGACGTTGAAGTGCAGGTCAGCTAAGTGACAGCTCCACTGCCACTCCCAACCCCCACACCAAGCCAGGATGGCCCATCCTGCCAACAGCCAGACACTCTATTGTGATGTTGTCTGGGAAGAATACACAAAGACCAACTGCCAACTACACCTAGTCATGAGACTCAGAAAAAAGGCAACCAGTGGCGGCTCCTCCGCAATGGCGGAGGAACGTCGCCCCACTCATTGTAAGCAGTGCGAAGCAGAAACATAAAACTATAATAACCTTGTGTTATTATCCTTTTATGCTGCTTCCTGCTGCTTTGCGGACGGGTGTGTGGGCAGGGCTTCTCTGGTCTTGAATTGCAGTGTTGTGATTGGTCAGGGTAGGTTGGGTGCCTACCAAGCACAACGCTGCTTTGAGAAGAGCAGGAGCGGAGATGCAGGACCCGGTGCAACTGTAAGTTTATTTTAATTTAAATTAAATTATTGTATTCAAATTTTTCAAATATGCGCGACCCAGCGCACCCCTCCCATGCGAGCCCCCCTCCCCCTGTGCCACCTGCGACCTACCTGCCCCTTGACTCGCAAGCTATGCCGGCCGCCGCTGCTGGCAGCAGGCATCAAATGGTTAGGGGAAAAAAAATGCCAACTTTCTAAAAGTGTCATTTTCAGAATTGTGACTTAAAATCCAACTTTACCATTAAAGAGGGTTATAATTACAATTCCTCAGACACCATCCCAAACAAAGGTTATCACTTATTAAGTGTAATAAGGTAGCCCAATGTTATCTATCCAAGGGGAGAGATAGGCCTCGCAAAAGTGAAAAACTAATTTGAGAGTTTTTCACTACCAGGACATGGAAAACTTAAAAGTTCATATCCAACTTTCTAAATATAATTCACCGTGTGTAGAAGTAGAAACGGACACAGCATACAAACTCAGTTCTTTAACAGGTTTACTCTCCAAGTCACCCACGGCACTCGGCTGTCTGGTCATGACTGCAGCCCAGCATGAACTGAACTGGAACCCTCAACCACCACCCAGAAGCCGCGAGGAATGGTGTGCAGACAGAGTATCGAGTTGCGCAAATATTGAGTCAGAGCTATTGTGATTGAGAAATATCGACAGCAAGAATATTGTGGTCAAGAAAAGCGACTTAAGGTAGGTAATATCCGATTTAAAAATATCAAAGTGTTTAATATAGTTTGCAAAAATATAGATATTTTAATTAATGTTATGTATTTTAGTATATATTTTAAATGTAGGTGATGTATTTTGTTGGTATAAGAATTGTTTATATTTTGTAATATATGTGTTACATTTTTAGTAGTTGTTTTTTTTAATTGAATTTTGCTTTTTTTTTTAGTTCCGTAGCAGGTTGTGGGTTTATAGGGGAATAGGGTGGGAAGTAGTTTAATTATATTAAATTCATGTTTATTTTGTATAAGAATTGTTGATTTTTTTAGATGTGTGTTACATTTTTAGTAGTTATTAATTTTTTTGAATTTGAATTTTGTATTTTTTAGTTTTGTAGCGGGTTGTGGGTTTATAGGGGAATAGGGTAGGAAGTAATTTAATTATATTAAATGAATGAATATTTTTTATGTATTAATATTTATTTAATAGAGATGTTATAGTGTTAAGTGTGTAAATACATTTATTATTAATTAATTATTAATTGGTTGTTAATTAATATTAATTTATTATTTGGTAATTGTGTAATTCATTTAGGTATGGGTTTATGTGTTTATAGGTGAAAAGGGTGGGAAGTATTTTTTTTATTGATGAATTAATAATTTGTTGTTCATTAATATTAAATATTAATTTGTTTAAAAAAAATGATTGATGAATTAATAATTTGTTGTTCATTAATATTAAATATTAATTGGAGAGCCGAGGGAAAACATGGCGGCCGCTAGTTAGAGCGGCTCGCACGTCCCGACAACACTCCTGACCCGGCGCCCTCAATGTTGTGAACCGTTACCTGGCCGGCTTGTGGAGCAGAGGTGGTGAGGCGCAGTGAGCCTGTGGGCGAAATCAGCGTGTGGTGGTGCTCTCCGGGCTCCCCCCGGCTTTCCCGGTCAAGTTTCGGCTGAGTCGGCGTTCCATGGAGCTTTGACCACGGCTCACTACAGCCGGAGCAGTCCATGTGTTTTGCACTTGTCCCGCCTCCCGCGCCGTTCCGCTGGCTGGAGGCAGCCGTGGAGCTGAGGAGAAGCCGCAGGACGGCAGTCCATGGTCTTCTCAGAGGCGGAGGAGCGTTCAAGGGGGCTGCACGGGGGTCGCTAGTATTAGGGTCCCGTGGGACAGGGCTGGATATTAATAACGCTACAGAGCCAGATATTGACGCAAGTTCTGTTCAGGACGCACCAGCTAAACCTAGTTCCTGTCCTGATTTTGCCCCAAAGCTGAGGGAAATCAGAAGCAAGATAAATGTAATGAATACCACTGTGCTGGCTCAGAGGAGCGTGAAGGCTCAAGAGAAGGGGGGGTGGGGAACCCCGAGGGAAAAGAGAAGGTTCCAGCAGAACTCTGGGGAAGCGAGGGGGCAAGAGCACGAAGCAGGGAAAAAGCCTGTTGACCGACAAAGACCCTATTAGGGACTCTGTCAGTGAACCTGAACTCGAGCCGGGGGCTGTGCCTGAGTCTGAGCCGGTGCCTAGACCTGAGCCTGGGCTTGATTTAGTGTTGGGGCCAGGGGACGATATCTCAGGTGAGGCAGGTGAAGCAGTAAAATCTGTATCTCAGGTTGCCAACGCAAGAGCTGAGGGGTCTGGGTCTGGGTATAACATTACCCCAAATAAGCAGCTGCCGAAGCAGTCACTAAAGAAAGCCAAATCCAGAAATAAAAGGGCTGCCCAAATAACCCCCTCTCTAAGGTCTTATTTTAAGGTCCTACCTCAAGTCCTGAATATAGCTCAAGAATCGCAGGGTCCAGTGGTCGGACAAACTGTATATAGTAAGAGGGTAGGCGCCCCTATCTCCGCCCCCAGCGCCTCTGGCAGCAGTGATATACGGGCAACAGGGGAATTACTGGGGCAGCTAGATATGATGGCTACAGGTGTACCTGGACAAACAACAATTACAGCGGTGCTAATGGACTCTGTCTCGGTCGTTCCGGCAGGGCCTGATCCCAGAGGTGAGGTAAACGACACCAGCGCGCCGGAGATTTTTTCTGGGGGTAGCAGTGAGGGTTCCCTCCAGGATATGCTAATAGCTATGAGGAGCGAAATTAAAAGTGGCTTTGAGGATTCGAGACAAATCAATCTGAGATCCGGGCGGTGTGTGAAACTCTAGAGACAAAAGTGGATGGCCTCTTTGAGAGGACAGAGAGCCTGGAAGGCGCAGTAGGTGAGCTCAAGGCTAAGCTAGAGCATGCAGAAGTCAAAATACAGACATTGCGGAGAGAAGGGGAGGCGGTAAAAGACAGGGTTGAGTCCCTGGAAAATTACTCTAGGAGGAACAACCTCAGACTTTTAAAGATCCCATAAGGAAAGGAGGGAAGTGAAATCAAACAATACGTTGTTTCCCTTCTTAGAGATGCCCTTAACTTAGACGAGTCAGCAGCAGAGTTAGAACTGGATATACAAAGGATACACCGGACCCTTTCCATCTGAATCCAGGGAGGACAAAGCCCAGGAATATCCTTGTGAACTTTCTAACCTACGCAACAAAGGAGAAGATTCTGAATCTTGCACTCAAAGCTAAGACATTGAAGGCCCTTCGAAGTTAGATCAGATCTGTCAAAAACCACATTAGAAAGGCAATGGGAGCTCGGGCAGAGAATGGAGAAGTTCAGGGCTTTGGGGGCCACAGTGCAGATGAGGTTCCCCGCCTTCCTGAAAATAATGTTTAACAACAAAATGCATAACATCAAGACACCTCTAGAAGCAGATGAACTGCTAGTTTCTATCAGCGAGTTTGCACAAAGGGGTCCCTAGTGTCTCTCTTTTTCCATGGGGTGGTCTTTGCTTCTATACCTATTCAGATACCCATTGGCCGTCTCCTTAGGCTTATATACTAGTCTATATAACAGTCTATACAACAGATGGCTGGTCTAAGGGGTAGGAGTACAGTATAGTACTGGAACACATGGAATAAGGTGCTCAAAGGAGTTCAGTAAAGAGTACCAGAAAAAAAGGGGTTATTACTAAAAAAAAAAAAAAAAAGGCGGCACTAATAAGGAAAAAAGGAAATATAAAAAAAAGGGGGGGAAGGAGAGGGAATTAAAGGGGAAAAGTGTGGAATAATAGCAGTAAGAAAGAGAAGAGAATATAGTATAAAATAAAGGAATAACATGTACCTATTATGTAACTAATGAGGGAATCAAACATTAACATTACTCCATAGGGACAAACCTTTTGCATAACCGGATTAATGGTCTTTTGCACTCTTTTCTTCCTCTCCACATCTTTATCTTGGTTTCTTCTGCACACCACCTATATATTTGATTCCTATTCACTAGCTGGCCAATATCGACCATTTAAGATAGATAGGGGCAGGCTTGGGAGTATGTCGGAGATGGCACACTGGCAGGACATCTAGCCAGAGTAAGTTGGGGGGGGGGGTACCCAGGGGGAGGGGGAGTGGGGGGAGGGGTGGGAGAAAGCATTAAAAAGTCCTCATAAGCAGCTCTTTGTTTTTTTGCATTAAGCAGTTTCCAAGGACCATTTCAATCACCAGTTTGACAGTATAACCCAGGTTAGGCAGGATATTGTAGGGAGAAGTACAGAGTTCCCAGGGGTAGGCAGGTCTGGAGAGGGGAGGATGGCTGGCAAAGATAAATGAGGGAGATTATGTTTTTATCCTGGAATGTTAATGGCCTGCGCGTGAAGGGAAGGAGACATAAAATTATGCAATATATTAGGGATTCCCCCGCGCAGGTCATAATAATCCAGGAGACACACTTGCTAAGGCAAGAGGTCATTGATATAATGAAGAAATTGAAATGGGTTGACAAATTTCTCAGTACGGACCATAATGCCAATATTCGCGGGATATTCATTATTTTTTAAAAAGAAGCCAAAGCTCAGATCGCGGATTATAGGGTGGATCCGAGCGGTAGATGGCTAATAGCCAATGTCCAGCTCGATGGGAGGGTGTTCACTCTGGTCGGGTACTATGGCCCCAACCAAGATGACCCTTCCCACCTTGACACAATACAGAATCATCTGATCACGTCTCAGAACCCCGTGATATGGATGGGAGACTTCAACCTGGTCCTAGACCCGAAATTGTATACATCCCCCAGCTCTAGAGCAGTACCACACAGCAAAGCGAGGTCTACCCTTTTGACTTGTATGTCGAACTTGGGGCTGGTGGATTTTTGGCGGGAGAGAGCAGGCAACACCTTGGGGGTTTCGTTTCACAATTATAAATATAAGCACAAATCTCGTATTGACTATGCCCTATTTAGCTTCACCCTCAAAGATTCCCTAAAAAGCTTGGTCTACCTTCCCTCTCACTTGTCTGATCACTCGGCTATTCTCTTCTCATTAAAATTAGACCAGAACGTCACTTACACCTCATGGTCCTTCGATCGTACCATCCTACTTGAAGAAGAGGAGAGGGAATTTCTTATATCTGAGTCCGCTGCTTTTCTGGAGCGCAATTTAAATTCTGGGGTTTTAGATCTACCAGGTTGGCCTGGAAAAAGTTAAGGAGAAGGAGGGAGAAGGGGGGCCTTGCACTGCCAGACCTGGAATATTATGCTTGGGCTTTCCATCTGTCCCACTCTAGGATGTTATTAAAGACCCCCGAAGACAATTCAAATGGTTGCATGTTTAAGGCAATGTTATCTGGCTCTAATCTCCCACTTGACGCTTTCTTGTTTAAATTCGGGCACCAGAGATATTTCAAGAGAGTGAGGTTAAAGATCCTATATCTGCTTCTAAAAGAATGGACCCAAATTAAAGCTAGGGTTGGGCTGGCATACTTTTCTAATTTCACTCCTATTTGGGATCTTCCGGGGCTCTCTCCGCACCTTGTAGATAGCTTTACATCTGTGCTATTGAAGGCAGGGGTATTAAGATGGGGAGAGCTGGTGGCAGGAGGGATCTTAGTAGAATGGGATGCTTTTTCTGAGAGGGTCAGCTCACCTTTATCCTGGTTTATATATATGCAACTGTCAAGCTGGTTTCGAGAACAGACAAAGAAAAAGGTTAAACTCGGGGGATATAGTTCTTTAGAGAAAAATCTCGTAGAGAAAGTAAGGGGTGGTAAGGAAGACGCTTTTTTGTATTGGACCATTATGGAGGAAGCGGATGGAGACTTCAGCCTCCCGGCTGAACTGTGGGGAGGGAATGGAGAAGTCCAGGCGGAAGAGTTATGGACGAGATCTTTTAGCCTCCTGTATAAAGTCATCAAACCTGCCTGGCTGAGGCGCAACCATCTATTTACTTTGCATCGCGCATACTTCTCTCCCCAAAGACTCTCTAAGTTCCAACCAGGGAAGTGCTGCAATAAATGTCTCCTCCTAGCAGCCTCAGATGTCCACATGTTCTGGGAATGTCCCAACATTAGTAGCTTCTGGCAGGAAGTTAAGGCTTCTCTAGAATCAATCCTCAAAATCCCGATTCCTTTTTCCTGGTCGTTAGTTATTTTTGGACTAAGTGATAACATTGGGGTAGAGAGGTCATTTCTGTTTTATGCTATCTTGGTAGCAAGAAGACAAATTTGTAAAAACTGGGTCATCGCCAACCCCCCGACTCATGCAGAGTGGTTGAGATCACTCTATGAAATATCCAAAGTAGACATGGCAAGGTCTTGTATCCCCGTAGTTTGGCCTTTTGGAATTTGCTACTTAAGTGGAGATGAAAACTATCAGGGACCCCGGGGTTGTTTTTTTTTTTTTTTTTCCGGTTCCGATGATTAGGCCCAGTAGTCCAGGTCCAATGGGAGGCTCCCCCATGCCACGACGAAAGCGGGCCGACAGCCTGATTTAGGCTTTGACGGAGTAAGATCGTCCGGAAGGTACCTCCCGCCAAGTTACTTGGTTTGTTCCTGGGAAGAATGGAACTATTTTCTAGTTACCTGCCTTTCAAGGACTTTTATGGTGCTTGGTTATTTCTTGGAACGATAAGGCGGCTAATGAGGACACAATTTTTTTTTTTTTAAATATATTAAATATTAATTGGTAAATAATTATGGTAATTGCATAATTAATTTTAGGTGTGTATTTTGGGGCTTATAGGGGTAAAGCGTGGCAAGTAATTTGTGCTTAATTAATTATTATATAGTTGTTAATTAATGTTAATTATGTGATATGTATTTTGGGTAATTGCTTATTTTTGTGTGTTTTTGTTTTTAAAGGGGTAAAGGGAGGGTATTAAATAAATGTAACTTCATAATTAGTTGTTTAATAGTAATAATTGTTTATGATAAAATAAGTTTTAATGGTGTAATGTATTCTTTTACAGTTTAATTTAGGTGTGTGTTGCGGGGATTATAGGGTTAAAGAGTGGGTAGTTAATTCATTTTTAAACCTGGAATTGAAGAATCTTCAACCTAGAAGGCAAGAATGGTTCTCTTGGGCTGGGAAATCTATCATTAAGGAAACAGAGATCATAGAAAGGCAATGGCCATTTTGAATCAGTCAGAACTTTACACGCACAAGGAAACAAACACCATGGACAAACGATCTCCATCACTGCCCTGGAGAAAAAACTGAAGTAATCTCCAAAACATGGGATCTGAGACCCCTAAGACGCTCTGGTAAGGATGGAGTAATAGACTGCAACTTTCTGACAAACCTAGAGTCCTCAGGAACCCCCCCTCTCACTCCCCCCAATAAGTCCATCCAGAAAGCCTTGCTCCTGGTTGAAAAGTAATGTCTGATCCAGGGCACAAACCAGCCAAAGAGCATGCATGAAAGAAGCCAGTTCCCAGGAACAGTCAGAGGGATCTAAACATTTCCAATCAATCAGATACCGGAACTGACCCAATATATACAAGAGTCATTAATTACATAAACCTAATATTCAGATGTTTCATCAACTAGTACAGGAGGAGGGAGTGAAATAGAACACAGAGGCAAATGAGGGGATGGATGGAACAAGGAAACATGGAACACAGGATGTATATGCCAGCAATATTAACCGCACATCCCAGGATTGGTGATAGCAGACATAATGAAAGAACCCTTAAAAATGTGGGCGGAACTTTCAATGAACTCCAGGAATACAAAGATCAAACGTAGCCAGCCATTCAGAATCAGCATTTAAGTAGACAAGAGGGGAATGGAGCAATTTTCTGAAAAATTTCTGAAAATTGTTTGCACATAGGTTTGGCATGCAGGAGGTGTGAAACCATGTCCTTAATGATAGACTGAAGAGAGAAAATTAGAAAAATACAGGTGGTACCAAGGAAGTTGGAATATCTACAGGAAGCATGCATAATGAAAACCATAAGGTCAGTAAAATGGAGACAGTCGCAAAAGACCTGGGTAGTGAATTGTTGTACGTGAATTCTGCCACAGAGAGTCAGTACTCCCAATCTTGGGGTATGTATTTAAAAACATTTAGGATATTATACCAATGTCTGATTAGCCCTCTTGGACTGCCCATCTGATTGAGGATGATAAATGGTCGACTTTTTAACCACAAACCAAGAGCAGACCAAAATTGAAAGGTAAATTGGGATCCTCCATCTGTAACAATAAAGGACGACACCAACTTACCACTTTGCACTCTGTTTTAAAAAGACACTAGCCAAACAGAAGCAGTGGGCAAAGTAGGCAAAGATATGAAGATACTCAACTTAGAAAAAGACTCTATCACCAGCAAAATCACTCAGTTTTCACCTGTCTTTTGTAAGCCCTCTATAAAGTCTATAGAACTAGACATCCAGGTTCGAGTGGTAGTAGGGAGCAGCAGAAGAAGGCCAGCAGGCTTGGTGTGAATTGGTATGATTTATGAACAAACTGCATATGAGAGTACATGTTGAATAACATCTTTATGCCATTGAGGCCTCCATGCAAAACGGCCAACAGGATCTTTGGTCGATGTGAGTCCTGGAGGGCTCACAATAGGAGCCTCATCACATCAATGTAAGTGTGTAAGGATTTCGTTGATAGATACAGTCTGTTTTCATGGAACAGTAGATCTTGCATTTGCTACGTTTTGTTTGGATGTTCTTGCATCCACGTATCAATCTTTTGTTTAATTCTATAAAGGTTTCTAGTAGTAGAGTTGAATTCCTTCAGTACAAGATAGGGTATCAGAGTTTTCATGTCGCTTTCTACAGTAGTGATGAATGGAAAAACTGATGCATGAAAAGCAAAGCATAGAACTTGCATAATGGTGGTTTTCACATGATACGTATTACAAGAATCCTAAATTCTTGTGTTCAGTCCAGACAATATTTTTATATTGCAGTCAATTCCACCAATGTGCGAATGGATCTCTAACGGTGAGTAATTCTTGGTCATAGATTGAACCTGCTCAGTTCTGGATAAAGTTCATGAATAATAAACAATGGAATGCAACTGTCACGGGTGTACTCGGGGGGGGGGGGGAGAACAAGCCGTAGAGCAAAAGGAGGGTCACCCAGAGAGAGTTCAGGTGGGACAAACGTTTATTCACAGAGTTGCACTTCAAGGGTTAGGAACACAACACGAGTCCCGTAATAGCAAACTGTCTGGTAAGTTCTGGAGGCCCGTTATGTCTGGCCAACTGTAGGTCCTCCAATGTAGACTCCCCGGGGATACTCCAAAAGAAAGGCTTCAGGCTTTGAAGGCACTCGAAAGGAAAGAAAAACAATAGCCAAGGTTACTGGCGTGACTGATACTCCGGATGGAACAGGAGGGGGGCGGGGAGTGAAGAGGATCACCAGGGACCGTAACCCTTTGTGCAGTGCAGCGTTTTTTTACGTATTCGTGGATGTGACAAGGTCCAGACATACAGGTCCCGTGACAACCCTCAATCCCCCCTACTCATTCCCTCCCTGTGTCAAGAACATTCCCCTCAGCCTCGCCCGTACCTTGTGAAGCCACACTTCTCCTCCTGAAGTGTGGCGGGCGGAGCGTGGTCCCGTTGGCCTCCCGGCTCTTTCTTTTCCTGTGGCGACCCGGCTTCGGTGTCCTCTCTCCTCTCCTGGGGCGGCGACTTGGCTCCCTCGTTCTCCTGCTGGACGCTGAAGTCCTCCCGCAGCTCGTTGGACGCTTCCTCCTCTCCGAGTCTGGTCGCCCCGTTCTCCTCGTGACGTTGCCTTAACAGTGCCTCCGTCGTTCCGGATTGGAGTAACAAGGATGACGTCGCAGACGGAGTTCCCTCCTCCGGGTAAGCCCAGGCTGCCTTAAAGGGAGCGTATCCGTCCTGTGTGTGCTGGGGTGGAAAGGAATAGGGGTTAATGTCGGTACCCAACTCGTGGCCGGCAGGGACCCCCTGACACATCCCTCCCCCAGGATTTCCCCGATCGGGGGAAAGAGGAAACCGGGACAGAAAGTCAGCGTTCCCCTGCTCCAGACCTTTGCGATGACGGACCTCGATTTGAAAGGGTTGGAGGGCCAAAAACCACCTGAGGATACGGTCATTGTGACCGCGGTTCCGTTGAAGCCACGTCAGTGGGGCATGGTCCGTATATAAAACAAAGGGCCTCCCCTCCAGATAGTACCTGAGTTTGTCCACACTCCAGCGAACCGCCAAACATTCCTTCTCTATAGTAGAGTAGGCCAGTTCGCTGGGGAACAACTTACGGCTGATAAAAAGAACCGGTCTTTCCAACCCGTCAGAGTCCTCCTGGGAAAGGACTGCCCCAATACCAACCCCAGAGGCATCGGTCTGGAGGATGAAGGGTTTCGTGAAGTCCGGAGAAATCAAGACAGGTGACGTGGTAAGGACAGTTTGTAGTGTCTGGAAAGCATTGGTTTCTTTGGGTGTAGGGGCTGGTAACCTAGGAGATGACTAGGTTTTCTTTAACAGGTCGGTAAGAGGTCTTGCCATGTCCGTGAACTGTGGAATAAACCTCCTATAATATCCCTCCCCGGGGAAACTCCAAAAGAAAGGCTTCAGGCTTTGAAGGCACTCGAAGGAAAGAAAAACAATAGCCAAGGTTACTGGCGTGACTGATACTCCGGATGGAACAGGAGGGGGGCGGGGAGTGAAGAGGATCACCAGGGACCGTAACCCTTTGTGCAGTGCAGCGTTTTTTTACGTATTCGTGGATGTGACAAGGTCCAGACATACAGGTCCCGTGACCACCCTCAACCCCCCCCTACTCGTTCCCTCCCTGTGTCAAGAACATTCCCCTCAGCCTCGCCCGTACCTTGTGGAGCCACACTTCTCCTCCTGAAGTGTGGCGGGGCGGAGCGTGGTCCCGTTGGCCTCCCGGCTCTTTCTTTTCCTGGGGCGACGCGGCTTCGGTGTCCTCTCTCCTCTCCTGGGGCGGCGACTTGGCTCCCTCGTTCTCCTGCTGGACCCTGAAGTCCTCCCGCGCTTGTTGGACGCTTCCTCCTCTCCGAGTCCGGTCGCCCCGTTCTCCTCGTGACGTTGCCTTAACAGTACCTCCGTCGTTCCGGATTGTAGGAACAAGGATGACGTCGCAGACGGAGTTCCCTCCACCGGGTAAGCCCAGGCTGCCTTAAAGGGAGCGTATCCGTCCTGTGTGTGCCGGGGTGGAAAGGAATAGGGGTTAATGTCGGTACCCAACTCGTGGCCGGCAGGGACCCCCTGACAGCAAATTTTTGGTATATACTTCTCTTTAGGATAGTAGGGCCACGATGACTCCAGCTGAGGCATTTGTTTCTAAAATGAACGGTAAAGAATGATCGAGGTGTTTCCGGATTGGAGCTGATGTAAACAAAGTTTTCAGAGTGGCAAAGGCTTTTTGTTGTGTTAAACCCCACACAAAAGTGCAGCTTTTTCAAGTAACTGACACAATAGGTCACATCAACTCAGACACATCATGAATAAATTGACAGTGAACATTAACAAAGCATGGGAACTATCTCATTTGTTTGATGGTGGTTGGAGCAGGGCATTGTTGTACTGCATTACTTTGTCAGGATCCATTTCAGTTGCAGCATGGGAAATTGCATATTCATACTGTGTCCCATAAGCTTTTAGTGCAATAGATCCTTGGAAGTATAGGTCACTATTTTTGGAATAAGCAAAACACTGATACCATTAGCTCTTTCGTCACTAGTCTATGGAACTAAGCTCCACAGTTGAACAAGAATTCATACTGGTGTGGTGTGAAAAATCCAGGTGACCTTAACGCTTTGATTTTTCACACCACATCATTACATGTTCTTAACTCAACAGTGGAACTTAAGCAAGCCCTCTTAGTAGAGAGATGAAGTAGGAAGCAATATCAGCTGTATGTTTAATGTTGACTGGGTAAGCAAAATATGTAACCTCTCATACCTTCATCTTCGTGAGGATTCCCCTATGAAATATGAAATACCAGTATTTGTAAAGCGCACAGCTACCTCCGAAGTGGTGTCCCGGCGCCAGAGCCCTCGGGAAGATTAAGCGAGCTATTGCCCAGAGTCACATGGTGCTGGGCTAACCTGCCACCAGTGCCAGGGATCGAACCGTGAACCCCATAGTCCAGAATCAGGCACCCTAGCCACTGCACCACACCTCTTCCACTCTAGATGTGGAATGCTTTGAATACAAACCTGAGAGCTGAATCAAACTATATGTCATTCAGTGAACAATTGAAAACTGAACTTTACAGACTCACCTCCAACTGTTCTCGATAGGGACGGGTGATCAGACCAGACTGAAAGGCCCCTTTCTGTTCAAGACCTCCATCATTCTAAAATAACTGAAAACTCCCAAATAAATATATTCCATCAGATTTTATGGGTCTGTGGCTTTCGGCAGTGGCAGGGTCAGTCACTGGGGCTGGCTAAAAATCAGGGCGCTGGATCAGACCTATTTCCAAAGGGATTAAAGTATAAAGTCCTGTAGGTTTGAGCTGATTCAAGGCTGTCATTCTATTACTCCCTATTCTGACAATATTGTGATAGGCGTGTGTCTCTTAAAATAAATAACACATTCTTTTTTCAGTCTTTCCGTTGCACATAGATGCTTCTCAAGCATTCCAATCCCATTTTCTGCTCTCCATTCATGTTTACTCCATAGACATGAGTTGAAGTAATGCTATCAATTGCGGAAGTAACTAACTTTATTCAGTTAAAAATGCACCCTTTTAATTGTGAATGACATCTGATCAGTAAAAGTACTTGTGCCACACATCCTCCATTGACCACTACTTAATGCACTGTTATGTTTTTAGTGTGTAACAACAAGGGGGACATTTTGCATCCAATCAGCAATGTATTAGGAATTTTACAAAGCACGTGCTTTGATTTCTGTAACTATTCTGTTCTGTTCTACAGCAGTGGGTATTTTGATGTGATCTGTTGGGTTGTACAGATGAAAGTTATCAAGAAATGGAAGGATCAGAGGAGGGCTGGGTGCACTGCCAAGTAACATAATACCATCAATGTTATCACCAGCAGATTCAAGTCTCTTTAATCAATTACAAATAAGTGCCAAACTCCTTTACTACTGGGCAAATAGGTTTATCGGCACAATCTGGTCAAATATGGCAGCGTGCCAACATCCACCTCGAACAGTCGTCTCCGAAAATATGCGCTGAGTTTCAAGAAAGAGCCCTGCAGGTGTCAGGAATGAGAAAGTCAGCTGAAAGGTGGGCTGCAGTGGTAGTCGTCAGAGGATGAAAATAAATTATTTCTAGTCTAGGCAAGGTTATTATCCTACGTGTGATGCACATAGATTTACAAGAGAAATAAAATCTATCATGTTCTTCAATAGATCATTCAACTTGACCTGATGTAATAATGTTATAGACAACAGCTTGAATATTTAGGGCCTCATTTACAGGGCCATTGCGCCCCCAGTATGCCACTCTTTTTGACGCACTGGTGGCGCAGTGTGCTTGCCCATATTTACAAGGCCTTGTAAAGTCACCCTGCATAACTTTTTATGGCCTTGCCAATATGGACCCCGTTCACGCAATACTCTGCGTGAAAGGGGCATCCCATGAGTGTTGCTGTGGGTGTTCCCGCGCAACATCCATGGAACGTGACATATTTTCCTCTCTCTGTGTGCTGCATTGTGTGCTGCATTCTGCAGCACACACAGAAATAGGAAAATGCCATCAATGCTAGTTTTTGTGCAGGAAGGTGTCCCTTCCACACAACACAGGCACACTTGCAACATAACGCAAGGTTGCCTGCGTTGGCACATGGCGGCCAATTGTGCACCAGCATAGGGGAAAGCACACTGATGCATCATATTGTTGTTAATACGGAGCGTCCCTAGGCTTTTAAAATGACACAGGTCGGCGCAGCAAAATGGCTTACTACACCGCGCTGTGTTATGTTTTTTGTAAATGAGTCCCTAAGAGTCTGATCTAGAGGTAGACTTGTAGATTTTTCACGTCAGGACAACAGTGGAAAATCTTCTGTAGCCACAGTGTTCCATCAGGACAACAGTGGAAAATTCTCTGTAGCCACAGTGTTCCACTATAGCCGTGGAAGTTTTGCCACTACAACTACTAGATCCACAACAGGAACAGAGGCGTTTGGGGAGAAAAGCTCTGGTGGAAAATGCACCAATGTGAGTTACATTCAGCATAATGTCCAACACAAAATGTGGACACTGGAATGGTACCATGAAAGTGGTGGCAGTTTGGCAGTGCCTATGCGTCTGATTTGCCTCACATTCCAGAGGTGATTATTAGATTGTCAGGAACACCATACTTACAGTTTAAATAAGGTCCACCAACACTTCATGGAGGAGTACTGATCAGCCATCATGCATTGGGGTGTTCACTGCAAACATGGGTAATCACTTATAGAATCAAGAGGAATCTCACTGACAGAATCTGTCATTTTTTATCAGATTTTCTGCTGGCATTCTCCTTTAAATCAATCCATTGATGCCCTGTCTAGTTTTATTCCCATAGCTCTAAATACAAGAGGTCATTCGAGACTGACAATTGTGGCAGATGAGGCCATTGGTTTTAAGGATTTTATTTGCTGTAGTGTGGAAGCTAATATTACAAGTCATGAACTCTCATATGTACAAAGTCAAAATAAGCTATATTCGGTTTTTTGTTTAAAACCATAAAAGCAACAAGAAAAATTACATACATGTATAAATGTCATACAAGGTAAAAAGGAACCAACTATTAACAAGCATTGAAAATGCAATAGGTCTCGCAATAGAAGAGTTTGACATTTTTCGTTTTGCATATAGATGAGTGGCGTTGCGTGGATGAGTGGCGTTGCGTGGATGAGTGGCGTTGCGTGGGTGAGTGGCGTTGCGTGGGTGAGTGGCGTTGCGTGGGTGAGTGGCGTTGCGTGGGTGAGCGGCGTTGCGTGGGTGAGCGGCGTTGCGTGGATGAGCGGCGTTGCGTGGCTGAGTGGCGTTGCGTGGCTGAGTGGCGTTGCGTGGCTGAGTGGCGTTGCGTGGCTGAGTGGCGTTGCGTGGCTGAGGCGTTGCGTGGGTGAGTGGCGTTGCGTGGGTGAGTGGCGTTGCGTGGGTGAGTGGCGTTGCGTGGGTGAGTGGCGTTGCGTGGGTGAGTGGCGTTGCGTGTGTGTGTGTGGCGTTGCGTGTGTGTGTGGCGTTGCGTGTGTGTGTGGCGTTGCGTGTGTGTGTGGCGTTGCGTGGGTGAGTGGCGTTGCGTGGGTGAGTGGCGTTGCGTGGGTGAGTGGCGTTGCGTGGGTGAGTGGCGTTGCGTGGGTGAGTGGCGTTGCGTGGGTGAGTGGCGTTGCGTGGGTGAGTGGCGTTGCGTGGGTGAGTGGCGTTGCGTGTGTGAGTGGCGTTGCGTGTGTGAGTGGCGTTGCGTGTGTGAGTGGCGTTGCATGTGTGAGTGGCGTTGCATGTGTGTGTGGCGTTGCGTGTGTGTGTGGCGTTGCGTGTGTGTGTGGCGTTGCGTGGGTGAGTGGCGTTGCGTGGGTGAGTGGCGTTGCGTGGGTGAGTGGCGTTGCGTGGGTGAGTGGCGTTGCGTGGGTGAGTGGCGTTGCGTGGGTGAGTGGCGTTGCGTGGGTGAGTGGCGTTGCGTGGGTGAGTGGCGTTGCGTGGGTGAGTGGCGTTGCGTGGTTGAGTGGCGTTGCGTGTGTGAGTGGCGTTGCATGTGTGAGTGGCGTTGCATGTGTGAGTGGCGTTGCATGTGTGAGTGGCGTTGCATGTGTGAGTGGCGTTGCATGTGTGTGTGGCGTTGCGTGTGTGTGTGGCGTTGCGTGTGTGTGTGGCGTTGCGTGTGTGTGTGGCGTTGCGTGTGTGAGTGGCGTTGCGTGTGTGAGTGGCGTTGCGTGTGCGAGTGGCGTTGCGTGGCTGAGTGGCGTTGCGTGGCTGAGTGGCGTTGCGTGGCTGAGTGGCGTTGCGTGGCTGAGTGGCGTTGCGTGGGTGAGTGGCGTTGCGTGGTTGAGTGGCGTTGCGTGTGTGAGTGGCGTTGCGTGGTTGAGTGGCGTTGCATGTGTGAGTGGCGTTGCATGTGTGAGTGGCGTTGCATGTGTGAGTGGCGTTGCATGTGTGTGTGGCGTTGCATGTGTGAGTGGCGTTGCGTGTGTGAGTGGCGTTGCGTGTGTGAGTGGCGTTGCGTGGCTGAGTGGCGTTGCGTGGCTGAGTGGCGTTGCGTGGCTGAGTGGCGTTGCGTGGCTGAGTGGCGTTGCGTGGGTGAGTGGCGTTGCGTGGTTGAGTGGCGTTGCGTGTGTGAGTGGCGTTGCGTGGTTGAGTGGCGTTGCATGTGTGAGTGGCGTTGCATGTGTGAGTGGCGTTGCATGTGTGAGTGGCGTTGCATGTGTGTGTGGCGTTGCATGTGTGTGTGGCGTTGCGTGTGTGTGTGGCGTTGCGTGTGTGGCGTTGCGTGTGTGAGTGGCGTTGCGTGTGTGAGTGGCGTTGCGTGTGTGAGTGGCGTTGCGTGTGTGAGTGGTGTTGCGTGGGTGAGTGGCGTTGCGTGGGTGAGTGGCGTTGCGTGGGTGAGTGGCGTTGCGTGGGTGAGTGGCGTTGCATGGGTGAGTGGCGTTGCGTGGGTGAGTGAATGGTTAGCTGTTGCTTATGCGACGTATAGCACTTAATACTAAAGTAGGCAGACCTTCTTAGCCTTTGTGAGAATAATAGCAAAATAAAAATAAAAACCAGATCAAGTCAAGGACGCAAACGGCACCATGCTATTGTTTATTTACTCAGATGATTTGCATAAAAATGTAACTTGTGAGCACGTTTCTCTAACTCTCCAATAATCCCATTACAACACTTTGTACAAATGAGATTGGGACTCATCCTTCCGAAGTCGAGAAAAATGTGCAACGCTGTGTTGAAGTTAATTTTTTTAATTAACAAAATGCAAATAATGTGGAGAGATTTCAAGTGATTCAGGAATGGGCGCCCTTGTAAAGAGAAAGTACGGCCGGCCTGGGCAGTGATAGGGGAGGAGGGAGGAGAAATGCGAGTCACGGCAGCAGCAGCCTTTGATGTGCCTGCCGGCCGGCCGTGAATAATTAGGGGGTGAGAAATGCGCTCGGAGGGCTGCCTTTGATGTGGTAATGCGAGGCAGGCAGGCAGGCGGCTGGTGGCATTGTGCACGCGCTTTTTAGGGCTTGCGCAAGCGCAATGACCTAAAAAGCACATGCACTTGAAGGAATCGCCAGTGGAATCGCCAGTGGATAAACACTGGATAAGCCCCTATAGAGCTTCGCCAGCTATGCGCTGAAGCGCATCAGCAGGCGAGCCCTAAAAACCAAATAAAATCAATTTAAAGGGTAGATGTTCAGTAGCACAAGGTTCATGGAATCCCCTTTCACCAAGAATTGTCATTCGATGACCTTTGCCTTAGGGACGGATGGAGTCGGGGGCCAGGATAGAAATCATGCAAGTCCCAGATGCAAATGGGGCCATCTCCCTCTTTGGGCTGAGAGGATCGCAGATAGGGGACGATGTTCATACACTTGAATTTAATTAAAATCAGGTCGCCCGGGATGTCTTTGGGCGACGTACCTAGCCACCCCACCCTCCTGACACTCAGGAGTCCACCATCTAAGGCAGATGGCAATGGTCTGTTTTGTTTTAGCCAGGCAATGGCTTTGTTTAGCAGGTCCTGTTGACTTTCAAATTTACCCTGGCTAGGTGCAGGGACCCCAGAGAGAACAGCCACATAAGGAGCGGCTTCTGGTGGTAAGTTAATCCGATTCCTTCTTTCAAATGCGGTCCTGGGAGCTTTATGGGGTACTGATATGGAGTTAAACGTAATGTTCCGGCCTCTCGGGTTAGGTATAGACTTGGGGGGGGATCAAGAATTTGAATTTTCGTGCGTATCGTGGGTTTGAATTTTTCATTATTGTTGGGGGGAATGGAGTGGATTGGTGTAACAGTTTTTTCAGTAGGAGTATAGTTCCTTAGTATAGTTTTTTCGATACTGGTCAACCTGTCTCCCAGTTCATTGATTTTTGTGACCAAGGGAGATAGTACAGATATTAACAGTATCTCGATCTGGGCCAGTAAGGTCGGTTGGAGTGGTAATGCGGAGTCAGGTATTCTACTCACAGCCTCGATCGGCAATGATATAGGTGGGTTGGAGGGAGATAATGAGAGGCTAGTGCACATTTTGTAAGAATTCTCAGTGTCATTATCTTTTGCCTCATCAACGTCTCTACCTACTATAGGGGGGGTAGATACGTGTTGGACGTAATTCGTACCACACAAGACATTCAGCTCCTCCCAGATGGACATGATGGGAGGAAGTCAGAGCTGGAACAACCACAATAAGTGTGAAATCTAATAAGAAGAAAAATGGAAACAACTCGGTACCTCCTCCTTCGTAGATGCCAAGTGGGGTGGCCCGTCCCGGCCTCCTTGTGCCTCTGAGGGCCGTAGAGGGCCCGCCCTTTGCCCGGGCTTAGCCCGGCGCCGTCACGCGCGCGTCCCGCGGGGCGGGAGGTGTACCGCGCTCTTGAGGCGCCTCCAGGCGCAGCGGGAGCGTCACGAGCGCGCCAGGACCCGGGGCTGCTGGGAAATGAAGTTTTGTTTGTGCCCGACTTGGCCAGGAGAGTCCCTGTTTCTCCGTCGCGTTTGCCGTTTCCCTCACGGCTGGAAAGGTGAAGGGTTTACTTGGCCGTTCCCCTCACGGCTCCCCACCACTGCAGGTAAGGTTGGAAAATGCCCCCAGGCACGCTCGGTGCTCCGCGCTCTTGAGGCGCCTCCAGGCGCAGCGGGAGCGTCACGAGCGCGCCAGGACCCGGTGCTGCTGGGAAATGAAGTTTTGTTTGTGCCCGACTTGGCCAGGAGAGTCCCTGTTTCTCCGTCGCGTTTGCCGTTTCCCTCACGGCTGGAAAGGTGAAGGGTTTACTTGGCCGTTCCCCTCACGGCTCCCCACCACTGCAGGTAAGGTTGGAAAATGCTCTCATATGTACATGAGTGCAACAGTTAACAATTTAGGGCCTGATTCACAAAGGTAAACTTACAATTTTGAGTTAGTTTACTTTTATTTGGTATTCGCAAAATACGAGTTTCAATTTTACTAACAATAATTTTACAACTGCAGATTTTACAACTGCAGAGACGCCGCCCTCCGAGAGAGATCTCTGCTCATAAAAAAGTAGGACAGGTCTTTTGTGAATACCAACAAGATAGTAAACGTACAGAACAAAGTGTAAGTTTACCTTTGTGACTCAGGCCCGTAGGTTCTAAATCACTGTTCTCGAGTTCGGTTACATTCGTGCTGAGTTAAGTGTTTGACATAGCACAGGAAAGCCTCTTAGCCCCGAAGATGCTCTATACGAATGGGGAAACTATTTACATGATATTTGATACGGAGGTAAAAGTTGTTCCTCTTGCAGCAATGCAGATCAAGGAATCCTTTATGCTCCCTTATCTGTATGAAATTTTAATAAATATGCCTTCACAGCTGCAGAAAATAAAGAGTGGTGAAATTACACCATACACTCTTGAACCCTGAGAACGTCACAGGAAATTACGTCACACTTACTTTGGCCCTGGTGATGCACCATTTACTTCCTTTTCCACACTTTTTTTTGGGGTGAAAACTCGAGGCGGTACTATGAATGGCAGTAGATGTAACACCCTTGCCACTAGAGTGAGCAAGAGCTAGAAGCTTATTTTGAAAATATAAGTGGTCATATTGGTTAATTCTCTTGTGTAAAGCAGTTAATAGAATTCGAATAGCAAAATATACGTAGATATGGGTTGTTACCTAGATCTCAAAGTGGCCACAGGGCAACTTGTTTAGGGCTATAGAAAAGTTCTAAATACATATATAAATACATAGATTCTACTATGGATTATAATTTCATGACACAGGTGTCACATCCAGTTGCATCCAGCGTGTTTGCACCAAATTCATCGCTGAATGAATTTGACATTCGAATGTGGCCACTCTGAATCACTAACAAATCAAGACTAGTGACAGAGGAAGCATTGATGCAATAACATTATGGAAATCACGGTCTATTTAATGCAAACCTATGTGCCATGTTGGCGTGCTGTACCCACACACCCACCACAATAGTAATAGCACATCTCTGGCCTTCACGAATCACTCCCATGTTTACCAAATATACAAACTGCATACATACACCTCTCTAACCAGCTCAACCTCCTCTCCTAGACCACACTCTCTATAGTAGAATCAAACACTTTGCTGTTGCGACAAGTCAAAGAGACATCCCGTGTTCTCACACATCACATCCAGGACTTTCCACACATGGTATCCTCCACTTACACCCACACCTCTCACTCATGGAGGTTCTTGCCTGAAACGGTTTATCAAAAAGGCAACAGATCACTAAAGTCAGTGGTGCACTACACAAATGCAACACATCAAATCTGCACTAGTAAATCATGTATGTGGTCATCTGAAGGTGATGCCCCCCACAGAAGCACTGACTGGCAGACACTATCAATCAATCAATCATAGCATTTGTAAAGCGCACTACCTACCTGTGAGGGTCTCAAGGCGCTGGGGGGGGGGGGGGGGGTAGTGCTGCTACTGCTCGAAGAGCCTGGTCTTGAGGAGTCTTCTGAAGGTCAGCAGGTCTTGGGTCTGCCCGAGACATTACAGACTAATATTTGTACCAGACGAAACCAGTGTGTGATTCAATATGGCATAAGACATACCACAATGGAATAAAAAATGTTGGTAATGAATCATAAACCAGGAGAGATGACACCAGTTCTGGAAAATGTGCCTGACAGGAGATATCATTCATACTGTTGTCATAGTGTGAGTTCATTGTCCATCACAGTTCATTTGGTCATTTGGCAGAAAATAAAATACGTATCCATTTTGCCTTCCTCTCTGATTCCACAGTCTGTATCTCAAGTAGCATCGCGCCAAGAGGGAAACGCTCAAAGGGTCTGGTCTTCTTTTGCATTATGGGATTTTAATATATGTATTTTTTTATTTGCAAATTAAAAGTTTCAGATGCCACATTGAAAGAATAACACCAGGAGCAAAGAAATTATTCTCTTCTGGTATGGAATACCTGCCTTTTTTAGGTCTCGGCTAGTGTGGACTGCGCACATGCGCAGTCTCGCTGGCGAGATTTAATGTCTCTGAGTAGCGAGGTTAACCCCGCCCCTCTTCACCATTGACTGGCCTCCTAAATGCTGGCCAGCCATTGGAGAAGAGGTCCCAGTGACGATCTAAGCCCCGTCTTTTTCCGGATTGGGGGCATGTTTTTTCGTTTCTTTCTCTCAGTGACGTCCTCAGTCCAAAACACTTCCTCCAGTCTGAAAAGGACGGGGCTTACAGAGTCTACTGCCGCCACATCGCACCACGCGTATATCCGCAGCTGCTGCCACCATTTTGCTTGTTTTCCCTGAAGCAGCAGACCCCTATAGGGGACACAGATGGCGTCACTGAGGCGTAACTTACACAGCAGCTTCTCTCTGTTTTGCTCTTGCTTCTGCCCCGCACTGAAAATCCTGGCCGGTACAGCAACTCGAAAAATGGGCGCACTCGCCTGCTGTGGCCACGCTCACCTTTACTCCTTTGCTCCTTACGCAGGCGATGCCCCCGCGCTGCAGGGATGGGACGCGCTGTGTCGGTGGAGCCGCCCTCTTTGCCTCCCATGTGTAAGAGCCCCCACAGAGGACGGACGGGTGGGCGAGGCGGTTGGTTAGGGGCCCGGGAGGTGTCGGTAGCGTGGGAGTCTGCGCTGTCAGTGGCGTCATTCTCACTCGCTCGCTCGTCTGCAAAGCACGGCGGCAGCAGCAGGCAGTCGGCGTCAAACATTGGACTGGACTCAGCACAGATTCATATTTGAAGAGATAGGTGATAATTGTATTAAATGTATACATTTGGTTGAATCTTTGGTTTTATTAATATTTGAGTATGTATGTGGTTTGTAGGTATTTATTTTTAATAGCAGGCACGTATGAAGCTGAATAGATAATAGATAATCTCTTCTACCGCAACAGAAACATTACAGGCCTGGGTTCACATAGCTTCGAGGGTCATGGGGCATGCGGCGATTTGTTTTGGGGAAAGATTGCATATGTAGGCTTGAGTCGCGTGGGGCTTATTTTGTTTACATTTATTCGTTTTAATTTTGAAGCACGTATGTTTTGCTTCTTCTAGTGCTTGCTTATTTTGTCTGACGTAGCAGTCCTTGTGGCAGGAGGGAAGGGTGGGGAGGTTTAGGATGCAGGACGTAGGACGAGGGCGTGACCACGCTCCAGACTCATAAACAACCGTCACATGCTGCCCCCAGACCTGCATTCCCCTCGGAAGTACCCTCTGTTCCGGTCACCAAGCGAGGCTGCCATGATCCAGAGACACAGCCAGGGCCATGAATTGTGCTCCCCGGTGCCCTCCCTGCCCAGACTTGTGTTTTCTTCCAGACATGTGCTTCTTTCTCTCTCAAACCCCGCACTGTTTGGCAGGGGACGGCTTATCTGCTTAGATATGGGCAAGCCTAGCCCTATTCACAGCTGCTTTCCATGCTACGAGTAATATTTCATGTGCACGCGCCACCCTTTTCTTTTTTACAGCAGTTTTCGAAGAGCTCAGGTGTGTACACAGAAAAGGTTTTATAAAGTTCGGACTCGCTATCAGAAAGAAACCAAAGCGCGCTGGATCGGGTGTCACACGGGGATGGACGGAGAAACTAACGAATGTCATTGCATCCAAACATTGCCTTCGAATAGAAAAAAGTAATACAAGCAGAAGTGAGTCCCCTTTCTGTGTTTTACCAAGTGCGTGAGCTTGATTAGACCCTCCGTTTGCGGCTCTGCTGCTCAGGCTCGTGAGTCCGGGTTTGTCCGGTCACGTGACTTTGCCGGGCAGATCCTGGTTCAAAAACAAACTTCACCACCATCGCTTTTTAACCTGGTCCGGCAGGAGCTGGGGGCACACGCATTTATTTATATATATATCTTTATTAAGTAAACAAGAAAAGAACAAATAACTATGGGATAGGCGGCTTGGTTGTGGAGGTCATTATTTTGCTGCAGATCTTCTTATTTGGCAATGCAGACTTAATAGTCCTACACTCTTATCTAATAATGTTCCATTGAAGTTCTGCTGGCGGATAATTGACCAACCGGTGACTTGCCACATACTGACATGATGAATACAATGGCCCAAATGTGAGGTTAATGGACGCCAGCGCACCGGCTGACCTGGACTGAGGGAAGCAACGGGTGAGGTCTGGGAGTTGGTGGAGGCCTCGAATGACCCATTTGTGAATAAGGAGAGTCCCCGGGGTGAGGGTGTGTGTGTGTCTCTGTGGCTGTGTGTGTTTGGCTCTGTGTGTGTGTCTCTGTGTGTGTGTGTGTGTGTGGCTCCGTGTGTGTGGCTCTGTGTGTATGTGTGTCTCTGTTGCTCTGTGTGTGTGTGTGGCTCTGTGCCTGTGTGTGGCTCTGAGTGTGTGTGGCTCTGTGTGTGTGTCTCTGTGTGTGTGTGTTTCTGTGTGTGGCTCTGTGTGTATGTGTGTGTGTGTGTATGTGTGTGTGTGTGGCTCTGTGTGTGTGTGGCTCTCTGTGTGTGGGTATGGTGCAAGTGCAATAGGTCTCGTATTTGCGAGAGATTAAGCTATTGGGATTGTAAATGACAATGCCATTTATTTATCTGTTTTCAAAACCAACACATAAATAAAAAGTTTGTCATTTACAATGCCAATAGCTCTAACTTTTCCGAAGGCGAGACCGTTGCATTGTAAATGCTTGTTTACATTGTTCTTCTTCACGTTGCCCTCTGTCCTTTTACCCTTTGTGTACATTATGTTTTCTGGCACAAAACCGATAGAGGTTTGGGGATTTAATTTCTTCAAAGTAGACATGAGAAGGCAAAAAGCAATTTTAAAAACTAGCACTGTCTTTCATCACAGAGATGTGATGCTGCATGTAGATGTTAAAGCTATGTCAGTTTTTGCATCCAAAGATCAGAAAGTGTATGGTAGTAGAATATCGGGTTTAAAATTTTGTGCTGCAAAAATATTGTAGCACAAATATCAGCAACCAAAATATCAACACGGTAAGTATATACAGGTAAGTGTAGATATTTACCGTTCTCTACATTGGCGATCAGACAGACAGAAAGACAGACAGATAGACAGACAGACTCAAGGTATGTAGATGTCAAGTTAATAGTGAATCTGCTGGGGTTGTTACACAATGTAAAGAACATATTGGAGGAGAAGCGGTCAAAGGCCCAAAGAGACTAAAGAGCACATGTACCTCAACGTTCAACTGACAATTTGTCATAGTCCGACCATGCTCATAAATGTATACGCTCCAAACACGACTCAAGGATCAATCCAGGAAGAAGTGCTGGACAAGCTAGCAGGTGATCCTTCAGGAGGTGATTCTAGATGGAGTTCGCAATTTAGTTTGGGATGCACAGAGAGGCAGAAATATGGGCAAAGGAAATAGGACAAGTGCAGTATGTAAAGGATTGAGAAGTAAATTTGCTCAGTACGCTACAACTTGAGGTTTAAGACTTTTCCTTTTATTTTTCCATTCTTAGTACTTACTCAGGTATATCCATTTCGGATCTTCAGACCAGACTTATTTAGAGACTGTACCCACAGAGAGGAACTGGCCTAGCAGATACCCTAATTCTTTCAGCTTAACATTGACTCAGGTATCTCCTTCTGATAAATCTGCATTTTAAGGGGTGGCCATATAACTGTCCACAGAAAGAGACTAGGATGTTGGCAAACAAGCTGTCTAAGATGCTGAGAAACCTCAAAAAGCTTGACAAACAGGGGATAACTCGAACAAACTGGCACAAGATCACCTTGGTCATAGGACAACTTAACATCCTACAGAACAATAAAGCTGAGCTTACTCAGCTGAAATTAGGACAATGGTTTTATGATCAAGAAAACAAATGAGGCACACTACTAGCCAGGAAACTAAGGTTGCAAGGAGTAAAAAACACACACAACCTATATTTATACACTGTAAATGAGCCCGCATGATGAAGACCAAGATGCACACATTTTTGCCAGTAACTATATCAGAAAAGGATACGAAAACACTCTGAGGCAGTTGAGACAAATTTAAAGGCATGTAAAACGCATGAAAAAGTGACGAAAGTCTGCAAAGCATTAAATGAGGAGCCCTAACAAAATCTCTGGATCTTATGGCTTAATTCTTTTGCTCTACAAGATCGTTCTCCAGCAACTGGAGACACCCCTTACAATGTTGTTTAGTTTCTTCACCAGAGTAAGGGGTGTGACGTAATCCATGAGTGAGGCAGATATTTCTTTATTACACACATTGGGGTAAGCTCAGAGGAATGTCCATCTTACAGGTCAATGGCACTGACAAATACAGATGCTAAAATCTAAGGTACTTGCAAATGGAGGAGAAAATGTAATGGTTTACTTGATGGATGCAGATCACGTGGGTTTCTTGAGATATAGCCGGGGGCAGAATAATATGAGAAAGGTGGTACACTTGATGGAGAAAGTCAACAGAAAGAAATTCTAGACCTTATTGTTTAGCCGAGATGCAAAAAAGATGTTTAACTGTTAGGTGGGGGATCCTTAGAGCGGTTTGAAACAATCAGCCTGAGGCTCAGAATGCCGGGATGAATTAAGGCACACTACACAGCCCTAGGGATAAGGGCTAGGTTAAGTATGATAAGTGCACTGAAATTTCAACTTCATAGAGAAACAAGTCAGGGATGCCCTCTATGACCTCTACTCTCTGCATTGGTGGTCAACCCATTGAGTCATTAAAGTGATACCTTTTTGAGATCACTACCGTAAAATATGTCAATCCACTGATGACATTCTACTTTCACTAACAGACCCAGCAACCACTATTCGGGATTGGCACATTTCAAATGGTCTGGTACTTCTAAGTTAACTGGTAGAAGTTGGAGATTTTGAACCTAACTTTCCAAAGAGATTGTGAACACTCTGGCCAGTGGAGTACCACAACTTGAGGGGGCCACCCTGCAAGGTACATGGAGGGCCCTTCCTCCAGACTCATTCAGGAACTCTTAGGCCAGGGTACTGTGCTGAGGGCTCCCTCCGCACCACTGGAGCTGTGGGGCCTATGTTAAGCCACTGACTGACCCATTAAGTGGGCAAAGGAGCCAATAAAAAATCTAGATATAAACCTTACATGCTCTTTAAAGGGCTAACTGACCAGATCCAGGGACACAAAAACGTGAGGTTCAGGTAAGGCGGTTGTCATGATATATTTATTACCGGGATCAATGTGATAAAAAAATATTACACTCCCTCAATCACATTATATACTCCAGGACATCTCGATCCCTCTACTGGAAATGGAATTAAAATATTTACAGTATTAAAGAATGACCTCTAGATAGACTGTGTTAGGCGAAGGTACATTTAAAGGCATTGATGGCACACAGGGAAAAAGGGGGGCCGGGGGAAGTTCGCATCCCCTGTTATAAAATGCTACCAGGCAGCCATTTTGCGAGTCACAGTGAAATGGAATGCTGATCAGAAGGATGAAAACATGGTAACTGGCGGACCATGCTGCAGTGGGACGCGCTTTGTGGGACTGAGCATGACTGACGATATCCCAACATCCCCAAAGCACATATGGCAATGTCTGTCAGAGCAGTGTTGGAGATTTCGGCTCAGGTAACTAGAGGAGAGAAACTGACATAATTCCTATCACTGTATACAACCCTATTTTCCAACATTCACATCACGCCATGCCTATTTTTGCCGTGATTGTTGAAAGGAACTGTTAGCAGAAAACTTTACTACTCCTGAGTGTCCCAGAACAGATAGTGGGGGGCATTCACAGATCTTGTGACACCACACATATAACTACCAATACACATTTTCCTCCAAGATATATTTGTTTGTCAATAATTTTGGTATGACATTCTAGTGGCATGGTATTTCTGAAATCATTATTCTGACATACATACCCAGGACGTCTGCCTGCCTGATAAAACGAAGCACACAGCATGTTCCATTACATTGAGATGTGAAACTATGACCCAAGATTTAGGTTCTTGGAGTTTAGTTAAGATGATCTTGCTTCATCGCAATAGGTCATAAAAGTATTTATGGATTGCATGGAGCTGCTGGCACTAAAGTGGAGAAACAACAGATGATGATAGGTTCTGAACCCTGGTAGCTCCCAAAGTTGGAAGGCTTGTGATATGTCACTGGGCGCTTCTGTGTGTGGTGATCACAGGCCCCAGGACAAAAAGAAACATCCTATAGCTGAATGTAGAAAGATCACACCAGTTCCTCTGTTAATTCCATCCCACGTAGGCTGCATCAGTTAACCATTGAGTGAAAATGCCCTATTGGTCTTCAGGGGAGGAATGAGAATTAGGAAAGCAAAAAGATAGTTGTTCATCAGGAAAATTCAAAACCCAAGAGATGCTGTTCTGCACTGCCATTCCCAATAAAGGATACGGAGAAGTGTGACTTTTTTTTATTTGCCTTAGCGCAACTGTGATCACAGATGCCATTTTGTTTGTCTGTATTAAGTGTAGTACCAAGCTGTGTTGTTTCTTCTGCACAAGGCATTGCTTTCATGCTTGGACCCAGTAAGAGAGGATTCCCAAGCAACCTGTTCGTCATCAGAAAGTTCACATTTTTGTATCTTTATGAAGGTCGAATGGGCTGTGTCCCACTGGTTCCCATTACGCCTGCAATATTCTCACTGTTTTAATTTAAGCCATATGAAAAATCTATAGACTTGTACTATGTAAGTAAGTAAAAGGCGTCTAAAGTGCGCAAATGCCAAAGCGTCTTGGCGCTAGAATAACAAGCATAACGGGAAAAATATTTCTTGCATGAAGTAAAAAGCCACGCTTTTAAAGATTTCTTGAAGAGAGCCAGACTCGGTTGAGATCTCAGAGTGAAAAGCAAAATATTCCAAAGTTTACCTACTGAATAAGTAAAACTTCTACCTCCCCACTTGGTTTTCTTTATCTTTGGGATGAACACCAATTTTGATGTTTCTGATCTAACATTGCCATGAGGGGTATGCCAAGAAAAAAGCCTCTGAAAATAAAGGGGGGCAGTAATGTACAAAGTCCTATGGACCATGCACAAATCCTTAAATTTGACATTCTCAGCCAATAAGGTAGCCAATAAAGGCTAGAAATGCTCTTTGATACAGAACTGAATTTGGGTATATGTAGAAGTGTGCGAGCTGCTGCATTTTGTAGTGATTGAAGTTTGAGTTGCAAACGCTTCTGAATTCCCAAATATAATGCATTGCAGTAAGCAATTTTATGCGAACCAAGACCACAATTACCATTTTTTGCATATCTAGGAGAATAAAAGGAAAAACTTTTTTAATACTCTATGAAGATGGAAGCAAGAAGTGGTGAGGTGATATATTTAGTCGGAGAAGCAGAGTGTACATGTGTATATTAGCATTTACGCTCATTCGGTGCAGGGGGACCTCTTGTCACCCATTTCTGTGATTCACAGACCTGTGATTTTTGCTTTTAATACATGTGTTCAGGCTTCAAGTACCCATAATAGCATTTTTTTCTTCCATGGATTGATGCTTTGGCCATTGAGTGCCTATGGCTCATCTGACGACAGAAATGAGGATTATTGAACCAGATTCCACACGACAACCCCAGCAAAGATGATGAAAAATCCTCCAAGTAGGACTGGGAAGGATAAAAGTCCAGCTCTCGACCCATCCATTAGGTAAGGCTGCATTAACATATTTAAATATTTATGAATTGAGGGACATCTGTTCATATGTTTATTTGTTGTAGTACTTTGTGAAGGAATATGAAATTGTCGTCTGGGTAGGTGATGACAGGGCAAACTGGTTTGGGTAGGTAATGGGGAGTCTCAGGATATGGGGAACTAAGGCAAGAATGCAATCAACCATGCAGAGCAGATGGCTCTAGAAGACTGTGGGAACGTCAAAACAGGCAGGACCTAAGCACACACCCTAGCTGATGATTGTGTGAATCAAATAGGGACGATGACCCAGCTGAACTGGAACCTTTGCGAGCCTTCACCGACTTGAACTGGAGAATTAAAAAAATAAGGGGGTACAAATCGTTAAATAAACTTCTATAACTACTGCTGTAAGAACTAGTAACAAAGGACTGTGGCCCCACCCACATATTTTCGCCCCCCCCCCCCAACTACCTAGATAAGCTGCAGCACAAGGCTTACAGATACTTTGAAGTTTTCCTGGTTGTGAATGAAAAAACAGTAATAGATATGGGGCAAAGTCGTCGAAACATTGGCTATCCCCAGCAAAAGGGACTCCTGCCATATGATGGACCATAAGGATGGAAAATACACGTACAGATATATAAAACAGGGGGTTGGCTTATTAGTAAGGATGGGAGCAAATCTTCTCTGTAGGAAGGTATCTTTGATCTAGAGTGCTTGAAAAATCTAAGAAAAAGACTCAACAAATCAGTGACAGCCGGCATGGATCAGGGGTGGTGGGGCAGGGTGGGGGACTGGGTTAAGCAGGTGTAAAAAAAGAAAGAAAAAATGTACCTTCTCGCCGCTTACTCGCCGCATCTCTCCTCTGTAGTCCCTTGCTCCAGCCTGGAACAGGAAGCACACCCAGGCTCCCCATAGCAAATCACATGGCTGCACTGCAGTGTTGTGATTGCTTTAAGCGCTGTGGTTCGGCACTCAAGACAGGCAGGGGGAGCCTGGGCACGTTCTCACAGCATGGGTGGAGAACATGCAAAGTGGGCATGAATGTTTGGCCACCTGAGATGGCTGGACAAATATTCACGTTCACTTACAAAGTGTGCACCCGCTCCCCTTGCTCCTGTCGTCAGATCAGGACTACTTGCCCTGCTAAGCTGCTGCAGCAGGAACAAATACAATGATAAGGTTGAGTTATTATCAATTTTTTCCCCTTTATTTTACTGCTAAAAAGTAGTGAGGCAACGCTCCTCCTTAGCGGAGGAGCTGCCACTGCAAAAGATCCAAATAGGAAGGATGATACAGAAAAGTGTCCGGTCTTCCTAAATTGGTAGAGGAAGCTAACAAATGTAAACATAAGGCTCACGTGTGAGATTCAAGTTTCACGTCTCCCATTTAAGGACAGGGTTTGGGCCTGCCCTTAAATGGGAGACTGACTTTAACTTTGAGAGCATACACAGGAAGGGTTGCCATTCATATCTGTTGCTCCCCTCTAGACATTGTCTGTATTAAGTGATATTTGTGTCCCTCCTGAGGCGGAAGCCGGGAGGTTGTGCTGCTGTGCTATTTTAACTGCTATTTTTACTGTATTTTGGAACCTTAAAAAAAACGAAAAATCTGCGTTTTTTAAACTTTGCTGCTACAACTCCCCATCAGCTTGATTTAATAAGCTCTTTCTGCTGACACCATTTCCCCTCTTCCTTATTGCCCTGGGCCACTCCCAGCCGAGTATCGACGCTTTGGAGTTGGTCCCAGGTTTAGACAAGCGGCGGCCATATTGGGTGTGTGTCCAATCCCCAGCGCTCTAGTCGCGCATAAAAAGGGACGGTCATGCATCCGCGCAGCGGACGCGGGCAGCGGACGCGCCAGACATGCGCCGGAGTCGCGCCAGAGTCCTGCACGTCTGCGCCCGTCCGCGCTAAGGAGGCGCTGGAGGCCACCTCCCCCTGTGTTTACTCTTCTCGTATACTTAGGGATCTGGAGTGTGTATCTGTTGCATTACCCTCACGGACATCGGACACTATTTCAGCCCTTGGTATTGCACGGTATGTACCCCCTCCCCCCCCTTGCACTGAACAGCCATCTGATCCCAGTATAATCGAAACACGTATCCGGGCTCTATACCTAAATACACGCTCACTGGTCAAGCATCAGATTGATCTCTTTCTCCTCCTTACCAATGAAAGACCTGACATTCTTTTACTTACCGAGATCTGGCTGAATGATGATTCTCTCCCCGACATCTTAGCTGCTCTGCCCACCGATTACTACCTGCTCAATACGAACCGACCTTCTGGGCGTGCCGGTGGCGGGGTAGCAGCTGTCATCCGCAAGGAGCTTACATTTACTTCCACGTCTTCTTTCACTCTCACTGACGTGGATAATCTCATCATCAAGCTAGAGACTGGAGAGGCCGTTCTTACCATTATTATTCTCTATCGTCCTCCCTACCCTATGCCTTTGTTCCCTGCTGCCCTCAGTGAACAGCTAGCCAACCTACTTACGTCATCTGCTCGAGTCGCCATTTTCGGCGACTTCAACTATTGGTATAATGATAAGGAAGCTGGCCTTCATGCGGCCGAGCTATTTGAAGTCCTCACCAGCTTCAATATGAACCAACACGTCACCTCTCCCACTCACACCGGCGGTCATATCTTAGATCACATCTGGACTCATAACCTCATTCTCTCCTATCCTGTGATCACCCCTTGTATCTGGTCCGACCATTATTTGATCGACACAGCGATCACAGTCAGAGGTTGTAGTAAGGTCCCTCCTATGGCCGGCGGGACTGCCCGGAAATGGAGCACTCTTGACTCTCAGGCATTCCTCTCATTCTTGGCTGAGACTCGTTCTTCGCTATCTAAAACTGCGACTGTCCACTCTCTGGAGGAAGATCTCACTGGCTGGATCATCAAAGCTAGTGATCGCTTTGCCCCTCCCTCCAGCTTTCCCCGTTCTCGGCACAGTAAGTCCCACAAGTGGTTCAACTCCACCCTAAAAGCTCAGCAACTTGAACTACGCCAAACGGAGCGTAGGTGGAGACGCAATTATCTGTCCATCGACAGAGAGCTATATATCACTGCGAGAAAAAAATATAAAGATGCTATCATTGCAGCTAAAGCTCTCCACATTTCGGAAAGGATCCTCACCGCTCATAACAAATCCCAGGAAATCTTTTCAATCATGAGGGAGCTTACGTCTGATGCAAGGACTCTTCCGTCTCAGACCCCGACGCAGGAATCTTGCAATGCATTAAATAATTTCTTTATCGAAAAAATTGCCAAGATCAAGAATACGATTCCTTCAGTCCTCCCTGATGATATGCCAGCTTCCCCCCCCTGAAAACCCGCTCTCCTTGCTTTCCTTCCCTGCCCTTGACCCCAGCACTCTGGCCAAACTTGCTGCTCGAGTCAAATCTGGCTCACCCAATGACTGCTGTCCTCCCTCTGTCTTCCGCGACATCTGCCTGTCCATACCGGACTGCATCTTGCCCTTATTAAATGCCTCACTGGAGACAGGAGTAGTACCTAATTCCTTCAAGGAGGCTGTCCTTGTGCCCCTACTGAAGAAGCCGGGAGCTGACCCGGACGACCTCGCCAACTATCGGCCTATTTCTCTCTTGCCCTACCTATCCAAACTCCTGGAGGCACATGTCACTAGCTGCTTATCTGAATTCATCGAGTGCTCTAACTTCCTCGAACCTAACCAGGCGGGGTTCAGACCAGCCCATTCCACTGATGCTGTGATCCTGGCAGTCATGGATATGCTTAGGGCTAATGCCGATAAAGGGACATCACAGGCGCTTGTCCTGTTGGACCTGTCGGCTGCGTTCGACACGGTGGACCATAACATCCTTATCCACCGTGCCGAACAAGCCAGCATCCGGGGCCTGGCCTCTGCCTGGCTCAAATCCTTCCTGTCGGGCAGAATGCAGGCGGTCCGGCTGGGCCCCTTCACAGCCGCACAGGTCCCATCTATCTGCGGAGTGCCTCAGGGATCTTCCCTGTCCCCTTTGCTTTTTAATCTTTATCTTCAGCCGCTTATCTTTTCCTTGAAGAGGTGGAATATCACCGTTTTCAACTATGCAGACGATCTGCAAATCATCTTTCCGCTTAACACCCCCAATGCAGCCCTCGATTGTCAAGCAGTGATGCTACACATCCAACACTGGATGAACTCCCACCAGCTTAAATTGAACCCGGGAAAGACCGAGTTAATCCTTCCAGGAAACAGTCTTACTCACTGGGGCCAACTGAGCTCGGCTCCCCGCCTGCCCCGGCTAAGTCAGCAAAGAGCCTTGGGGTTATAATTGACTCGGATCTTTCTCTTAAGCCTCAGATTGGTGCGGTTGTGTCCTCATGCATGCTCCAGCTCAGAAAGATCAGGAAAGTCTCCCATCTCTTGACACCAGAGGCCCTGATACAAGTCCTGATTGCCCTGGTGCTCTCCCGCTTGGATTTTTCAAACTCCCTGTACTACGGCCTACCTATATTCCTCCTTAGTAGGCTCCAGATTGTACTGAACCAAGCGGCAAGGCTGGCCTATAAAACCCCGAAGTGGCAATCTGCGAGACCTCTACTTCACAGACTCCACTGGCTGCCGGTGGAGCAGAGGACTGCATTCAAAATCGGCTGCTTGACCTTCAGAGCTGTGTTCGGGACCTCCCCTGCCTTTCTCAAATCACTGGTCATCCCCTACCGTCCGGCACGTAATCTTCGTTCCTCCCATCGCCTCTTGCTAGCTGTCCCTGCTACCAAATTTTTAAAAAACGGCGGTCGGAGATTTGCCTACCTAGCCCCCGTCCTCTGGAACCAGTTACCTCTCCCTCTTAAATCTGCCAATTCCCTTCTGGCTTTTAGAAAACTTTTGAAAACTCACCTCTTCACACAGACTGGCTAGACCCTCGTCTCTCCACCTCACCGGCACTCAGCCAGCGCCAGGAAACCTTTCGGTGTCAGTGCGCTATATAAGTCTCCCCTAAGATAAGATAAGATAAGATAAGTATCTACGAAAATCCCATTAAGTTCCGTAAGGAGCTTTAACCCCTTCCCTGCTTATGACAGAACCACGCCGTCATGAGCCACGGGTGGCGCGTGCTCATGACGACGTGGTTCCATGCTGCGGCCGCTCCACCAATGCGGCACTGCTTCCCCGCCTGTGTGGGCGAATTAGTGAGTGGGCGGAGTCGTGACGGAACCACGCCGTCATGAGCACAGCTCGCCCGTGACTAATGACGGCGTGGTTCCGTCACGTGCAAGGCGGCGCCGCGCTCACCTCCCACTCCCTCAGCAACATGGCGGCTGATTATTTAAATCCGTTGAAGGATGTGTTTGAAAGATATTCTGGTATTTTCCAACCCACTGAAAATGTTGAGGTTCAATGTCTAGTACTTACAGTCCAGGAACATCTTCAAACTATTTGTATCGGGTGACAGACTAATGGATTAGCTGAATTAGTCTCTGTCACTAACCACTACTTGGCAGTGCAAGAAAAGAAAAAAGGAAATGAACAAATCTAGGTTGACGACTTCATAAATGTAATAGTTTCAACAAACTGTAAAAGGGAGGAGCAAGGGGGAGGAATGAGTAGATCGAGCTGGAGAGATGGAAATGGGGGAGGAAGAAGGGGGTGAAACTCCGAACTGGGTCGGGAAGATGTGGTCCAACCACAAGGTTCATGTTTCAGTTATGGCGGATTGAGACACTGAAAATGGGTTTGTCCCAACCTAAATTCTGATGCCCCATCCCAAGTCAATGAACATGTGCTTACTCAACCTCCCCAGAGCCAATATACAACCTTTTAAGGAAGCCTGGGGAGGTGATGATTGCTTTGTAAATACCCTGATCCATGTAGACCCAATCAGACCCTACGTAAAATGTATGATAAATGGGAAACCTTCCCTTATCCACAGCGCCACTAGCTGATCACACATGAAAAACTTTGAATTCCCCTCACTGCCTTTATCGAGCTTGTCTATAGATGCAATTGGCATTTCAAATATGAAAGTCTCACACAATATTACTGACCCCATCACCATTGCCTTAGGTGACATTAACAACTAGCAGGCCTTTCTGTTGAGCCGTACCTCCCCTGAGAACATGTGTCATTGCATCGGAGACATAAAAACTAAACAAAACCCTGGAAAGAAAATGCCCTGGATCCCACAGTTCACTGCTTTAATAGTACAAGGGGTCCTAGTGCCCATTGTGAGGTGTGTGTGTGTGTGTGTGTGTGTGTGTGTAATACTCCCATTTTACTGGTAAAAAAGCTGCTAAGGACACATACTGATTTCTGCGGTTCTAACTATGTTGTAATACCCAATTTTCCTGTTGTGCCTAACCCTGCAGCCATACTGTTATGCATTAAACCCTGCCAAATGGATCATTGCTGTAGATCTTTGTGCTGTCTTTTTCTCTATCCCTGTATACATGACAGTCAATACTTATTTGCATTCCAATTAACGTGGTGACAACTTCCACAGGCTCTTACTAAGTCACCATCCATCTTCTCTCAAGCCTTGAAGAAGGATTTGGACACCCTTGCCTCCCCTCACAGTTCTACTTTGGCCCCATATATAGATAATCTGTTAATTGCATTTGATTTATTATACCAGTGGCAAGGATGATTCCCTGAATCTCCTCAAGGAAGGAATTACAATTCTGTCTTCTCCATGTTTGGTAATTAGGTCAATACATCTCTGGAGAGAAGGGGCAAACTGAAGCCATCTACACGTTACCACAACCGGTCACTGTCCTACAGGTATGCACTTTATTGGGAATGGTGGCCTATTGATGGTGATGGATTATGGACGTTGCTTCTATGGCTACGCCCGTTTAACATTGCCAAAAATAAGACACTACAGCACTTTTGCATTGGACTACAGAAGCAAAGCAAGCCCTTGATGCACCAATACCCAACTGTGAACTAATACGCTATGTTGGTGGTTCATGTCTCAGAAATGATCACAACACTCTAGCGGCCAGTTATGCTGTATGTACACTGAATGAAGTTGCCGAGAGTTGTTGTTTACCCCAAATGCAATCCGCTCGAGTTACTGAATTGATTGCTCTTACCCATGCTTGCATACTCTCTGCAAAAAATCATATTTACTGACTAAGTATGCTTTTGGAGTGGCTCATGAATTTGGGCTCTTTTCAGATCAATGGAGTTTCCTCACCTCTAATGCCAACTGCTGATCCATGAGAACCTCTCTCTCCCTATTCTGCTGCGCCGGAGATAGCTACCATTTACCGGATATGGAGGGCACCAGTTTTGACTCGGTAGGGGAGCCGACGAGCTTGACCGTGGCCACCTTCGCTCCATCAGTGGGCACTGTGACATGAAGCCAGGATGCTGCCGCCGCCTATCGTGATCAGCGACCTATGGTGAGCGTTTGGCCTGGAAGGATCGCACTAGGATGGAGTACGTCTACTTGGGTCAAAGATATGCTGCTGCTCTCCCGCAAACACAACTTGGCACTAAATTCTGCATAAGTCTAGCCCCCATTAGAGACGCCGGAAGGCAGCCCTGTCAGTGAGCCAAAACTCCGCACAGCACAGCAACTTTGTTCTCTGTCATACTACAATAGGAAGAAGTCCTCTGCCATCCTCTTTCTCTACCATGGGTTTGAGGCCCTCTCCATGGGATACTTCCTGGACTCTAGCGTCTCCAGCTGCCCTGGCACCTTGCTGAAGGGGAGGGCTGCGACATTGGATGTTGCTGTGCTGACAGGGGAGCGCACACCCAGGACCTGACCCTGAGGGTTTTTTCAATGTTGCAGTGTGCGAGGTGGCCACAACTTCACAGGTATTTCCTGCTAACCTCCTGATGAGTGCTAGTGCTGTTGTCTCCTACCTCTTCCTGTGCTCAGTACTGTACTCTCCCCCTGTCCTTGCGGCCTCCCTGGCTGCAAGTCTCCTGATACCTGTGCATAGCCATAACGGTGAGGTAAGGCCTTCTCCGTAGTTGCCTTATGATGTCGTACAAAACTAGAGTCAGTCATCTCTCAATTTCAGAAGCATTCAGCTGCTCTAAATCTGTTCAGGTGTCACGCCCCCCCACACACACACACAGATCAATTTTGACAAGAGAGTGCTTCTGAAGGAAATCTCAGCAATTGTATCAACACTGTCTGCTGTGGACTACAAGATGACTTATCTTACCACAGTGGTGAAGTCGCTGCAGCAGCAGATCACCTTTCAGTCATGTCTGGGTACAGTTGATCAAATACTTGACAGTGTGGCATCTTGCTATGATGCACTGCCTGACTGGGGTAGGGATATTGGTTTTCTACAAAACAAGGTCCCAACCTCAAGGATAGGCCTCAGCATAATATTTTCTGTATCTACGGTCTCCTGGAGGGAGTAGAGAAGGGAGATATGGCACTCTTTCTAAGGGACATGATTCCAAAATATCTTGATCTTAAACTCCCCGAACACCTGGAATTTCAAAGAGCCAACCATCTATTTGCCTGTTCTTCCACTCGATGAGACTCCCAGCAACCGATCATTGGCTTTGCCCTTCGACATCCATATAACCAGGCTATTTTGCCGGCAGTGTAAAGGTTTAAGGATGTGCTGCTCTTTAAGGGAAGCTACATCTCAGTCTCTGCAGACTGCTCCAAGGCCATCAGTATAAAATGTAAGAGGCATATGGCAGATAGTAGAGTTTTCCCTATTTGTGGAGGTTGACCAGATGTCCTCTCTTTCCCCTCTTTGCTCTTGTCCAAGAGACCCATCTTTCCCTAAAAGAGTCTCTCAAACTTGAGCGAGATTGGCAGGGTACAAGAGTGAGCAGTTGTAGAACTGTGGGAGCGACTGGTGTGGTCTCCTCATCTCGTATAGCATCCAAGAAGTGTGAGGTTGCTATTCTCATTAAGTGAAGGCTTCCCTGCTGGGGCTTTAAGCATAGACAGAAGAGGAAATCAGGTGGGCCGTCACCATACCATGCATCATGGGTAGGCTACTGATAGTTGGTTCCATCTCTGCCCCTAATGCTCACAAGATCTATTTCTTACTTTGCTTCTCCAGACTACTGATCTCCTTAGGGGGTACTCCATTACATGAGGGGAGAGATTGTAATTTATCTCCGTATTCTATTCTGGACCATACTGGGCACTCCAATTGTCACAATCAGCCAGATAGAGCCCTTTTAAAGACTTATTGGCTGACCATGCTCTGCTCAATGTGTGGTGCCTTCTCCAACCCTTGACAAAGAGCTTTACCTTCTCCTCCTGTTCACATGACACCCAGTTGAGCATTGATTTCTTTCTCCTCCAGTGATGGTTGCCTCCAAATGCTACAGGATGTACTTTCCTAAAGGCTGGCCTTTTAGATTGTAGCCCTCTTCCACTGGACATTGATGTAGATTTAGTGGCTCCTCCACCAAGTAAATGGAGGATGAAGGCATTTGCACATAATCAGCTCGAGATGAAGGATCAACTGTGATCCCATATCAGCTCTTACATCACTGACAACGAGGGATCAGCAGGATCCCACATGACCCTTTGTGCAGTGGAGGAGGTGACTCTGAGAGGGGTGATGATGCAAAACTCAGCTGTGATAACGCATAAGGCTCGAGCTGAGATAAAAATGTCTAGAGCAGGGGATACTGTATTTCCAAAGCCGGTACATCTTAACCCCTACTCCCACACTCCATACCAAACTTAAATTAGCTAAAATACATCTTAACTCTCATTTTACTACAACATCTGAAAAAGCTGTAGTAAAGCTGCACTATCGGAGATACGATCATGCACTAACGGAGATACGATCATGATGAGAAAGCAACATCTCTTGGCTGCCTCGTTATATCAGAGGGAGTCCCAGATGACTATCTCTGATCTGACATGCTCATGGTGCTGTATTAATCCACCACGTAACATCGAGGACCATTTTACCTCGTTTTATTCAGACCTATATAGCTCTGAGTTCCATAACATGCATTCAAACATTGATGCCTTTTTGGTGTTATCGCGCATTCCCTCTCTTATTGCGGAGGGCTGGGGCATAACAGAGGATGTTGCGGCCAAGTCTGTATCTGCTTTGTCAACCTGCAAGTCTTCCAGGGAGGATGGCTACCCTGAGGAAATCCATTTTGGTGCTTTTGATGAAGGCTAACCAGGAAGCTGATGTGGCCGCTCTCTAGGGCTTTCTTCGAACAAGGCCTCCATTGCTCTCATCCTTGAAGACCACTAAGTCCTACTGGACTGTGCCAGCTGCCACCCAATCTCGCTGATCAATGTGGACTTAAAATTACTGCTCAAAATCCTGGCCACCAACTACGCAAGGTGATTCTGCAACTTATTCACACATGGGTTTTGTCCCAGGCAGATACTTCTGTAACCACCTATGGACGTTGGCACATGTGCTTTGGCATACTAAGGACAATATGGTGGATAAATTGGTCCTCTCCTCTGTCCAAGAAGGAATTCAACTACAATGGGCTTTTTTGTTTCGGTGATGTCTAAGTTCGGCCTAGGTGAGGATTTCATTGCAAAGGTCAGACTCCTATGTGACCACCCTACAGCGGATGTCAACTGCGATGTTTTTTTGGCATGTTTGTTTCCAATTCAGCATGGCACTTGGCCAAAATGTCCGCTATCCCCTTTTCTTTTTCACTTAGCCCTGGAGCTCCTGTTAGCGATGATACAACTCTCCCCAGTGGTGGAGGGCATCCGCCTGGGGACAGCAAAATAAAGGTGTTGCTGTATGCTGATGATATTCTTTTTCTCTTTAATCCGGAGTCCTCGACCTCGGCTCTCATGGCCATAACTGCTCGATTTTTCCGCACGTTCGGTTGTAAAATCAAGTGAAAAAAATGCAAGGTGCTCCCTATGTCCAGGTTTACTACTAGTGCATGCATCCAGGCATCTAATATTTAATGGCTTCCTAAGGGTGTTACCTAGTTGGGTATTCGCATCAACAGGGGGCTGGCAAGAATGGTAGTAGAAAGGTTCAGACGTGACTTTCTCAAGTAGAAACATCTGAACCGCTCACTGTGAGGGAGTGTACAAACAATCAAAATGGTGGTGACCTCACGGTACTACTATGTACTGGGGATGATACCTCAGGCTATCCCCTAGGGAATAGAGGCAGATTTCAGAACCTATGTATATGGAGTGCTAGAAGACCCAGGCTCTGTGCATCCAAGCTCTGGGCAGATACCACAGTGAGGGGCCTTCGTCTACACAACATGACACTGTACCACCTCTCACAATTGGCCTTCTGCATGCTCCTGGTATCCTTCTCCCTTTCGCACTGTATAATGGCACAACATCCTGTTCTCAGTGCGACTGTTGCTACGTTGAGGTCTGCCCATAAGCTTTTGGGAAACCTGCTCCTACACATCAAGGTTCCACTGTGGCACAATACTGCTCTAAGCATAGTCAACAAACCTTTTTATTGGGGTATCTTGTAAAAATAAAGGAGTGCAATAGCAGTTATATACCAGAATGGCTTCCCCAAATCCTACCATGTGCTTTAAGAGGAATTTGGCCTGCCTGCTGCTGATCGTTGAAGTACTGGCAACTGACCCACCCCTTCAGGCTATTTTAGGCCACCTGATGGTGGAACTTCTGACATCCCCTATTCAACAAAATGTGATGATTTGGGGTTTTATGGGGTTCTACTTCAATCCTTGCACTCAAGTCCCTCCCTTACTATTATTAGACTGCATTTGCAGCTTTTTTGGGGGGAAATCTATTCCCCGAGGACTGGGCAAAACAGCTTTTCAACTATGATAGCTAACCCGATTAATCGTGGCTGAAATTTGTATTCTTTAAGATCCTCCGTTACTGGCGCGTCGCTTACACCATGATCAATGCAGGAACTCTAGGTGAGTTAACTGTTATCTTTGCCATATTCTATCAACCTGTTTGACTTGCAACCCTATTGGACAAGGCATTGACCCATTTACGTCACTACAGTCCCTTGACATGTATCCCTTTTTCTGACTCTCACTCTCATTCACAACACAACTGATAGTCCAGACTTTGATTCCCACACTCATGGCTGGTTGGCCACCTCTTTGGCAGTCGCCAAAGTGTGTATTCTCCATCATTGGCATCAGCCCATGACCCCTACTGTGCAGGTGTAGTTTATAAAGTTACACAGGATGGCATTACATGAGCACACTACCTTTACACTGAATGAAAAGCTCAGGACTGTGGAATGTATTCCTCTTTTCCTTCCAGGAGATTTTCCCTCCTGCCATTTACTACCTTACTGTCAACTTTCCATCATTTCCTGTCATTGATCAACTGCTGTGATTTCTTTTATTGGGTTCCTTGGCCTCTGAAACGCTGCACTTAAGGTTTGCCAGCATATTATGTCCCTGGACTTCTCCCCATGATTAGTTTCCTTGTACAGTAACTCCGTCATCTGGACAGACGCTATGGGTCCCCCTCGACAAGTCTTAGCGGGCGTGTCCCTATTATGACTGCAGACTATCTAATTGACCATGGAGATGTGAAATGTGAGAGAATTGTTTTCCTTGATTGTTTACCCGCATTCATTTTGCAATTGTTTTGCCTAGGAGTAATCTACATTTTGGTTGATTCGCTATGATTTGGATGGATTAATTTCAAGTAGGAGCCTGGATTTGTATCTGAACCAATTGCATACTGATATAAACCATTTCCTATCTGGAAGACTGTTGTATTCAACATTAAAGACATTGCTCTCATAAAACTTCATAAGGGCATCTTGGTTTTCATTGGAACGACGCAGTCCTGAGGATGGTCTTTTGGATGCAAACCTTTTGAGACCGAAATGTCCACGTATTTCCCACCTTTCTTGTTGATAACATTCATTAGAATGGGTTTGTAATGTTCATCAGACATACATCCGTAAGAGAAATAAAGAAAATGGGAATCCAGTACATCAGCATCGGTTTAAGAACATCAATCTACCGTGTGTAACGAACTTTAAATCATCGATGTATTTGAAAACTTCTTTGAGGATAACCCCTGTTTGTATGCTAAATGTTATGCTATTTTGATATTAGATGTTAAATGCCACTTTTTTGGGGATACAGCAGTATTAATCAATTTATCTTTTTTTATTTTAAATATGTAATGTTTATTGAACTAATATTGAATTTGATTAGGATGCAATTGACAAGCATCACTAAATGTGAGGATATTCACAAACAAAGCTTTCAATATAAATATCCCTGTTGGCACGTTACCTGTTTTGAATAGAGTACCCAAGCCCACAAGGGTAGATTGGGTTGCCATTTTTGTAATAACTCTAACGCCCGCGACACTCCTTTTCTTGTTCTCACTTGACTATTGCCCTGCACATTGCTCTGTACTTGAGCAGCCTCGCTTTCTCCACCTTTTTGCCATTGTTTCTCAAGAGCCATGTTCTAATGTTGCCACTTTGGGCAGGTTTCCTTTTGGTGGCTCGGTTGTTACGCTGCAGCATTCAGGTGGTCTATTGAATATGGGTGATTGACATACCTCTGCCTTTACTGCCACCCACTCCTTACTACCACCACCTCACTCCAACCTTCTCTTGTCCCCACTCCCTTCTGTCACCCCCTGAACCATCCTCTTTTTTAGGTCTGGTCCTGGCGAAAGCAGCATATGCGCTGCTCAAGCCATGCTAGGGCTTCTTGGAATCAATACGGATTCCGGAGCCATGTCCCAGCTCCGCCTTCAGTTCTCATTCATGCGCGTCGTTTGGCGTGACGAAGTATGCAGAAGGCTTTGAAATGGTTGCACCGGAGGCATATCAATCCCTCCTGGTTGCCACGCTGTCCCCTTTTGGCCCTCCCAGCGGGATTGGATCTCTTACCGGTGGCATCACTCAGTAGGCTTAATAGTAATGGCTGCACTTTTTTTTAAGCCATGGCATGCATTTGCTATAGCGGGCAGCTTCAAGTGCACAAGCGCGGTTATTGTTACATTTTCGCGGCGTCCACTTCAGGGACACCGCGCTCTGTTTGTGTTTGGTTTTTTTTAACGTTAAAACTGAGCGCTGCGCCGATTCACGGGCACCGCGCTCGGTATATTTATATATTTCTTAACTTTAGCACTGAGTGCAGTGCCAGCTTCAAGGACACAGAGCTCAGTGTTAAAGTAAAGAAATATATAAAGAAACCGAGTACGGAGTCCGTAACTCGGCGCCACTCTCAGTTATAAACTTAAGCATTTTAGGGGGCTGAAAGGCGGTTTGACGTCATTTATGTCAATTGTCTCCGAGTGAGCGTGTTCTCAGACCTGCACTTTTTAAATTAACATATTCAATAATGGCGGCCGCGCGTCTTTTGTAGCATACGGGCAAAGCGGCATTAAATCGTGCTTTAATGGTATCCCTCCCTCTCCCAGTCTGGAGTAAGGATTATGGTAAAGTGAGGTGGACGAAAGAACTAGCAGGATTTTGTCTTGATCTTTTGGACCATGCCGTGTCTGCTGTTTGTTTTTTGCTGAAAGTTAGCATCCCTTGTGAATGCTTTTTCCAAGAGCGTTTCCTTGTTGCAAAATTTGACCTCTACATATTGGAAGGCGATGATATTACTGATTGGTAATATTGATGGTGAACTGTCACGCCAGTGAAAGGTGAAATGCCATTTTTTATCACTGCTTTAGGATGGAGGTGTGGTGTGCTTAGACTCGCACTCTAGAGTGAGTACTGCAGCGCTTTAGACGTTTCTTGCCTCAGGCCACCTATGACGTTGTCATCTGACAGTGAGAAGTTATGGCAGGAGGGTTCATCCCTCACAGAGCTATTTGTGTTGTCTTTACTTCCTCTTCCTCCCATTGTCTTTTTTTGTTTACTCCCACCCCATTCTGTTGTCCGTATTGTCTTCACTCCTGCCCCTGACTGACTGACTGAAGGTATTTATAAAGCGCATTTATGCCAGGGCGTCTTGGCGCTGGGTGTAAACAAATTGGAGTGGCCACACTAACAATTAAGCTTGGCAGAAAAGCCTGGTTTTAATAGCTTTCCTAAAGAAGATACTGGAAGTCTGAAGTCGAAGCATTGCAGGGAGAGAGTTCCACAGCTTAAAGGCCAAAAAAGAGAAGCGCTTACCACCCCATCTGACCCTGTTCATCTTAGGGAGGGGAACCAGACCTGTATCCCGTGACCTTAGGCAGCGCGACGGGATGTACCAGGGGAAGAGTGACCGAACGCCATGCACGCCACCCCCATACAGCGCTTTGTGTACTAGACACAAACCTTTGAACTCCACCAGACGCATCACCGGGAGCCAATGGAGATGTTTCATAGTAGCTGAGGTGGGGTGGTGTCGGGCTGCAGCATTTTGGATTGATTGAAGTTTACTGAATTGCCTGACTCCCATGCCCAGAAAGAGGGCATTACAGTAGTCAATCCTCGATAGCACAAGAGCGCCTACCACCGTTTTCCTAAGGGAAAGTGGAATGAAAGGGAGAATTTTGCGCGATAGTTTAAGAGTGAAGAAGCAGGAGGAAACAACTTGATTAACCTGAGGAGCACAGGAAAGTTCAGGATCGATGATAAAGCCAAGATTGTTGGCCTTCAGTACTGGCTGAGGGCAGACACCCGCTTCCACCAGGACTGGTTCCAGAAAGAGGGTTTCTTACCGAATTCCAGAACCTCGGTCTTCTCCGTGTTGAGTTTTAAAAAGTTGAGAGTCATCCATGACATTACAGATGAGAGGCAGTCCCGAAACCGCTCTGCTGACATGCCGTTGTTTTGGGATAGTGACACTATCACTTGCGTGTCGTCAGCGTAGGATATAAGAGCCAGACCATAGCTTTTAATTAGAAAAGGTTGTGCTGGGGCTTGAAGGTTTGAATGTTAATTCTTTGGAATAATTCCAATAAATTCCCATAAGTTAGTGCGGCACGTATTTATTGACACATCAAAGTGAACAGCCAACACGTGTTTCATCCCTAAGCGGCCAGCAGGCCTGGGGCTTCTTCAGGGCGATATTGTTTTGGTTTAATTTTTGGCTTTTACTATGTTCGTCAAAAAGCGTTTATTCTAGTAGTCACAGCACAATGCTAGGTTCTTCCTGAATCAGGTCTCTCTACGTTAACAAGGGGGTAAGGGGTGTCCCCCTTGCTGAGGGCTGAAACGCAAACAGATTGGAAGCTCATTTAATTGGTTAGTAAGGGTTGGTGACCTTGTTACCCCTTCAACTTGTGCTACGCATAGCTTTTAATTAGCCTGGCTAATGGTGTGACGTAAATGGTAAATAATGTTGAAGAGAGTGCCGAACCCTGAGAACTCCTTCAGGAAGAGTAAACCTTTCAGATCTCAAACTATCCCAGTAGATCATTTGCTCCCTGGAGTTAAGAAAGGAGGAGAGGACGGACAAGGCCTTACCCTTGGCGCCCACGGACTGCAATCGCTCAACTAGCACTAGGTGGTTTACCGTGTCGAAAGCTGCCGTGAGGTCAAGCAGTATTAAGGCCGTCCTGCCTCCCTCATCCATAACCCACCGTATCTCCTCCGTGGCCATAATCAGTGCTGACTCCGTAGAGTGTCAAGCTCTGAAGCCGTGCTGCGTAGTGTAAAGAATACTATTAACCTCAAGGTAAGCAGTTGATTCCTGATTGATGGCTTTCTCCAAGACCTTAGAAGGCAGAGGTAAACAAGAGATTGCACTTATCGTCTGTGTTGTCATTACTCGCGCCCCCTCCCGAAGACAAGCTGTGCCTTGCGCCACTCTACCACCTGGAAGCAAAACCTGTCCAGGACTTGGAGCCTCCGACAACACGCTACCCTTGGAGTGTGACGACAGGGACACATGTTTCCCGTGCTTTCCTAAGAGACAGCACCCTGAGACCAGCATTAAAAATGCAATAAGTCTCGCCTTTCATTAAATTAAAGCCATTTGATTTGCTATACAATACCATTAGCAAAGCAAATGTCTTTAACTTAATCAAAGGCGAGACCTATTGCATTTTGAATGCTTGTTTCTCCTGTTGTATTGCGATAATGAGGCCTCAGGTGTTATCCCCACTTGTTAGCTCTACGGTTGCCCGTTCTACTTTGCTTTTCCCTTAATACAGCAAAATGCTTTCAGTATGCTGTTCATGTATCACTGATGGGATAAATAATAAACGTTGCAAAACAAAAACGTTACGAGCTTGCTTGATGCGCTTATATTAACTTTTAAATGCTATTGCTAAATGTGCTGCCCACCTCTCTTCTAGGGATAAAGGGTCTAATGGCAGACGGGATACTCCGTCACAAGTGTGACGGATATCCTGTCCACCATATTGCAAGTTCATTATAACCTATGGCACTTGCAATACAGCGGACGAGATATCTCTCACTTTTGTGATAGAGTATTCTGTCCTCAGAAATATAAATCACCCCTAATGTGTCTAGGGATAATACTTTTGCTGATCAGACTGCTAAAAATGTATTATACCAAATTTTAAGGTGACCCAAACTGCTGAATTTCTTGTACTAAGGCGAATGATTTACCTGAATTACAGATATTGCATCTGAAGTAGAGAAACCGTCATGGATGTCACAGAATTGTAAAAGGGACCTTGATGGAAAGTGGGAAAGCAGCCTTGGGAGAATGGCTGCCGAAATTTCTCATCCCGAACCACACAACGATGTATAATAGTATCACCCGCATCAGCAGATATGGCATGATCTGTGCCTCAAGTACCCATTGGTTTGCTCCCTTCTTTATTTCTCTTGCCCAAAAATACTGCCACTCCTTTACCACTTGCCAAGCCGACAATGTTGGGAAAGGGATTAATACCACGCCCACAGCCCACCCAACTCTATGGAGGACTTTCATCCATCTGCAGATATATTTTATTCAAATCCTAAATGCTGTTCGCTCTCTTGTGTTTTAGTGGTTGCATATTTTGTGGTTGGATTGAGGCATATCTTTGCACATGGACAGATGCTATTAGTGTCAAAAAGGCTAATCCAAGATTTCATACCTAGGTTTGATATTCCTATTTGACTATCCAGTGACAAAGGCTTTCACTTTATATCTTCCATAGTTCAGGAACTATGCAAGGCTCTAGGGATCAAGCAGCAGTTCCAACGTGCATACCAGCCCTAGTCACCAGGGAAAGTTGGCCCTTTATTTGTACACTAATGAACTAGCAAGCAGTGATCCGAAATTGGTCTCAAATAGATGGCTCAACTACCCTTGACTCTCTGGTCTATTCAAGAGATTTTAACCGAGAAAACAAAGCTATGTCCCTATGATATTATCATGGAATGTCCCATGCTGCTCCTGTCTAACTCTCCAGTGTCTACAGCTTTGCTAACCTTCATTTACAAATGTATTTCCACAGTACTGAATTCCCCTTCTTTACAACTGCTGGTCTTAGGTCTGAGCTGCACTTTTTATCTGTCCAGCCGAACCCATCACAACCTGCAGCCCATACATTGGGTATACATAACAGTTCATCCGTGAAAGTCCACCCTCGATCTGAACACCACTGTGAAGTCTCAAGGGATACCAGCCTGGATTCATTGCAGCTACTGAAACAGACTACCGAACCTCAAGGTCGAAGCCCTGCTGTCTCTGCCGTGCTTGTGACCCAAGCTTCTTCTACATGACCTGTTTTGGTTGCAAGATTTGCCAAACTTCAACAGCTCAAGGAGCAGGTTTCACCAATTGCTCTCTCTAAAGCAATGGCCTATCTGAAATGAAGCCTCTCCTTCCCACCAATACCACCTTTGACAGCATTAGCAACATTAAAGTTACTGGCTCCTGCCACGAGTCAGGCAGGCACGTTTTGCTGCACCATGACCAACAACCCACTTATTTTGCAGATAAGCTCACCATTGGGTAGGTCCCAATACTCCCACAGCCAGCACCACAGACTACATGCAGAGTAAAAAAACAACAACGCACCAGGTCTTTTTCATCTATGGATCCTGAATTTGGAACAACATCCCTGTATCCATCAGGCCTGTCCCAGTGCTTCTCCAATTTAGGAAAGAATTGACAATGCACCTCTTTAAAGAACACTAAATCACAATATTTTAATAGTTCTCAAATTAGCCACCTCCCACATCACTCGTTGACTTTATGCTTGCATTTGACCCTGTGCAGCACTCCGCTGCCTTTTGGCTAGGTTCATGCTATAGGAGTACCATATGCATGCATGCATACATACATAAATGCAATCCTTGTTGTCAGGCTTATTGTGTGGTACAGCCTTGTAGAACCAAGTGGTGGCTTGTCCACTGCCCAGCTTATGGTTCTACATTTCTTGTACATTGTTGTACAGAGAAAAAACCTATCTGCATTTCTTGGAGCAGTACCGGCAAAACCAAAATCTTTCTTCAGGTCGGATCTGTGCTAAATTTCCCACTAATGCGCAAGGGGGTGTGCACATGGGGCCTATCTCCTTTGGTGAAAAAGAACAGTGCCTTGATAAGAGCAGTGCCTTGATCTGTGCTTACATGGCAGTACCTTAGTGTAATGCAACAATATTACAATTCTTTTGTCACTATCTACTTTAGGTTTCTGTATCCCAGATCGACTTGTCATGCCTGTTGCCTTCATCTTGCCAACAATGCTTGTTTAATGGCCCATGAACGCGGACTGTCAGCCTCTTTATGGGATATGATGAGTGTGATTTCTCTCTCTCCCTCCAGACCAATTCTGAACTCTGTCCCCACTACTTTCATTTACATTCAGGAATCCTTTCCTCCTTCATCCAACCTTGAGAACAACTATACAACTACTTTGCCTGTTCTAACAGAGCATATACATAGTTGCCAAAATACTGGCCAGGACATTGCTAACCCACTTATTTTATTCCCGTTATCTACCAAACCTCTACTAGACTCCCACATCCAAAAAACCTGCCTAGGGAAATATCAAAGACTGCCCGCTTCTTCGTCATCCTGTCGTCCATGAAAGAGATGGGACTGGAAACCAATGAAGTTCACTCTATTGCAGCAGCTTTACAGGAGATAGCATATTTAACCGCCATTGCTGTAAGGTTAATCTCTGATCAATTAGAAGCTCAAAGTTGGTAATTTAACAGATTTGAAGGGCTCTTGGTTTCATCCTGGCTGCAATGGGTGGAGTCTCACTGTGGGTTCCGAATTAGACCTGGGTATGGAATTCTGGTCCGCAAACTACGCGTAGCATGCGGCTTTTCGAAAACACTCCACATAGCAGAGTTTTTTTCTTGCTCGCGCCCGCCAACATCAGGTTGGCAAGCGTGAGCGTGAAAAATCTTACTCCAGTCCACCTTCTAGCGAGATTTCTCAACTCAGGTGGTCGCAGATGACCGCTCGCATTGAGAAACTTCTGTTCACTTTGAGAAAGCTGCTGCTCGAGTAGAACATGGTGTCATGAGTGGTACGTAATGAGGGTAGCATAAAGTGACTGATGGCATCACACACCAGTCAAGGTATCATGGAGCACAAGTATTAAGGATGGCCAGTTATGATATGCTAAAGTAATATAATCAGATACAAGGAAGTATCCGTGGAATAGAAGGATCAACAGCCAGAATGGAGATCGTTAGATTGTGTGGCGATGTACAGGATGTGTGGCAGGGAAACACTATATGCTCACGGGTCCTGAAGATAACTGTAAGATGGGAGGCGAGCTGGTAACTGGAGTGGGAGTGATTATGGGAGGTATCTTATAAGAGTGATAATATGAACGCAATTATGAAATAAGGAAACAACCCAAGACGTAAGAAAGAAAAGTTTTAAACTGAAATTGTCTGAGGGTGCACAGGGCAACCTGGAAGTCTTAACTGGGAATACACTCCAAAATAGTTACACTTTTCTCAAGATACCAGAGATTGGGAAGATGAGGAAAAAAAGGAAGATGAGGAGTAAGGGAGTAAAAGCCATTTCCTGCAGATTGGGTAATCATTAGCAGCCATAGGCGTGGGCACCCATGTAACTCGAACAAGGGTCATAAAGGAGCATGGAAAAAATAAGGTAATGCATGCTTCACCCTTACCTTCACCACCAAGCAGAACAGGACGACCAGCAAAAGAGCCTCTGACCCCATACATGGGGCCATGCTATCACCCTACTACCGATGGAATAATCATCCACACAAATGTCCTGGAGGCAAGGTTATGCGCTGATGGAGAGGGGTTCTGGAGTTAGTCAGAATGGCAGGGGTGCGTGAAGAATAGCAAGAAGGGGCAGGAGAGTATATGTATTAATGTAGAAAGGGTTGGGGAGATTATGGAAGATAAGAAAGAACAATAGTTACTTACCTGTAATCTGTGGTTCTCCAGTATTGGTGTCTTTCATAGATTCACATGCCTGAATCATTCCCCGTCGTCGGAGTAGGAGTCCCACGGTATATAAAAAAGCAGTAATATGCCATTTGTACATAGCAAATAACAGTTATAATAAACCAGGAAGTAAAGTAGCCTCAGCTACCAATGAAAAACTTCCACATTAGTGACCATCAAAGTCATTATGTTAGACCAAACTGCAGCCAATCAGGCCACAGCTCCCACCAAGGTATTCTCCCCAGAGACCCAGGCTGTCAGATTTTTGTAGCACTGGAGTGTACCAGAGTAGATATATATATATAAATATCTTAACAGTCTGGGTGAGACTCTGAGGGGAGGTGGGTGGGTGCATGTGAATCTATGAAAGACACCAATACTGGAGAACCACAGATTACAGGTAAGTAACTATTGTTCTTCTCCAGTATTAGGGGTGTCTTTCATAGATTCACATGCCTGAATCCGAGTAGTTAGCAGTAATACAATATGTCGCTCTTAGACGCCCAAAAGAACAGTTTCCATGCATGAAAATAAAGCAATGCAACAACATATGAAAGCGTCAAAAGAGCAAAAGGAGGTGGGAGAGATCACCAGAGGCTCACCTTATTGAAAAAGATTACGCAGGACTGCTCTCCCCACCGAGGCATCGGTATCACTTGCAGAATCCAGACAGTAATGCCTCGTGAATGTGTGTCTGCTGGACCATGTTGCGGCTCTGCAAATATGCAGGAGAGGCACACCAGCAAACAAAGCAGTTGAAAAGGAGACTGCTCTCGTAGAATGCGCTCTAGGTAAGGTCTGTAAGGGTTTACCTGCTTGTTGATGGCAGAGCCCTATCGTGGATGAGACCCACCTGGCGATAGTCTGTTTTGTCACAGCACAGCCTTGTCTTGGTCTGCCATGCGCTACAAATAGCTGATCCGTTTTTCTGATGGCAGCTGTTCTTGCAAGATAAAATTTAAGGCATCTCTTAATGTCTAAAGTGTGTAAAGTCCGCTCAGCTGGTGACTGCGGATTGGGGAAGAATGTCTTAAGTATCACTGGCTCATTTAAATGAAAATCCGATGCTACCTTGGGCATGTACTTCGGGTTGGTGCGTAGTATCACAGAGTCATGTGTGAATTGCAAGAAAGGTGGCTTAGATGTGAACGCTTGCATGTCACTCACCCTTCTGGCTGATGTTAATGCCAGCAGTAATGCAACCTTCCAAGTGATGAACTTGAGATCGACCTTATGGATAGGCTCAAAGGGATGGCGCATAAGCTGAGCCAGTACTATATTCAAATGCCATGATGGAGGCGGTCGACGTATTGGTGGAAACATACGAAATAAACCTTTAAAGAATTGCTGGATTATTCTAGAGGAGTATAGAGAATTCGTACCATCCTGACGGTATCGTGATATGGCCGCTAAAAACACTTTAAGTGTTGAGTGCGCCAGACCTGATTTAGCCAACTGCAAAAAGAAAGGTAAGATCTTTTCCGGTTCCGCATTCATGGGATGTAAATTCATAGTTTGGCACCAAACACAAAAACGCTTCCACTTGAGTTTGTAAGTTTTGTTCGTTGAATGCGCTCTAGCATTGGCTAGGACTTCTTGACAGTCTTGTGGAATGTTCAAGTGTGCAAATTCATGGTGTTGAGGAGCCAAGCCGATAATTTCAGAGAATGAGGGTCCGGATGATTCACCCTGCCTTCTTGAATTGTCAGAAGATTCGGAATTTGAGGTAGTTGGACTGGTTCGCGCTCTGAAAGAAGGAGAAGCTGTGTGAACCAATATTGTCGTGGCCACCGTGGAGCAATCAGAATTATGCGACACAGTTGTCTCCTCATTTTCTTGATGACCTTGGGAATTAACGGAATTGGCGGGAAGGCGTAGGCAAATATCCGTTCCCAGTTCATTGACAGAGCATCCCCGCAAGAGTCTCTGTGGGGAATCCAGCTCGCAAAGTGAGTGCTGTTCTTGGATCTGCTCAGTGAATCTGCTAGCACATTGGCTACTCCTGGAACATGCACCGCTGACAAGTTGATGTCCTGATCCAGAGCCCAATTCCAGATCTCTTGAGCCTGTTGAGACAATCGGGCTGATCTTGTGCCCCCCTGCTTGTTCAGGTAATGCATGCTCGTTGTGTTGTCTGTTCGAATTAACACTGTCGAGCCTTCTAGAACTGCCTGAAAAGATTTTAAGGCGAGGAAAATGGCTCTTAATTCCAACAGATTGATGTGCCATTTCTTTTGACGAGTGTCCCATTTGCCACTGATTGTCATCCCTTGAAGGTGAGCGCCCCAACCTTCTAGCGAGGCATCCGTGGTCACTATGAATCTGGGGACTTCTGCGAGGAAAGCACAACCCACTTGCAGGTGGTGTTTCTGACTCCACCATAGTATCGTGTTCTTCATTCGAGGTGTTAAGGTGATGATATCCTCGAAGGAACCTGATACTTGCACCCATTGTTGACTGAGATCTTCCTGCAATGGTCTCATCCTCAGACGACAGTTTGGAGTGAGATGGATGCACGATGAGATCATCCCTAGGAAAGATTTGAATTTCCGAACAGAAACGCACTCTTTTCTGAGAAGTGTGGACGCCATCTTTCGGATCTTCTCCTGTCTTTCGCTTGAGATGAAGACCTGAGCGAGCTTGGAATCCAGCGTTGCGCCTAGGAAAGACTTCCTTTGCGATGGTATCAGATCTGATTTGTCGAAGTTCACTGAAAACCCCAGGCTTTGAAGCAGGCAAAGGCATTTCTGGACATGTTCGCTTGCTGTGTCGTAGGAATTGGCCTTGATAAGGCAATCGTTCAGATACGGGTATATCTGAATACCCTGCAATCGTAAGTGGGCCGCTACAGGTGCCAACATCTTTGTGAAGACCCTCGGGCCTGAACGTAGGCCAAAGGGGAGCACCTTGAATTGGAAATCCCTGCCAGCCACTCTGAACCTTAGGAACTTTCTGTGTCTGGGGAAGATAGGTACGTGGAAGTAGGCATCCTGAAGGTCGAGTGTTGCCAAGTGGTCGCCTTCTGCCAAAAACTGGAGGATCTCTTGGAGAGTTAACATTCTGAACGTCAATTTTTTGATGTATTTGTTGAGGGCACGCAAATCTAGGATTGGACGCCATTCCCCTGATTTTTTGCGTATCAAGAAAAAACGAGAGTAGAAGCCTGTTCCTCTCTGGTGTTGAGGTACTCTCTCGATTGCCCCCTTCCGAAACATTGTATTGATTTGAAGGAATATCTCTTTGAGATGTGCTGGGGGTGGCCCTTTTGGGGGTGAATTTGGAGGGGTCTTTACAAATTCCAATATGTGTCCCTTGGACACTACATCCAGCACCCATTTGTCTGTAGTAATCTTTGACCATTTTGAGCAATGTAGGGATATTCTTCCTCCAATTCGTTTTTGGCTGGGACACAGTGGCGGCAGGAAGTGATTCTCACTTTTTGTTGGCGTTGTCTCTGCCCCGATATGTGGTCTTTCCTCGGGGCTGTGAATAAGTATTTCGTCTTTGGCCATAAGCTTGTTGTTTATATGGCTGGTACCTCTGGTTGTTTTGGTTGTTTGTATAGGAACGTTGTTGGTAATATCCTCCTCTATTGGAGAAGCTTCCTCTTCCTCTAGCGCCACGAAAGGAAGATTTGCGATACTGCAGAGTACCCAGTGATCGTGCAGTTTCTGTATCCTTTTTGATGGCTTGCAAAGCCTCATCCACATGCGAGCCGAAGAGGTACTCGCCATCATAAGCCATGTTTAACACCTTGGCTTACACCTCCTGCCTAAAGGATGTAGATTTCAACCATCCTTCTCTTCGAAGGACTGCGGCTCCTGCCAACTGTCTGAATCCTGTTGCTGCTACATCCACTGCAGCATCAATGATCTCCGATGAAGCACACTCTCCTTCTTGCAGGATTTTAATAGCCTCAGACCGGTCTGGTTCAGGCAGTTTCTTAATGTAAGGCGATATGTCCGACCACATTTGCCTGTCATACCTGCCAAGAATTGCCATAGAATTAGCAACCCTCACTGTGGTTGCTGCAATCGTTGATACCTTTTTTCCAATGGTATCGAGTCGTCTTCCGTCTCTGTCCGTTGGTGTGGAGATTTGAGACGACGGGTTCTTTGCTCTCTTTTGAGCTGCCTGTGCAATGACTGACTCCGTCTTGGCCTGTCCAATCAGGCAAGCAGGTGAAGAAGATGGTGCTCTGTACTTTTTATCTACTCGAGGTAAAGCTGCAGGTAAAGAATTTGGTGTGGCCATGATCTTTAGACCTTCTTTCCAAATAAAGTCTATGATAGGAATAGACCAACTTTGCCTCTGAGACAAACTCTTAAAGTCGTACAGGAAACATTCGTCCTGTTTAGTCTCCATGGTAATGAGAAATCTCTTGGTTGCATTGTCCATAATTCTGTGGAAATTCGCAATATCCACCGGTGGTGAGTCAGCCTTTGGTTGTTCATCTGGAGAAGGTGAGTCAGCCTGATAATCTTCATACTCCGACGAATCCGATTCATCTAATTCACCTTCTTCCTGAGCTTCCCCCTCAGTATTATCATCCTCCGGTTGGTTATAGGGCACCGGTATGGATGGAGTTTGCCCCGTTTCTTCTGATATATTAGGCATTGAATTCTGGGCCACTCTAGGCTGTGGGGAAGAGATTTGTGAATCGGCCGACTCTGAGGGCGGGAAACGGCGATAGTAATCGTCCAACATGGACATTAAATTTCTAAATAGTTCCATAGGCATTTGCATCCCTGGTGGTGGTGCAGTATCCAACCTGGGCGGTTATTATTATTATTAAATTACACTTGTATAGCGCTATCTACCCGGAGGCCTCGTAGCGCTTATGACTGAAACTTTATTAGCGCGGGCTCAGGGCAGATCAGCATGATTTCACATACAAGTGTGTTTTCAGGGCTTTCCTGAAGGAGAGATGATTAGTAGTTTCCCGGAGGTGTAAAGGGAGGGTGTTCCAGAGCTTGGCCGCGGTGTATGAAAAAGAGCGGCCACCCCAGCGGGTTTTCCTGACTCTGATGGAGGTGGCCAACTGGAGGGAGCCAGAGCGGAGGGGGCGCGAAGGGACATAGGGAGTGACCAAGGTCTGTAGAATTGCGGGGCCAGTATGATGAAAGGCCTTGTGTAGAATACACATAGCCTTGAACTGTACTCTCGCTGCAATAGGGAGCCAATGGAGTTCTCTTAAGGCATTCCTAGCTGACTGCCAGCGAGGAAGATTGTAGAGTAAACGGGCCGCACTGTTTTGGGTGACTTGGAGCTTTTGGATGACAAAGGCGGGTGCTCCCATAAAAAGAGCGTTACCATAGTCCAGGCGCGATAATATAAGGGCCTGGACCAGGATCCTCCTGGCCTGGAATGGAAGCAGGGGGAGCACCTTCCGCAGCATCCTCATCAACCCAAAACAGGTGGCTGCAATCTTAGTGGCCTGTACCGAGAAGTTCAAGGCTGAGTCGAACCAAATCCCCAGGCTTTTTATCTGGGGCTTGGGAGTAGGGGGCGCACCTAGACATGGTGGCCAGATGGATGCAAAAGCGAGGGGGGAGGAATTACCCAGCAGGATGACATCAGTCTTCTCCCCATTAAGTTTTAAACAAGAAGATTGCATCCATCTGGCGACCGCCTCCAGACAGGGGCCTAAGGTGTGGGACGATCCCTCCGCATGGTCTAAAGAGACCACCAGTTGGGTATCGTCCGCGTAGGTGACAATACGCACACCGAACCGTTGGACTATCCTGTCTAGAGGCTCCATGTAGGCATTAAACAGGGTGGGGCTCAGGGAGGAGCCCTGGGGAACCCCACACCTGAGTGGATGTTTAAGGGATACTGCCTCACCCTCAAAAACCTGGAAGAACCGGTCGGCCAGGAAGGACGTCAGTCATTCCAGGGCCGCGCCCGACACGCCCATGTCCGTCAATCGTTGCAACAACGTGATATGGTTGACCGTGTCGAACGCGGCACTCAGGTCCAACAGGATAATGGCGACTTTCCCTCCCTGATCCAACAATGCTCTTGCTTCTTCCGTGACCGCTAGAAGAGCAGTTTCTGTCCCATGTAGCGGACGAAACCCTGTCTGAGAGGCGCGCAGGAGACTATTTGACTCCAGGTAGTTCGTCAAGGTGTTATTTACGTGCCTCTCAAGCAGTTTGCTCAACCAGGGGAGCAAGGAAATAGGACGATAGTTCGCGAGGTTGTTTTGGTCAAGATTGGGCTTTTTCAACAGCGCCCTCACCATCGCGCACTTCCATGATGGGGGGACGGATTTAGAGGAGATGGAGGTGTTAAGAACGTCCAATATGATGGGGCGGATCATGTCCATAGCCAGTTTGAGGGTTTGTGGGGGTGCTGGGTCGTTGGGCGATCCAGAGATAACTTTAGCAGTCAGTTTATCTAGTGTCGGAACATCCAGGAGTGGAATTGTATCTAGCCTACAAGAAACCAAGGCGTCAGAGGTTGGTAAGGTACAGGGTTCCAAATCATTATTGGCATCCCTAAATGAGGAATATATAGTTAGAATTTTTTGAGAGAAGAAATTGGCCAAGTCGTCGCAGCGGGTTTGAGCACCCTCAATATTGGGACATTCGGCAGGAGGGGAGATAAGGGATTTCACAATTTTAAAAATTTCCCTGGGGGCATTAGCGGCTGCATGAATTTTACTGCCGTAGAAGGAGGTTTGTGCCGCCTTTATCTCTTGCTTATAGAGCCTGATATTGGTTCTGTATTCATCCTTCCTAATTTGAGAGTAGTCCTGTCTCCATGCTCTCTCATATTTACGGCAGGCTAATTTCATGGTCTTAAGTGCAGGTGTGTACCACGGGGCAGCTTTTGGGTTTTTTGTAAAATTGTTATTTTGAACAGGAAGGACCATGTCAAGTGAAGAGGTGATCCAGCCATCGAAATTGTTGGCTGCTGTATTGGCGTGCAACACCTTTCTGGGGGGGTCCCTAGCCAAGGCAGCTTCCCATGCAGGGAGGGAGAGAGAGGACCATTTCCTAACTTGGTGTTTGGCAAGGCAATGGGCAGAGGGGAGGGTGTTTGTGCGCCAAATAAAAGGTATCACAAAGTGATCCGTCCAAGGTAAAGGGATGGAAGGCTCCACTGTAATGTCGCTAATATTACTAAAAACATGGTCAAGAAGATGACCTCTGTTATGTGTTGCGTGAAAGCCCTTTTGATAGAGGTCCAACGCTTGAAGATTAGCACGAAGAGAGTTTGCTGCAGTATCGAGAGGATCATCAAGGTGCAAGTTGAGATCCCCCAACAGGGTAAAATTAGGTGAGGATAAAACGATACTTGCGGCAAGCTCAGTAATTTTAGTAATAAAATTGTTAAGAGCGCCGGGAGGGCGATAAATGAGAATGCCGGAAAAGGTGGTAGTGGGGGAGAATTCTAGCGAAAATTGAAAACTTTCGCAGGTCGGTGATGTGGTGGGGGTGATTCGGCACTTATAGCTGTCCCGATAAACAATCGCCAATCCCCCACCTCTCCCAGTCTGGCGATCCAATCTCTTAAGCGTGAATCCCTGTGGGATGGCACCGACAATGGCCGGATCATTGTCTGCCTGGAGCCATGTTTCCGTTAGGAAGAGGGCATGGGGATTAAGCTCTTCAATCAGTAAGTGTAATTCGGTATGATGTTTGCTAAGAGACCTACAATTCAGGAAGAACATTCTCCATTCCTGAACGGAGAGTGATCGGCAATCCGAGCTGAGTGAGGGACTCCAATTACAATTTTTACAGGTAAAATCACTGATAGTAGGAAGGAACGTGTGATCACATACCGAAATAGTAGCAGGGCGAAGGGCATGGAGTGAGGAGCAGTCATAAACCAGCGGGGGACAGCCATGATAAGCAGACCTAACCCCAGGTAGCAGGAAGCGTCTGGACGCGGACTGGCGCAGACTGGCTTCTCTCTGGCGCCTCTCCGGCGCGTCTACGGCGCTACCGCTGCGCGTCACCGCTGCGCGGGTGAAAGAGGGGCTAAGTAGGTTAGGCGGAGTGGGAGACTAGCGCGTCAACCCACCAAGTATGGCCGCCTCCGATGGAGCAACCAGGAAGTAGTGCCGCTTGCCTCCCTCCACAACAAACAGCACTGGTAGCTGCGGTGGACCGGGGAGTGAGCGAGCACACAACAGGTAAATTATTTACACAGTGAACAATGTTTAAAAAACGGTCTAAAAGCAATTATTTGGCAGGAATACAAGAACACGCTTGTAGCAGTCCTACTTGCTACCAAGCGCCAGCGCCATAAAATTCGTGAATCAATTTACAGCGCGCTTCTCACCAGCCCTTAAGTAATCAGGGCGGAGTGGGAGACTAGCGCGTCAACCCACCAGGTATGGCCGCCTCCGATGGAGCAACCAGGAAGTAGTGCCGCTTGCCTCCCTCCACAGCAAACAGCACTGGTAGCTGCGGTGGACCGGGGAGTGAGCGAGCACACAACAGGTAAATTATTTACACAGTGAACAATGTTTAAAAAACGGTCTAAAAGCAATTATTTGGCAGGAATACAAGAACACGCTTGTAGCAGTCCTACTTGCTACCAAGCGCCAGCGCCATAAAATTCGTGTGTCACTTGCTCCTCTTCTTCCTGATCCTTTACTAGTATCAGCAAGTCAGATGGACTCTTGGCTGTTGGAAATAATTCATCACCAGAGCCCTCATCCTCGGAATCCAAGAGCCTGTCTGGCATTGTTAGTGGCGACATACATGCAGACTGGGTTGGGCGCTTTTGTAGTAGTGCCGCAGTGGTGGCTGGAGATGGCAACGATATCACGTTGCTTGCTGCTGACCAGACCTGGATATCAGTGCAAGATGATAGTTTTGGTGTCATTGGATTCTCTTGAGCCACTGGGAAGTCTTGTGGCGTTGACTTTGTTGAGAGAGATGAACTCGCCGCCGCTGATTGCGTCGTCGACAACTGTGGCTGGTGAGACTTCGTCGACGAGACGTTTTTCGTCGTCGACGACGACGTCGTCGACGGAACTATTTTCTTCGTCGACGGGGCCGTCGACGGAACCATCTTCTTCGTCGACGAGGCCGTCGTCGACGGGGTCTTTTTTGTCGACGTCTGGATGGTCGACGGGGTCTTCCTCGTCGACGATGGGATGGTCGACGGCTGGGTCGTCGACGGTGACGTCGTCGACGGTAAGGACTTCTTCGTCGACATTAAAGTCGTCGTCGACGGAAAGGTTTTCGTCGACGCCGATGAGTGTTTCGTCGACGGAGGCTCGTCGACGGTTGGAGAAACTTTCTTCGTCGACGAGATGGGACGAACTTGGACATGCACAAAAGTTGGTGAGGACGCTGAGGACATCACCAAAGAGGTTTTTGGTGAGGAGAAAGTCATGGTAGTAGTTACTGTAGTGGCTATCTGACAGGAAACCGGCAGAGAAGTTGCTGCCTTGGTTACAGGCCTCTGAGGTGACAATAAAGACACAGTCTTTTTTGCTACAGGTGGCTTCACGGATTTTTCAGAGGTTTTCTTCACTTTTGAGGTAGAAGGCTCATCAGCGTCAAGGGTGTGCTGGGCCTGTTTCGCCACCTTCGCCTTAGGGGTAGTCACTTTACCCTCAGCCATTCTTTTTCTAGATCCCATAGAAGACATAGAGGCCAAACTTCCTACCTCAGAGAGTGGCAAGTCCTTATCCTTATTCCGCTGTATCCACAGTAGCAGGCGACCCTCTCTGTCCCTGAGGGTTTTTGTGGGAAAAGTGCGACAAATCTTGCACTCCTTAGCCTGATGATCAGGATACAAGCAGTATATGCATAGAGTATGCGGGTCCTCCTTGAACAGTCTTGCCTTGCCACAAGATTCACAGGCCCTGAAAAGGGACTTAGATGTAGACATGTTTGAAAGTGAGAACTTTCAAGTGTAGAGTAAAAAACTGAGCAGAGCTCAGAGAGACTCCCTATCACACGACATGCGGTAAAAAATCTGACAGCCTGGGTCTCTGGGGAGAATACCTTGGTGGGAGCTGTGGCCTGATTGGCTGCAGTTTGGTCTAACATAATGACTTTGATGGTCACTAATGTGGAAGTTTTTCATTGGTAGCTGAGGCTACTTTACTTCCTGGTTTATTATAACTGTTATTTGCTATGTACAAATGGCATATTACTGCTTTTTTATATACCGTGGGACTCCTACTCCGACGACGGGGAATGATTCAGGCATGTGAATTTATGAAAGACACCCCTAATACTGGAGAAGTAGTAATGTCTGATACAATGAAGCATGACTCAGTAATGGTTGTTGAAAAACGGGATAAATAAAGTAGTAGACTGGGGATATGATCTTGATTAGTGCAAGCAAGCAGAACATACAATCTATTTGAGTAGAGGATGCCCGAGTAAATGGGAAAAGATCTGGGGGAACTGGCAGGGCTATAGAGGGCTGGAAGAGGGTAGGAGGATTGAGCGAAGTCTGTTGCCCCTTTATGTGGCTTATTTATTTTCTACCTGGAAAAATGCTAAATGTATGTGGCCTAAAGGAAACCGGATTCGAGTCTCGGAAGGGATGCTCAAAATTCTGTGATTCTGGGCAAATTACTGAATCTCCCCGTGCCTAACATAAATGAATGTGTCCATCTGTAACGTAAATGGTGCTCATGTAAAGCGCTCTGATACCTTTGGGTCTAGTTCGCGCTATATAAAACTCCACACAAAAAAGGCGAGTCAGAAGATGAGTTTACCTTGTTTTCTTGTAATATTGTTGTTCGAGCACACTGCAATAAAAAGAACTTTAAAAAGTGGGGATGAAAGAGTCATAATAAGATAGCACATCATGGAGTTTTGGCAAAGAGCATGTATTACTCTTTGATGCTCTGCTTGAGATTTAAATTGCCACATAGGAGGACACTGGAGGAAGATAGAACCTAGGATGCCATCTAGATCATCACAAATGTGCCAGTTTCAACTGTCAAGAACAGTAAGGGCAATAATACATTAAAAGGAGCAAGGACAGACATCAACTTGAAGGAGGTGTGTAATAGTAAGTGATTTCTTGAAAATATTGCAAAGTTTTCCTACCCTTATGGTAGCAGATTACATAAATGAATCTGGTGTGGTAAGCGAGGAGAGTCACTTGTGTTTCCATAATGTTGGGATTTTAACTAGGTTATCACAGTTGCAAAATAGAAGCGTGGCATTTGCGAGTCAATGTAGATGGTAATAGACGTTGCCTTTTTACAGAGGAACCTGGAATTTTTTATACAGTGAGATGGTGATGGTGACATGCTGGTTGATCTGGAGGCCAAGTGTTCATTTCTATCTGAGAACAATAGAGCCTCCCTGGAACATGCAATTACTGAAGCTAGGCTGGAAGATTGATATTCCATTAATATGTGAGTGCCTCCGAAAGTCTTGAGTTAGATCCAAAATTCAAATTGCTGCTGCACGAGCCATCTTAGGTGTTAAATGCTAGATGCACATTAGCCCAACTCTCCATAAATGACACTGGCTCTCAATTGCAGACAGGATGAAATGCTCAGTTTTAGTAATGAAATACAAAGCTGTTCATCAGGGTATGTAATTCAGTAATTATATAATACTAGGGGAAGTTGGAACACAAGTTCCATCCCTTGATGCAAGTGCGACTACAGGAGAACACTACCGCTTTCCCTCCAAGGGGCCTAAATACAAGTTACGAAAGAGTAACTACTGCATCAACTGAGTATTGTTACTTTCTCCAAAAGTTTATACAATTAATCCGACCCAACCCATTACACTGTAATTATTCCAGGGTTCCAGATAGAGTAGGGACAGTGCTAAGGATCCATAGGTGCTGAAGAAAGCGACAGACCTAGATAGGGTTTTTAAGTTTGGCTGAAACATGTTGACCAGGGAATGTGGGATTATTCCAATACAATCCAATCCAAAAATTCTTTATTTCGGCCATATAGACCATAAAAGATGCAATACAAAACACAATACATACATTTAAAACATTATTTAAAAAATACATTGTGTAAAATTCTCTTCTCAACCAGCGAGGAATAGAAAGTATCATAACAGTACGATGGTTCAGAGGGCTTTTTTCTTTCTGATTAGCCATACTGCCATTAAAAATTTGGATATGGCGAACACAATGTGACCCAGAGTGCTGGTTTTCATTATTCTGAATGCCTGAGTATACTTTCTAAACCCCAGGTTTCTACAGAGCGGCGCTATCCAATATTTTCTGGGTCTTTGATAGGCGGGGCATACAAACATGATGTGGAGGTCATCTTCCTCATAGATGTTACAACATGGACACATTTTGTCACCCCCCTTAGTCCATTTATGGGTAAATGTTTTGGTGGGGAGTGTGCCTAGCCTCCATTGTACAAACAATTTCCTCGCCAGGATAGGGAAAATAAAATCCATAAAAGATTCAAATACATAAGAATTTTTGGATTCCAGGAATCGCGCAGTGAGGGTGCCGCTATTTTGAGCATTCATCAGAAGTGAGAGGCTCCTATCTTTATAGATTTTGATCAAGGCTTTACGTGGGATCCTCTGGCAACCTCGCACGGGATCCTCCTATAACTCCACTAGGTTCATGTTAAGCAATTCATTTTTTACGAAAGCAAGCCAGGGGATTTTGCTATTCAAATTCAGGCTCATGACATGGGTGAGGTCCTGCCTATAGTGGTGCAGTTCGTTTGTGGACCAAAGCCTGTGCCAAAACTTCACTGGTTTTGACACGAGCTCATCCACAATAGGGGGAAGACCCATGTCTAGTCTCAGTGGCAGGAGTGGCGTGCCGCGTGGGAGGGCTAATAGGCGCCTTAAGAAGCTGTTTTCCACTCCTGCCAAATCTTTACCTGCTTTATACCCCCATAGCTCGCTGCCATACATGGCCGCTGCCTTGGCTTGCGTCCTGTAGGTTTCAAGGGCCGGGCTTATGGGCTTGAAGGTGGAAGTATTGGCCACCTTCAGAATTGCACCCGAGAGCTGGGACAGTTTAACCCTTGATCTTGCTATCTGACGGTCCCATGACAGATTTTCCTGTAATGTTACCCCCAGATATGTGAAGGTAGAAACCCTCTCGAGGCTAACCGTACCCAGCGTAGGATTTGGCCTGGCTTTACTTGGTGGGTTGAAGATCATGAACTTGGTCTTCTCTAAGTTCAGCTCCAGACCGTGCTGTCGACAGAAGAGACCAAATCCATCCAGGATCCTCTGGATCCCCATGGGGGATTTGGAAAGCAGGAGGGTATCATCGGCAAACATGATTGCCGGAACCCTCCTGCCTGCCAAATGTGGGGCGTCATTGTCCTTAACGTTTTCTAGGTGTGATATGACGTTATTAATGAAGAGACAGAACAGGGTCGGTGCCAGGACGCAGCCCTGCCTCACCCCTCGACGGACAGGGAACCTGGGCGAAAGGTTGCCATCCCTCCCGCACCTGACCTGCGCATAATTGTTCTCATGCAGCCTGGTTATGATACTGAGTAGCTGTGGGGGTACTCCTAACTTTTCCATAACCTCCCAGAGTTTTCTGCGCGGGACTAGGTCGAAGGCTGACCTCAGATCCACGAAGACCATGTACAGCCTTCCCCCCTCTAACCTCACCGTCTTCCAGTAGAGGAGGACGAGGCGGAAAATCTGGTCCATGGTCGACGTGTTTTTTCTGAAGCCAGCCTGCAGGGGGCTCATGATGTCATTATCCTCCACCCAGTCTAACAGATGGTTCAGGATGAGCCGCGCAAAAAGCTTTTGGGGCACATCTATAAGGCTAATCGGCCTGTAGTTGGCCGGGAGCAGAGGAGACCCTTTCTTATATATCGGTACAATCTCTGCCCCCAGCCAAGAGCAGGGGACCGCCATACCTCCTAAAATAGCGTTGAAAAGGATAAGAAGGTACGGACCCCAAATGTCAGGGTGGTGTCTAAAGAGATCCCCCGCTAGCTTATCCAACCCCGGCGATTTTGCCAGCGCTAGGCGTTCCAATGCGGTCACCACCTCACCTAGGGAAAATTCCAGGGCCATATCCGGGGTACAGGGGGGCTCAACCGCCACTCCATCAGGCCATAGAATAGTATCTTGGTAAAGTGCCCCAAAATGGGCCTCCCAGACAGAGGGGGCGATGTTAGGTTCTACAGCGGATTTGAGTTCCCCCGTCCCGTTGTTTACCAGGGCCCAAAATTTCCTAGAGTCTTTAGCTTTTAGAGCTTCAGACAGGTCATGCCAGTGGATCCAATCCCACTCTGCCCTAGCATTGGCCAATGCTACTTTATACTCCCTCCTGAGATCTGCAACCTTAACCTTATCAGTGCCCTCCTTGATGGTAGCAATTAGCTCGGACTTGATTTTCCTACAAGAAGCAGTGTACCAAGTAGGGGTACGAGTCTTTTTCCTTCGTGATTGTACCACCGGATGGAAGACCTCTGCAAGATCCCTCACTAGTTCCTGGTGGATGCTAGCTAATCTCTCGTTATAGTCAAGGGGTCTCGGTTGATTGATGAGAGCATCCACTTCCTTGAACCTAGGGAGTGCTAGGCCATATAACTTATTTACAGCATCTTCTGTGTCAAGCAGCTTTCCCCATTTAATACGGCGCCTATTTGTGGAGAGAAGCATGTCCTCCTGGTCGTCTCCACAGGCAATAGTGGGGGGCAGCCCTGCTAGAGGGACTGGATGCTGGATCTCTAATTGAAGGGCATTGTGGTCACTATCTGTCCTTGGTATCACCCTGAAGTCGTGAAGTTTGGGCCACATGGTAATATCCACTAATATATAGTCCAGCCTTGACTCGTGGTTCTTTCTATTGAAAGTACACAATGGGGGAGTATCCGAAGGGGTACGCCCATTGCATGCCCTCAATGCGAAGCTCAGGGTAAGGGACGTAAGTTGTACTGCCAACGGGGACCAAGCTTTGGGGTGGGGTGAAGACGAAGGTGGAACGCCCCAATAGTCGTCCTCAGCGGTGAGAGCACCCTCTTTTAGTCCTTCTAGGGGCTCGAAATGGCAGTTAAAGTCCCCTCCCATCACTATCTTGTAGTCGCCCGACAATTGACCTAGGAAGGAAGACAGTTCATCTAGGGTGGGGGATTCGTTGGGCACAGCGACTGGTCGCGAGTAGACATTAACAAAGGCCCATGATGTTCCAGCAGGCCATCTGAGCAGCACACACTGGATGTCCTGCGAAAATGTATCCAACCTTTCCGCCTGACACCCAATGTGACTCGCTACCCAGATCGCCAAGCCTCCCGAGGGCCTCCCCCTCCCGCTCCACTTTGCTGGGATTTCGAAAATTTCGAACCCCCTTCTAGTCTGTGGTTCCCTCGCCCATGTCTCCTGAAAGAGGAGGATGTCGCTGCCATTTGTCAAGAGATCCCAGTCTGGTGTACCTGCCTTGTTTGTGATCCCTGCCACATTCCAGGAGAGAATTCTCAGCCCTGGACCTTGCGGTGGTGGACCTAGCCCACAAGAGAGAGATGGTACAGTAACTGAGGGGGGGTCAGGATCTCGCGGGCCAGTTGTAATAGCCTGATTGGTAGGCGTTACAGCCACCTCCGCTGGTTGCGAGGTAAGGGCAATCCGGGTATTGGATGGTGACTCTGCTTGACCCGAAATACTTCCAAGGGTAGCCCTTCCCTCTTTAGCGGGGTCCTGCACCTTATTATCAGTTACGGGAGCAACTCTCACTTCCCCCCTACCTGGGACCCCGTAAGCGGATTTTTCTGGAGACCGTTGAATATCACCCCTTTGTGGTCAATCCACCTGATCAAGGCAGGAAAATCTATTCTGGTGGATAAAATTACCATGAGCAGGAAATACATTATGCTTGGGCCTGTAACGTGAGCCATCCACTGCAAAGCCCACTCTAGTCCAACCCTGTTCCCTCCCCACCTCTGGATTACAAACATTTAGATAGAAGTGTGAGAGAGAGACTAATTCAATGGTGGACTTGTCCGGCCTTACAAGCCAGTTACAGATGTATGGGGCAACCTGTGGGCTTTTGAAGCTGACAATAATACAGTCCCCCGCCATATTCTTAGGAGTAAATCCAATCCATGGAGTCCTTCTGACCATCAACACATCTCCTTTAAGGTTCGGGGGGAGGGGCCTGTTGGTATTAAGCCAACTGATTACCTTGTTGCGTAGCGAGTCCTGCGGCTCCCTTGCATCACCAGTAAGCTCAGGCACTCCCACCATAACCGCCGTGTATGCCACTGCCTCGGGGGGCAGATTGACCACCCTGCGGCTAGCATTAGGGCTAGTGGGGCGGGGAGTAGGGCCGTTGGCAGAGCTCTCCTCTCTCGTTTGTTGGGAGGGTGCGGGTTGCTTAGACCTCCTGGGAGCAGGAACGGGGGGCCTTGACGTTTGGGATGACAATAGGGGGATTTGGGGGGTAGGAACACTATTGATGCTGTGCAAGTTCCCTGGCTGGACTGGTGCCTCATTTGGGGCCTGGGTAATCGTTACAGGGGTCGGAGGTCTATTCCCAGTTGTCTCCCGGGGGATCCTCTGTGCATTTGGACCCACCCCCGGACCAGGACTGTTTCTTTTATAACTATTTTCTAAAGCCATCAGTCTAGTCTCTATAGAGTCCAGTTTTACAGACAAGGGGTTCAATAAGTTCTTAAGAATGTCCGTAAATGAGCTGATAAGCAAGTTTGCGGTGTTAGCAGGGGCCCCACCAAATATAAATGGCCCAGAACACACTGGTACGGCTATAACTGGAGGAGAGCCGGAATGTTCCGACCTGTTTCCCGGGGAGCTGACCTCAAACGAGGCCGAGATGTCTATACTGGCATCCAGATTTTGCTTGGTAGAATCAATTTTGGCTCTCTTTGCCCCTCTCCACTTCCTTGGCCTTTTTCTTTTCAATGGTTGGTCCCCTCTACTGCTTGCGGGTTCTGTTAGAATTATGGCCTGGCCCACATCCCGCGTCTCAGTTCCCGTACAATCCACATTAGGAGAGGGATCTACAACCCCAGAGAGATGTAATGACTCACTATCCCTCTGGGGGTTTGACGGGGTCCTGAGTTGTTGTAGGACTGACTCAATAGTCTGGTCGATGCTGTCCAAGAGTGACAGGTGAGTGGCATCAAGAAGTAGTGGGGTGCTAGCATCAATTGAAGAGTCCGGGGAGTCCAGTGGCAAGTTTTCTGTGCCCGCCTCGGGGTGGATATCTAGCACTGTTTGTCCTTTATTGGCCACAGCACTGGCCTTGGGGAAGAATTTTTCCAAAGTGCTGGAACGCTGTTGAGCAGGCTTGCTCCTGGATACCCTGGTGGCCATGTTGAGTTGAAATACACAGGGGTCACCGACTCGAAGAGAGGGAAGAATCTTGGAAGGAGCGGGGCATCAGAGGGATGGCCCGGTCCGGTCTCTTCCGACCTCTAACGGCCTAGAACGGCCCGCTCTTTGCCCGGTCTTAGCTCCGCGCTTAGCCCCGCGCGCGTCCCGCTGGCGCGTCGTTGGTTGAAATTATAAAGAGGGAAGGGCGGGAAGAGGACCAGCTGTGGCGAGTTTACAACGCAGCGCCCGCTGGTCCTCGCAGTCCCTGGTGGCGTTTGATTCCCTCGGTGATTCCTCCTGTTCAGGCGGCCGGTCAGCAACCCAGATGGTGAGAGCCTCGAGCGGCGCCCGCGGAGCGGGGGCCGCGAGGCGTAGGGTTAAGGTTCAGCAAGAAGCACCCGGTATGACTGCAGTGAAGTCTCTGTGGGCAGGCACACGCAGTGAGTTCTCCCCGCCTTACTTAAAGTTCAGCGGGAGGGGCGGGAAGAGGACCAGCTGTGGCGAGTTTACAACGCAGCGCCCGCTGGTCCTTGCAGTCCCTGGTGGCGTTTGATTCCCTCGGTGATTCCTCCTGTTCAGGCGGCCGGTCAGCAACCCAGATGGTGAGAGCCTCGAGCGGCGCCCGCGGAGCGGGGGCCGCGAGGTGTGGGGTTAAGGTTCAGCAAGAAGCACCCGGTATGACTGCAGTGAAGTCTCTGTGGGCAGGCACATGCAGTGAGTTCTCCCCGCCTTACTTAAAGTTCAGCGGGAGGGGCGGGAAGAGGACCAGCTGTGGCGAGTTTACAACGCAGCGCCCGCTGGTCCTCGCAGTCCCTGGTGGCGTTTGATTCCCTCGATGATTCCTCCTGTTCAGGCGGCCGGTCAGCAACCCAGATGGTGAGAGCCTCGAGCGGCGCCCGCGGAGCGGGGGCCGCGAGGCGTGGGGTTAAGGTTCAGCAAGAAGCACCCGGTATGACTGCAGTGAAGTCTCTGTGGGCATTATTACTTTTATAGTTTTAACCTTACTGTGGGCAACCATAATACATTTCTGTTGGTTGGCTACCAGGTAATTTTAGTTGTGTAAGAGCCTGGATTGCATCTTCTATAATCAGTAAAAAAAATGTAGTTAATAAACGCTCTCCATAATAATGCTTTCCACGAGGAGCCTAGTCAGACAGGCATTATACCTGTTCTGAATGAAGAGGGGAACCTATGATGAAACACGCCAACATTGATGTGTGAGGGTGCTAAAAAGATGTGCTATTTGGATTAATCAGGCTGCCGTTGTTCATCTTCAAATTTAAGTTTGCCATACCTTTTGTTGAATGTAGTGTAAGTCAATAACCTTAAGAGTTGAAAATTAATCTTTCCATCATGTGTGTTAAGAGTCCTCATGAAGTTAATAAAACTATGCTGCATGGTAGGCAGTTGCAGGTCATGGGGCAAGGTGGTGAAATGCTCTCCCACTAGAATTAAGAAAGGCCTCAGGTTTAGACTTTGAAGAAAAGTTGTACGTTGAAATATTCTCTTGATAATCCCAAGGTACCAAAATAACATTGGCAAAATCTAGAGGACCACAATACTGAGAAGGTAAGTGCATAGAGGTAAGTATAGATTTACTATTTTAAAGTCCATATATATATACACACACACACACACACACGCGTATGGTGAATGTTACGTACCCAGTAAGCATCTTATTGCGGCATGTAGTGCTGTAGATTCATATGCTTAGCATAAGTCCGCCATCTAGTGTTGGGCTCAGAAGTGTGCAAGTTGTTTTTCTTGGAATAAGTTCTTCGAGTCATGAATTATAGTGACTCCTCCTCTTGCTTGCATTGCACGTGGTCATAGACTCCATTGTTGGATTGTTTTCCATTTGGCGGGTGAGGATAGAGTGAAAGGATATGCTATAGACATGACCATGTAGTGATTAATGGATATATGTATATAAATGCAAAGAGCACAAGTCACCGGGGAAGAGGGTGGGAGCATGTGAATCTACAGCACTATTAGCCACAAACAGATGCTTACTGGGTAAGTAACATTCACCGTTTGATGGCATGTGTGGCTGTAGATACACATGCTTAGCATAGACTAAAATACAGTTCTCCCTGTAAGCAGTGATTAACTTGTACATTGTGCATTTGTTTGAAATAAAGTACGTAATACTGCTTGACAAACATTTGCTTGTTGTCTTGCAAAAACATCTACACAATAATGTTTTGTAAATGTATGTGGAGTAGTTCATGTAGCTGATTTACCTATGCCAGCTATGGCAAATATTTCCTATAAATGCCATAGAAGCCCCTTTTTTGCATGTAGAATGGGCCCATGGTGGAATAGGTAGTGTTCTCTTGGCTTTAGCATAACATGTTTGGATACATTTAACTATCCAACGCAATACCTGATTTGGAAATTGCTTTACCCTTATAAGGTTTTGAAAATGACACAAACAGTTGTTGTGTTTTACGGGAAGATTGTGTTCTATCGATATAGAACATTAATCTGGACATCTAATGTATGTAATGCTCTTCCAGCTACTGAATCTGCTTGAGGAAAGAATACAGGTAACTCTATGGATTCTGCCATGTGAAAATGCGATATTACTTTAGGTAAGAATTTAGGGTTAGTACTTAATACCACTTTGTCTCTATGTACTTGAAAGAATGGCTCTTCTAAAGTTAATGCTTGAATTTCTCCTACTGTTCTGAGTAAGGAATTTGCAATTAGAAAGGTGAGTTTCCATGAAAGAAACTGTAATTGGCATGCACGCAATGGTTCAAATGGTGGACCCATTAACCTTCTTAGCACAATATATAAATTCCACATTGGCATAGGTGGTGCTCGAGGTGGAATAAATCCTTGTAAAAAGGATTTAATTACAGGAATTTTAAATACAGGAGATATGCAGCTAGTTCTGTAAGATGTATTTTAATAGAGGTGAAAGCCAAATCTGCATTTTGTAAATGAAGCATGTAACCCATAATGTTTTGAGGCGATGCTTGTATAGGATTAATCTATTTTGAATGACAGTAATAAACAAAATGATTCTACTTTGTTGCATAGCATGCTCTTGTTGTGGGTCTTCTTGCCTCTTTTAGGATATCGTTAATCAACAAGAGAGAAAGGGTCAGAAAATCACTCTCATACCCCTTAAATCAACTTTAGCAAACAGCAGAAGAGTGACAAAGACAACAAACAAACAAGTGATGGGTGAATGAACTGCAGTTCGAAAAAGAACCCTCATGCACCAAACAAGTTGGTGACTAGCTACATCATTGGGTTCACTTTCGAGGGCTTGTAAATTCGTGCCCAAGTGTGTGTTAGTGAAAATTAAAAGAAGACATAGCTGTACCCTATACACATTTTAATAGAGGGCTAGCCTGTCCTCACTAAAAACAAAGTGCAAGTGGACAACTAATGGTTGTGCAAATTTGAACCAGTGTGTCCTAAAAGGTCAATATGGTCGACATGTTTCTGCTATAAAGAGCCACTTAAGCTCAGCATTCATCAGGACCAAAAATCCATACCCTAGGAAGACACGTACACTAAGGCGTGACCATTCGATAGGGCTATGTACAGTTTCTAACAACTCACGGAATTCCCGTGTAGACTCTACTTGTGTTGCCAAGGGTCTGCAATAGTTTATATGCGGTGAATCTTCACCTTAGGCGCGTGGTGGGGGAAACCTTCACGCCCGAATTTGTGTTGTCAGGCGACTACCCGCTATGGACCTGCTTGAATCAACATCACAGCCCGGATTTTAGGATATCCACACATTCTTTTGGTAAGTTTAAGTAACCGAAATCTATGACTTAAGGGCCCAAATCGCAAAATTGAGAGATCTGGGATTTCAGTGCAGTATTGTTCCTTTGTTCTGCGTGAGAAGATCTTGTTGGTTGTGTACCATGGTTTTCTGGCCCATGTTGGAGCAATTAGCATAAGTGTGAAGGATGTCTGTTTTAGTTTGCGAATGACAAATGGAAGTAGGGGGAGAGGCGGAAAAGCATAAGCAAATATCCCTGACCAATTGATCCATAGGGCATTGTCCTTGGATTGTGGATGTTGGAATCTGGAGGCGACGTTTTGGCATTTTGCATTTTGTGGTGTTGCAAATAGATCTATGTCCAGTTGTCCCCATTGTTTGAAGAATGGCTCTAGGACTTGTACATTTATTTCCCACTCGTGGACTTGTTGGCGTGTTCTGCTGAAAAGATCTGCTAGATGATTGTCTACTCCTGGTATGTACTCTGCAAGCAACGGAATGTTGTGCTGTAGAGCAAACTTTCAGATCTTTTGTGCTAGCAGAGACAATTGTGGAGATTTTGTAGATAACACATTGTTGTCATGTTGTCTGTTTTGATTAAAACTACCTTGCCCTTTAGGTGAGGAAGGAATGCTTTCATCGCCAGATGACCTGCTAAGAGTTCTAGTTGATTAATGTGTCGAAGAGACTGACTGTGTGCCCAGTGCCCTTGCACAGTTATGTCCTGTAAATGTGCTCCCCAACCTATCATTGATGCGTCCGTTGTAATAGATGTTTACCCTTTGTGGAAAGAACTGCTGTAGTCTTCCCCCGACAGGTGTTATGAGATAGTGGGGAATGGTAGTTAAGTCACTATTTGGTTGTAGGAGAGTAGGTGTTTTTCTTAAAACCCTCTCTACCTCAACCCGTGTTATTATTACCTCTGTAATATCCTCTTTGGAGACTTTTTCGAGTTTTGTTAAAAGGGGTGGAGGTTGTTTTAGATTCTCAGCAATATGTAAAGCGACAAAAAGTGCCCCTTTGAGACTGCGTTTGTAGTGCTTCCATTGACTTTGCAGTCTCATTGTCTTTTTTTATTTTCTCTAGTAAAGTGTCCCACTTGAGGACCAAAAAGATTTTCACCATCAAAAGCAAGTCCTATAATATTTTGCTGCACATCTGTTTTAAAACCAGATACTCTTAGCCATGCATGTCTTCTTAGCATAAGGCTGGTATTTATTCCCCTAGCTGCTGTATCAGCTGCATCAAGAGCTCACCTTATGTTTGTGTTTGATATAAGTTTACCCATTGACGTAATTTGGTATGCCTGTTTTTTGCATTGTTCTGGGAGATGTTGTAAAATGTCTCTCATCTTGTCTCAGTGTGACCGGTCATAACTTGATAATAGACCTATAGAGTTAACTATTCTCCAATGATTAGAGCATCACCAGTTGCTTGAGAGATGTTCTCTTTTACGTGCTTTTGCAACTACTAAGGAATCAGGTGTAAGCTAAGTCATAATGTATGTAGGGTCTGTTGGGGAAGGTTTATATTTTTTTGTCCATTCGGAGTAATAATTATAGATTTTAAGGGCTCTTTAAAAATATTAGTAGTATGTCTAAGCATACCCTTTAACATTGTTGGATATTGGGTTGATTTTGTGTGGCGGAAAGAGGTTCAAATAAAAATTCATCCTGTATTTCCTCAGTATGAAATGGTACCTTATGAAAAATTGCTGCTCTATTTATAATATGTGGTGGTAGCTGGTGGAGAGGGTTTAGAGGGATAAAGGTCTGGATCCGTGTCATCAAGAGGATCTGTGTCAAATGTATCCCAGTCATTTTGTGGGTGTAGTGTGTGTTGATCCTCATCATCACTCCCATCCCCTGTAAAAGAGTATATTCACCCTTCTGACTGTATATCCTCATTGTCTGGAGACTGTTGAAGTGAAGGTGTATGTGGTATTGGAGGAGGAGTAATCCTAAGTGGACTAGTGGCTTTATTCTCCTGTATTCTTTTCTTAGCAGGAATTACATGTTCTTGAGGAGGTCTAGTAAGTATTCTTCCTGTATCTTGATAATTTACAAGATGTTTTGTGTATTGTCCAATTGCTGTTGAAAATTTTCAAAAGACAAGTTGTACCTCCTCTGACGAATGGTCAACATACGTTTTTTACTCCGAACATTTTTTCTGATCCAAAGGTTTCAGTACCGAAAATGTGGATGTGTCTGCTTTGGATGTTTTCGGCTCCGAAGATTTTTTCGATACGGAGCTCTGGACTGTTTCGGCTCGATAGTCTTTGACTGTCTTTTCGGAGCTGAGCCAAGGCCTGACTTTCCGTGATCAGTCGTTCGGTGCCTACCATGGTCCAATGGCAGTAAAGGCCCAACTGCAGACTTTTGTACTTTGGGTGTAGCATTTTGGGGCAGTTTACTCATGGTTTGTTGCCCAGGTGTAAGGGTTTAAGCATTAGAGTTGGAGCTTTGTCCTTGAGAGAAAGTACTCTCATCTGCAGCTGACGGATGTGCCGGTTCCTTCAAACCGAAAATGTCAGTTTTATCATCGATGCACCATTGAGACGTCTGCATTCTTCTTGCTTTAAGGTCCTGAAGAGTCTTTTTTGACTTGAAGGATTTACAGACCTCGTAGTTCTGTTTTTGATGATCCGGTGAGTGGCAGGAATCACACACTTTGTGTAAATTGCTATAAGGAAGGGCAGAAATTAAAAGGTGCCTGTTCCATACTCTTTAGTAGTTTCTGTATAAGGAAAAACCTCGAAGAGAATTTCCGCCCGAAGGGCGAAGGCTGGTAAGGCTATGATGGAATCAAATCGCTCTTAGACAATTTTAGATATGTAATATAATGAATCTTAATCAATAACAATACCAATGGTGATAGAAAAGGATCCTATTGAAGTGTCGACGGGGGCAGAGGAACACACAACCGAACCAGACGGTGGAAAACAACAATCTAACAATGGAGTTGATGATAACGAGCTATGCAAGCAAGAGGAGTCACTATAACTCATGACTTGAAGAACTTCTTCCAAGAAAAACAACTTGTACACTTCCGAGCCCAACCCTAGATGGCGGGCTTATGCTAAACATGTTTATCTACAGCCACACATGCCATGTATATGTATTCAAATCCACACCTCCACCACAGAGAATTGAGAGCCACTCCAACTCCAGGCATCCAGTAGTAGGCAACTTATTGGCAAATCAGGTACGAAATATATGCAAAGGCCCAACGCGTTTCAAACCTTACAGTCCTTGATCACGGGCTGTAAGGCATTGAATGGAGCCTCTGAATGTAACCTTCAGCGATTTTTGTCAATGCAGAGACAGTCTGGGTATACATGCCTATTGATTAAGCACTATACATACCTATTTCAGGATGATGGAGAGTGATTTCCTTGCCGCAGACTCACGGTCCCAGAATACAGTACAACGGTCACATGAGCATTATTGAGGTTATGCAAATGAGGAACTCTAAAGCACGGCATGTCCGCAGTGTCTTAAATGGCCAATGATCAAGGACTGTGTTTGTTTGAAACGCATTGGGCCTGCATTGATTATTATTTTGTACCTGGATTGCTGCTCAATTGGATTAAAATACGCTTTGAAGGAGAGTGCGTCTCTGTTCTCTGTGGTAGAAATGTGAGTTCTAATATAACATGTCGACAGCCGGGAGACAGCACCATCGCAGAATGTAGCGAGTACATAAGGCATTGAATGGAACCTCTGAATGTAACCTTCGGCGATTTTTGTCAATGCAGAGACAGTCTGGGTATACATACCTATTGATTAAGCACTATACTTACCTATTTCAGGATGATGGAGAGTGATTTCCTTGCCGCAGACTCATGGTCCCAGAATGCAGTACGACGCTCACATGAGCATGATTGAGGTTATGCTAATGAGGGACTCTAAAGCTCCGCATGTCCGCAGTGTCTTAACTGGCCCGTGATCAAGGACTGTATTAGTGTGAAACGTGTTGGGCCTGCATTGAATAATATTTTGTACCTGGATTGCTGCTCAATTGGATTAAAATACGCTTTAAAGGAGAGTGCGTCTCTGTTCTCTGTGGTAGAGATGTGAGTTCTAATATGTATATTTGTATACAAAGATAAACATCAAGGTACATAGATGTGTCAGCCTACATTTGCCCTTAACAGACATTGTCTATATTTTCGTTCGTGATATTTTGTCCATGATATCAGGTCCAGAATATGTATTGCTGGAAGATGCATGCAGAGATACAGAGAGCAAAATACGGTGGCAGTGGGCAGAGCAGGTGGATGTAGAGCTGAGGTCTGATGACATTGCTGTGGTCATGGTTAAACAGAAAATAAGAGGTGCAATTCAAAGGACAAGGGTTACTGAATAATCAGATTAGCTCAAAATTCAGAGAGCAAGAAATAAAGGTACCAGTGGGTATCTGTCATTTAGCTTCTCTCTCACTAAGAAAGGTGATGATAATAAGGGATGTTAATCCTGTGGAGTTACCATTTAGTGAGTGTATGTTTGGGGCAGGCCAGGGGGTTGGGGTGTGTGTGCGTTCTGGTAGTCTGGAATATTCTGGCCTATGTGCAGGTTAGTATCTAGAGCTAAATTGGATGCTAAACTATCTCCTCCCCTGGTTTTACCACTGTATAGTCTCCAGATTTATCTTTCTAGCCATCATAGGGCTGCATCAATATTGTCCTCAAGTCTCTTTTAATTGTCTCTAGGTTGATGATGGACAACAAACTGTGGATGGAGTAGGACTCCACTGGTAAGCATGTGTCTAGATATTCTACCCTCCTTACAGTGAAATATGCTCTAGCAAGCCTGCAGGTGGGAGCAGCAGCTCCTTCATATCCATGAGGCAAACATGTCATGGGGACAGTCAATCTGAATTTACCCCGTTTCCCTCCCAATCTTACTACACAAGGAAAGTGTAATGTGTAGAGCCAATGTCCCGATGGATGGATAACTGTATGATCATAGTACTTGATGGGGAGCTGTCTACATCTTCAAGGAGACAGAAGCTGCGGTGAAGAACCCTCAATAAGCCAAGCACTTTCAGACTAGGGCCCTATTTACTATGGGGTCCACTGAGTCGAGTGTCCTCAGAGCATGAGTAGACTGAGCACGCGATACAGCATAAGACTTCTAAAGTTACTATTCCAGTGGCCACGGACATCCCAGTGGTGCCTCGTTTTTTTACCAGGAGTAAGGGACACAAGTCCACTCTCCATCTCAACTTGCTGCCTTTGAAGAGGATAATTAAAAGCAAATGGCACATCGTAATGGCGTGCCCTTTTTCAGTGAATTATGTTTCGAGCCATTATGATGTTTTTAATTAGCTAGTATACTTCCATGGTGAAAAAGATCATTCATATTTTGACAGAAACCCAGGTTGTTGCTTGAAAAAGCACTGAAATAAGGACCGGGGCCTAGGTATAATCATATTTAGGATATATTTATGTTCATGTAGTGATGTTTTTCAGCCTGTCTTTTTCAAGTAATATAAGCAGCTTGGCATTTTCACATTAGCATTGTTTCTTGTTTCATTGGGTAACACTGGTTTACTTTTTAAAGGTGATGATTCTGCCGACATTTCTTCTGCTCTTTAATGTCGTAACCACATAAAAAAAACTGTTTAATGAATTAAATCTTAGCTACTAGAGTCCAAATCTAGAGGCAGACGGGATGTTTAAAATGCCGCTGCTTTGCAACATGCGTCCCTTTCATTGGTTAAAAAGTTCTAGCATACATAAAATACAGTAGTTTACGTCAATATATCAACTATGCCACCACCTTGCTAACCATCACCTCGTCTGTCCAGTTTGGCAGAATCATCTAATTTACTACTGTCTCATCAGCAGATTATGTATTTCTACAGTTACCTTAACACCAGGACCTCGCTCATATCATGAACACGTCCAGTTTTATTAACCCTATCTCCTACTTTAATCCTTTGTTTTACCTTAACTCTAACATTTCCTTTACTCAAGTTAAACATAAGCCATTTCTTTACCTTAACCTCTATTCTCCTTTTACTAAACCTATCCCGTCCCTAAACCTTAACCCAACACTACAACTAAACCTCTTCCTAGCAGAGCCTACTTTGGATAAAAAATAAGTTCGAGGGTCCTCGTCAGGAAGCCACTGCAGCTCACAACATCAGTTATCATGCCTGTGCTACCAATGACAATAGCAACACAACTATTGACAATCACACTCCTACAAGTGAGACAATTCTGACTATTCCAGGTGCCCAGCACTATAAGAATGGCTTGGGTGGCAGATATTACTCCCTTTTAATGTATATTGAATTAATATACAACTATTGCTGTGCTCATTTCTAAATTAGACGGATAGTGCAAACATGTGGCAGACTGTCATAAGTAACGTTGTTGACAATTAAGTGCCATTGTTGAGCAACATAAACCACAGGCGGAAATTAAGCACTGCCTCTTAGCCTTTTCCCTTTCATACCCTTACCTTGAATCTATCCCTCAGCATTACTCTAGTCTATGCCCATCTCTTAACAGACCAAAACACTAAAATCTAACTCACACCATAAAACTAACTTGAAACCCATTCTTTATCGGTTATTAACCCTAAACTATCCCAAAACCCATCTCTTACCCATGTCATAGCCCTAAACCTGCCCTGACCTTAAACCTATTCCTTATCGCAACACTTCAAATTTACATTTGATATCAATTGCTCACTGAATTGATATTCCAGAGTCCAGAATTTTAGACTATAAACACAGAAAATGTAGACATCTGTTTCTATGAAATCTCACAAAAATGAGAATACATTGAATCTTGCATTTGTCAGTCCTTTCCTAAAGTCTCCTGACTGTCGTGAAGTTAAAAAAAAAAGAAAATGAAAAAAAGATAAAGACAGTCATCATAATTTCCAAAGAGAATCTTTCTTTTTAATCTCGGAAACAAAAGGATCTAGCTGCTGTTTCCACGAAGGGTCAACATATTTGCTAACAACTTTGGAAAATTGACAAAACTTAAAATCAATAATACCAAGCCATCGACTCATTGCCAAGTCCAGATTAATAAATAAGGAGAACTTTGTAAAACAGTCGCTTGTAGTGTTAAGTGAATTTTTACAAAGGAACGGTAGAAATACAGTATATACACAGTACTCAAAGTGCTCCATCGCTAAAATACTCTGGTGAACCTCTGCTATACCCTGCGCACGACCGCGTGAGGGCCAGTCGCAGCCACCTCTTTCAATAGATTTCACTGTGATTCTTAAAAACAGAAGCCTCGCAGAAAGGACACACTCTGCATATTTCAGATTGAATCTCGGCTTCATCCGGAACCAGGAACATGGAACCAGAAGGTCGCTTCATGTGGAGTGCTAAATGGCTACGATCTCTTTGTATTTGTTCAAACGAGATACACCACATAATTCCGGCTTCCTGGTTCGGCTGCTGCACCTATGTGCTCTGGTGTTCTTTCAGACTCCTGGCTACAACTATACAAGTGCACACAATTAAGTTCTACCCTGTTATCCTCCGCCCAGCGACTGAGGATCGAATTGCACATGTCTCTTAACCATGACAGGAGAAAGCAAACAGTGGGCCTAGATCTCAGGGGAGGGGAGGTCCTCGCTCACGTTGCCCCTCCCCTTGGCACACAGTTGTCAGTGGCTCATCTATACCACTCGAATTATCATGAAAGGGAGCTGCACATGGAAAGATTGCCTCACTGACTTCCCGGATCAGTGAAATCCATCATGGCGTGAAATTTCATCCACGTTTCTTGTGATGCCCAGCAAGTCTCTCCTCCTTGGATTCTTATACACCTTACAGGACTTTTGGTCTTCAGTTAAACACTCCTAGCTCTGTTCACAAATGGGGAGTCTTTCTAGGTGGGGGTGGGAGGGAGAGGAGTTGTTTGAAATGAAAGCCGAGAAGGATAAACATTTACTGTGTTCTCTTGGCATACAGTCTTTACAAAACCACAGTATAAACTATTCATGCTGCTTCTTGCTTCAGACGAACCAGAAAAAAGTCAAATCCATACGAGTTTAACACTGAAAATATGGCATTAGGATAAAGGTGGCCTTAGTAAAAATAACAAAAATGTATATTAGCCAATAAAATATTGAAAATGTTTTTTTAAAAGTGCATCCTGGGTAGGACAGAGAGATGATCTGAAGCGATATTTCTCCAGTATACCCCCGTTCCCACATTTAACATCTGTACAGGTCTCAAACCTCACAATGCCGATTCGTAGTGTAGCAGCAAAACCACAGCTTTTTCTTAAAAAAAAAGACAAAGGAAATCCACAATCTTGTCCAGTCAAACTTCTAAACCATGAAGACACAGCGGAATTGCATCAACGTTGGTCCATATGTTGGTAAGTACAAGGGTAAGGAACAAGAGAGCAACAGACGGGTTCCTTCCGAGGAGAGGTGTCAAAGAGCAAAGGCTGGAGGAATGGGATGCTTCCACTGGCAGAAGAGGCCTTTGATACTGATAAGTCTGTCACTTCATTGCAGTAAAGAAAATATGGAAGATAGAGCGGGTCCTTCACGCCTTGCGCTAGTCGGTGATACAGAGGGGTCAGACAGCTGGTGCAATCTGGAGATGTGATATGGTTTGTGCTGCTCCCTTTCCTGTCCAGGGTACCCTGTCAGTCACCATTCCTGTCAGATATATGAAAGGACAGAGTTAGAATAGGTCAGAAGCAGAAAGCATTTGACAGGGATGTTATAACAATGCAACATTAACTTAATTAGTATCACAAAGATTATACTCCAGTCTAGGCATTAATGGATAAATAAATGGATGCACACATTCTCAGATCAATCTATATAGCAATTTTGGCTAGTTAATTTTGTGGATATGACCAGTAATACCAGTTTTAGCAGCAACAGAACCTTCGGCTAAATTTGGATTTTGGTTTGTAACATTGAGAGTAACCAAGAGCAAAGGAATGCCAGAGAAATTTTGAAAATTATCTCCCATTATAACAACCGCATATCCTGGTAACTCCAGAGATGTTGTAAGGGAACCATGTGTGTTTTCTACTGTGCTCCAGTTCCTTTATGTTCGCAATGAGGAGCTAATAAGGACTTCAAGTGACCTCAATAGAAAAGAATTCTCATTGCGGAGATTCCGCCCGAGTGCAAAGACTCCCCCATGACTGTGTGGCTCTATGGGGCCGGGGGATTCGACAGATGGCCACAAGGGAAAATTAAAGAAATAATTAATTATGCCTTGTCGTCTGTCGAAATCGGCCCCTACCCGGCCCCCACCGCTCTTACCTTCACAGGCCACGGCTGTACTGATGACGAGGGTTGACTGAAAGACCCATTAAGTAAGTATCTTCTATATATAATTTTAGTAAAATCAAAAGGCCTTGGCTAAGCCACACCTAAAAATTGTATTGATGAAAAATGGAAGACCTTGAAGGGTTTCTCATAAAAGGCGACCTAGTGCATTAGGTGCTCATGCTTTGGTTTCGGCCAGGGAAATTCCTCTCTGTCCAGTGTTGATGGTTATGACAACACCTTATATCTACTGCAATGCGCCAAAGTCATTTACAAAGCGATCTGAGATTTAAATTTTAACCCATTAGATGCCCTTAGTGACCCTTGGGTATTCATTTGTTACATCACCCGGTGACTCAAGCTGTCTTCACAGCCCCATAATTCTGGTTTCATGTTGCCTGTGATTTAGTAACATAATTTTCTGTGATTAGTCGATATAGCGACTAAATGCAAAATTGCGATGCAAAACAAAATACTCAAATACATTCCTTAAGAAATCAATGCATTTCACACTCTTCTGCAGTTATTTGTGACAGAGTTGTGTTCTGAGAAAGACACTGACTGCGACTAAAAGTATGTGAGAAAGCAGTTCACTCATTCGTTCATCGTATGTGACTTTGCGATATTATAGCATGTATGTGAAATTGCAAGTACTCCAGATTTCAGATTTTCAGAAACTGAGTGGATTTTTTTTGCATAATATTGCCTGAGCATTAAGCATAAATAATATTTAACTGAGAAACATGTTACTTATAATATCATTAATTAAGACCTCAATCTATCAAGTGAACAATTCATAGCTTTCAATTACAATGCGATCAGCCAACCAGGAAGCATCAATTATCACTACTCAAAACAAGATCCACTTGCTGAGATTTTTCTTTTAGATTCTAAAATATACAAATGCTCTAAAAAAAGCGTCTTATTCAGTCAATGAATAAATAGGTAACTAATAAAAACTGTTAACTGTAGTTATGGATTTCGCCAGATATCACCCCATACTCGCCTGCGCCCTATCTAGAGTGCAAAAAGGCCCTATACAATTTTACGTGCAGACTGGATATGCGCCCATTTTTTGTGAATATCCTGCATCGGTTAATCTCTAAATAAGGTCCTGCCCATGTCCCCACCCCCTGACTCCAATCTCTGCCTTGGCCCTGTGGAGTAGGGCTGTCCAACACAGGTTCAGGAGGGCAGATACATGCCAGAATGTCAGGATATCCTCAAAATAATCAATTCAGATGTAGCAAATGTCAAGATTGGTTATTTACCTAGTGAGTGGTTAGCTTGAAAATATAGTATGATCAGGCCAATCTTAAGCTCTGTTTGACTGCCCTAACATACATGAAGTGAGGCCTGGCAGGAGTGTTCATTTGCACATTAACTCTACAATCTAGAGGTTCCTATCTGTGATAGTCAATCTCTTGCCCGCCCCCTTCATCCTCGCCAACGCCACAGTCCGCATCTGTTTCTCTCAAGAAGTATCAAGAAACAATGTGCTTCAGATACAAGTACCCCCTCAGTCCTCCACAGGTTTGAGGTGCCAGACATGGCATAGGTGTCGCGGGCGCCCTCGTGGAGATAGATGGTCCTGCTGATAGGCCTACCGAACACACACACACACAGGGTCATGTAATGCGGCAGTAAGACCACGTGCGGTCTACCTCCATTTATTTCATAGCCTCTGGCCACGCCTCACCAGGGGATGTACTTGGTGCATATCCAGATGAGGGGAGGTTGAGCAAGTCTGTGTGGCTCACTACATCAGGCACTGGTTTCCGTTGGGGCAAGTCTCCAATGCTGAATGTAAAATTCAGCTCAAATTCATGTCAATGAGCAAATAAATTGCAAACAAAGCACAAAAGTTTGCAAGTCCTTTATTTTAAATACTTTGGATCGTGAAATGTTGCTTTGTTTTATGAATATGATATCACTACTTTTCAAATATAGCTTAATGCGGTTTTACCATCTATAAAAGTCATCAAGCTTACTGTCAATAGATTCCTTCCTCAAACATGAACCAGAAGCAGCATTCCGCAGGTTGTAAGCCAGTCGAAAAATGAAAGTAATTTTATGGTTTTCCTACAGGCCTCAGAGGCCATCATGTTGTGCATGCTAAGGATAGCGCTGGGTGTTTTGGCTCACAGTTAGCAATCTCAAAATACTAGCCTTCCAAGGGATCACTCCACTGGGAACATGTTGAGCTGTGAATGGGAGTCAGCAGCAGTGCAATGAGAGTTTACCATGTTTTACATTTTAATACTTTGCAAGTGTGAACATTCAACCTTGTCTACTGGCCCAGATATTACTGCTAATGTATCAGACGATGGCTGCACAACTTGCTTGACTGAGGAAAATTATCGTACATAGCACTTCCCACAAGTTTTTTTGCAGGTATCCCATGCCTCTACTGCAGCATTATGTTCCCCTTACATTATTTTCTACTTTGCCTCAACAGTTCTGCTATCTTTGTATACTATTAGAGAGCTAATCGTGAAGGGGCGGCAGCTAGCTTATGAGCAATCAAAGCCTCCACAGAGGGCAAGAGCAGTGGTTAATTTGTGAAAAAATAAGTGCTGGAGCTCTCGCCAGGATGCAGCTTGCATCAGCCCAGAACTAACGACTAATCATAGAACCCTACAAACGGGGGGAGGATGTAGGGTAACGGCCACAGCTGCCGACTTTGGAGCTTGGGAACCAGTTTTGAGTCTCGGCGTAGGCTCGACATCCTGTGATGCTGGACAAATCACTTAATCTCTCCCTGCCTACAAAAAATAAATGTGCCCTTAACTGGTGCTCATGAAAAGCGGTTCAAGTTAACGCTCTTAGAGGTAGTGTTGATGATTAAGTGCCGATCACCGGAAAGCACTGGCTCAAATTAAGCACTGGGAAAGAGTACAGTTTTTTGGGTGACTGAATTACAATGAGTTTTCCAGACTTTAGTGTAATAAGTTTGGGCCAGGAGTCAATACCTAAGGGCCCACATTTTAATATAATCAGCAAAGGACTCAGATGCATGCTCCAAAATAATTGTCACCTAGCACCATATTTTTAGGTACATTCACTTTGTTAGATTTTTTACAGTAACTAAAAGGAATTTCTAGGTTGATACATGGTCTTTAGCAAAGGTTTCAATTCATACTTCAATTGTTAGAGAAACAAGCTTGTTAGTCAGTACAGGAACTAGATCGCCTGTAAATTCCATTTGGTGAACAAGTATATCAATTAGGTTAAAAGCCAATATACAGCAGTGGCTGGAAAAAGTACACACATTGATCAGGATAAGATGAAGCCCAAGGCACCTTCTACAGAGATGCTGCGCTCACAGGTCTTGAGAAGCTTTCTGAAAACATCAGGAAAGAACATTGCCAAATGAATCGCAAAAAGGGGGCCTGATAGGGGGACAGGTAATGGTACTTACCTTGACTTCTGCGACCATATCAGTGACAGCTCAATGTAGTGCGTCTCCGCGATCACTTTGAGTGCTATGATTTTGAGGTTCTAAACTACGAGCCAACGCCCTACACCCAATGCTATTGTTAACAAGCACAGCATGATAATATTTGAGCACTGGAGAGACACCAGGGACATAGTGAGAAACGCTACTGGCACAGTAAGTAGGTGAAAAGTTGTTCAAGCACCCATAAGTGAGGCATAAGATTTTGAATTGGACTGTGGTATTAACAGGTCTTCACTGAAGAGTAAAAGTGAGGTGATCCCTTATGGTGAGATGTGAACTCAGGAGACTGGTTGCATTCTGACCTGCACGCAGACAGACCTATATACAAGGCACATCAATACCGAATGAACGGAATCTGTCAATGTAAGTTCAATGTTGCGCAACCTGAAGAGACCAGATGTTTTAATACTTACTGCCAAGGTCAAACTGCCAAAGCAACCTGCACTCTTCCTTGCAGTGTCATTCCTGCGAATGAACATCCATTCATGACAGTACTCAGTGCCCCATGGTGTCCAAGGAGGTATAAGCGTCTCACAGCCACACAGAACACAAAACCTACATGTCATAACATAGGAGGACCCTACTTGGATGCTGAGGATTTGCTTCAAGTTCAACACCCTGTTTGGATTTCTGATGGAGCCACTGACACAGCACCTTTTTAGGAGATACATGAAAGAGGCTCAGGATCAGAGAGTGTAGATTGGTCTGAATCACACGTTCCTGATTCATCTCAGTGATAGACTGAACTCAGCCATAACATAAAAGAAGTAAAAAGCCCCTAGGAACAAGAGTTGGCCTAGAAAGACCGCAGGTCCTTTACTCATTTTGATCTTCCAGCTGAAGGATGAATTCCACTCTCAGCTGAACTTACTGGCAGCAGTGACCATGAATGTCCAAGGATTCTGGTAGTGGGATTGTCCAATGAGTCTTGTAATGGTACCAGTGCAGTTTACACCATTCCGTGCACTAATATGTATTCTCTGAAAGTTTGTCCTGCCATGGACTCACTGGAGTGCACTCAGCATGAAGCTGTATCTTCTGTCAGTGATGTTCCACACTTGGAAGCTGCCACTTGAATGCATTCTGGTCTGTCTAGTGACCACACGACTACTAGCAGTGCCATTGATCGAATCGTACTGATTTAGATCAACATGTTTCAGCCTTTGACCAAAAAGTGTTGGGCTTTCTTCAGGATCTAGTGTCTGCTACTGCTGTGCAAGTGATATCTAAAACAAACTGAGAACAAACGTGTTGATAACCATAACCAATATGTTGGTAAGTTACGTAAAATACTAGATCAGAGATCCTGATTAACCAGATGGTTGGATGCACTGGTGGTACCTGCAAAAGTCAGGTACAGTACCCTAGCAGTCCTTAGCAAGAATGCTTAAGGTGCAAGTGCATCTTCAACCACTCCATAAGCTGGAACACGGCTACTCGCTGTGGGGGGACAGGACAGTCTTGCTTAGGACAGCTGGGGTACTGAACCTGACTTTTGTAGGTAACACTGGTGCATTCAACTATCTGTTTTTCTTGTGTTCAGTGATTATTCTGGTGAAGTCACCATCGCTGGTCTCTAAACATCCTCTGGCCTCTCTCTTGTGTATGTACGCAATGACATTTTTAAATACCAGTTAGGAACCCCTCTTATAAGGGGTGTCTGCTGGGCGCCACATGAAGGAAAAAGGGTCGTGGTAAAAAATCTAATATCTGATTCCTGGCAGCACAGCTGTTTAATGTAATTTTCTACATTGATCACCAAAAACCTTAGCTATCATTTAAAGAGGACTCTCAGACCAAAGCCACTGGAATTGTGTCAGGCGAGGACCAAATTATGCAGTAGTCTTGTGTAAGTTATGAGGCAAGAAAAGGTAAATTATGCAGTATAATAAGGTACTTTCTGTGGCTGTATTACTTTACCATTTTGTTATTTTTACACTTGTTAACACTGTATGGGCAAATGCTTCACTTCAATAGTATCATTGTAACTCCTAGCTACCGCAATCAGCAACTGAAAGGCGACTTGACACTGTGGCATAGGCTCTTCCTTTTATGTTCAGCCTCTTTTTTTTGATTCATCATTTGTGATCCTACTCGAGGCATGATTGTTTAAATCAATTGACAAATTAATTTGTTCATTGTGCTAATCTAATCTATCATTATTTCTGGTGTATCTTGGTCTTAGTGACCCGTATTTTAGTTTCTAAACTTTCACTATCCCAGCACTACCCTTCCTTTTCCTTTAGGGGCATTATATGTGATTTACTGCATATTTATCTTTATGAATGAATTTTGTATGATACACGTTGTGATTAAAAACAATGTTGTTATAAGTCATTTGTGTATGCACATATTTGTTGTCTTGATTGCGTTAATTGTGTGTCTATCTGGGACCGTTTTGTCTGTATCAATAGTCCGCCCAGGTCCCAGTGACTTCTTGGGTTAACCCGTGTTTTTGTAGCACTGCCACTGTGCGGCAACATGTATGTGAGGCAGCGTTTTAGTCACTTTTAATCCGTATGAGCAAGAAACATCTTTTTTTGTTAAAATCTGCAAATTATGCAAAAGATAATGGGTTATGTGGCTAGTGTGGAAAATTCATAATCATGTGGAAAAAGCCACTGTCACAGTATTGCATAATTCCTGTGGCACTTATTTTAGACAATATTTTCAAGGTGCTATTCAAATAACCAGGTTAGGGTGATCTTAGCGATCTTAGCCCATCAGAAAGGTTTGGCTTTTACAGGAGAACACCCTACCTTTTGGGTTCTGGAACCAGAGTTATTCACGGTTAGGCGATGCAGTGTTGTTTGAGGAGTAGCTGCACGCTTCGACACTTTTTTTTTTTTAAACTGCATCATCTGAATTCTTCTCCAGGTAATTTTGCTTGCCTCCTCTCTTGGACCTTGAAAATTCACCCAAGCAACCACAAAGTACCGTTAGGGGCGTGCTAATCTCTGTTTCATCGGTGAACTTTTGTGAAGCTCCCATTTTTTTGCTGTTCACTAAATCTGCCTCATTTCTTAATTTCCAGAGAAGATATTTCCACACTTCAAAATCATTTTAATTGCTTAAAACAATAATTTCCGATCGACCCAATCTGAAAAATGTTTGCAAAACTTTTCTGTGCAAGTGCACTTTCCGCAAAACCTTTGAATGCGCAATAGCAAATGCTTGCAGCACTACTTTCAGAAAGTTTACATTTTGCTGTCATTGTCTATGCACTATGGCATTGTAAAGTAGAACATTAAGGTCCTCATCATGAGTGGTTTATTAATTCTGATGGGCCCAGGTAGGCGTTATATTATGTGTTGAGTGCAGTAATTTGTAAAAGAAAATAAGTGCCGGGGCCCTCATCAGGAGGCCGCTGCAGCTTGTACCACCAACTGCCCCTGCCAGCACTGCCAATGACAGTTCCTACACAACTACTAACCAACACACTGCAAGGGTGTGACAATTCAGACCGTATGAGGCCCCCAAAAATATAAGAATGGATTGGGTGGCAGGCATTAGTTCTTTTTATGTATATTGAATTTATAAACAACTGTTGTTCAGCTCATCTCTAAATTACACAAACAGCGCCACCATGTGGCATCTGTTATAAGTGCCGTTGTTGACAATTAAGTGCAGGTGCAGAGCAATGAAAACCACTGGCTCAAATTAAGCACTGGTTCAGTGGGAACACCACTGTTCAGTGGATTCCGCCCAGAGTTTACGTGCTACAAGCAGGCAAAGGCTCTTGTGGAACACTGGGGAAACAGGTGGAAATCGGCTAAATAAATCTGATTTACATTTGTTAATCCCCCAAAAATTAAAATCCACATTATTTTTTTCTCAAAAATTATTGGGACTGCTGCTAAAAGTAAATCGAGGGAAATAACATTAATTTTTAAGACCTATTTTAATGAGGGCTTACTTGATTTAAACAAACTATATCTTATGCAGAACCATTTTTATTGTTAAATAAGGAGCGGTGTGCCAGAAACTGTTTCAACAGTCACAATTTTCACATGCAAATGGTAAAGTAAAAAACGTTTCAAAGTTCCTAAAATGTCCGTAGACCTTGAAAAATGTTACATAGAATACCCTGCAGATTTGCACAGTCCTGTGTGCTCTGTGCCAATCTTTGGTGTAATAAACTTTCCCAAATCTCAACACAAGATAACACCAATATTAAAGTTTAATTAACTGTTACTCTCTAGCATTGGATAAGTGCTGCGCTCTATGAGCTGAATTCACTCCGTGCCTCTTAGCAGTAGTATATGCAGCCACATTAACCAACTTTAATGCACGTATTTGCACAGGGATCTGAATTACGAGTTGTGTGATAATTTTTCAGACCATTGCAGTTTTTTCCTGATAAGATTCCCGGAGGTCAAACCTTTCTGAATGTATCTTGGGAAATGGCCCCAGAAAAGGCACAAAAAAAAAGAATTTAGTGTGTTAAATATCGATTCTGCAAGTTATGCCTCATTTGCAAGCTAAAAACTTGAAATCGGAGGTATTTATCACAAGCGGTAAATAACTCACCCGTTGTAACCGTATTTTACCAGGTTTGGAATATATATCACCATATTCCACTTAACTTGTAATGAGTGCTTTGTTGGCAATGAATCCCTTTCAAAGCCTGAACAGTCTTTTTAATATTTGCATTTTCCCGAGTCCACCCTCCATTTTCATAAAAGATGTTGGGATTGATTAGGGCACAATAGCTACACCCTCTTCTCAGCCATGCACAGAACAATGTTAACATTTCATACTGTAAGTACATCAGTTGCACACACCTTCATTTTTTTACACCAGCGTTCCACACCAAATTTCTGATTCTCAACAAACAAGTACTGCATGCCAACTTTCCACCTCCTTCCACCGAGGTAGTGGTTGTAATAAAAAAAAACATAAAGCATCAGCATTGCCAGTATGTCTGGCGCCGGCAAGCCTGGGATGTTTTTTAGTTTTTTTTTTTTTTTGCAAACATATGCAGTGTACATTAAAAGTTAAAAAGTAACAAAAGGTAGAAATGAGGCCATCTAACTGTGGCTTTGAATATATTTGCAAACAATATATAATAAAAATGAGTCATCGCAGAAATACATTACATTAAAGAAACAGGAAATGGAAACAGGAATACCTGCACTGGCAGTGAAGGGCACTCACTACCTTGGAGGTGGCTGCGCACAGTGAAAACGCCATCACTCACCGCAAACAGAGAGAATGACTGACATGGGCTGACCCATTGCTCCATACTGTGAACTGCTGAGGCAAAGTGTGAATGACAGTCCAGAGGACCAATGGATGAAGAGAGCTGCTGAAAACTCTTTAGGTGTATTTACGTATTTTTATCATGAATTTTATTGAAAACATAAAGCTGACAAGACAGTGAATACTGTCCCTGTGCCACATCTAACTAACCATGCCTGCCTGTTCAATAGTAGCATGTTATAGGTTTACAAAAATTAAAGCTTGCAAACGCCCAACACCATATTCTCAATTTGCATATGCTAACCTATATATAGATTATGTAAATGAATTGGGTACATCACAGAAATGTCAAAATGGCATCTTTTTTTGTCGATCCCTACAGTAACTATGCTTAAGAGAGATGAGTCTAACATGAGTTTCGCTTATTTGTTTCTTTTTTAAATAAATTAGCAAACATACTCCTTGATTCATGGGTTTGGGACCTACTAGGCAAGTAGATGTCATCATCCATGGAAGGCTGCTTTCTTTAGCACACAAAAACAAAGCAGATAGTTAAAATGCTCACGTTAATGTCAACCACTGGAACTTTATTCAGGTATTCAAGGCCTCGTTCCAGTCCAACGTTTCTTTGCCCGCTGGGCCACTACAGACTTAGACCAACCATATGCAAATCAATTTTTGCCCGACTCAACAGGTAGAGTCAAGTCCTAACTGCTAGGGCACGTCCTGTCTGCACAGGAACACAACAGACTCCAGCCATGCTTGGCCTTGTTGGGACTCATAATTGAGGCGCAGCTTGAGTTCACTGGCACAACGAGCTAAGTACCCCACATCTGGGCCTATATGTGACACGTAAGGTATCCCGCTGAGAAGAAAAAAAGGGATGGATGAAATAGTTGAGTGAATTTCAGCCATTTGTAAATACTCTCCAGCAGGTCATGTCCCTGTTCAAGTAAGGGCACCCACCCCTTCATGAATAATCATGACTTGGGTATGTGTCTATCTTATTACGAGTACAGGAGTACAATAGATACACTCTCGCAAAACGCATAACGCGTATTAAAATAATCTAGGAAGGGTGCTTTTTGTCATGCTTGCATAGCTCCCCAGAAATCTTGCCTTTTGTCTTGTGTATTATATTCAGCACATCATTTTACTAACATATTTGTTTCTCCATGTGGCACTGTGCTACACCATATGCTGCTATGATATAAACAAACAAACCACAATCATAAACAATTCATTCCCCAATCACAAACAATTACGTTTGTTTGGGGAGACGCAGCAGTCACAACACGAGGTGCTATGAGAAACATGCGGTGCTCCTTAATTCGCGAAGCAAGAAACTGGGAAAAAGGCTGCACACTTTTCCTGTTTCAATTTCATGTTTGGTTTAATGGCATGTTATATTTAGTTTTCTGCTTTAGTTTGATTGATGTAAACAATATTTGAAGGGCAGCTGGTTTGCAGTATTGTAAGTTGCTTAGCCTGAAGCCGCAGGCAATGAAATTACAGGCTTGGAGTGAACAAGGCCTGCACCCGTAACACTGTATGCTGCTTTGTGGGCCAACATTTAATAGGACTAATCTGAGAAGGGTTACCCGGTTCCATACTTGAAACAATAGCACCAAATAAAAGATGTCAGATGCTAGCATTTCAGGCCTACACCCTACTTAAAACATGATATGATTACATTCTTTCCTGATGTATTAGCTGCATCAGTGTGGGTTGGTTAACAACCCACATCCCGAAGGAGGGCTCATGCCTTACCATAGAGGCTTATGTTGCAAATTAGTATTTCCAACAATCAAGTAATTGGTGCATTAAAGAATCAAGGACCTGGCCTACTGCCCAAAAAAAAAAGCAAACCTGTATTGATTTCCTTGGGAGTTTACATTGCAGTTTCTCTTCCTGATAGGCCAAGATGGATGGGCCAACCTGGCCATTTCCTGCAATTACTACAGTTTCTCGGGAAACAGAAATTCAAAAAACGTTGCAGATTAATCAACTGCCTTCACATGTCCTGGTTTGGGAAGCCTGGGGTATTCAACAAACATGTCAGGATAATGGCGTCACTGCGCAGGCACCGGAGCCGCTGTGATTTGGTGACCCCTTCTCAAGAGCAGCAATGGTTAGTTTACCGCCCCTTGTCATCAGGCATGAAGATGGTAGGGTAAAACAGAGACAATTTCCCAGGCAGTTCTGGTCACAGTAGGATGTTTTGTTTTGATTATTTTTTATAGTTATTTACCCTAAAGGAGAATACATTAATGACGAGATGTTAAATTATGATGACACCCCAGCTTTATGCTTTTTAAGGTTAGCACTTTTATACAAACGATTCTTTCTAGACTCAATGGGCTCAATTCACAAATCCATTTTCTAAAGTAGAAAGCATTCAAGAAGGGTGACCTTGCAGGCTTTGATCTGGTACATCAAGGGCAATATTATGCTATGTTTGCATAATAATATGTAGGAATAAACTCCATGCAAGAGGTAGACTGATCAACGTGTGGTTTGTCTTGAAGGTTGTGAATGGCCACTAATATGCTACTTTTTGAGAATCACAAACTCCTAACCTGACTCTCCTACCTTTAAAATGGCCTTGGATGAACACCAGTCAAGTGCTTCCTGAAGTGTAAGGGAAGGAGTTTCTCCATGGGGAAAAACATTTTCTGAGAAGGAAGAAAACAAACAAATGGTCTTTTGCATGGTGGCACTGCCTTTCACCAACATGAAATTGTACTGTGCGTCCAACTGATTATTGGAGAAATGCCAGTGCACTAAAAAGTCAAATGATTTTCCCAGGAGTAGCTTTCGAAAGTTGTGATTAGTGACCACAATGCATTCTAGAAAGAAGGCAAAAGGTGCCCTTCTGAGAAACCATCCAGAGGAAGGAATCTCTGCTCTAACCTGGTTGTTTGAGTTTCTTAACTTTGAACAATGCACAGACGCTGAGTGCCAGTAGGCTGGTACCCAAATGCCAGGACTGAAAAATATAATTCAAATCTGCACTCCAGCTTAATGAACATCCCTTTCTGTGCACAAGCTTGCACAGATTTTGTCGCTGAGGGCCACTGAACGCCCCAATTGCAGGCATTGCATCCAAAGTGTGCTGTAACCTATAGCATGTTATACATTTTTTTATAAACTCAATTTTATTGTTTTGAAACCAAGACCACAACATTATACAGCATTGTTTGTAAGTACGGAAATTAATAATCATAGACAACGACCCATACACAGTTGGCTAGCTATATTTCAATTCAATCACTAATATATCAACCACTTACCCCATAGTTTCCCATGTTTCTTAGGGCATCCCCATGACACATAAATTGGTTCTACATGTTTCGTACAGCAGTCTATTTCCCGCTCACAGAGGAGTAAGGGGGCATTTAGAGTTCCAAAATTTTGCAATGCCTCTCTTGGCTAGAGTAGTTCCGATCACCACTATGGTTCAGATTCCAGATGAATCCCCTAGCCCGTCCAATACTCCCAGGAGAGCTGTTCCTGGGGACGGGTTAATGTGCCTTCCCAGCATTCTAGAATGGATGGCAAACACCACACACCAGTATCCAAGGACATTCCCACACCACGTGGGAAAAACGGGCACACGGTTCCTGGGAAGCGACAGCAAGTAGGTGCCGCTAGTCTACCGACATACCATTGTCACAACAGTATGAAATAGATCATATGCAGGAACGTCATTTGGAAAAGCCTGGACCTCAAGGAGATGACCAGCAACTTTGAAGGAATGTTGTACATTAATAAAAACCCTCGCCCCAGAAAAATGAACTAAACATTACTAGGGTCTCAAAGACCCCCCCCCCCCCAGTGTAATTATTCCACTTGAAAGACGTTCCAAAAATGAGGCAAGACAAGCTTTCTCTTTTGCAGCCCAAGAGTCTGGAACATCTCTCCCCCACAGTTGTGGGCTTAGATGCCCCTATCGTCCCCAAGAGGAGGTATCTACAATCTATTGTCAAAACAAATCACACCAAACACCATCTCTTTCATCACAGTCTCTATGATGGCGTGCAACCTGTTGTTTTAGAACTCTGTTACACAGACACATTTTTAATACGGGTTTGACGAAACCCAAGAGGTTGCTAAAGATGAAGAAGACTCCTTGACCTATGTGTAGGCCTTCAACACCGCCAATCAATTTAACAGAATGCTTGAGCATCATTGTGTTGGTCACTAGGATATGTCCATTTTTCATGAGTAATAGAAGGTAACGAATGGGACTTATAACACAAAAGAGATCTAGACTGAAAGTCTTGATCTATGCTTGTGTGCAAATGATTACAAAATGCATTATTGGTTCTTGTATCTTTCGTACACTCAAGAAGTTGTACACTGGAAGCATCTAGCTGGCTCAAGACGACAGTCAAATCAGGGCGATGGATCAGTTTCACATGGTGTTTGGGTATAAAAGAAATTATGAGACATCAATGGGATTGATTTCTCATTATAAGAGGTTCCAGAGGCAGTGTGCACAAGCAGTCAGTTCATTTCAGTTAGCTCTCCAATGAGGTATTTGTTTATCCTCCACTTATTCATGACTCGTCTTACGTTGGCTCATACATCAAAGACACTTGGCGCTCCGTTAATGGATTTATGGTGGGATACGATCTCAAATATTTCCACAGTGCAATACATTACAGCGGTTAATGCACTCTCCCAATGAGCATGTCAAACTCTGGGTGCTATTTTATCATTGCCTATCATCGGATATAGGGTCTAATTAAGATTTGCTCCACTTGTAAAGATTCCTCAACTCTGATTGTGCTTCTGCATTGGGCGTACCAGGCTGGATACTCTGCTCCAGTGGATCTCTTCACCTATATTTATCCTGTCCGCCTGATCACATACAGGGGAGATGGGATTGGAATACCGGCTATATTGTGTGCTTCCTCTGCCTCAATATAGCAGTAGCTCCATTTTATCTCAGCAGCACATAAATCTATGCAGCTCTTATATCTTATCTGATCACAATTCGGTTACGATAAATGTAGTTTATATAGGCTTTCACATATGTTTTTCCATATTTTTGAAAGATCATAATTGTTCAAATCGACAATCATCCGATATAACAAGCCACGGAGGTTATTGTGAGGCACTTTAGGGTAATTTTACTGCTCACTTTACAGGTAAATCAGTCCACACCCTTAAGGTGATAGCCAAGCTCATAAGTCTTGTTATAATAATGGCCCAACATATGTTATTAAACTGTGCATGTCACCTTAAGCTTATGCAAAGTCTAGCCAGAGTATTATAAGAACCTAACCATCAATTAACAATACATTGAACAATGGCATCCAATTGCATGTTCCAGATAGTCCACCAGCTGCGTTACTACTTAAATTATATCGTGAACCTTTGGTGCCCCCAATAAACTATTATAACTCATCTGCACATGTCCACTGATGATAGCCAAATCCTCCCCCAGCTGAACTCTTGTTTGTGGCTTGTCTTCAGTGGATGATAAAATACAGCAAATGTAAAATAACCATAACTGGTCCCTGTTATAGTGATAAGTGGCCTCAGTACACGAGAGCGGCTTGGTCCCCAGTTCATGTTATGAAGAACATGCTGTGTTCCTCAGCTGTAAATTTTCATTTGTAGAATAACTACTACTTTTTCTTCAGGAATGCTTTTCCAATTTAAAGTTTTGAACATCGACCTACATGTGCTTGATGCTCCCTATGTGTACAATACGGGTCGTAAAGGAATTAACAACGTCTTGTCTATATTCTGCGAAACACTGACCTGGGCTTCCCCTATGCTAATCAGAAAGGTACAGAAGGTGCTAAGAGCACTATCACGTGTGCAGCTGTAGCTCTGAAATCATGCATCTCCTGTTTCATAGCACCGTAGGGACACAATCAAATGCTACTCCATTGCCTTTGCGTTACACAAGAGAGCCCAGTCAGGAGCACACTTTATAAATGAATGAATAAATTGTACAAAGCACATGGTTACCCCAAAAAGGGGGATCCTGGCACTAAGCGGAAAAGATTGAGCCTAGCTTAAATAACTAGATGGAAATAGTGAACAGGTGGGTTTTTAACAATGTCCTAAATTTAATTAAACAGTGTTTCGCAAGTAGCATAAAAGGAAGGGTGTTCCCTGCCTTGGCCTCCTCCACTGCAAAGGAACCACCACTAAGTCTGCCTGTCCTAAACCTGAGCACTCTGTAGTAGAAGGAAATCAGAGCATAAAGTCTTAACATAATTATACTTTGTGAAAAGAGAGGACATGTAGATGTTGTAGAGTCAACCTGTATGGCTGTGTGACAAAAGCAACGTGCTTTAAAAACACTGCGTTTGTAGACTGGAAGTCACTGAAGCCGAACAAGAAAGGAACTAAGGGGTGTACATTTGCGGAGACCCAAACTCATCCTAATAAAACTTGTCCACTACCTTCTTAAGTATATTTTGTTATCGGCTGACTATCAATTCTACAGGTTCCTTTCAACCCTATGTTAATAAAGGAGTACAGCATACACAATCCATATAGATACTGTGAAACTGGCCACCTTTACAAATACTAGACACAGAAAGTCACTAAAGCTCTAGTAAGCTATGCAAGAATTAGCTTTTTAACCAATAAGTGGGACACTGGAGACTCTACATATATACTTATATACATAAATGTTTGTATTTTTTAACTGGGAAGAAGTCAAGACTAGCATGCATGCTCAGAACATTGCTTTTTCCCACTGGAGCAATAAATAAGCGACGTTAATCTCTTATCTGGTAATGCACTGTAACTGGCACAGGTTGTGACCTGACTCAGAAGAGTGGCTACTCAACATGAAGTACCTTACAGGACTCCTAAAGTGGGTAAGGCTGGGTATTTTGCGCAGGTCAATGCACAATGAGTTCAACATCGTGGGACCCAACAGTTAAAAACCTGGTCCACCTCCTGCTTTTCGAGTGCGAAAATCCAACGAGTGACTGGTCTTAGCTATAGGAATTAATTATTTCAGTATAAGGCCAAAGACTCTGCAGACATTGAAACACTAAATATAGCACCTTGAAAGTGACCTTCTGTTTCGCAGGGAGCCCGTGCTTAAATCATCTGAGCACTTAAGAAAAGAACCGAAGAACGACACCTCAGGATATTTTTTAGAGTAAATATATAGATCATGCTGAACAGTACTATGTTAAAACTGATTTCTTTATATATTTTTTAAATGCTATCACATATTGAGCATTATTTATGGGCTCACTCACAAAGGTAACTTACAGTTTTGAGTAATTTCCACTTTTGAGTAGGTTTAGTACATTTTGGCTATACACAACATCCAAGTGTTAATTTACCCCAAACGTATCATTTATAATTGGATTTTGTGAACAGCCTAAAAGTAGCACACATACTCAAAAGTAAAAACTATTCAAAAATGTTTAGCAACCAATGCCCTTCAATTTGTTGGAGACAAGTAACACTTTAAAAGTAAATTTAACTGTCGGACTTTGTGAATGGGAAAAAAGTAGTAAACTTACTTGAAAGTGAAAATTACTCAAAGGTTGAAGTTACCTTTTGGAATCAGGTTCTTTGAGTTTTTTCGCATTTTCAGCCTGGGCACCTTGATTTAGGACCTCTCTAATAATGAATGATGTGGAGTTTGGGGCAGATTGAACACTTGGTGGCGCATAACAATTCTTAGTGCCGCTGTGCTAAGCAACAAATTATGCTGCATTACTATTTTCTCTTCAGTACTGATGTGAATAAAAAGCTAATTTCACACTGCACAGGTCTTCAAATTTTCCGATGGTTTGATAGCTGTGTGCACTATGCGTACTGATGGTCTTGGTGTAAATGTTTACCTACTTGGTGATAGGCTGTCCTTTAGTTTCACCTTAATAAGATTGCATTACATAGAAATGTAGGTACATTACTCCAAAACTTGTTGAAAAAGAGTCTGAAACCTCCCTCAAACACGAACCAGAACTTCAGCCTAATGAACCAAGAACCACTTACGCTGTATACATCTCATTACACAACCAGCATTCCACAAACTCAAAGATATTCTGCACCTTAGCTAGAGGAATTCAGGGTAATGAAGTGTGAATGCACTCACACGTCCAAGCAATTGAGGAAGGTCTTCTCTTGATTTTTTGTTATCACCTGGACCTGAATGTAGACATTGTCAGTCAAAAGGGTCAGCCTGTCAATATACCTTTTCTTGTCTTCTGCACTGGTGTAACCCTACTTACGAGACTAATGCCCTGGTGCTAAAACGGGTTCAAATAATAGTTCCAGCCATTTTCATTTTGGTGCCTACACGGAGATGGGCGCTACGGGTAAAAACGCATACAAAAGAGGCGCATTCACAGATTGACCCAGTTGATCCCCATTTCGACCATTCTAAAAACTGTTTCAAAAAGACCAGCAGAGCAAGGTACAAATGCAATCTGAATTTATTGTGCTGTGTTATTTTTGGGAGTAATAATAGTTGTTCAGAGTAAATAATTGTGTAAATGTCTAGCCATGTCTTTCGTTTCTAAAAAGGATTACTCCTCAGTGTTCCTTTCAGAATTGCCCCTGTCACTCAAACAAGAAGGCCATTTCATGTTTTTAGCACACTTTCTACAAATGCTGCTTTAACAAGTTGTAGCATATTTACAACTTAAATGATACAGAAGTTAATTTTTTGTTTCGTATTTAGAAATGTGTCAAGTACTGCAATGCTGACATGGATCTCGTCCACCGTTGATCTAGTTCAACAATATGCTGAAAAAGTGCATAACAGGAGAGCGCACAATGCAAAAAAATTTGAAAGGTCCCAAACTTTCAAGCAAACGAATACGAGAATGAGAAAATTAGAAAGAATAAACCATGATGTACTACACTATAAAAGCAACAAGACCAAGACATATTTTCGAAAAACATGCTATATAGTCAAGATATGATCACAAGATGTGCTCATTTCATTGAGGCTAGGTAAGGTTTATCACTACCACGTTTCCCACTTTTGTCGGCTTCTTTAAGACTTCCATCGTTTAATTCTCAAATGGTTCCCATTATGAGGCTATTGGCAAACATACGGCCTGGGACACTAGCAATGGTCCAGTATGCGAACAAACGTGCAACTCAGTGAATCCAGGGTTTCTTTTCAGTACAATCTCCAAAAAGTTGTTCAGACGTCTCTTGTACCAGGAAAAGAACCCATCTCTAATTGGAACAACAGGGATTGGTAATTTCCGGTATGTTTGCAGCTAAAAATGTTAGGTGACACGAAGGATGCTTTTTCCCCCGAACATCGAAACGAGGGTGATTGATTTTTACAAGGTCTGTGTACTACAAACAATGCAAACATGGCCACCGGAGAATGTCCAAAGTGTTTCAAAGATCCATCCATGCCATCTTTAAAATATGGCTCTAATGTTGACTTTTATGAATAAACCCTATATATATATTTTTGTATGAAGGTAGAAACACAGTATGTTAAATATGTATGTTTTGATGTGGCTAAGGCTAAGACAATCTCTGCCCAGACAAGAGAGTAAGAAAAGAGTGCGCCATTTGCAGTTGTTTAAGCACATAGTAGGATGCACAAGAATTCCCCCTAGAGAAATCCCTGGCAAGGCACACCCGGACACTAATCACTTTTTGCTGAAGTGTGATATTACTGTCAGTAATAGCTGTGTTTCTTTCAGATCAGTCTGAACTTTTCATCTGTGAGGAAATTATATCAGCCCCTTTTTTAAGCATTCAGATTGAGCGCACTCAATAGCCACCTCTGTGCATATCCAAAATTACAGACACAGAGAAAGAAGTTGTTATTTCTCCATCAAAATTCAGATTAAAATCAAACTTGTGAATGATGTCCTCAACAAAGATGCTGCAGATGGGTGTGGGCAAAAACGGGTGCTGGTATGTATGAATGAAAGTGGTATTTATATAGTGTGAAAATAACTGAAAGCAGAGCTCTGTACAAGCTGAAAGGTAAAGATACAGTTAAAATGTGATTGGATGGGCAGTTGATTTCTTAGAGCAAAATTGGACTGCACGTGAGGGTGATGTAGTCATATTTCTTCAGGCCCTTGATAAGGCAGGTTGCGCATGTAGGATGCCATTCAGGTGGTCAGTGTGCAGTCTGGGATATTAAAGCACAAAGCATTGCCACCACCCTGAAGCAAAAGTACAACAGCTTGAACTGCAGTTCTGCATTTGCTTTCTGAGAGGAAAGATTTCAAATTCTTTAAACAGAGAGCGCGGGTACCAGCCTGTGTTTGTTTTCTTGGTGATGTGTTCCTTGAGGGTGAGATCATTGTCCAGTGTGAATTTAAATCAACCAGAATCATGCTGTTGAGCCAGGTTTGGACTAGTTGTTTGCGTTTGGCAAACAGTAGGAGTTCTGTTTTGGCCGTGTTAAGCTTCAGCTAGGGGCTGGAAATCCAGGTCTGCTTCAGGAGCAAGCTGTGTCTGAGGCATTGGATGTCTGGCCCAGAGGAAATCTTCAAAGCCAGTTGTATGTGATCGGCCTGTTTGTGAAATTTGATGTCATTATCAATGATTAAAGTCATAGGGGGCTCTACGCAGAGGGTGGAGATTATAGGGAACACGGCCTGATAAAATCTATAGATGGTCAGGATCCTCTGCTACCTGGAGGTGTCACTGTGAATGACCCAGTGTTGGTTTAATATGTAGGAAGAGAATCAGTGAAATACGTTTCAAGTGAAGCTCACTTGAAATTTCAGGATGAGGGGGAATGGGTGGACAGTTTTCAAGGTGGCTGAGAGCTTCACTAATATCAGAAGGCAGGTGACCTCTTCATATTAGTGGTATGCAGGGCATTATTTGGGATTTGTAAGGTAGTTGTCTCAATGATGCAGCATGCTCTGAAGCTTCACCAACAGTGCAGCAAGAAATTGTTCAGCTGATGTGAGCATGAGGTTGTGCATAGACTGCTTTTTGTGATCTTCTCAATGAGGGGTAGGTGGGTGATGGACCAGTGATTGGCAAGATCATATGCATCTAGTGTGGGGTTTTCTTCGGGAGTGGGGGGAAGGAAGTGTCCTGTCTTGAGGGCTTTAGGGAAGCCCCTGAATATGGAAGGCCACTAATGAGGGAGAATGTGCAATGATGAGAGAGCTTTTTGAGAGAGGGATTTGATGAAGGTGGGTCATCATCTTCATAGGTGGGGGCTCCAAGGTAGTTCAGGATGTCAGCAAGGTCTTTGAGGGACAGAGGTTTGAAGGAAGACAATATTGGGATGCAGTTGCCAGGATGAAAGATGAAAATCAGGTTTGGTGTTGTAGATGTCCTATCCGATCTTGTGTATTTTTTCACTGAAGAAGTGGCTGGCGGCACTGCACATTTCCATGAAGTGTGTTCTGGGAGTACCATGTAGGGGGCTCATGCATGGCTTGACATTTTTAAAGAGTGGCCTGCTTCTGTTGGCATATTCGTTGATGGGATTGTATAGTATTTGCCGTAGACTGATGTAATGAGTTGTCTGCATGTTACACTGTGAGATGTCAGTAGCACAGTCATCAGGATTCTATTTGTCTTCCATTCTCCTGTCTATCTGCAGATGGCGCATTTGTTATTGCCATGCTCTTTGGAGAACCAGAGTACAGAAGGTGCTGGGTTGCACATGGGTGGTTAATTTGTGCATAGGTGCTCACATAGGTTTCCAGAATGCATTGAAGTTGCACTGGGAGACTACACAGAGGTCAAAGTAGATGTACACCGAAAAGGAGATTGAGTTATTCACTGTCTACTCTTACTCACGCAGATCTTGAACCACCTAATGGAATACTCTGAGTAGATTTCGACACTGAGTTGCTCATGTACGCTGTTAAATAATGCAAAAGCATAACTATTGCATCAAGCAGATGTAATCCTCGAACTCAATTTTCGTTTCAGGAAAAGGAGGACTATCAGTAAGTAGAGAGTGCAAAAATTCAAAATCCAGGGCTCTAGCAATACAGGACATCTAATCACATGGTTTTAGTACTAATGCTTGCAGTAGATGTCTGCCTTTTTCTGGGCTCAAAGCATCCCAAGTGTACTCCTCGAAATCTCCAACAGTCACAGTGTTCCTGGAGTACTCCTTCTGAACAAAGTTTACTCATGCGGATACTCATTGAGTGCATGATTGGCTAGCAGATGTTGAGATCTGATTTAGCTTGTTTTAGTAGATAAGTAAAAGGGAGTGTTGCAATGTAGCAAGGACCTCCCCACTGCTTGATGAAAGTAGCTAAAGGCCTTACCGGTGAATCTCCTAGCAGGTCAAGCATGGGTGTAGGGCAGGGTAGGGATCTCCAGAGTTTTTGACAGTGCATGGATTCTTGTAAGGAATTTTTTTGGGGGGTTTCTGCATTTGAAAAGGTCAAGTCACCTGCATGTGTCTGTTTCAGGGGAACAGTACCAGAATTTCGGGTTTTAAATATAAACATTTTTTGACCAGATCATCAATTAGAATATCAAGAACGTAGTGACATATAGATAAATATAGGTTTATAATACTTCTCTATACAGATATTTACATCAATGATCTATCTTGAAGGTATGTAGATGTGGAGTTAACAGAAGTAAACCTAGACATATCAATATGTACTTACATTCAAGATAATAAGGTTGTCAATGTTTTGTCCAACATAGTCTTGCATCTTGATATTTTTTTCACTTGGTTAATTGACATACATGCTTTTTTGGGATGGAAGAGTCTCTGATGGTTTGGGTCTCTTGAGAAAAGTGACTTCCTTGATTATTTTGTTTCACGTTCACTGTAAAGACAGAGCCTAGTGAGTTGTGAGGTTTTTGGGCCAGGGGAATGGCTACTGTGGTATATTCTGCTTATGCGTTATTTTTAACTAATTTGAATGGTACCAAGAACTTTTCCTAAGAATTGTTTTTTGGCATAAAAGATATTTGCTGGTAAATTGCAATGACGGATTTGTTGTCCAATTCCGATAGTTGGCATGGTGATTTTTGATTGGTCATTTCTCATACCCTGCTTCGTCTTTTCAGCATAATTAGTTTTCTGTGAACTATGGAATTAATACTGCCTTTTTGGAGTGGAATTCATGTGTTAATGACCTTTTGGGCTAGATGTATCAAAGGGTTTTACCCATTCTGTATCTATGGGAAAATATTTTCATACATAAAGCCATTTATATGGCAGCATTGACACCAGGAGATGCATGGAGTGAGTTGATCTCAACCAGTGAAAGGGTTTCAGCTAACGTGTTATAATGTTATCAAAAGACATGTTCTAGCTGGAATGCACCATGGTAGGGGTGGCATGGCTTTTCATGTTGTGCTTCATGGTGGAGAGTGTGATAGTAAAAATAATTTCTCTGGTCTATTGCGGTTCCGACAGACCGCGTGTTTGAAAAACTTACAGACTATGGTTAATCAATCGCGTGTCCATCCTTTGCGTTACAGCTACTACTGTAGCTTTAGAAAAATCAGATCGTGGAAATGTGGCGGCACTTTGCAAAATAACTCACAGGTTTCAGCTGACCCGTGCACATATACACAGTCTGTACTTGACTGTTAGATGCCCAAAAATAGCAATATGCAAATCAGCATTGGAGACGTATGAATTGTAACTCCGTTGTACGTATAGAGGTTAAATTACGAGATGCTGTTCTTAACTAATAAAGTTCTACACTTTCGGATATCAATCAGAACACAGTTCTATTATACTTCCCTTCATCTTCTACTTTTGTGTCCTTGACCATAATGAGAGACTTGAAGAAGTCACTTGTGTGACGAAACATGTGCTGGCTCTGCTTCAGGACATCACTTAACATGTATTGTTGAATATTTCAACGTATAGACAATAAATCAATTTGAATTAAACCTAATTACTTTGGATGGCTTACTGGACTATATCATGAGTGCGGTGATATCCTTTTTATGCCTTTATTGTGCAGTGGTTCTTGGATCCAGTGCCATTGACACCGTTGGTAGTAGGGTGTCCAGATTTCTAGTTAAAACACCAACCAGTTTACTTTTTGGACAACTTTGAATTACCCACCGAATTGTGTTGTATTAGGAAGTGCAATTGCATGTTGCTAGTACTCCCATTTCTGATTCATCTACATTTAGAAGAAGGTTGTCTATGATGAGATTGTGGATGTTGTATATGTGCTGATTTGGCAATGATGACACAACACTGAAGAGCATGCTACTTTGTGGTAGGGGTGTTTGCTTCTTGGTGAGAACTGCTAACATTGTTTGCAGTACACATGTGATTTGAGTTTAGGATGTCCAGTTCATAGTCCGTGTGTCGTGTACCGTGTTGCTGGTGTGCGTCCCATCGGGCTACTGCAGTCTTGTGTCATGTGGGGTGTATAAGGTACGTGAGGACATTCCATTCAAGTGTTAGTGAGTTAAAGTCTTCAAAATCTGTAGCTGATACTTTATACTGGCAGTAGGATAAATGGTTAAGGCCATATCGCTCACGGACACATCATTTTGGCATTAGGCACATGACCAGTTACAAGTTGGAGAGGGTCAAGGGTTAGGGTAAAGTGGGGATTAAGCTGTGCAAGAATTTTTTATGGCCCCTGTGTATATTGTAGTTAAAGCATCCCAGAATATTGAAGTTGGCTTTTCTACTATCCAATGTACCTTCAATTTGATATTCTACCAGAAGACTCTCAGATAATTCAGTCCTGGCACATTCCAGGGCCACTAAATGTATAAAACTATATAGAAAGGAAACAATTGACAATACCTTGATAAACATGAAATATATAACCTAAATGACGTACATGCTTTTGGCAAAAATAGAATATTACTCTCTGTGTAATCAACAAGTTTTCACACTTGTGACAATCTTACAAAGGCACATTTGACTGACAGATATAGTAGCAATATTTGCACAAACCTTTACTTATTCTGATTTCTGATTCGGAGACACCGTCTTTTCAATGGGGGATCTAAGTCCTCTGGCCCTGTACTCAGAATTGGCGTGGGGACTATGCATGGCATGATAGCAGTCTTTTCTACTGGTTTTGGCACAGGCTGGATCACGCAGCCCGTAATGGGTAGCATCCGCAAAGCATATGCATGGTCCTCATCTGCGGGGTTGTTAAGGTTGGGGTCTTGTAAGTCTCCATCAATTAGAGATTCCTCCCCATTAGTCTTCTTGTTGGCGTCCACCTCAAGATGGCAGTTTGTTGCACAGTTACTTTCTTTTACTGATTCCAGCTCACTGACCACTGGTTCCTCTTGCAACTGAGGATTTGTTTGCTCATAGGACTGTTCAGAGTTCTTCGAACTCTCTGTGCTCTTCATGCCGTTCACTATCACGTTGCAAACTGCTGAGCTAGTTTCAAGACTTTTAGTGCTGGAGACAAGTGAGACAGGACTGCAGTTGCCTGGCTCGCTGCAAGGTAATGTTGTTGTGTCTGGCGGGCTGCAATTGTCCCTGCAATCGCTACAGTTTCTTTTTTCCGGGCTGTTAAAAGCCAAATTTACAACACTGCTTGGTTCACATTCAATTTTAACCTGAGCATGCCCAGCCCGATGGATAACGTTATGCGACCGAGATCTGTGGCTCATGGTAAGGTCTATCACACCTTCCTGTGGAGCCTGCACGACACTGGGGATGGTTAAAGTTCTGTTCATTGGCGTGCATGGTCGGGTTGTTAAATCAACCACTTCGCTTTTACTTTCTTCTTCAAGTGTTGGTGGTGGCTCTGTTGGGGGTCCTGGGCAGCTGGCTGGAGACTCAGAAGACTTCAAAGACTCTTGCTTTGAATCTCTGAGGGGCAGAGAATTCTGCGTTGGCTTTTGCCCAGCTGCATCACTGGATGTGCCTGGAATGATGTTGTCACCATTGCTGGAGAAACCATTGGGGGGTTTGGAATCAAAAAGGTGAGGTATCGGAATGGGAATAGGAATGGGCACAGGGAGGGGAACGATGACGGGATATGGCACTAAAAGGGTTGGGGGTGGCACCAGTGGGGCAAGAGAGGCCATTCCAAAGTTCATCATCTGTGGCATATGCATCGGGCCGTTTGGCATCATGCCTATTGGAGGGAAGGGAAGACTATGTAAAGGAGGACCGGGAGGATGCTGAAGCAATCCCGGGTGGTTCCCAGGCATGGTAGGAGTTGTTGGCGGATGGATGTGAGGTGACATCATCGACCGGTGCATAGGGCTTGAGGCTGGCCCCATACCTCTAGGCCCACCTGGTGGCGGACCAATCCCAGGAATCATCGAGTTGGGTAAAGGGCTATTGGGATTAGAGCAATGGGGCCCACGCATAAACGGTGGTCGGATTTGTTGCATTATTTGCTGTTCCATGAAAATGGGTAGCGGAACTGGCCCTCGATTTGTCATCACCATGGGTGGACTTCGAGGAGGAACACCCATGGGAGGCACGATGCTGGCAGGCGGTGGAACATTTGGACTGTCATTCATGGGAATGGACTTGGGCACCGGCGTGGGGATTTTTGTAACAGAGCTGTTGGCAGTGTCAGACGGCGAGGCGTTGGTAGACATTGGTAATCCAGGGCCATAGTTCTGGCCAGCTGCAGACAGCGGGGACGGAACCTTCCGCCGAGCATCTGCCAGCGGGATGTTCCAAGAGTCTGGCGTGAGCAGCTGCAGCCCGGTGCCTTCTGCTTTATTTTCCACTGGAGGATGGACCGGGCCACAGAGTGCAGCTGGAAGGTTGGCTTGTGCCTCTTTGTAGAAAATGTCCATTTTGTATTGGTTGAGACACTTTGCACTGCAGAACTGAAGCCGTCGCTCGCCATCGCCAAAGTCCAGGTATTCTTTTGTGTGTCTTATGTGCTTGCACCAGTCACATACCTAGAACACAGCAACAAAATCAGAATGAGCAGGACAAGCAATCACAAAAGCAGTTATTTACATCATAAGACAGAATGCATTTTAAGCTTCACATTTTTGCTTTACAACAGCATGATTGTTTCAGCTGTATGAAAATAAAATCTGGAACATAAATATGCCCAGAGAAAGATACATAATAGAACGCTAGATAGACAGAGGAGTTTTGAAAGAAGTGGAAAGAGGCAGTCAGGCAGACGGAAACATTAGACTGACAGCGACGGACTGGAATGCAGACAGGGGGGGATATGGATGGATATTGGAGATGGATAGAAACATTGATAGTTGAATAGATTGAGGTCGGTAGATAGACATGGAGAAAGACAGACATATAGATAGATTAGATAAAATGGGTGGCAGACAAGCATAGAGGTCGGCTGGTAGATGCACAGTCATTAAAACAGGAAAATAGCGAATTAGAAGTGAAAAGAGGAAGGCATGTATGTACACAGGCAGTGAGAAAGACTGAAATGCAGACAGACAGGAGATAGATAGATAGATCGATAGATAAATAGATAGATATAGATAGATAGATAGATAGATAGATAGATAGATAGATAGATAGATAGATAGATAGATAGATAGATAGATAGATAGATAGATAGATAGATAGATAGATAGATAGATAGATAGATAGATAGATAGGTAGAGTCAAGAGACAGTGAGGTACATAGAGACAGTAACTCGCTGAATGCAGCAGGTAGGGGACAGGGAATTACGGTAACTGGATGCTTAAAAGGAACATGTGACTCATGAAAAGAAATATGGAGGGAACAATGAACCAACAGACAAGAAGATAGAATGGACGAGCCGTTGCAGGTCGATCTAAATTAAATTTCTTTTACGCAAATATTAAAGCTGAGAATTGTGCTGTTCTAAAAAAACAAAAAACTATAATCACACAGTTCCGTTCCCTTTCACTCACATACGTGCTTTTTAGTTTTAAGGCAGAAGGTGACTGGCTGCTCGACACCAGTTTTTTTGGCTCAGTCGGATCGATGTTCGTTTTTTTCTGTTTTGCTCCCGCTCTGTTACTATTGTCGTCTCGCTGGCACGGGCATTGGCTCTTTTTTTTTTGTGGTAAATGGAGCTGCCAAGCTAATGAAGTGCGCACAAAAAAATACCACTAATTATATTTCACGAGACACCAAAGTTCAGACGAGTCCTTCTCGGCTGCAGCATTCACCACTTCAGAGAAATTATTGTGATTTCATTAGCACATTAATTTTGCAACACCAGCAGCTCGCGCAGATGGCGAGGGCGCGATTTACATTTCAGATAGGACTCGTGTTTGCACAAAAGGCGCTCCCTCATATGGCATGTTCAGCGAGAACTAATGGCGGGGATCTTGCCATGGCTATGAAGCAGAGAATGCTGGCCGCGCACAAAAACCTCGCGCTGCGTGTTCCTGCTTCTCTCTTTTAATGGGCTACTCCAGGCAGGGCTTTAAGTGGGATGAAAAAACTGGGGGGTCCCTCAAAGGGGCGTGGCCGATGTAATTAAGGGCGTGGCTTTAAAACATAGTGTGCCGCCCGACTTGTATTTTGCGGTTTCTGTCATTGCATTCATATATATGATTCAACAAGTAACGTCATACCCAGGGTTGGATTGGGATTGAAAATCGGCCCGGGCACGCAAAAAAAAAGTGGCCCTCATTTGCATATTGCGATGCCGCAAAACACTGCTTCAGCGAAATTTATAAAAAGGTGTGGGGGGCCGAGCGTTAAAAAAAAATGCAGGGATTAGTTTACGCTGGAGAAACACACCTGAAGACAAGTGAGGCTACCTTTTCTCAGGCCTCCTACCCCCGCTCAATCTGCATACATTAATGGGCCGGCCCAACGAAACAAAAGGAGTGACACCTCTGCCCCTTGGTAAAAGGGAGGTAATAGACGCCCCTCTACCTCCAGACAGGGCCGGACTGGCTACCGGGCAGTTTGGAATGCTGCCGAGCTGCTGGAAGATTTTACTGCAGTGGGGGCTGATTTCGTACATGGAGACCTGCGTGTACTTCGAAATAATAAAAACAAATCGAATTTTGTTTAGTATACGCAGGTCCCCATCAACGAAATTACCCTCCAGTTAAGCAGCATTCCAAACTGCCCGGTAGCCTGCCTCCAGAAAGGCCACTCAGACACCCATGGGCCGTTGGTGGCATGGAACAACTCAGAAATCCCCAAATCGGCCCGCAGGCTGCTAAAAAAAAGCAGCCCACAGCTGGAGCTCGACCCCCGGCCCCAATGCCCGAGTGCCCTCGTTACCAATCCGATGCTGGTCATACCTACAACAAGTGAGGACTACTGGCTTTGTCAATGGTTGTATAGGCTAAATAGGCAGCAACTATGATTTGAATATAATATTGAAAAAGCATCCACTTAAAGCCGCGGTGACACCACGAAAATATACATTTAAAGGACTTTCCTTCTCCCACTACGCCCACCTGGCATGACATTATGCTGTAACTTATCCACTAGTGAGTAGTGGGTAGTGTGAGCAGTGCACATCGATGTGCCTGCATCACTGTAGTCCGGAAAAAAACGGACCGCCTGTGCCAGGCACAAAATCGAGCACAAAATCGAGCCTGATAGAGAACCGTTTGGAGCCCCCCTATAAAAAACTGCCAGTGCAGCACCGGAGGGACCCGGCCCACTTAAAGCCCTGAGCAGGGCCGGACTGAGAACCAAAACCGGCCCTGGCAAAGTGCTCGGCCGGCACCCCCAACCCCCGGGGGGGTTGGGGGTACGACCGCACTGTTTGCCAGGGCCGGTTTTCGGACGATTTTGTTACAGGGCCGTTTTTGCAGCGTTGCTGCAAAAACGGCCCTGTAACAAAAACGGCCCCCAGGAGCCCAAAACCGCCCTCCACCCTTGCGGCGCACCGGGGGATTGCCCGGTGCCCGCAACGGCCAGTCCGGGCCTGGCCCTGAGTATAATTCAGGAACCAGGGTTAGGAAGAAAGACAGACTCCGGGCGCGCACTCTCCGCAGGGTAGAGGGACAAAAAGCGCGTTGTAGTTAGAGGTGCGTGTAGGATGTCAGTTTTTAAAACCAGAAACGGTGAGATTTAACAAACATTGCGGTAAGGCTCTAATTTCTCAGCGACAATAGGTCACAGAAGACAGACTTAAAAGAGGAAGTCCGCCTCTATAATGAGACAGAGATCTCATGATTGCCATTTTGTGATGCTATGGCAGGGTAAATTGTACGCATACTTGGCAAGCACAGACACACTATTAAATGTGGAACCTAAACTGATTAATGTGTGGCGCACAGCAATCCTGCAGGGAGCCGTGAGTTTCTTTCGAAACCTGGTCCAGACACCAGAGGCCTAGGGTGACCAGATGTCCCGGTTTCCCCCGGACGGTCCCAGTTTTTGGAGCAGTGTCTCAACACGGTTTTTGCGTAGTGCCCGGGTTAAACAGATAAATGTTCCGGTTTTTAAGTGGTGTCTCACTCAGTGCGGCTGCTTTACTTCTCACAAGTGCTGAGACAGGGCTCTATTGGGCTCTCCATTTTTTCCCTCACGGAGAAAAAAAGAAAGCTTACTGCTGCAGCACTACCACACTCCACTGCTTTTAAAGAGACCCGTTATAGTTCTTTCACCGTCTGTCTCTTCATTCCAGAACTGAGGCACTTTCAATGTTATGTACAGCGAAGCCAAAGTTGTTGATTATTTCTCTTATGCAGCAAACAACCGTTGACAAATCCAATAGTCCATGCTTGTTCTAGGTGTGATGTTACTCGTTATATTATTTATCTGGATATAATTACAGACGCAGCACATTTTTCAGGCGGAACGCTATGCTAAGTTCAGATTTTTTAAGCTTATGCGTTTTAAGCCATGTTCTTAATTACATCGGCCACGCCCCTTGAGAGACCCCCCCCCCGCCCCCAGTTTTTACATCCCACCGAAAGCCATGGGTACTTCTCTCAGTCCAATTTCTATGTCTATGACACCTGTCTCAGTTTTTTGTTTTGAGAATCTGGTCACCCTACAGAGGCCCCCTGTTTGAAGCCACAGCAAGTAACAGCTGAGTGAAGGTGAGGTATCACAGAAGCTGTGTTCATAGATCCTAAGCAGGCCAGGATTCTGGGTGTGGTAGGGCCATGAGGAAGCATTGATGGGCAATGGAGATGCATGGGGTGCGGGCAAAAATCAGCAAAGCGTATTAGACTCTATTTCAGAAACAGGCAACATATGCCAAATATTGGCATGTTGCTATGTATGTATCATTAGTTATGTTGGGTCTGATGGATAAAACCACTGGTCATAGACTGTGCCCAATGACTACTCCAAGTAGGGGTTTTACTCCAAGAGTTGTGGTGCATATAATTCCCTGTGCCCTGTGCCCCTTGCGCCCAGCTGCCACCCATGCTCAACGGGTACTGGCAGCAGGGTAACTGTCCTCAGTGCCCGCTATGCATAGCTATGCACAGGGATTACAGCAGGCAGGTGCACGAGATGTGAATTCTGGCCGTATTATTGTGTCGTAGCTACCTGTAAATGGTGAGAATCGTTGATTTTTTAGGTTTAGGACCACAATTATAATGTCTTTTCAGCAGTAATTTCAAAACCCATATTTCACAGAAATGATGTCAACCCCATGTTATTCCATAATTCACAGAATTAGCATTATCTCTGTCAATTACAGATTTCAACAAAAATAAAGCTACAAATTACCATAGTACACTACTGTGCATGCCAGTATTATCTAGTCCTGTTTTCAATACACATTTATCTGTTTCACAAACAAGCAATATAAAAGATAACAGCTACCATGTTCCTGTGTTAGAGACATTCATAAACCAGCCTTGATCGTGGTTGGTTAGAGTATCTGGAGAGACCCAACAAAGCAAATTAGAACAAGGCAATCATGAACTTAATGAATAAAGAACAAGCAAATATTGAACTTTAACTGCATTGTTTTGTATCACCCTGCATTTCCTACAGGGAGTCCAGCAGAACCTCCAGCTGCTGGAATTACTTTCTCTGCTGTAACTCAGGAGTGTCGTCCCTGAAGTTCTGTCATAGGAAATCTGGCATCAGGGAAGGGATATATGTGGGTTCTATGAGGATATGTGCACATCAGTGCTTAATTAAAAAAAAAATAATAAGTACCAGGGCTCTTGCCAGGAGGCCACTGCAGCCTGCACCCCCGTTGCTCCTGCCATGCTGCCAATGACAGTATCAACACAACTACTAACCATCACACTCCTACACGTGTGTCAATTTGGACTATTTCAGGCCACCAAAGCTATAAGAAAGGTTTGGGGAGCAGGTAATAGTAATTTTTAATGTATGGTGAATTAATATTCAACTGTTGTTGTGGTTACCTCTACATTAGCCGGAGAACACCACCTTGTGGCAGACTGTCCCAAGCGCGGGTGCTGACAATTAATTGCCAGTGCCGAGCACTGGAAATCACTGGCACAAATTAAGCACTGGCATTTATGTAGAATTGTCACTGAGGCCTGACTGACTGGTTGCATCCTTCAAGCTTTGTGTCGGTGTGGGAACATGCCAACTACACAGGCTCCCTTTATGCTTCTTTTATATTTTTAAAAGCTATGCCAGCTTCACACTATGCAAAAGTGGGTGGGCTGGGGAAGGGGGGTTCAGAAAAATAAAACAAGAACGGAAAGAAAACGTATTCCGACTTGACAACTCAGTTCTGTGTGCTAAAAAAAACTCTACTTAGTGAAAGTCATTATTCACTTTATACAAAAAATTTAACTGGGGGGGAGGGTAGAGTTGATAAAGAGAAAACTTATCATACATCAAAAATACTCACATACACCAGTTTAATCAACACCAATACACCGCTTCATCACTCCTTGAATCTTCAGGAACAGCATAGCGCTGTGATGTGTTTTATTTAAAAAATACTAAGCTAACTGAGGTTATATTTGTTGACACATTTTTATTTACTTGGTCTGGAAAGGCAACATTATTGTCGGGTTGTTTCTTTAATTTCAACGCCACTGAATCTCAACTTCCATCCAATGAGCGCATGCATTCTCTGCCTTTCTGTAGTACAGTGTCACAGGACACCCTGCTGAACGACTGTGGAAGGGAGATGGCTGGGACAATATCACCTTCCACCCCTGCTGCCTTAACATCTACCCACCAGTAATGCCTTGACCACCACTGTTCTCTCCCAAAATGTTCTTGAACATCTAGAGCAGTGATACCCACATTACGGCCCGGAGGCCATCTGCGGCCCTCTTGGCCTTTACATGCAGCCGCCTTGATGAACAGCAGCATGCTACTGTCTAGTTGCTGAGCATTTATATTCAGAAAGAAATGTTAAATAAACGGGCAAGCATTTATTAACCTGCAAAGAAATGCTTGCCTACGTATTTGACATTTTATAGACCTCCTTACACAATACTTGACCCACCCAGACCCCCTATTGCCACCCTGCTGGCATCAGGGTGGCCCTCGGTCACACCACAGACCGTACTTTGTGTCCCCTGGGCAAATGTTTGCGAGTACCCATGATCCAGAGAAATGCTGCATTTTCAAAATATGTTGTGACAGTCTCTGGTAATAAGTTGAACATATAAAAAAAATACACAGGGTTAGGAATTTTTGTTGGGGGATTTTGAGAACATGAAAGGTTAAACGAGGTTTTTGAAAAAATCATTTGGAAAAGTAATATTGAAAAACACATACTATGATTTATAGTCACTCATGGGAGTGGGTACCCCCCACGATATGTGTGGAAAGCTCGTAGATGGTGCATTTTAATGCGTACTGGGCCAGCACCATTGCTTAAAACACAATAGGATTTAAGCTCACTGGATTGTGTATTCTGTCCTCAAGGATATCCTGAAAGAAGACACATGGCAATGGCATATAGCAGGAGCAGAGATCAGAACCTGTTAGGGGTTGTTTGTAAAAAAAACACAAAAGAAATGTACTGTGCAATGCATTTAGAAGTAGAGCCCTTTTTATAACAGTGTAGTCTTCAGCCTGGTCTTGAGAGAGGGGCCGAGGAAAAGGCATCCTTTTGTCGATACTGCAGAAGCTAACTCGGTTCCCGCACAAAATCGCGACATGCATTTTATTTACAAAAAGTTGCGCTGGCAGACATCAGAGAACTAGGATTGTTGCAGTACACCTGGGATGCATCGTCACCCTAAGTACAGGATTAATACACAACAGGACAGGCACTACATGGAATCAACCCGAGGCACCCAACATGTCACCACTACATTAGTACTGGAGGCTCACACCATGGGTACCATACTCTCAGGGGCGGCTGGTGACATTTGAAAGTGGTGAGGCGTAAACTAATTTGCATATTGCACCGCAGCGAGCGAGCCCGAACCACCTTGCATCCATCCATACATCATTCATGCATCCACCCACCCACCCATCCTGCATCCATACATCATTCATTCATGCATCCACCCATCCATCCATCATGCATGCATCCATGCATCCATCCATACATCATTCATGCATCCACCCATCCACCCACCCATCCTGCATCCATACATCATTCATTCATGCATCCACCCATCCATCCACCCACCCATCCTGCATCCATACATCATTCATTCATGCATCCACCCATCCATCCATCCACCCACCCATCCAACCTGCATCCATCATTCATGCATCTATCCATGCACCCAATCTCCCTGTTCAATTTCCTTTGCTGCGGCTCTTAGAAACTGGCCAATCACGTTTAAGCTGGGTCCCCCAACTCCACCATCTAATATATTCACATTCATTTTACCCTTACTGTAAACATCCGTGGTCTCTTTGGAGGAAAACTGACCTGACAGGAGTCTGCGAGAAACTGGCTATAAGTTTATGATTTACATCCCCACTGAACTTTTTCACACTGTCTACGGTCGATTAATAGCCACATTGCACACATCCGTACAGGGTGCACTCTTTACTTAAGACTGCACGCTTTTCTTCTTTCAGCACTGCAGTGCTGTCGGGCATCTTAAACAAATAAAACACGTCAAAACACTTTTTTCCTCCTTACTTGCGTGTGGTCACTCTTTTGCACAGCTCGTGTCAACAGGCTGCCATGTCCTCACTAATTGTTTCCATATTTCAGACAATCCTGGCGCTGCAGGGGCACAGGTTACTCTACGCCCAGAGCACGCCCATTAGGAGACCGAAGGGCTCCTAATGGGCATGCGCAAAAAAGCACGAACACAAGTGCGCATGCGCGGGCACGGGTATAAAATTCACCCTCCGTCCCCACGCATGCGCACTCGTGTTGCTGCCTGCCGACAATCATGTCAATCAACATGACGCCTCCCGACGTCATGCTGACTGGCATGCATTGTCAGTTCTCCCTCGGTGTCTCCTGCGGGCGGCTGCGGGCGGGAGTGCTACGCCCCCACGCCCCTATGGACGCACCGCGCCTGCATACTCTTATTGTTACTGCGCATGTACAGTACCAGCACTTTCCACCAGAGCTGAAGGCAGGGCTTTAAGTTGTCTGGGCCCTGCTGCTGCTCACCAAAAGCAGGTGCTGAGACGTGTCCCTATCAGGCTCTCCATTTTTGCCCTTAGGCTGAGAAAAAAAATCTTAACTCAGCAGTACCACCCTTTTCTGTCTGATGTAACGTCAAAGAGACTCGTTATAGTTCTTTCAGTCTCGTCATTTCAGAATGGAAGCACTTTCAATATTATATACAACAAAGCCATAGTTGTTGCTTATATATCTTATGCAACTAACAACCATTGACAAAGCCAATAGTTCTGGCTTATTGTAGGTATAATGTTACTTGTTGTATGATATATCTGAATGGAATGACAGAAATAGCAAAATACCAGTCAGGCGGCACACTATGCTCAGCACAGATTTTTTGCGTATGTGATTTTAAGCCACGCCCTTAATTACATTGGCCACGCCCCTTTGAGAGACCCGCCAGTTTTTTCATGCAAAGCCTTGTCTGAAGGCCTTCAACAGGGTCAGTACCACAACTTCTTCTTACAGGGCTTCTCAGCTCTTCTCAACAGCACACCTATACTCATAAAGGACAGTACCAACAATACTGCCTTACCTATACGTAACTCTAGCACCCATGCCATTACCTTTTCTGCAATCACTTTTGGACTTTTGCTTCTTCTATTGCCTCTTCACCCTTTTTTAACATTACAATGTCATTAACTTGACATATTTGTGTGTTGACATTTGATAGGACTTGCTTATGTAAGGTACAGGTTCGCTTTTTGGAGTATCCTGGAGCGAAACAAAGATGTTTATTGTTACTCACCTCAACAGTACTCATTGTATCGACTTTGGGACTGGAGGACAAAAAGCTGGGTGGGCCCACAGGGATTATAACCTGTGACAATGAGGTTAAACACAAGCTTCTGGAGTGGATGCTTCAGTCCAGTGAGCAAATTTCAGTGTTGATTAAATCATATTAATACATATTACCAATGCTTCTTAATACGGGTGGTAAACCTCCAATGAACAGAAGCAGCACCTTTCAACAGGACTGCTACACTTAAAATGGAATCTAGCAGCACTTCTCGGCAGGGCAGACAGACATACAGTGGACTGTACCAGCACTTCTCAGGAGGACTGCTTCAGTTTTAATACGCATTACCAGTACTTTTAATGGGGCTGATATATTATATATACAATTATTAGCAACAGCACTTCTGCTATACCCTGAGGGAGAGTGCTAGCACTTCTCAGCATGACTGTGATGTAGGTAACAGACAATCCCATTGCTTCTCGGCAGATCAGGGCTACTAGATTTTTACTTGGACAGTAGCAGCACGTCCCAGCAAAACTGCTGTGCTTAGAATAAAGAAGACCAACACTTCTAAGTAGGTCTACTATACATATAATGGACAGCAGCAGCACTTCGCAGCAGTTTAACCAGTCTTTTAATAGATAGTGAATAACATCTCAGTGGGGTTACAATACATTCGGTGAGGCAGTACAGCACTTTTCAGCAGGGGTACTAAATATTTATTCGGACATGAACAGTACTTCTGGCAGCAGAATAGTAACAGCTGTTTAGCACTTGTATTAATCAAACATGCAAAGATTTTTCAAATCGTGAAAGACTTTGTTTCACTCTTTGCAGACAGCTCATTGTTTGAAAATAAGCTGTTTTTGTTTGTATTTGCTATTTCTTCCAAGAAGCAGTGCAATACAGAAACACTGAGGTCCCTTCCCCTTTTCATACTCACATCATTGAATTCACCTTAAAAATAATTATTTTGTTAATACAATAAAAGTGGCCAAGCTTCAACAGTGATTGAACGGAACGTGGCTTCGAGTCCAGCGCTCTCCTGAAAACTTTATTCATTATTTACTTACATCTATTGCCAACAACCACACCATCAGCAACGCCATGGAGTCCCAGGTGCGCCAGAACTACAACCACGAGTCCGAGGCGGCCATCAACCGCATGATCAACACCGAGCTGTACGCCTCCTACGGCTACCAGTCCATGGCCTACTACTTCGACCGGGACAATGTGGCACTGAGCCACGTGGCCAAGTACCTCAAGGAGCAGAGCCACGAGGAGCGCGAGCACGCCGAGAAGTTCATGAAGTACCAGAACAAGCGCGGTGGGCACGTGGTGCAGCAGGATGTCAAGAAACCAGAGTGTGACGAGTGGAGCAACACCTAGGTAGCCATGCAGGCTGCCCTGCAGCTGGAGAAGACCGTCAACCAGGCCCTGCTGGACCTGCACAAGGTGGCATCTGACAACGTGGACCCCCACCTCTGTGACTTCCTGGAGTCTGAGTACCTGGAGGAACAGGTGAAGTTCATCAAAGAACTTGGCGATTACATCACCAACCTCAAGCGCCTAGGCGTGCCCCTGTTGCAGGGTTTCTGTACTCACACAGAACTGTGCACAGAGGAGTGGAACCTCGGCAAATTAGGATGTCCCAAAACTTACCTTAGCAACCAACTCACCCCTTACCGAGCTAGCTACAGTGTCTCATTGGACATATCAAACACCCAATGTTTAGACAAACCAGAACATGAACTTACAGTACCTCAGGGTACGTGGGACTCATGAACACTCTTTCGTTATATTATCATTACAAACCAGAACATGGAGTAAAGAAGACACATGTGCATTTGAAATGTTTATTTACTAATGCCGTCTTCTCAGGCGCAGTATCTTTGATAATACAAGTATACTTATTATCAGTAGCAAAATTATCAGCATAGTTACTAAGACATAAAAAGCGAATGGTGACAGCATGTTAACATGCTGTAATGAATAAGAGTTAACAACACTTATATCTCACCCTCCCTAACACATATATTATATTATTATCTAAGAAGGTCTCTTTGGGTTGTTTTAGGGCGGGCCCATACCTTAGTGTCCTAGCATGAAGGAATCACATCAGCATACACCAGCTCTCTCTGCATGTGCACCGCATCAAGTGTGTTAACAATTCTCGTGCAAAGCAATATCAATCCCGCCTCAAGCCCAAGTTGGCAAAGGCTGCACTTGTGTTATGACTATGAAGGCGTGGAGATCAGACCTCATAACAATTCCATATCGTGTTGCTCCTGAAACTTCAGCACTCTCCGTGCAGACATGGTTTATTAAACAAGACTGATATCAGAGCAATAACATATTATTCTCACATACACCACGGCAAACCACTAGGTTGAAAGCTAAGTCAACAATTAAGGGTCGTGTGCAGAAGTTGCAAGAAAGGAAAAATGGCGTTTAAATCCGAAATGTACCTATGCTAACTTAACACGATATAAGGATATATAGGAGCTATACAACACCCCCCCATGATCCGAGAACGGACTAAATAAGGTAACAGAAGTGCCATCACATGAGAGCAGAATCCATTTATAAACGAGCATGAATAAAAATTCAATTATAAAAACTAATGCCAAAAAATAGCCCACAAATATAATGTGGCTCAAGCCAATAGGCAAGCAAAAATAAAATGTCTTGACCAAAAGTCAATAAAATCAAGGAAATGCTATCAATCAGCATGTCAATTTGAGGCAGTGTCTATGATAAGACTGTATATGAAAAGTAAGCTGCAACAGCCTCCAGGAGGAAGTCACTGTCCTCATCCGAAAACAGTTCAGCCATCCAATTTAAAAGATGAAAGGAACATACGTGATCTTCCAGCACCGGATCCTCTATAACCATCAGAGGACAGCTCGGTGGGTTCTCAAGAAAACTTAGTTCCAAGAAATTCTGCGCTGCCGACAACACATCCCAGGGACCCATTAGTCCATGTGCCACCGCCAAGGCCATAACCCTTTCGTCAGAACAAACCAACTCGTGAGCAATGATAGGACTCATCAGTTGATTAAAATCGACGTCAGAAGATGCTGGTCCGCAGAGACACAAATCAATGGCCCAAAGGAAATCACAGGTCAGACAGCGAAATACAGGCTGGACACAGGTGAAATAGGAGAACCGAAAAGATAATCCAAACGCCGTGCTTAGAGTCGCCAACGGCAGTGTGCCATAGTAATCAAGCATGCGGTTGCGAAACCGCGTCAGCAGTAGCTGTTCGTGGTCTAGCACAGGAAGGGCATCCATATTTAAAAAGGCAGAAAACCACCAATGCGCCAGCCGCTAATGCAAGCAAAAACGGGAACCCTCCAAACAAGGATGAAAAAATAGAATGGAAGAAAGCAGGGATGACTCCAAAAATCTTCTCAAAGGAAGTCACGAGACCACCGCTAACAACTTTAAAAAAATGTGCTAGGCCCGTTGTGGAGGATGCGTTAAAGATAGAACGGACCATGGCTCCGAAATGCAAGGGCAAATCAGTGTTTAAAAGAGCCTGAACCTCCGTGCGGGTGTTAGCAATGTGAAGCACGAAAGTTTCACGGGCCGAGCTCAAGGCCACCTCTTTCTGGGACAATAGAGCTCTTATTCTAGCCATGCCGCTGAATTCTGCTCCCAAGGTCGGTATCTGTGGCCAAATGGAAGACTCCCTATGTTCACGTGTGGGAGGATAAAGAACATTTCTGCAGCAAATAACTCGCTCACTAACCGTTACTATGAAAGCTATACCTTTAATTAAACCACAGCAGTTTTCATTATTGAGCATTAAATAACTACCATTCTCCAACAATTTAAACGTGGGGATGATAGCAGGAACTGGCGTGCCCTGTAAAACGCAAGCCATATTCGGTCGGTCCTTGTTACATGAACCGTGTAACTGTATGTGTCTGCACATTAAAGAATGATCTGGCGTCTCAGTACACTCATCCCCTGTTAGATAAACCTCTTGTTCATCCTTGAAACATCTGTATGTGTATGGGAGTGACCAGACCTCATGAAGAAAACCGCTACCTAAGGGTTCAAAACGACCTATTGGCACATATTTCATACAATTTGAAAACTTATATAAAGCAAACGGCAGCGTTATTAAACCGTGGATAAGCCACGTAGCAGCAGTGGTCTCTGCCACAGAAAAAGGTAAAGATTCCAATCTTTCAATATGGAGCATAGAAAAGGAAGCATCACGCATTGAAAGCAAGCGTTGTTTGTCTGTCAAATTAAACGGTGCAAATAAAGAGGAAACGTTCATGTATCCCCAGGGAACTTTACCCATTTTTAGAGTCTGTAGTGTCCATGCAAACTGCATGATTGAACGTAATTGATTTTGACCATGGTATAATACAGACACTTCATCATGCACAATATCAACAACAGACGACACAATATTATCTAATGTGTAAATTCTAGAGGAAAGCACGTTAATGCTATTGTCAACCACTGCAAGCACTTTCTCAAGATTTGCCTGATCAATAGCCCTAAGGCGTGAAGCAGCCTCAATCTGTGAGAGTTTCCAAATTTCATTGTAAACACCATATAACCACCTTTTCGACCTGCCACTAGCTGGGCCCTTAATGAAATCATTCAAATCCACGTCTGCATTCAGTTTGGAAAGGTGATACTTAACCGCAGGTAAAGTTGAATGTTTCAGCCAAGCTTGACACAACTTGCCAACTGAGTAAGAGGTGACAGTATGACTCAAATCAAAACGGGGATCAGATCTAACAGTCTTAAAACCGTCAGTTATATTTAAAAATCTCTTTTGGCAAGAATCAGCACTACGGTGCCAAAGCAGCCAACCCTTGGGATTCATACTGGAAATGTTAAAGGAGGAATTCAGAAGCAGAGCCTGTATATCTCTAATGGACAATTTAGTAAAATTACTCCAATTCTCATATTCCTCCAACTCCGGGAAAGACGGGGTGTTTAACCTTTTAGATGTAGCCAATCCAAAGCACGTGGTCTGGGAAATGGTTTCATTTAAAAACCACATATGATTTGGGATGAGACATGCACGGTGCAAAGCCTCAGTGCCTTGTACCTGCCAGGCCCTTGAGCCCCAAACTGATTTAAGGTCTATGGTATCCTTCCATAACTCATACCCTCCAGTAACTAATTGATCCAGGAAGGCCTTTGAATATAACAATTTTGTATTTGTAAGTCGAACCTTGGACAGTGGCTGTTTGTGAAATTTAAAATAAAAGGACTCGGGATTGGACTGATTAAAGTCAGTGAAATAAGTATACTTTTTAAGAAACGTTTCTGAACTCCCTTGTGTTGGTGCTGGGCAATGTTCCCACTGAGTAAAATTAACCGCATCCCTTCGGGAAGATGTCTTGTGTAAGAAGTGATTGCCATAATGTTGGTAACAGAACAATTCACCATAATTAGCAGATTCTAAATATAAATCCTCAGCATCAAAAGCAGCATAATATTTCAAATCAGAAAACAAACTTTCCACAGCATTAACATCCCAATCATCAGAACGAATGTTTTGTTTCACCACATCCCCCATATTAACTCTTAGTACATTAGGGACATTAACGACTTCCGTTGGACCATGTATCTGAAAACGAACTGCATCCCACGCGATTCCATCCAGAACAGGCCACGCTGTGATGTTAACCAAAGTCAAGTCTCTTTTTAATCTGTGTGTAGAATGTGAAGAGGAAAGTGGGGCCAAAGTTCCATTCAAATGAGTAATGCAAGTTCTCTCCTCGACATAGTGTCCATTCATAATGCGAAAAAAATAAAACACAAAACCAATTGACATAAAAAGGTAAACTGAAAAAAGGACCAGCCAAATGTATATCCAAGGAGGTATCAAAAAATGTTTTTTAAACAGGCTAGCATATACTGCAATTTTAGAGGGTTTTTTCGAGGCAAGGGAAGCAGAGTCAAATGAAAATCTGGATTCCGTGGCTAAACGAGCTTGCAGGTCAGGCATGGACAAATCAGTGGGGTATGTATAGTCTGTCTCATCAAGGTTAGTTCCTGGTAAATTATTCAATAATGGACTGGAAACAGCAGGTAATTCGATGGCCACCTCAGGTTCATTATTAGAAGCAGTGGGCATAATTGAATTTCTCACAATGGAAGGACAGGAAACAGCCGGTGTCATGCTAAGAAGAATCGGCCACTCTGTGTATCTTGACATTGTCAATAGAAATAAACCTGTTTTCCTTACGACCTGGAAGTGGTGGTAAAATGACTGTTCTTGTGCCCTTCACTCCAAGCACTGGGACCGGAGCTCGATAGGAGGGACCAAACTCTTTCTTGTTGTCGATCTTCTCTCGAACCAGTTCTCCAACTTGGGGTAGCCAGCCAACTACCGGGATCTGCAACGCATCATCCGATGTGGAGGGCAAATGTTCCTTTGCAAGAGTGTCTCTCGTCTTTTGTAGATTCTGTAAAACATTGCAATGTTCATCTGCGTCAAAGGAAGTGGCGCGAACCACAGAGTCTAGACCGTCAAGGTCAGGGACGTACATCTTGATGCCAAAGAGCATTTCGTATGGGGTCCGCCCACCCAGAGACCTTCTAGGGAGATTATTAAGAGCACGCTGCACGCCATAGAGGTGAGCCAGCCAGTTTCTGCCAGTGCCTATAACTCGGGCTGTCAAAGATTGCTTTAAATCACGGTTCATTCGTTCAACTACACTATTACCCTCGGGTCTGTAGGGTGACGAAAACTTGACTTGGACCCCCATCGAAGTCATGGCATCCTTATACGCCTTAGAGGCGAAAGCCGGACCCTGATCCGAATGGAAGGTACCACAGGCAAAAATCCCTATAAAGATACGCAAATCTCTGATGACAGTCCGGGAATCAGCGCTGCGATGTGGCCATACCCACACAAAGCGTGTGCATGAGTCAACTGCTACTAAGATGTATTTATACGCAGTATCAGATGAAAATGGACCGCAGTGATCTAAATAAACACAGCCTAGTGGTTTATTAGAAATGTACAACTGAGTCTGAGGCGGACGCGTAGCAGTTGAAGGTTTAATCTGCTGGCATATGTCACAAAGAAGGACATAATCACGCGTCTGTTTGTACAGTCCCCGCCACCAGAAACGTTGTTGTAGTTGCGTTACAGTGGCTGAGACGCCCGCATGCGCAGACGCCACACCTTCATGAGCCGCTGTAATCAAGTCTGTTCTGCGATCCGAGTTGGGAATCAGCCGATCCCCAACTTCAGGAATTGTCACAAAAGGAACCTTTTCGGGACTTAAGTGGTATTTATACTTCGAAGGGAATCCCGAAGGATGTTTACTTCCCATCTCAGAGGCAGCAACCGCTGCCAAGATGTCGCTATCAATCTTGGTTTTAGACCTAGTAACTGCTGCAACTAAGTATGTAGATACTGCTGATTTCGCTGCTTCATCAGCAAGCGAGTTGCCAACAGCGTGAACTCCCACGCGCTGATGACCGAGAGTATGAATCACATAAACGAGTGGCAACATAGCCTTAAGCTCTGCCACTCGAACCCAGATCATTTTATGTTTTATTGTGCTACCCTTGGAATCATGAAAATCATTTTGAATCCAAAAGAACAAGTTTTCATTGTAAGATTGGACACAGTAGTAAGAATCACTTACAATTAGAGTAGTAACACTTGGATCTGCGTACTCCAAAGCTAGTAAGAGAGCACGAAGCTCTGCCAATTGTGCGGTGCAATCGCCCAGGGGCAACGTGTGTACCTCCCTGGAAATGAACTCATCATTCAACATAGCACCGACCACAATGGCGCATGCGGAAACGTAGGCATGTTTAGAGCCATGCGCAACCTGCGCCGACCCATCAGTGTAAATGATGCAATGGAAGTCCTCCAAAGGTCGCATCGCCAGAGGAGCAGGGTGAACAAATTCATACTGCAAGAACTCCTGCGACCGTAAGGAAGCGTCAAAAATAAACATGACATCCGTGGATGACAATGACGCAGCCCACTGAATCCACCGAGGGTGCAAAGCTTTTGAATTTGGTACACTGGCTTTCGTGACTGCCTCCAAATGAGGACAGGGTGTTACCACTAGCATGCGTTTCCCCTGTGACAGAGCACGTTCCTTTAGAATTGCCATCTGTACAGCAGTTAAAACCCTTTCCACTGTGGGAAACCGCATCTCAGCCGAAGTGTACAAGTGTGACTTGTAAGCAATAGGTACCGTGTCACCTTCATTAAAAGTGAGGTACGTGAAACCCACCGTCCCAGGAATTATTCTTATGACCAGGTTGGTGTGGTTATCACGAGTCAGTAAATATTTAGAAGCGAGCAGATCAGCCTGCAAGGATTGCAAAATGGCTGAATGCTCAGGCAGCCAGCATGATTTTGAGAAAGTTGGTTGTATCAAAGCATACAAAGGCTTGATACGCTGGGCATATTCCGGAATGTAAGTTCTGCCGAAATTCAAAAAGCCCAGTAAAGACTGTAGTTTTTTCAGTGTCGTTGGTGCGCGCAATTGTGCGCACTTCTCTAAGAAGTGAGGAGCTAAACCTCTACCTTCATTGTTGAGCTCATAGCCCAAAAACAACACTGTGTGTTCAGCAATGTGCGATTTTGCAAAGTTGAATTTGTAACCCATGTCTGCGAAGTTGCAAACAAGTGAATTTACACGACACAGATGCTCCCAAATATCGTCGTCTGTGAGATATATGTCATCCACATACGAAAAAGCATCAGGGTCGAGTGCCTCCAGAATAGAGACAATGCGAGCGGTAAATATACCAGGACTATTCTTGTAGCCCATTGGAAGACGCCGGAATTGCTTTTGGACTCCAGCGCTTGTAAAACTGGTCCATTGGGAGCTAAGGCTGTCCAATCTGTGGGCATAAAAACCATTGGATATGTCAAGCGTTGTCTTGAAACGCTTACGCACGAGACTATCCACTAGGGCAGAGCCGTGGGTATTCTGTACTGCACAGTTACGGCAATGCGAGTTTAAATGCCGGTAATCCAAAACCAAACGATATGATCCGTCAGGTTTATTCACAGTAAAAAGGGGATTATTCATCGGTGACACACACGTTTCAATAACTCCCTGATATTCCAATTGTTCAAGGATTTCCGCGACGGAAGATTTTGCTTCACGCCGAATGGGATATTGAGGTTGAGGCTGCGGCTGAGACCGCAACGGAATTTCGTGGCAAGGCGACAATTTATCCCAACCACATTGGTTACGGTACAGAGCCGGCGCGAGAGCCCGAGCCCACTCTTCTGCAAAATGCTGCGCATGCTCTTTCGAGACAGTGTTCGCGAAACTGGGTAGGATCACCTCCTCCCCTCGCGGCGCCGCGAGCACAAAAGGTGGGGGCCAGTCAGCCTCCGAAAGCAAAATATCATATGTAGAAGACAGATTCTCCCAAAATACACCTTTAACGGTACGCTGTATGTCACCTTCAATTAACAGGACAATTTCATATAGTCGTTCAGGGGGAGCAAGTCTCGTATCCGCTGTTTCTATCACAACGTAGACTTCAGTCGCTGTCACCCTCAGTAGTGGACGCAGCGCCTCTCTGACTATGGTTATCTCCGCCGCGCTGTCCAGCAAGGTCAGAGCCCACGTCAGATTCCGAAGCCGCGTTCTCACTATCTGTGGCATATCGATGCGCTGTTAAGGCTGCGACTTTCTTTTTCGCAAACTGCGGACGCCTAGGCGTAGAATCCTCCTGCTTCACTGCGCCGTCCGTCTGGCGGGACTGACCACGTCCTTGTTGGCCACCACGTCCACGTCCACCCCCTCCTCCTCCACCGGTCTTCGGGGCCGATGTGTCCTGAAAGGAACGAGGAGAGCGTTGATCAGAACCCTGAAAACGATCAGGTGATTTAATCATCGCGCGGTCGCGCAAATCATAAACTTTTTCGGATGGCGCAGGAGCTTGTATTGCAGGAAAAGGACCCTGAGTCTGCACTGTCTGCTTCCCCTGTGTCTGTTTTTTAGGCCAATTCGATTTCTTGGACTTGGGCTGGGCATCTGTCACTGCAGATTGTCCCTGTGGTTGTTTTTTATCCTTCACTGGAAAATATTTCAGACCTCTACTTGTGCGGCCAATAGTTTTATAAGCGGCCACTACAATCTTTGCTAACTGGCGGGGTTTGTCGGCATCGGGCAGAGCAGCCAAAGCATTCGACACCTGAAAGTTAACTGCATCTCCTTTAACATTGGAGAGAATGAGATCACTTACAATCTCAAAAGAACCACACAGGCGCATACCCAATTCCACAGCTGCCTCTGGACCGTGATCATTCTGAACACGTCTAATGATTTCAGGCAGGGCATTCATAGACGGGGTGCCGAAGCACCTCGTATAAACTGCCGCAAAAGTTTTTCCCCAGCTTTCACAGTCAGCAAGTTCAGGAGTAATATCCTTCGGTAGAGTAATCGTCAACATTCTATGTTTATCAGCAGGAGTAGAATTCGGAAAAACCGCCTCCAGTTGATCAAACTTCTCCGCTAGCCAGAATGGGAAGTCATCGTTGTCAACAGGACGCGCACCAAAAACCGAATTTACCATCACAGGATTGAGACGCATTCCGCCTCGTTCCATGGGAGCGGCCGCACCCCCCGTGGGGACCACCAGGAAGATGTCGACCAATGTATTGCACTAAAGCACGAATCACGGAAATGGAAACTACATGTAGCCTGCGAATTTCTGCCAGGGTACAAGCCCCGTGATTCGGGTGCGGGGTAAAGCCACCCAACGCAGGCCAATTAGTACCTGGAATTGAGAGTGGACCTAACCTCGCACGGGACAAAGAGTGGGGGAGGGCGCCATCAAACCAAACTCGATGCTGCCAATGATCAATAGGTATTTCCAATGCCCTGTATGGCGTATATTCAGCCGGGACATCCGAGGCGGTGTAGGAGTGGTACAAACCAGAATTAGCGTCCACAGCCGGAAACGTAACCCAAGAGTAAAACAACTCGTAAGGAAACGCCGGATCTGCACTTACCACGAAAATCACAGCCATCCCATCTACTGGGACCTGGTACGTCTGAAGATGGTTGCGTACCGCTACGCGACTATGCTGCGCAATAGCCACCGCTGCCGCCATTACAGAATTGGAAACAAGAAAACACAAAGAATACTTTGTAGCACAACTGGGTAGTAATTCAAAGAAACCGTTTAAGTAAGAATCAAGCTTGAATAAAGACCTATTTCAAAAAATAGGTAGGTTTCACCAACACCCCGTTTTCCGGAAACGGATGTGAAGGGGTTAAGGCATGAACGATAAACTACTCGAGTGTCATGATATAAGACCACCGAAACCGTTGGGCGCCATGTTGCAGGGTTTCTGTACTCACACAGAACTGTGCACAGAGGAGTGGAACCTCGGCAAATTAGGATGTCCCAAAACTTACCTTAGCAACCAACTCACCCCTTACCGAGCTAGCTACAGTGTCTCATTGGACATATCAAACACCCAATGTTTAGACAAACCAGAACATGAACTTACAGTACCTCAGGGTACGTGGGACTCATGAACACTCTTTCGTTATATTATCATTACAAACCAGAACATGGAGTAAAGAAGACACATGTGCATTTGAAATGTTTATTTACTAATGCCGTCTTCTCAGGCGCAGTATCTTTGATAATACAAGTATACTTATTATCAGTAGCAAAATTATCAGCATAGTTACTAAGACATAAAAAGCGAATGGTGACAGCATGTTAACATGCTGTAATGAATAAGAGTTAACAACACTTATATCTCACCCTCCCTAACACATATATTATATTATTATCTAAGAAGGTCTCTTTGGGTTGTTTTAGGGCGGGCCCATACCTTAGTGTCCTAGCATGAAGGAATCACATCAGCATACACCAGCTCTCTCTGCATGTGCACCGCATCAAGTGTGTTAACAATTCTCGTGCAAAGCAATATCAATCCCGCCTCAAGCCCAAGTTGGCAAAGGCTGCACTTGTGTTATGACTATGAAGGCGTGGAGATCAGACCTCATAACAATTCCATATCGTGTTGCTCCTGAAACTTCAGCACTCTCCGTGCAGACATGGTTTATTAAACAAGACTGATATCAGAGCAATAACATATTATTCTCACATACACCACGGCAAACCACTAGGTTGAAAGCTAAGTCAACAATTAAGGGTCGTGTGCAGAAGTTGCAAGAAAGGAAAAATGGCGTTTAAATCCGAAATGTACCTATGCTAACTTAACACGATATAAGGATATATAGGAGCTATACAACACCCCAGAATGGCATGGGCAAGTACCTGTTTGACAAGGACACCCCGGGGGAGAGCATCTAAGCTCCCCCGGGAGGGAACAACAGCCCGCTGTACACACCAACAAAGCCTCATTGTTCTGTCATTTACACTTCTGTGACCCTATCAAAAAAGTGTATGTGAAGTGGGGTTCTTGTATATATATATATCCAGATATATATATATATATATATCTGGATATATATATATACAGCGGCTGCTGTGCTTGTCAATATACAGCGGCTGCTGTGCTTGTCAACATGTTTCCAAAAAATAAAGGTTTACAGGATCAAAAAAAAAAAATGGCCAAGCTACTTCTAAAGTGCAGGCTCAGATATGGTTAGAGTGTTATTTATCTAAAATTTGGAAAACTTAAGCAATTCAGATTGCCCAACACAAAGGGCATGGTGCTTGGAACTAACACTTGTGAAGAAATTAGGCGGGCCTCGGGGGCAGTCTTGAAGCCGGAAAGCATGACACTCTTAAAGTTAGGTGACATACAAACCAATCCAAGATGGACTCTGATATCTATGGGCCAAGTCAGCCTGAGCTCAGCCTCGTGCTCCACCTACGACTTTTCAATAAAACAGACCTGACCGCCACATTGAGACTAAAAATACTATCTTCAACCACAAGTGCGACCCATCATTGGTCTTCCTTACCTCAGTGTGAAAAGTAGTACGATAGATCGGCTAAAACAGGCCCTGCCCACTCTCCCGATAAGCGGTCCCCTACGTGTTTATTAGACGGTAAACGAGTTGAAGTGCATAATGTATGAAGTTGCATGTTACGTAATATAAAATTAAACGATTTTTTCAGTGCACTATTTATTTATAAAGCCATGCGTGTATCCAAGAGCTTTACAAATGTTTCTGGAAATAGGAGACAGGTAGAATAAACATCAACATAATCGAGGACGGAACAAGGTGTAACAGCTACCCCGGTGAGGGGAGAGATCACCTTAATGTCCAAAACGACAAAATCAAAAAAATAAGAACATAACATGCGAGGAATAAGCATGGGCGAAGACAATGTGACGTATCGGGTCCAGGAGTAGAGTTGTGAGTTCTAGAGCAGACATTTGTTTGACTGTAGCACTTTAGCTTCTTCCTTGAATGATGTAGTTGAGGGGTTCAGTCTGATTTCAGGAGGCAGAGCAAAAAATTGAGGCTACTGGATTGTAAGCAGTCACAAGGTTCACTACCCACGCTGGCGAACAGTTACATTCGATGAAGTGATGTTTTAAAACTGTTGAATTGCACGTCTCATCACCGTTATAAGAATATTTTGGATTGCTCGTTATGGATGAGGGATTCATGTGGTGATTAACAGATGACTAAGAGATATTTGCATTTGTGGTATAAATGGAGACAAGCAGATGGAATGTGACCACGATTAAAGGATTTTGAAGTCACACGAAGGGTCCCATTACTAAACGTCTGCGCTGTTACACAATTCTTTGTGCCTTGTTATGTTTGAATAAATGTAACACTGTGCCATGGTCACTCCATTCCATGTGCACCCCCTGCCAGGCTGTGTCCCAGGAGGGGCTGCTTCTTTTGCAGAGGGTCCCATGTCTGTCCGCACACAGTGCTGTCAGCTAGGGATGTGGGCAGTACGGCAGGTTCAGGGAGGAGATAGCCAGAGCAGGTGCTGATGTATCTTGTCAATGCTTGAGCTTCTGACTGTGTTTTTTTTAGAACTTGTGAATGGTATGCAAGGAGTTGGAGAAGTGCAATTAAGTTGATCAGGTGTGGTCAGCAGTTTCAGGAGCAGGTGTTTTTTTCAGGCAGTTTCTGAAGGGAAGGACTGGCGTTCTTTTTTGGTCCTTGCTTCCAAACACTGGGATGAGTTACATTTTTTTCGCAGGCCCATTTCTTCGGAACACAATTAAAAAAAACACACACACTTTAAAAAGTGCCTATTTCAATCTGCATATCTTTGATCAGGTAGTTGCCTTGTTACGGAGGCAGCTGTTGCGTAATATAAATATCATTTCATTCTTTCAAGGATCTGAGGTGGGTCCTTTCTGATACTTTAAGGGCCACCATTTCAGAACTTTAGGACTAAGCCAGAAAAGCAGGCGGATAGGTTGTAGGTTTTCTTGCACCAAATTGTTACAAACTGCAGATGACTGGTGCTTTGCAGGTGACTCCTCCCCCCTTCATCTGTTTTCTGTTATTTGGGGACGTTCAGTTTCAGAGCTTTGGCAATAATGCAGGCAGATCTGCAAGTACATTGGGCTTCAGCTGGGAGCCTCTAGAGAACGAAACGCACAGGTGTGATGTGGTCCAATGTCCTCGCATCTCAGTGCTTCATTCTCGGAGGACCACTGCAGCCTGCGCTGCCAAAGACAGTACCAACATAACACCTGACCATCACACTCATACAAGTGTGACAATTCAGACTATTTCTGGCCACACAAAGCTATAATAATGGGATGCGAAGCTGGTATTATTCGTTTCCAATGTTAATTGACCTAATAAATATGATTGTTGTGCTGCTTTCATAATTAACCCCTTCCGTGCTGCGAACGTTCAACGGACGTCGCGTGCACTACTTTGGTAGTGCTGCGCACGTCCGTTGAACGTTCCGACCCCACCCGCTTAATAGAACGTTCCGCACCAGCGTGGAACTTTCGAAGCAGCGGAGGGGTTAAACAAACAGTGCCAACATGTGGTCACTAGTGCCTGTGTTGACAGTCACTAGTGCCGGTGTTGACAATTAAGTGCTGGAGCGAGAACCGGAAAGCACTGGCTCAAATTAAGCATTGTTGCCTCTCTTACCAGTCTTACAGCTGTATAAAGGGTAGCTTTCAGTGGGGCTATTCAGATAGCAGAGCGTCCAGTGAGAATGGTGATCCCATAATTCTAGTCTTGAGATTACCAGTGCCTTTATGACCTGTTCTAGACATTCTTTGGAAATGAGAATTGTGACCAATTTAATGAGTTTTAAATCGGGTTGAGCTCCTTTTTCCACTGATTTTATTTGTGTGTCTATGTTTAGTCTGCTATTTAGTATGAAGTCCAACGATTTTACGTGGTTTATCAGTTCGGAGCAAAACGCACCTTTTTTAGAAGTTAAAGCCCGCCTTCTTTCATAGTATTGTTTTTAAGGTTGACGCAGATTAGCAGGAATTTGTTTTTGTTTTTTATGAGATTCAGATCCTTCGGCTTACTATTTTAGAGAGCCATTCCTATAGATAATTGGCAAAGGTGCGACTATTAATCCTGAAGTATATTGGTGTGTCATCTGCATATGGGTAGAAAAAGATGTAGAAGGTGCATAAGAATTGTCCAAGAAGTTCAAAATATAGGTTAAAATTACAGGGACAGTACTGTCCCTTTTTAGCAACCAAAGGGCTTTTTGCATAGTGTTGGTATGCATCATTTAATATTATTTATTTATTTTAAGGTTTTATACAGTACAAACATGCACATTTCATCCGCTCTATTGCACCATGAAAAGAAACAAGGGAGACAACTAAGGGTTGACGGAACTCGCGGAGATTCTGCAAAATTCTGCTAGTGTGTAGAATCAGCATATCGTGCTGATTTTTAGCGCCTGAAACTTGCTACGCACTACAAAATCAGTGGAAGTGGCACCACACGCACCAGAGGGCGCTGCTTCTTTGCTGCTGTTCGAATAGATTTTCTACTCGAACAGCAGCTTTCTCACTGCAAACAGTCACGATTGCCCTTGACCAGTCTCGTTGAGAAAAACTCACTGGGTGGCACCCTAACGCCCGAAATTCTCACTAGGGGACACCAATTCTCGCTCACCAACTTAACGCTGGTGAGCCGTGGGCGTGTAAAAACACCGCCAAGCGGCAGGTGGTGGAGATTTGCTGGAACCCGGATTTCAAGCGTAACACAGAGTGTGCAAAACTCCGCAAACTCCGCCGGCATAGCAGTAGTTATTGCTCACCCCTAAAGACAATGGTGAAACTTCCAGGTTTTCTGTCAGCTAGTCATGGGACTGGTCGAAAAAGTAAGGACCAAGTTCTCTCCAATCAGAGCTGTTCACCTCACAATTTTACTTCCCAGATTCATCAGCAGGGGCACCTCCAAAGTCGAAACTTTATCCTGATCTTGAGGTTCACAGTAATATAGTTTGGCCTACGAAGGAACCTCGGCCAAACTCCTGAAACAACTGCAATGCACAGAGAACGCCTCGGCACGCCTGATCCTCGACATCCCACGCCGTAACCACATTACACCCCACCTGAGAGACCTGCACTGGCTTTCCGTCAACAAGAGGATCACCACACAAGGCACTCCACAACACCGGACCGGCATACCTCAGCAGATGACTCACCTTTTACACCCCCAACCGCAAGCTCTGCTCCACCGATCTTGCCTTCACCACCGTTCCCCGCATTTGAAAGGCGTCCTTCGGTGGCAGATCGTTCTCCCAGACCTGAAACACCCTCCCCATTGCCCTACAGCAGACTCAGGACCTGCTAACCTTCAGGAGACTAGTCAAGACCTGGCTATTCGAGCAGTAGCAGCCTCCCCCCCCCAGCGCCTTGAGACCCTCACGGGTGAGTAGTGAGTTCTACAAATGTCTGATTAATTGATTGAAACAGTAAGCACTTGCTCAATATGAGTGCTGCGACATTCTCCATATGTCACAGGCAGCTGAAGTACTGGCTAGGTTGACAATCTGTATACAAACTTGTAGGGTTGGTGTTGGGAGGCATCATGGGCTGCCACCTCTGAAACTAATATTGGCTTTCAAGCTGGTACAAAGGACATATTGTCATGCCTTGGCCATTGGGAACAGGGTGGGTGAAAATCAAATGGCCTGGAATATGGGCATACACATTCCCGAAGGTTTTTTTGTCCAGGGTGGGCAAATCTTTCTGACCCTACACACATCAGCTCTAAAAGGAGTAAAGGTGCAGGTGGAAAGATAGGCAGCAGATCATATACAGGTGTGCCAAATGTGAAGCCTTTGCTGATTCCTAAAGATTTGTAATTAAGGGAACGCAGGAAAAAATGCATGAGTTATCTATGGTGAATAAAAATGTTGACAGACTAGAAGCGCACCAGGCACCAGCTTTGCAGGATGCCCACATATCCTTGCAAGAGTCTTCAAGATCTGATTTCGATACGCAATTCCTGAAAAAACGAGTAATAGTGAGCATGGGGCAATAACTCCAACTAATGGGATAAAATCAGAATATTTTATTATCTACCAAACAAATGTTAGCTGTACGGTTGAAAGTACTGCAGTCATTTCAATGTAATACTTACTTATTAAATGAAGATTGATGATATCTACTTTGTCTACATTTTGCAAATGTTAAAGAAATTGACCGCTATGGTGGTTTGGTGAGCTTTGCAAGGGCACCTTAGGGCTGGGCATCACCTTTGAATTGATAGGGGTGGACAGGGGACAGTGGCAGTGTTCCAGGTCCGCTCGCGGTGCAGTCCGCGAACAGTACGATTTTAATTGTGTTTTTAAACATACTGCTCAGGCTCTTTTTACTTGGAGGTAACACTGTATGGGAAGAACTGTGTAAGCACCCTTACCTGTACTCGATCTTTGGGTCTCCCTGCCTCGGTCCGACACGGTGTTTACCGTTGCGCGGAGGGCGGGGGAGACAGAGACAGGTACTTCCGGGAGGGCAGCGGTCTAGTTGTGGGGAGGGTTCTGCTTAAAAACAGCTTGGCAGAGCGGCCGCGCTGTGGACAGTGGCAGTGTTCCAGGTCCGCTTGCGGTGCAGTCCGTGAACAGTACAATTTTAATTGTGTTTTTAAACTTACTGCTCAGGCTCTTTTTATTTGGAGGTAAAACCGTATGGGAAGAACTGTGTAAGCACCCTTACCTGTACTCGATCTTTGGGTCTCCCTGCCTCGGTCCGACGCGGTGTTTACCGTTGCGCGAAGGGCAGGGGAGACAGAGACAGGTACTTCCGGGAGGGCATCGGTCTAGTTGTGGGGAGGGCTCTGCTTAAAAACATCATGACCTCGCGACCGCGCTGCGGGCACCTTCGGCGCGCCAAAGGCAAGCCCGTCTGTGCTCGTCCGCGGCCGACCGGGGCTAGGGGCCAGAACTCCTGCCGGTTTCAGCCTGAGACGCCATTACAGCCCAGGGAGGCTACGCGCTCTTTGCCCAAACCTGGACAAGAAATTTAGGCATAGTATTAATGTTGAGGGGGAGACTTGGCAATGCAGTCACTGCTTTTTCGGGGCAGAAGCACAAGCAGAGATTAGAGAAGGCAGTAATACACTCAGGCTAGCACTTATCAATTGTAGATCCTTAAGGAAGCATAGATTTGAAATATGTGACCTACTTTTGGAAGATCAAATTGATGTCCTGTTTCTTACGGAAACATGGCTGGATGTTGACTCTGCGCCTGAAATCTTGGAGGCACTCCCTAATGGCTATGGGATCGTGAGAATTGACAGAGGAGCAGGACGGGGGGTGGGGGGAGGGGGGGCATCGCAATTATCTACAAACATGGCATCCGATGCTCGCTGGTACCTGCTAACATAGTAGATGGGGAAGCAGGCCTATTTACTATTAGTTTGGTTACAAACTACGTTGTGAAGGGGCTACTGATATACAGATCCCCTGGACCTCATCTGCGTTTTACCCCCAGCCTGATTGACTACCTCGTTCAACCAGCCATACGTTTTGAAAAACTATTGGTGCTGGGAGATATGAATTTGCATCTTGACGATGCACTTAGCTCTGGGGCGCAAGAGATACGCCATGAACTTGAAGTATTACACATAGTTTTAAAATCTGAACTCCCCACCCTTAAACTAGGGCATTTGCTAGACCCTATTTTTGCCAACTGGGATGCGCTGGAAACAGAGCCTCCACTTCTGGTGCTTTGGTCTGATCACTTTCTGATCCCGTTTAGGATCAAGCTGCCCATTTTAAAAACTCAGGAGGGAGCCAAGCCCGGAATAAAAAGAAGAAAGTGGGCTGGTTTCTCGCAGGGGGCTTTTGACCTGGCCTTCTTGAGGAAGGGTCCTCCCTCCGGGCAGGATGTAGATGAGGTCTGCAAATCTCTCGAGAGACATATTACTGTTGCTCTTGACTGTACCGCACCATGGTCTTCTAAAATGTCCACGAATAGTAAAACCGCGCCTTGGTTTAGCGAAGAGTTACAGTGTGCTAAAACCACTTGTAAACAGTTGGAAAGGCTATGGAGGAAGGCTTTCTCTGTTCGCCTGAAAGTAGACTATAAACTCAGCCTCAAGAACTACCATTCACTCATTAGAAAGGCAAAGGCAGCCTATTTTAATGAAAGAATATAAACAGCAGAGAACTCTACTAAAGAGATGTTTAAGATCTTTTCTGAGATTTCTTCCTTGGCATCTGCTGGAGCACCTTGCGCCGGCTCTGAGGAGTCATGCAATCGAGTAGCGGAATATTTTGCGGATAAGGTGGAGAGGATTTATTCTTCCTTTCCCAATTCGGCTCGTGATGGGAAAAGAGTGGAAATGAAAGTAGTGGATGTGGCTGAAATGCAGGGTCTTTTTTAATTTGATGTACCGCCTCAGGACATCCTTAAGAGAATTGCCATGGATATTTAATCAGGTTCGCCTAGGTACCCGGCTACCCCTAAGGTGTTGAGGAGTAGTATGGATGCACTAGAGCCTTTTCTGAGACATCTTTTAGAACTTTCTTTTAATTCAGGAGTGGTCCCAGAAATGTGGAAGGAGGCTGTAGTGCTTCCCCTACAGAAAAAGCCTCACATTAGTGCTGACCAGCTTGACAATCTGCGCACCATCTCTCTGCTCCCCTATTTTGCAAAGGTTGCGGAAAAGATTGTGAATTTCCAGCTTACTGCCCACATTTGCACCAATAACCTTCTTCGCCATTCCCAGTCCGGCTTTCGGGCTTTGCATTCCACAGAATCGGCCCTGCTGTACTCCACTGAGACCATCCGGAAGTATGTGGACGAAGGTCAGACTGCGGCCTTGATTCTTTTAGACTTAAGTGCTGCATTCAACACTGTCGCCCACCATACTTTGCTCCACGATCTGGAGAGAGGGGGTGTAGCTGGCAGAGCATTAAAATGGATGGAGTCCTTTTTATCCGAGCGCAGCTTTCGAGTTATGCAAGGAAACCATTACTCTAGAAACATCAAGCTGGCCAAGGGGGTGCCTCAGGGTTCTGTGTTGAGCCCTACACTGTTCAATCAGTTTGTCGCCCCCCTGGCTAAAATCTCAGATAAATATGGAATTAGTGCCTTGTCCTATGCTGATGATACCCAGCTAGTAGTCTCCCTGACCCAAGCTCGGGCAGATGCTGCCTCCAACTTTGTAGCCTGCCTCCAAGAACTGGCTGACTGGATGGCAAATATTTGCTTAAGGTTGAATGGCAGCAAGACCGAAGTGTTGGTGATTGGGAAAGCTCCTTCTGTTTGGTCCTTGGCATGGTGGCCCCAGTCTCTGGGCTCGACTCCCATACCTTGTGAGCGGGCTAAGAATCTTGGGGTCTGGGTGGATAACAAACTGTCCTTCGACTACCACACCAGGCAGGTGGCAGGTGCATGTTTTGGTATATTGAAGAGACTGCGGAAAACCCTTGATGCCCTTCCCACTGCATCTAGAAAGATCCTGGTCCATGCCATGGTAACATCTCACCTGGACTATGGTAACCTTTTATATTTGGGCGCAACTGCAAGATGCCTGCAGCGCCTACAGTGCATTCAGAATGCAGCGGCTAAACTAGTTCTCAGGCTCTCTAAAAGGGCCTCAGCGACTGGTGCGCTGGCTTCTCTGCACTGGCTCCCCATTAAGGAGAGGGTTAAGTTCAAGGCCTTATGCGAGAGTCATCGGATCTTACAAAGAAAGGGGCCCTCATATCTTCACAATCTTCTTTTACCCTATGTACCGACCAGACTCTTAAGGTCCGGCAGGAAAGGCACTGTACATGTCCCCAAAGTTAAGAGAGCCAGGATGGGTGTGCGATCGTTTCGATACTTGGCTGCCCAATTGTGGAATTCGCTCCCGCAGACACTCCATTTGGAGCACTCCGAAACGATCTTTCGGAAAGGTTTGAAGACCTACCTTTTCCCTGCGTCCTAATCTGTGTGATAGGCGCTTCTGTTCTTTACTGCCACTGCAGCGCGGGGACGCACTGGCTAGGTGTAACCAGGCGCTTTATAAATGTAACTATTATTATTATTAACAAAAACATCATCCTTCTGGACACATATAAGGACCACTGATGGTTTAATCAGATGATATTGTTTTTAAATAGTACTAGGTGCCAAGACAGTAAATGAATTATACTAAGGCAGTTCCCCTACAATTAATAATGCTTAAGCGTTATAATTGATAATGTTTTAAAACTATGAGTAAGTATAAAAAGCTCAAAATTATTTTGGGTCCCTACTTTTCTTATGGGAGGTGGAACATGTGAGAAAAGGAGTGGCAACCGATTAACATCACTTGGCAGGATTAATTAAGAATGCAGAACAGGAAGGAGTCCATGGCCTGATGATTGCATTTAATATTCATTCAGGAACCTGATGGATTATCTGGCTACTGGCAATGCTTCCTTGCTTTTAAAGAAATCTGAGAACCAAAAAGCAAAAAGCATAGGAACCACCAGCGACTGCGGGAGGAAAGACATCATGAAAGTGGTCCACTCTACCATGGGCAACAAATAAGTCTATTACATCTAGGTTTACAGTCATGTAGGATATTATTTAATTCAAAGAGCTGATGCAGTTAATGACTGGTCCACTCCTTCATTAGTTTGATGATGAAGAGAAGGTTAGAAATAGGACTGTATTTTAATAGTTCCTTTCTTCCAGAGAGTCTGGTTTCGTTTGGGGAATCCACTTATAAGAGATGTTGTTCCAAGAGCTACTCTTGATAGGAACCAGAATGCCTATATCGTTCTTTATTCTGGGGAGATTCCCTGTGGGCTGGCAGATACAAAATAGGGGTGTAAAGCAAAGACACTATATTTTTTTCAATGAATTTATAAAACACCTTTGCATAAGTGCGATAAACAGCAACATACGGTTGGTGCGAAAGAAACTGGAGTTTTAAACCGAATGTAACTACAGCACATTCAAAGAAGAAGGTTTTGGGTGATCAAACAGGCCCAACGTTGCATGGACAAGCTAAGGAAAAAAGATGTTTGGAAGAGACACAAAAATACAGTTTAAGAATTTGAGGACAATACTGAGTACATTTAAATTCAAAGCAGAAATATCAGTATTGCTAACAAAGAGGGAACGGGACCCAACGCAATGAATTCAAGTGATGAATGATATGAGACAAGAAGGGAAACTTGAAAAGTCAAAGGAAAGACTAATTGATGATTGACAAAGCGGGTGAGGAGACACCGTGAGACCTAAAATGAAGGAAGTAACAAAGTCAAAGAGGGATAACATCAAGCTCAAAATCGGACCTTCAGCAACATGAAAGGTTATGGACTGAGTTTTGGAAATCGTAGAACCCAGGAGATTATGGAAATGAAAATGAGAGAAATATCAAGTAGGAGTGAAGAAATATAAAGAGATGTCAAAGACGACAGTTGAAAACAGTTCCAGATGGGAATGAGAAGAATCAGGTTGGTTTACATTTGACCTTGCAATGCACTCCCACGCTTCATGTGGGAGGACAAATGAAGAAGTGAAGTTCAGAGGAGTTGAACAGACCTTGGTGACAATACACCAAATCGTTGATAACAGCCAGGCAGTAAGGGATCATTAATGAGTGTGAGGAGAAAATGGAAAGAAGGAAAAACATCTGCATCGTGTTGACACACTCCAAGAGAGAAAATGATAGAAAGGGATGAAATATGGACGAAGTATAGGCAGGTAAATGCAAGGGCATGGGACAGAATGCAAGACCATGATGATAAAGTTCGAAAGACAGAGAAAAAAGATTAGCTGACGTGACTGAGACAGAGCAATGGAGAGATACGAAGGAAATCATGAGTGGACATCGACATGGTCACAAAGAAAGAAAGGGGAGGGTGTTTATGAGGGTGTTTATGACTGTGGCCACTTTTTCTGTCTCCCCTTATTGTCTTTACCAGTTTGTCTGTTTCTTCCTGTTCAATACTGTTCCCATCAAAGGGGCAAACTTGGTCCACCTGCAGATCTGTGTAGCCTACTAGCACCCTTTTCCCATCCTCCACCCTTGCACATTCAGATATTTTATTCAGGGCTATTCTTTAAATGATACATCTGGCAATCACTGATTTATTCTACAAGCACCCCTACTGAAGGATCTCCCACCCAATCACTCTAAATTTCCATGAACTTCACGTCTTGAGAATTGGAAATACCACTTTCTGAAATAAAACAAAGTTTACATACCATAGCCATTTCCTTGGTACAAAATGAAGTTCTTGCACTTGCTGTCTTGATCAGTTCTGTATTTTTCCTGTTTCTTTTCCTCTTACGAGTGGGTTTTAAACTAATAATTTCAGACTCGGGACTGTTTTTTCCCTGGGGGATAAAAGGAATACTTCCACTCAAAATGATTATCTTTAAGCTGGAGTCTCCATTGCGCCCAGCCCGCCCTGAGACCACCTTTTTTCTAGCCCAAAACATTAAAAAAAGATCTGATCACCGAACTAGTGATTGTTATGACTTAAGATGCAGAGCTTCCTGGAACCAGGCTGGGCTTCGGGTTGTGATGCTTTACCAGCCCAGGTGACATTGAATCCAGTGATTAGACCTGGAGCACCTTTCATACCTCTCCTAGGAATCTGCCATTTTGGAGCCCTTTTCCTGTATTGCTATTTTTGCCCCTCACAATAGTCAGCCATCTTGGCCACCAGCACCTATGACTGCAAAACCAAACAAAATCAAATACTGCTCCTGCAAGGTCCCAGTGCCCTTCCTCAGACATCCATTGGATATCAGACTGCGGCTTTACTGATATTCTCTACCGCTGTGTTGTAGTATTGATCTATTTGTTTATTTCAGCTCTAATGTCACATGCAGCTTGATAAATATTCTCACTCCCTCTAAAAACATTTACAGATCCTGCTTAGAAATTCTTGACAGTATGCTTGTGTTTTCAATAATGCATTAAGTTACCTGCCCAAGAAATGCTGTGACTAATTTGCTTCTGTATCATTATTGATTCCGGACTGTTCAAAGAACTTTTCCACCAATAAACCAAACATATCTGCGATGAAGAAGTTTAAACTTAACACAATAAAGTCAGCCCAGCCGGAAACAAGCTTGGAACAAACCTGGCGCATTTAAGGATTATAGGCATCATTTCAAGATATTTTACTTAGAGTCTCTGAGGAAGGGATCCCTAATTTTATTAACTCTTTTCAGTTGGATTAACACCCTGCTACTGTAATATATCAAAACAAAGGTGGAGGGGAGGGGCTGTCTTTGACAAAAAGGGACTCTGTAAGGCAAGAAACAAATTAGTACTGAAGAATTAATGATTCATATCTGTCTAAAGGATTGATCATTGAAGATGAGGTCAATGAATTTATGATACAAATGGCAAGTTCGCTGAATGCAATAAATCCGGAAAGCATAATTCACTCTCCGACTACCTAGCCGTACCTTGCCTGTAATTATGGATTAAGTTGATTGCTTATGACGATGGTCTGGAGTGATCCAGCCATGTAGGCACTTCATCTCCATAAAAGGGCATTTGCATGTCTATGAAATTGTTCCACGTGACTAATGTCATTCGGTGCACAGCACACATTCTACAGGTGTTTCCTTTGTGTGGAAGCGGCTCTTACCCATAGTGCAGGGGATTTCATGAGTTTACCATCCCAACAGCAGTTGATGACCGAAGAATTTTTCAACTTGTTTCAAGCCTGTTATTTCCTCCATGGTCATGAAATGTACTCCAAGACCAACGTGAAAAGAGCAGGAGTGGAGAAAACGTTGGGCACTAGTGTGTCAGTGAAATCCTACCAGTGATAGAATCTTGCACAAAAGTTCCCAGCATTAATAAGTGATCTCACTAAAACACATCTATTGGTGTACTCCACATTACCATCCACTATTACACCTGCCGGGATGCAGGGCTGAGGAATCTTTGCAAAGCACTAAATTTAAGTTGATAATATGTGACTAGGGTGAAGCATTTGCTAAATAATTCTGCATCTTTGCTGCTCAAATCCCAACAACGTTGACTCGGTCTTTTATCCTCCTATGACTGATAAAAACAAGCACATAATCGCAGTAGAATAATAGTGCAAAGATAGATGTTTACCTTTCTAGATGGGAACAAAACTTTACTTTTTCATAATCTACTTTTCACCTGTCCACTGGCTCAGAGCAAACAGCTGAAAAATAAAACAATATTTTACTATTGTTTTATTTTTCAGCTGCTGGCTGAGCCAGCGTGTGCAGAGAGAGGCAGGGGTCGGACCATTGGAGGGGGAGGAGGAGTGGTAGGTGCACTTTTAAGTGCGCATGTCAGATTGTCCGTCCGTCTTAGGCATGCCATGCCAGGCGCACTTAGGTTTCTCCAACCCAGCTGTATTGCACAGTGTGAGAAACAGCACAGACCCCCTGTGCTTGAGCGAGCCAAAATACAGCATTGGATGTCAGTGATGCTGTCCCAGGGGCTACTGGGACCAGGAACTGGAAGCAAAGGAGCATGAGGCAGCCCTGGCAGCACCAGGTAAGTCTTTTATTATTATTAAAATCCCCGCCGTGTGCTCCCCCTCACTTCCTCCGTACGTCTTACCACTCTTCATCTGGGTCAGCTGCCACTGCTGTTTACATGCTCAAAAATGTAACCATTATAGAACAGTCTTTAAGATACAAGCTGAATAAAAATATATTTTCATTTTACAAATAATTTATGGATGCTGTCAAAAGTTCATAGGGATCTCTTAATTCATCGAGTGGTCTTACATCAGAAGGGCGGAGGCGTGGCCTCCTTCACTTCAGAAGGATTAACAGCCCACCAGCAAAAACCCCTAATGACCCCTTCCAGTAATTAACCCTTTGCAGGTGATCACTATTAATGTAACATCTCTATTTGTCATAATAAAAATGGAAATTGGAGGACTATTGGGATCAAATGTCTACTCTTATTAAGGCATAGGGATCCCTGCCATTTACATGGACAGTGAATATAGTGCCGGCACATTGGAAACCTGCAAGCAGAGAGGTCTGCAACCCCTTACAGCCCCTGTCCTTACTCTGCAACCTTACACAAAGGGTTGCATTGTCGCATTCATGGAGTGGGCTGTGTACATCTAACTGCACCCAGGCCAGTTTCCCTCAGGCCAGATTAGAACATTGGTCAAAGTATGAAGGTTTCTGCCTGTTATAGCGATGCTCTGCACAAACACAGTGCAGCTCTATAACAGGACCAGGCTGTTTGTGCAGTCCAACATAACATTTAGTACACAACTTTTATATCATGCTTATTTACCTTAATGGCCCAATGGATCAAGCACATCCACAATTTATTTTTTCTACAGAGTTTTATATAGCGTAAGCTTGACCCGAATCGGGTATCAGAGTGCTTTACATCGTACCAGTTGCATTACATGAGAACACATTCATTTTTGTTAGGCTCGGGGAGATTAAGTGATTTGCTCAGAATCACAGGATGTTCAGCGTCATTGCCAAGACTCAAACCCAGTTCCCCAGATTCAAGGTTGACCGCCACAACCGTTAGGCCAACTCCTCTTCCTTCATCACAATGAAAAGGTCATCACTGAGACCTGTTTAATATATTACAAAACAATGCCCATCTTACACAATACAATTGCATACAATTGTATAAAAATATATGTCCATCGTTAAAATATTCAAATATTAAGGCGCTTTTCTGAGCAGCGACATCTGACAAAAAACTTTAGTTCATCAATAAAAGCCGCTTTCACTATTCCCGTCGGTGATCTGGTAACTTGAGTTCTTTACCACAGTGCCTACGAATTCTCTCAGGTTTTAGAATAACACCTAAGTCCTCGGCTCATTATTACAGTTTGTTGACTTACTTCATATGCAAGAAAGCTCTCCAAGATGAAGACACATTTATATACAGTGATAATGCATACTTCACGTACCAAGTGCATGGTACCTTTACAAGGAGTTACATTTTAATTTAATGTCAGTTTTAAATCATATTTATTATCAAGTTGCTGGTTCGGTTCTTATCTCGAACCCACTTTAGTGCAACAGCTTTCTAGGGACTCTTCAAAAGGATTCCATTGGTTGGATACTCCTGTCATAAATCTTCTCCAAAGACATTTTATTTGATGGACATAGGGACACATGCATCAACGAAAATATCGATCGCAACCGGGCAAATTTGCAGAATCTGCCCCTTTGGGACTGGTATTTTTGCTTTTGGGATGCTTCAACCCAAATGCAAAATCGCAATTTAAGTAATGACAAAATTTGTGATTACTTGAATTGCGAATGCATTTAGGGAATCGCATATTGCGATTCCCTAAATGCAATGCATGATGCAATTTCAAATTGCAAATTTGCAATTAGGGATCGCAAATTACCATCAAATTAAGCTGATGGTAACTTGCAAAAACTTTGAAAAGTGCATTTTTCAAACTTTCTTGTTACAAACACACACACGCCCTTGGGTCCTTTTCTTTCCAATCCTACATGCACAGGGATTAGCGAGTCCTAAATATCGATATCTTAAAATTCGCTATTTAGGATTCGCAAATCCTGACTTTGATGCATGTGGCCCATAGTTCCTATCCGCTGCAAATACAAGAAGGCCAATACAAAATATTAGCAATGTGGGTACAGAGAAGGGCATACCGAGGGGGGGAAATGTGTGTTACCCTCATGACTGAACTGTAGCTCCAGACCTCTCTACCGAGGTGTGGTACCATAATTGATGGAAAAGAAGAGTTTTACTTGCTCAGCATTTGTAGGGTTACCTATCTATACCTCTAGGATCTCTGTATCCATCAAGTCCACCCCAACCTATGTTCCAATTTAGGAAACAGGTAAAAACGCATCTCTTTGAAGAACACTAGATCATGATGCATGAACAGTCCACTTCTGTTCCCAGAACCGAGCTACTTCACCATGCAGGAACTGATTGTGTATCTGATTTTGACCACATACAGGCTGCGCTACCTTTCGGCTGGTTTCACTCTATACAAAAGGAACATCTACACAAGCATACTTATAAATGTTCAATCCTTTTCTACTTTTTGAAGAATGCCACAGGTTTGCCTCACATGTTGAAGGCAGATGATGCAACTTATTCTGGAGTGCAATCTGTTTTCAGTATAATCCACTTCTATTAAATACTTACTTCAGGAAAATGTGGATCAGGAAAATATTGCTTTTATGATTGCTCCAGACGGGCCTGACTATGCAGTGAAAAAGACACTGAGGGTTTGATCAATTGAAGCACTCAACATGGTGTACAACAGCAAAAAGGAATGTGACTGTTAGAAAAAACACAGTAATTCAATTTCCCCCAAAGTGCTCGCATCTAAAGAGATTTGCATACAACATGCATATGCAATTATTTTCATACCAAAGTGGATGCATGCATTAGGAGTGGCACACAAAGGTCATCATTCGCCTGTATTGAATTGAGTACTGCTTCTTCATTCGTGCCAGTCAAATAATAATAATGTATTGTAATGATTTTCATTTACAGGAGGCTGTCACTGCTTTGTAGCTCTGTAGCCCTTTCAATAACACATGCCAGCACCACCCACGCCAGTGTTGCTTCCTGAAGTTACTGTGCAAAGAGCTCAGATCCACTCAGCCCATTAAGATTCACAGATCTGGCTTAGTACAAACCGGGGCAGAGTCACAGGGGCAAGAGGTGACTCAGTCTTCTTGTACTCAGTGAAGGCTCGAAGGGCGTGAGGTGATGCCGCAGCGGCGGGCAGGCTTGTGAAGGTCTCCGGAGACAATGGTTACCCAAAAGACTAGTATAGGACAGGGTGGGAATGGAAAGAGCTAAATGTCAACCAGGAGGAGAATTCAACATTGGCGCTTCCTCCATCTCACAATCCCAATAGAGATTTAGAATCAGGTCTGTCCCCCTGAACTAGCACTTTGTCAACACATTAACTCCGACTGAAAATCAGTCACAAAGCCCTGAACAAGAATACAACTGTCTATTATTTTCAGTAGGAGAGATGCATATTTGCTAAGACAAATATCTATAACCATGCTCCTTTTTACGGCGGTGCACAATAATAAACACCTACGGACACTCCCAACCTTAACGCCACACTTTCACATGGCCAGCTCTCCTTTCGACCCTCCGCAATCCACTTCCAAGAGAAACTAGGACACATTACATACAGAAAGATTATTCTGCAACAGGTTTTAAGAATTGCGAAATTTTTTAGGGGTGTTTTTAAGCAACAGCCTTTTTAGATCCATTACTGTTGTTTTCTTTTGGTATGAATGTAGATAGGCTTTTATGGACTTTCAACCAGCCCTCTTTATCCATTGGTCGGTTATGGCGTCATTTGCAGTTTTCTTCCACCTACCACAGCATGGGGTAATAGGTCAGCCCAATTCAGCCATTGGACAACTTCACTGCCAGTGATGAAGTTCTGCTATTTCACAAGACGCATACACACAAAGTAGTTTTTGTCATTGCCAGGAATTACTATGACAATGTGCGCTTTGTATGACCCAAAAATATTTTTGCTTTTAACCATTTTTTAAAGGTTAAGGAGGACCAGGAAGCTTCCCAACAATAATGTTTTGCAAAAAACATGAAACGGCAAATAAAGCATTGACAACGCCAAATGGCTGTAAGTCAACACCAGACCTACTTGCTTCTCCATATTGCAGTCCACCCCTTCATTCGGATTTTCAGTTGTCTCTTGGAGGTGGCAGCAGGATAAAGGGGATAGGTGGTTGCTTCCACTGCTGGAATTCAAGTATATAGTCAAACATTCTGCATCCAGGGGCTCTTGACTTTTTTCCATCTGCAAAGGGCGCAGACACATGTAAATGTAAGTACCTATGTGAGGAAGCCTCCTGGGAAAATGGGATGGTCCAGAACTGTACACTGACCTCTAGGATGAACGTGATGAATGGTAGACAACCTGGCAGAGACTAACGCAAGGACAGCGGGAGCTGCAAAAAGATGACTTTAATGAAGAAGTTGTGAAAAATAGTAATGTTTTTCATTTTAAAGCGTGTTAGACATCTAGCGTCTTTCAGTTGATTCACCTAGCTATAAATATCACCAGACAAAAATACCTTGGTTGGCTGGATTGCGTATCACACAACTACAGCAGTGCTCACCAGGGCACCCAGGGGTATCATTAAACGCAAACTTTTGCTCGATTTGCTTCTACAAGGAAAAAAGATTAAAAAAACAATTCATATTCCCCTACAATATGATGCCAGCAGCCAGCGAGAAGATCCAATTTACCTTCCTGGGGCCTGTCCAACTCCGAAGAACAGAGTGAACACTTCCTCAGTACATTTAAGAGTATTTATATGTTGGTGGACTCAAGCCAACGTACTACTTATGCGCTCAGTGGCTTGATATCATTCACCGGTTTTCCTGTGAATTCTGTAGCAACGTATGCCACCAGACCACTTGGAAGACGCGGCCTCAGCAGAAACTCGACTCGCGCCTCTTGATATGGGCAAACCCAACACCAGGCTGTGGGATTGTGTAACTCTTTCCATCCTTGTGCTCCTCGAGTGCAGCGGCTTGCATTGGCAGGCTAGACTTTATTTTGATATAACTGCCCAGTGCGTTGGAAGGCCTGCCATGAGGTTACCCACTTAGGCGCACTCTTGGATCTGAAAGGAATTCTGAGCGACTGCGGATGCAACACAACGGAGGCGGTAATCAATCTGTCAAGTTACTGGGATGAGGTTCCTCCATTAGTTCGACTTATAAATGCCCTCTGGGTCATAAAGTACTGGGCGATATTATTTAATGGACAAACACATTTGCTAAAATCTTCCTCCTCTCCTCCCGAGCACAAACATGCATTAACCCTCCTGTAATTAGATGGCAAATAATAATTCTAGCCATAAGTAATATAGTAAATCCTTAACTGCCACCGCTTTGATCAGAGAGAGAGAGAGTGCGTGTGTGTTGGAGGTGTGTGTGTGTGTATATATATATTCTCAGTGAGTGTGAAATCAAAATGGCGGATAACGGTCACAGAAATCATTTACTTGAGTTAAAACAACTGCTCCTGCAAAGACTATCAACAAAGTCACCCCAAAGTGGCAATGAAAAATGAAATCAGCGGGAAAATATTCTGGGAGTTTTAATGTCTGGAATTGGCACAAGGTCAATGATAAGAAGCTATCTGCAAAGAACTTTGTGCAGAAAAGTATCTTTGTGAGAGCAACAAGCTGAAAAGCCAAATATTCTCCCAGGAGCTGATGATGCCAGGTGTAAAACTACCCTACATTAATGAGCAACCAATACTACCCTGTCTGCTAAGTACACCCAGACTTACCTTTCAGACTAACTGTGCATTTTTTAAATCACCATAAACAACTGAGAAAAAAGCTCCAAATACACCCTAAAGCATTACTTTCATGAAAGCCCCTTAAAATATAAGAGTTCAAAACCTTCTATTGTTTCAATTAATAAACTATGATTTTGTTCCAATTATATAAAGACCAAGGCTACACAAAAGGTGCACTTGACAAATGACTTGCCTCTTGGTTCACTAATGGCATTGTTTTTAGATTGGGGGGGGGAGACAAAATCATGTTTGAAAACTATTACTGTTTTTATATGCCTCTCAATTCAGTGATATAATCTGATCTACTAAGATAAAACACTCATGCATGTTAACAAAATACACTTTTTGAGGTTTGCAGAGTTTATCATGTTTTTTAACATGTTTAGTGTAAGATGTCTTTAGGTGTTCCTAAAGATAAACTGTCTGGGACACCTTATTTTCTTCTTTACCGTAATGTGTCAATAAATGCTTCCCTCTTCGTTTCACAGATTTCTGAATGTTCCTGCTCTATCAAGGGAACAGCAGCCCAGTGCTGCTGTTCACCAGTGGGCCACAATTAAAGGATAGGAGGGCCGCACGCGGTCCCCGGGCCGAGTATCCCTGCTCAAAAGCATATCATTTTGTGTGTTTGTTCCACATGCAATTTCATTGGGGAGTTGTGCCAAGGTGTTTAGCGAACTGTCAAGCGTCCATTCTGTGGGCATGAGCAGAGAACCACTCTTATCACCTTCTTTGTTGGAAAACGCTTCTACAGTACAATATAATATAACAAGTCTCCAATTATTTTGCACACATGCGTTGTCTTTACATTCATGAGGCAAACAGCAGCTGCTGCACGGTCGTCCTCAATGCTGGGAGGGAGACCCAGATCACAGATCTTGAGTTCCCCTTCACTGTCTTCCTTATCCGTCCTCCCTTTTGTAAAAGTGCCCAGTCCATATGGGCTTCCCCCCAAACCAAAAGAGACTTCTATCAACTTACCAATGCCTGCTTCTCAAACTAAGATTGTGGTTTGCATTCCCTGGTATCGCTTTGTTTACCTTCCTCATTTAGAAAGGTAAGACAGCTCACCAATGTTTGCAGGTGTTGCATTGCGATGCCTACAGGTTCATTTGCAGATAGGTTTGGCATAAGCTTGTTGAGTAGTTTCTGACACTTCTGTTTGTCTTTCTCCAGTGGAATCAATGTACCTTTGCCGATAGAGAATTTGAATTACAAAATATTGTTAGGAAGGCAATGTTTGATGTTCAGCTGCCTTCCCTGCCCCTGGCTTGTCTACAAACATATTCATGATAACACCATTCCGAAGTACCATTTTGAAACATGTGTATGTCTTGAAGATGTAATGGAGATGATAATAGCTGAAGGTGATTCAAGCTTTTGGATACAAATATTTATTGGATATAGTGATACTGTGGATCCTGTTTGTTGGTTCTTGTGAATAATGCTGCTGGTTCCTCTCACTGCTGTCTAGATTACTGGGTCAGTTTTTGGCTTTTAAAATATCATCTACTCATCAGTTTGTCAGAAGGATCTTTATGCTTAAAGCGTTTCCCTCCTGCTGCTTGTGACATCTTTATGGTGACACTCACTGGCTTGGAGCACTGTACTTTCTTGCAACTACAGCAGCGCTTTATTTGAGCCGGTGGTGTCTGGTGCTCAGCACCGGCTCTTAACCCCTTCGGGGCTGATGACGAGCTCAGCTCGTCATGAGCCTAACCTGCCGTGTGCTGATGACGAACTGAGCTCGTCATGTAACGTGGCTTTTTGCGAAACGCAGCGCGCAGCAGGAAAACCGCTAGCGCGCATGCGGTTAATTGTCAACATGGGGGCTTGTACCAGTCTGCCACATGGTGGCACTGCTAAAAATAACTATTGACTTCCCCCAAACCATTCTTATAGCTTTTTGGGCCTAGAGTAAGCTGAATTGTCACACTTGTAGAAGTGTGATGGTTAGTAGTTGTGTTGTTTATGTCATTGGCAGCATGGCAGGGGTTGTGTGTGTTGCAAGCTGCTGTGGCCTCCTGACCAGGGCCATGGCACTTATTTTTTTTTTTTTTTACAAATTAAGCACTGACAAACTGGCTACAGAAAGGAATCACCAAACCATAGACTTCAAGAAGAGACCATATAAGGTACGACCGCTGCATCCGGCCCTCGACAGTGGTATAGGTGGAGAGGAAAGCTCCTTTTTATTGCAAGCCTTTTCCGAAGCAGCAGTAACATTTTGGACTACTGCCCTGGACCAGCTTTGGAGATTATTACTGCAACGTAAGAACATACATATATCGATTAAGTGCGCACTACAGAGGTTCAGAATGATAATGGAAACACCCTGCAGTGCTAACCATGGGCGTCATATGACATACTGTAATAATGTGATACTTTTCTCCAATTGATAACAGCGGTTTGTGGTACCTAGTGGCAGCAAAAATTAATTTCTGTGTTTTGCCTGTCCTGAAAAAAACAAAAATAATCATAGTTGCTAAACGTGGTGTGTTGGTAGCACCCAGAGATTTGAGATTGTTTTTAGACACACTAAAATGGTTATTGAAGCAAGAGTTTTTAAACATAATAAATCGTTTATACAGCTTAGTATAATATTTTACCGAAAGTGAATAATAATAATGTCCACAAGATTCTGCTCTTTGATATCAAAAAAAGTCAAGAAAGGGAGCATGGGTTATGTTTGTACAGTCAACACGTTTCTAGGATCCTCTGCTTCTTCAAGGCCAATAAATAGAACAACACAATTCATTAGATCCTCTGCAAGAACTGGAGATAACAGACCAGACCTACCAGTTCTGTTACGAGACCCGATCAAAAGGATGGGTCATAAATGTAATAAGTCACTCTTTAATGATCATTGTGCATAATGATGCAGAATCAATTGTGAGACTGATAACGCGTCAATACAGTCCATAGACCATGAATGCACTGGGTCCACAGCAAAGCCTGAGTTTTAATATTTATGACAATAACAAACTAGATTCTTGCAGCGGCACTGGTCATCACAAAAATAATTGATAGCACTGTGCTAAACAATACCATTGGAGCTTTTTATGTAATTGGGCCAATAATCTGCTGTGTACAATGCTTTTTACAAACATAACATCCATTCAATAACGCTGGAAAACTTTATAATAAACAGTATTACTATAAAGCATTAATGGCCAAAAACAGCTTCATCCAAAGTTCACTTTCTTAGCACAAGCAGCTGCCAGTAGAAAACAAGCATTGGCAAAGCCAATATGCCTGGAATTGGCCGCCAGCTTTTGGCTTTGTGAATGCTAGTTTTGTTTGACATGATTTTTGCAAATATAATTGTTGGGGAAACCAACTGGCCTTCGCCAATCTAAAGAAAAACATAGCTAAAAGAAAAAATATTTTTTGGGTCTCAAAGACAACACATTGCCACAGAAGTTGCTGGCATTGAAGGGAACTACTTTGTGTTTGGTTGTGCTTCTTAGAAAGAGAAGATAGCACCACTCACACTGAAGTTGGACAGTGGCTAAAGTGGGCTGACCCATTGCCCTATGATATGTGCTGCGGTGGGCAGAATCAAAATATGAATGACACGATAGCAGACCAATGGATGAAGAGGACAGGCTCCAAATGGCCTTGGCCAGCAGTGGATATAAAATATGACATTTTAAAAAAAAAAACACTTTGCTGAAAGATACATGTGCCAAAGTCTACCACTTCACATTTTAACATATAATTTTGGGCTAAACAATCTTTTATATGAAAGTTTGTCATAATATTTATTGTTATCAGCTGGTGTGTTATTAGGGTGTATTATCCCATAGAACACAATATTTTTTGGGAGGTGAAGTTAGATAAAAGCGGATATTTCTGAAGCTGTGCCAGTTTTTTTATCGTTTTCAAATGCCCCTTCTTTGAAACCTTTTTAGCAAAACTACAGGACTGCAACAAACACAATGAAATGCTACATATGGATGTTTAGATGGAAACACCAACACTAGATAACATAAACAATTAGACCAATATGTCTGTTTCTAGTAGATACTGTATGACCACAGGCCGAACACAACCCCTGAGGCTGTCCTACCGTCGAAGCGATGCTTCAGCAGTTGCTAGGACACAATTTGTTGTGTGCTAGGAAAAAACCTTTTCTTTACCAGTGCCTGGCAAGATAGTCACATATATCCACTTTGAGGTCAGAGAAGGAACAGTAAAAGCCAAGCTCACTCAGAAGACCAACAGCATATGTGACAAACTTTATAGACCTATTTACAGAAATCGAGGACTCGTGTAAGATTACAGGGAGCAATGGTTAACACGCTTTGCTCCACGGGAGTGATGAAGACATGCTGGACAGCCTAAAACAAATAAAGCCAGCAAAAAAAAAAGAAAAATGTGAGTTACAAACCACAAAGTCAATTATAAGCAAAGGGCGGAATGGATTCACTGGGAAGATTTCAGAATGCCCACTTTCTGGTAGGCTTTAACCCAGACAATGGATGCTGCAGAAGTAATATGAGGTATAAATGAACATGCAAGGTGACACGTGTGCATATACATGATCCTGCTGGGGCCGATCACTGTGTTTGTTAGTGTTTTTCATCACTGGTAAAACCAAAACTTCCGCTAATGCTAAAGGTGAGATTTACTGGCCCACATAACTCCACTCATATATTTTTGTTAATTGTTGCCCTTTCTCACCCTTCCCGTAATATTGCAGCAGGGTTGAGTATGTTTACTTCCAGGATACGTGCGTTTTATCTTCAGAAGTAAAGCACTGAAAGGGGAACCATTACTGTTTTTGTTTTAAATGCCATCCCTGCCAATCTTTTTATTTTGTAACTTTTAACTCACTTCCTACAATAGGATAACCTATATACTGTATTTGAAGCTGAACTAGTGAAGTAAATAGTAAATTAAGGACCATATGCACGAACACATTTTTCCCATAGACACAGAATGGGTAAAATCCTTTGATACAAAAGGGCCCAAGTGTCCTGTTTCCCATGATTATTATTATCTAATATACTTCCTAGCAGCCTTGCGATGCAGATAGGATACATAGCTTCGACTGGGAGGTAAACACGTAATATTCGAATGAAATTGCTCTTCCAGCTCAATGGTGATTTTCAATTTTTATACTTGCACCTAAAAGTAGAATGCCCCCTCCAGCTGTGTCCCAGTCCATCAGGAGTGGTCCAGTGCTGTGGCTCAGGGGATTGTAGGCAGCACTGTAATTGCCTTAATGAGTAGAAGGCTGTTGGGGCAGCCATAGCAGCTAGTCACAGAGGGTGCTTTTTGCTGCAGGCACAGCTTGAGGCGAACACCACTGCCAGGGGGGCCAACTTCGCCACCGCACACTCCAGCTAGGTCAGACCAGGAAATGCAATAAACCCACATCCGAGAGAGAGAATCTCTGACCTCTTGTGCATACATGCCTTCTCATCAGTATGCAGCACATCTGATGTGTTCTGCTTCACTAAAAACAGGCAAATATTGTAAGCGCCAATTTATGTTTTTTTTTCTGATGTTCGTCTGGCTGAATTATTTTCAAGCAAAAGCCTCACAAAGTGGTATGTTATCACACAAAACATTTAATAATAGGGTATTTTCATGCAGCGCTGTTAATAAAATGTTGCCACTCTGTAGGTCTATAAATGAGATGTTTAACTGTTTACCAATTCAACAGTAAAGAATGATAGGCTCGCTCTATTTTGTCAAAACTCTAAACTGTAATCTGAAGATTGACATATATCTCAAGAGTGAGCACTGAACTCACTGAAATATCACGTCAGGTTTGTGGCAGATGATTTTGCATCGTTATCCTTCCATAATATAGTAAACAAATGAGCGCAATTGTCATGATTGAGCCACTCTGACACAAGGCTGTGGACTTCTTTTTGGACTTGGATGGCTGTGCAAATTTCACAGTGTTGTTGTTTCCTCCTCCATTCACCAAAAGCTGGAACCATGCAGAGGCTCTGTTGAACTTCTGCTGTTGTCTCTCGTTGGGAATATAGAGCTTTTCTACCCAGGAGAGGATGGAGGACGGCTTAATCCAAAAGAGAATAGCAAGACCCAAATTACTAAACTTTGCTGGAGACATCTCGAGTAAGACAGCCTCCCCCTAGCCATGAGGTCTTTGCAGTCGAACTGGCCCTAGTAGTTTTTGTGCCGAGATCCATCATCTGTGGACTGATGATTTTTTTGGAACATGAAAGTGCTTCTCATGGTTGTACGGCTACAGTGCTCCTGGACCCAAGTGACTTTGTGGTATCCAGTAACATCCTGTTACTGGCCCAAGATGGACACAACTGTGCTTTCTGCTTTCATCCTCCGGTTACGATGCCTGGCACCTAGATGGACCCTGGTCGACATGCTTGCTAGCACTCAACCGGCTGCAGGCTTCCAATTGACAGCGTTTGTGTTAATATTAGAGGAGGCTTATGGTCGGGTCTGATCGTTAGTTTGATTTTCATTACTGAAACATATGGGAATATCAGTCCTATCGCTAAGTGCCGTTGAACAGAATTATTTTTAGAAATTCCGGAAAGGAACGCGTCTATACTGACATATTTTGTCTGTGACCATTAATATGCGCCTATGGGATTAAATTTAATAACATGATGGATCACTATCAACTTGGAATTTGAAGTTGTGCTGTCTATTGCTTCGTACTACTTTTTTGGATTTACATATTTGTTAACCCAATTACCCCCTCATTACATGGGGAACTATTGATGCCCTGAAGAAGTCCGCTTCAAGGACGAAACGCATTGGCTGTGCCACTGTCAACAAGTGATGTTTATGACCCTGTTTTTATAAATGATGTGGGTATTAAAATTAAGGAAATTTTGGAAATATACTGTTGTTTGGGAAGAATTGGTATATCTGTTTTCCCTGTTTAATGAGAAGTTGTGCACCTGTGCTTTTGTTTAAAATTGTTGAGTTCCATTAGGAATAACATTGTGACAGTGGGTGTGATACAGTGTGCACACATATCCTCATAAGTATAGATGAGGCTAGAATAACGGAGGGATAGCTATTCAGGTGCTGTTATTGGAAGGGATCCACTGTCGGGCGCTTTATTTTTATATACAACTGTGCTTTAACTTTCATTCTAGGTCATTGTTGTCTTCCATGATCTCAAAATTGTTTGAACCACCTCTCTAAAATGTAGTTTTATGATGTTGAAGTGGGGTCAGACCCCAAAACCCACGTGTCCCCAGTTACATGTAAAAGCCAGTGGCTCAAGTGCCTGTCCTGCTCCCACGAGTGCCCGGTTATCAGTTGTTTTTTTAGATCTGGGCTACTGAAGTTCAGTACCCCTAACACCTAATTTCCATGCTAAATACACATCGAACATCACCAATCTTCCTGACTTAGGATACCAGCTATAATTGTAAAATGTCTCCCTCCCTCACTTGTTCCCAGTGTCAATCTTACATCTGACAAGCAGAGCCCTTGTTGAGACACTGACATAGAAGAACATGTGAGGCTGCAACTGGTCTACCTTCAGCACCTTTGGCCAGTACCTCTCTGTCAGTGGACTACCAGATCCCAGAGGCTTAGTTAATAGAGAACTGGATCTTTATCTTTCAACCCACTATTATTTCTCAACCAGTAATCTTTCATTTTATGGGATGCAATACCATTGTTTATAGCTGCTGCTGTTTTGCAATTATTTGCAAATTCTCAGCCTCCTGGTCTCAAATCCACTAAGTAGCTCTCCCTTGTATGCAGGTCAAAAGGTCGAGATATCATAAAACACTTGATACATTCTGGCCATGTTTTGGCTCCAGAAGGTGCTATGTCCTTGTTTCTGTTGCGCTTAGTTTTAACTGTTCTAAGTTAATGTCCTTTTTTATTTTTAAGGTAATGGGTCTGACTGTGGCACAGTAGTGTCAGGGGCCCTCAGTTCTAAAGCGATTTCTGTGTCATAGGCTAATGCCTTCAAGCTGTTAACTGCTGGATGATAAGCTGAATACATCAAAAAATTAGATATTCACATGTGAGCACTGTACCTATTATTGCCCTTCCACTATTTAGCCCAGCTTTACTTGGTCTCCCACCAAATTCTTCAACACAAGTATGGTTTGTGTGGGTGACTATGGACTCCAATCTTTCATATGTGGCACAAGGTGATCAAGTTATCAATGCGTATTTCTACAACACATTATCCTCAGGCTGAATTCGCCCTTACCTTGGTTTCCCTCAAAGAGCACAAGATAACATTGCTTTCCCTTCTAAACTCTGCCATTGGAGTTTCTCTCAGCCTCTATCTACCTGCTTCATAAACTAGAAAGACCCCAGGACACAGAAGCCAGAACTCTTCTTAATCTATGCATCTGAACTCACATCTCATGCTCCCTCCCTTCAATCTACATTGGCTGCCTGTGGCTGCATATATCGCTTTTAAAAGCAATGTGCTTCTTATATAGAGCCGTCCATGGAACTGGAACACCCTTCCTTCTATATAAGCACCACATCTACGACCTTTGTGCTTTTGGTTGGCCCCACTCTTGACCATCCTTCCATTCATAAAATCACACACTTGCAAAATCCTTTTTTCAGTCCAAATGGCCAGGATCATCACCTTCGGGAAGCCCCTTCAATACACCTCTTTTGACGATTTCTAACTCAACTCACAGCAGGATCGTATTTGTGTACTTCTTGTTGCCAATGTTCCTTAATACTGCTCAGGTGGTTCCGATATTAAACTATTAACTGTATGCCCTCCCTTACTCGTACTCTAAGTATCATACGTAACCTAATGTCATATGGTCCACGGGCATAAGCCTGAAAAATGCAAGCTTTCACCAGTTACATAGGCACATAACACATGCAGAGGTGTGGCGCAGCGGCCAGGGCGCCTGACTCTGGAACACGGGGCTCACAGTTCGATCCCCGACCCCAGCAGCAGGTCAGCACAGCACCATGTGAATCTGGGCAATAGCATGCTTAATCTTCCCGACGGCCCCCAGCGCCTTGACGCCTTCAGGTAATTGTTCGCGCTTTACAAATAGTGGATGCACCACTCAAAAAAAAAAGATTATAAGATGTTAGAAAACCGAATGCACAATTGCATGTCCTCTCACACTTTTCTGCAACAATTTATGCTTATGAGCAACCCCCAGGTCACCACAGCATGAAACACAACGGTTCAGTGGGTCTCATTCAAGTATCACAATGAGGTTATTCACTCAACGAACCCCTAGTAGTTTTATATGCTTGTTTTGAAACTATGAATGTCAAAAAAGCTTTTCTACATAGATACAATGGGGCCGATTAGGATGGAGGATTTTCCGCCTCCTCCGGGCCGGCGGAAGCCACCTCCGGCCCGGAGGAGGCGGAAAATCCTCTGCGGAGTCACCAAAGACCCACCGCCGCATTACGATGGCTGGTGGGTCTTGGTTTCTGTCCGCTGCTTTTCCGCCGCGGTCGGATTACAACCGTGACGGAAAAGCTCTCATTTGGCTGGCAGTGTCTATCAGACACCGCCAGCCAAATTAGGATGCATTTTTAAACATGCTTTTCCGCGGCGGTTTTTCCGCCGTGGAAAAGCATGTGTACTTTTGATTTTGGGGCCCGTTGCGGGCCCCCAGGGTGTAGGCGGGTGGGGGGTGCACATGGGGGGTACCTATGGTACCCCCCAGTATTTACATGCACAAAGCGGCAGGCACCGCGCGGTGCCTGCCGCTTTGTGCATGTAAATGTAAAACATGCACTTTTAACATTGCGGCGGGTGCTGCTTGAAGCAGCACCCGCCGCAATGTTAAATATCCAGGATGTGACCGCCAGGGTGGCGGTCACATCCTAATTTGCACGGAGGGACCGCCGCAGCCCATGCGGACGGTCCCTCCACCTCTGGGATGGCGGATGGACGCAAGTCCGTCCGCCATCCTAATCGGCCCCAATATGTGAACAGTAAAACATGATATGTATACAGAAGGGATGTCCCGGAGTTTGTAGGTATGCACAGGTCAGTACAAATTCTGTTTTCTGTATTACATTACATAAACACTAGACAATTCCCTACTCAAATGCAGACATTTCAACCCATAACCCTCATTTCAGTGGGTCTCCGCCGGACAAAATATGTTGTCTGGCAAAAGACCTACAGGATAACATGTAAAATATGGCTAATTTCCCAGAAGTTAGTCTGTCTTGTCTGAATTACACCATATATTTGTAGTAAAAACATACTTCAAAGCAGTGTACATCCTTCACGTGCTGAGGTTGTCGAATAGTGAAGACCAGAAATTGCCTCGTCAGAAAATCAACTGAAATGGATATTCATCAGAGTGGTGCTGTACAAAAGCAGAATCATCTTGGCTTTCCTTTTACCCTGGCGGGAAAGCCCAAATGTATATCGCTCACTTGTAACTAAGTGTCAAAACCTTAATCTTTTGCTGACATGTGATGCTAATGTGGTAAAAATATACCCATTCAGCATCCCCGTAGAACAGCAAAAGAATGGAGACGGGTACATGAAAGAATCATGTTAAGTAAACAAATAGTGTGCTGAAAACCACAACAATGTATTTATGCAATACCCTCAAATAACTGGAAACAAGTCCACAGAGAGGTGTACTTAACTTGAGAAACCTGTTTACTTCATTGCTGTATGCTGGGTAAAAGGATGCAACTCTTTTTACAGAGTGGTTCTTATTTGTAACTCTATTATCAAATGCATACATCATATCTCCCTTCAGATTAGTAATGGGGGCCAGTGCCAACTGCAGGTTCAGAGCACCTCATCTCAACTGCAAACACAGTGTCCCATAATTTGTCAGATAATCCGTACATCACCGGTGAGCTCAACCAGTCCACCTGTGAATGGCTTCCAAACAATTGGACCATGGGAAGGACACATGTGCCCTTCTCTTCTGCATTTCTCTACACTATACCGCAACTTGCATTGACCATCTTAGATGGGTAGAAAGTCCCAATAAGACACCTCGAGTATGGAAAGAGAGGCTAAGAGGGGTGCTTTTGTACATGATTTTGATAACAGCACCACACAGATGTATATTCATCCATTTCAGTTGATTTTCTAATGAGCCAGCTTCGGAGGCTAACTATGTGAAGGGTGTACACAGCTTTATAGTATGTTTTTACTGCTAATATATAAGTCATTCAGGCATGACAGTCTGACTTCTGATTAAACAGCCTTTAGTTACATTTTATCGTGAAGGTGCTTTGCCAGATTGCATGTTTTGTCCTGAGAGAGACCCACTGGAATTAGGATGTGGGTTGGAACATCGAGATTGTCCAGTGTTTGTGTAATCTAATACAGAAAACATGATTTGAACTGAACTGTGCTTATTTACAAACTCGGGATATCCCTTCTGTATACATATGTATCATACTTTATGGTTCACATCACTGCACCTATGAGCACCGCGCCATCTGCACCAATGCAATATATAAACCACCTATCTGAAGAATAAAAACAAGGAGCGATTGTATGTATTTAGACAGGCTATATTGACATTCATGGTTTCAAAACATGTATTTTAAACCACAGGGGTTCATTGAGTGAACAGCCTCAAGCCAAACATGCATGAGCCACTGAACCTTTGTGTTTATTCTATGTTGTACTCTAGTTCCATTGACAGGCAAAAAGGGTTTGGTCCCGATTATTTCTACAAAGCATAAATGAGCTAATCTCTGATCCTTTTGCACCATACCCAATAACTTTTATTTAGGCCAATCAGCAACCCAATGTGAATCAGAGAACTTTGGAGCCTCAATCAGTATAATGCTCTATAGAAATTACACAGTACAATAAAGTGCATTACATCAGTTGTTTTTACAGGAAAAAATGAGTTGAAGTATTAGGCATTAGGTTTCGGACCGGCACCGACCAGAGAAGAGGAATCACCAAGAGGCCATTATTGTCCCTGGAAGATACGCTTTGAAATTGCCAACAGTGAGGCTGACCGCGATTCATCACCGTGCAGTTCCTTGTTATTTCAGCAATATATAAAAGTTCCAAAGGTCTATTTGGCCTATTAGAGATTCGTGCCCTTCTTTTAAAACGACAGCCAGAGTGCTGCACATTTGAATGTCCAATCAGCCCCGTTAACAGCGGAATCTCCGTATTAATATTTTTAGCGTTTTCATAGTGATTGACACGCTCGCCAAATTACCACAAATATCACTAAGACAAATAAGAACCTGACGGTGCAGTGCCGTAAACTTAATCTTTCAGATTAATTATATGATGGTACTTTATTGACAAAGTCACTTGGTGTCGAAACGCGTTGAAGAAACCGTCACTACTTCACCCATACCATCATTTTTAAATTTTATGTTTGTCTGTTTTAAATATTATGTATATGGTTTTTTTAGAAAATATATGCATTTTTTGTGTAATTTGTATTAAGAAAATTATTAAATACTCTAATGATTTTTTATAAAAATCGTTTTTTAGTAAAGTGTCATTTTTTAATTGCTGGTTTTCATTGCACTTTGGAATTTTGGTTTGCCTGGGGTTGTGATTTGAAAGTTGTACTTGTATACATCAGTGATTCTGGTGCGCCAAACAGAACAACATGTGATCGTGAGGGGTAAAACAAAAGTAAAAGCCACGAAAACTCAATTTTTTACACCATATGCTAGATGAGCATGGTGTTAGTCATTACAAATTCATTCTTAGCGCGATTATTTCTTTTATTTTTAGGGCTAGGACAGGCCATTAAGACATAAAGGGATACGGATCTAACAGAAAAAAATCCTACACCTTCATGGGACCTTTTATGCCATGTTTTGAGGACGTGTGGCGAGAGACATATACCCCAGTAAGACTTACCTGACCATCATTAGTCAAGACCAAACCTCAGCTATCATAAAACTACTCACAATAGATTCACCAGAAATGTAATAAGAAACCGCCATAAACATCTCAAACACACAACCATGGTGTAGAAATCGTCATCAGAATGACTCACAACCAATCTAAGTTTACATATTAAGGCACATCTTTGTTGCTTGTAAGTTTTAATCTGTATTTATGAGTACTGGCAAATGGTACAGAATGCCAGGAGTGATGTACTCTTCAAATAAAAGGTCATTCCGTAATTCCAAAATCTGTGTAACAGACACATGTACACAACACTATTTACATAATTCACAGGCTTTCAGTCATAATTCACCCTCCAGAGGTTTTAAAATATTCTATGATAATCTCTCTGAATGTGATCCATTCTGCCCAAAAAGAAGAAAAACAAACTCGTATGTAGAAGCAACGCGAAAGACAGTGACTACCTCTCATGCTGTAAGTCGTACATGCTACTACTAATAGATAGCCTTTACATATTATATCACAATACTCAAAATTTGCAGTTTTGCATTCTCGGAGGCAATACACTTACTGCTGATCCTGCTGGAGTCAGACAACATTTTTAAAACTTTGTTCGTGAAATCCATTGGTATGATTTTAGAAATGTGAAGTCATGAAACCTTACATTTCTTGGTCTTTAATATCTTCCCAACCCTCTGAATGACCTTTCACACCTCCAAACACATGCATTTCAAATGCAATTGAGTTGAGTGACCTACTACAGGGATCTGTTCCAATATTGGTTGTATGGTCATTTACACATTGTTTTAAACTCCACATTTCCTCCCCAACGTACACCTTATCGCTGGGAATTTTGAGCGCATTAATTACAGTCTTTAAAGAAATCTCCACTGCTTTCAGGAGATATCCTTATTGATCACATGATTACATAGTATTGGATATAGACAGCAAAAGTACACTTTCCATCATTCCATGTACTCTCAGGAAAAATGTATTTTCTAAAAAAGCCCACCTTCACCACCAATTTGCTATATTTTTTTACACATTTTATTGACAGTTTTACGGCAAGACACATCATTTCACAAGACGGAAATCATTTATAGGCAATGACATAGGACCTGACAAAAAAATGGCCTAAGTGCATGGAATTACAGTGACAGTCCATGGTGATTACACCATGTTCCCCATATTCGGCCGTGCTTCTGAAAACAGCCTGAGCCACAAAAACTGGCTTTTCCTGATGCGCACACCAGTCCACCCCCTTACACCAACACTTAATAGTCGATGGTGATCGATGCTTCCAGGCGTGGACAACATCCCTCTAGGCGACCCGACATGCCAATCCCAAGAAATCCGGCTCGGCCCGCGGGCCCTCAAAAGTCCTCCACCAGCCCCAACAGTAAAGTACGAGGGGGGAACTCCACTGTGCGACCCAAGCCAAAAGAAACTCCCGGCCTATCCCTCCCAATAGGGCCTCATGTCATGTGCCAGGCCATCAGGGGCATGGATGACCAGTGAATGATAAATCTTTGAGATGGCTCTCTTACCCACATGCCCAAAGAAAATCTTCACTTCAAGCAGACTTTAGTCGGGTAATGCCTCGTCTGGGAGCGCATGAGCCTGCAAGGCATGGTGTAGTTGGAGATATCTGAAAAGTGATTGTTGGAAAGGGAGTACCCAGACCTCACCCCCTGAAACGTCCCGAGGTGGCGCCCTCTAAACACATCCCCCAGATAAGATATCCCAATCCGGTCCCAAGGGGCAAAGCCCTACAGAGTTGAGGGCTGACACAGCCATGTTCCTCGCCACAAAGGAGTTAAACTCAGTGAGCAGACGGCCCAAGCCAATGAGCCGAAGGGCCTCCCTCCAGCAGGTAAGAGACACCCACATACAAGAAGGCAGTGTAGGGGGCAGATGCGCCCCATATAGGAGTTCAAGCAGACCATCCAAACTCAGCGACTGGATCTACAAGTGGTACGCCTTGTCGTCCCACCCACCAATGAACCATTCATTGATCGGTACCAAGTGGGCTACAAGGTAGTAAAGATATATGTCCGATAGCCCCAGACCACCTTCAAAGGGGGATTTATGCAGTGTCTGAAATGCCATCCTGTGCTTGCCACCGACCCACACAAAATTGGTGATCCTGGCATTCAGAGAGCAGAACCATTTGCAGGGGATGGGATGGGGGTAATTATCTAGAACAGATAAGTAGCGTGGCAGGCACACGATCTTAAAGAGGGTGGTACGCCCCATAGGATTCAACGTAAGGGTCGCCCATCAGCCAAAGTCATGCTCGAGTGTTTCGGTCAGCCCCTGGAAGTTAAGGTTCTGCGCTAGGTCTGGGAAGGGGGAAATATGAATCCCTAGGTATTTAAAGGAGTTGCGCCAGATGGGAACATTAGGGCACCAAACCCACCCCTGAGTATCGCCGAGGCAGGATTTGACCTCATTAATCTGGAGGCTGGACACTTCGCCATACAACCGAATGGAGGGACAGGCATCGGGCCTAGAGCACTGCAGATTTTGCAAAAACAGAATAATGTTGTCAGTGTATAATATGATGCGGTCCGTGAGACCCCTCCCCCACCGCCAATCCCAGATCTGCGCATCACAGCGGAAAAGGCATGCCATGGGTTCTATCACCAGGCCAAATGGCAGTAGAGAAAGTGGACAACCCTGGTGTGTCCCGCGTTTAATGAGAAATAGGTAAGAAAGGACACAGTTTACCCGAACCTGAGTCACTGGGGTGCTGTAGAGAAAAAGCACCATGCGTCGGAACACCATCCCCAAACCAGCCCTATGGAGGATCCTATCTAGAAACTCCCACGATATTGTGTTGAAGGCCTTGGTAAAATCAATTAGCAGGAGAGCCAGGGTGCCCTCGGTGTCTTCTGACTGAGAAAACGTGGCGTCAACCCTCTTGATACAGTAAGGCGCGCTGTGACCGGGCATAAATCCGCATTGCTCTGGGTGAATAAAATGTGGTACAGCCCGCGCCAGCGGCTTCGCAAGGACTCTTGCATAGATCTTTCTTAATATTGGTATTCATGAGGGAAATAGGAGGGTAGGTTGAACACTGATCATGGGAAAGGCCCTTCTTAGGTAAGATAACAATTGTGGCACAGTCTAAATTGGGCACAAAGGACCGGCACTACAGCTGTATAGCGATTCAAAAGATGGGTGCATAAGATGTCCCGGAAGCGCTTATAGTACTCAACAGAATACCCGTCAGGGCCGGTTGTCTTTCCGGATTGCAGTGCCGTCACAGCTGCCCGAACCTCCTCAAGCTGCAGGTCCTGATCCAGTTCCTAAGCCAAGGCACCCGGCAAGGATGGCAGCGATATGCCAGTCAGGAGCGGGTTCGCCACTTCAGAGGGTATTGTAAATACAACTTCCGATAAAAATCTGTATAGGTCTGGGCTATGGCGGATGATTCCAAATGAAGGCGCCCCGAATCGCTGGTAAAAAACCATCCTGTCAGAGATACTGAAAGTTGACAGCTAGTACAGTAATTTGCCCAATTTATCACCGGACACGTGTACATTCTGTATGTAGGCCAGCCAGCACTGCTTAGCCTCCTCAAGAGAGACCTGTCACAGTTCTGTGTGGGCTATGGCTACGGAATGCTGGACATCATCAGTTTCATGGCGATGGAAAATGGCCTCCAGGCATAGTTATTGATCTTCAAGCTCGGTCACCTCAGTAGGCGCTAGGCCGTGGCTCAGCGGACATACCCTTTAAGGTGGCCATGCAACGAGGGCCTACATTAAGCTTAAAAAACACCTCTAATTTGTCTTCCACAAATGCCGCATAATCAGCGTTCTGTAAATGGCAAGCACTAAATCTCCAGGCCGGGCGCAAGGCGGTCAGTTGGAGTCCCCAAGACAATTGAAGCATAGCATGGTCAGAAATGCTGCATGTGAGAATGTGCACGAATTAGACCGAGAGGATGTCCACCACTGGCAGCCACAACAGATCGATGCGAGTCTCCATGGCATGAACAACTGGGCGGTGACTGTATGTGCGCAGGGTAGGATGCCAAGGGTGCAACACGTCGTAGAGGCCAACAGAGTCGACCCAAGAAGAAAAGCGGACCGACTGGGTCCACCTACAGAATTATGAGGCAGTGGAGGCTTCAAGATCAGGATTGGGGACAGCATTAAACTCGTCCCTGACCACCGTAACCCCTTGAGAAAGAGTCAAAAGAAAGGACCGCAGCATTTGGAGGGAGGGTTGCAGTAGGGATGGAGGGACGCAGAATGACACGAAATTGTATTACCTAGCATCCATGCAGCCATCAACACCCAAGCAACACCCCTGTGAATCTGTGTGCTGCTAAGAAACAGCCAGGGGGAAGGGACCTGTGTAGCAGGACAATGACCCCCCTTGAGCCATGGGCAAAGCCAGAGTGGTAGACCCTGTCATATCTGAGGAGGCCTAAGAAAGCGCAGCGCATACCTAATAAGTCTCTCCTGTAGGAGAACGACCGCCGGCATGTGACGCCTAATACACAGCAGGACAGCTGAGCGCCTAATACGGTCCAGTAGGCCATTGACATTCCATGAGAACACCGTTTATTTAGGGGGGCCATGACATGCATAGGGAATAGTAAGTGGTTCCTGCCGGAGAGCAGGTTCTAATGTGATAACTCGGGGCATGCAGTGTGAAGCCCTACAAGGTTAAAAATTATAATGGACGTGTCTGCCAGCGACAACCTGCAAAGGAATAGCAAATTTAAAACAGTAAACCAGGCCAGAAGGCTAACAGAAACACTCCACACCCCACATTTCACCACAGGAAGCATCTTTCACCCAAAACAACTATCCAAAAATAGTGAACTCGGGGGGGGAACATCCATGACGTTTTGGCGCCCATGCCGAAGGATATAGTACTGGACAACATGCAACAAGAATAGTAATTACAACCCACATGATATGCACAATAGAATGAGCGCCCTGAGTTACTGAAGAACTCTGTGGATTGCAAGTTCAACAGGGGAGAGGAACAACCTGCCCTCCACTACATCCGGCCCCCTTCATACTATTGAGTAAGCAAAGGACGCAGGGTCAAAGTAGAGTGAGGACCTGGAAGTCAAGGTGATGTGGAAGACTGGGAGGAATCACCTGGGTCCACCTCACCCGATTGAAAAATCATGGGAGTAGTAGACAGGTTGTCGTTCATTGTCGGTGAGGGTATGGGTGAGACAGTATCCCCTGGAGCTGAGTCTGGGCCATCGACAGACACACCCGTCTCAACACGGAGTTCGAGGAACACCCCCGTCACCAGCTCCTGAGACCATTCCAGCGGGCCATCAACCCCGAGTAGTTCGAGGGACGGCCGTCGCAGCAGCCACCACTCCATCACCCATTCCCAGGCCTGGTCCATGGTATCAAAGAAGAGAATCTTGGATTGGAAGATGACTTTGAGGCGGGCCAGGAAGCGCAGCATGTAGCGAAGGTTCAGTGCACGGAGCGTTCGTTTCACCTTAACAAATGAGCGCCGTCATTGCTGCACCACCATAGTGTAATCAGGGAAAATAAGCACTTTAGAAAATTGCAATTCAGGTCGAGAGCGGGCCTCCTGTAGGATCACGTCTCGATCCTTAAAGTTAAGAAGATGCAGGATCACAGATTAGGGGGAGCTCCAGATGGGGGCTTCGGTGCCAATGAGTGATGCACTCTCTCTATGACACAAATCACAAATATTTAAAACATGTTTCTAAGAAAACAATGATTGCTTTTTTAACAAGCCCTTAATAGCAAGATCTTGCTGTTATGCCAGAACCACTACACTTCTGCCATGCTTCTATTTTCTGCACATGAAAGGGTTTTTACAGATGACTGGAAATAATTAACTTCATTAAAATACTTTATGGGTATGGCAATATAATCAAGAAATCCATAACACTAGGAAAACAAATATTTAGGCACTCAGCATCTTCATAAAATTGCAAGAAATACTATTTTGGTTTCAATTTTTTAATGCTTTATAACAGTGGTTCTTAAACTTTTGACTTCTGTGGACCCCTACTTAACCATTACTGTGAAGACCCTCACTGATCATTATTGGAATCTTGGGACCGCGGCATAAGCAATTTTGATGACATGAATGGCAAAACAATACACAAAAATCATCCATAATCCATACTATATTCTGTTCAATACACTTGCATTGCTCCCACAAATAATCTGGGAATACATTTTAGCGTCCAATTTCAAATTCCTTCACATTCATAGAACATGTTAAATGTTTAAATGTTACTTTTTACTTCTCTGTTTATGTGCACTTTAGAGGCCTGCCAATATTATTTAATTCTGTAAGCAACCACGGACCCCCTGAGTAGCCATCGCGGACCCCCAGAGGTCCCTGGACCACAGGCTGGGAACCACTGCTTTAAAACAATTAGCCTGGCAAAAATCTGTTTAGTTCAAGTACCTCATCATGGCAGTAAAATGTTCACATTTTAAATGAAGATCAACTATAAATTGTAAGGAAATGTTGTAAACATTGGGTATTAACGATTAAATACCACAGAACAACAGTATATCCAGTTTCCAGAAAAAACACTGGAACATCCCTTGCTCATTTATTTTCTTTTTTGGAATATTTCAGGTATATCACAGAACTATTACCCAAACCGTCTTTGAATGGTATCATCTAGCTGCTTGTAGTGTAATGGAGACATCATGTGAATACAAGGAAAGCAAGAGCAGATGCCTGTGAAGATTGATCATGACTTCTCTATTAGATTGCTATTTTAGATTCCCTCTATTTTTTAGATCATTATCCAATTTTGACCCAACTCGGTGAAATAAAATGGCCAAGAACACAGGAGAATCTACATCTAGTGAAAATGACACGGATAGTTTAAATATCAAGGGGGGTCAAAAATATATTTTGTGATATAAACTCTGTGGATGTTCTTTTTACTTAAATTCTGGAAAATTGCCACATCAAGTTGCAAAAGATCCAGAAAATAATTGACTAGTAGGTATTTAGTGAATAGGACAAAATGTGTTTTGTAGGTGTGTAGACAAATGCTAGAAACTAGGTGTTTAATGGGCAAGTACAAATTAGAAATTGTTTTATACACTGAGACCTGAAGGTGTTTCAAGATTATTTAGCAAAAGAGTTATCAGATACGTGTTTCTATGAAGTGGATGTTTAGGTGAAAATTGCTTAACTAGAAATGTCCCACTGCGTGATAAAACAACTGTATTTTACATTTTTGTGGTCTTTTTAAAGCTTTGCTCTAAACAAGGTAAAGTACAAGCATGGATTTCAGAAGCAAGACATGCAATTCTCAAGTCAGGAGTTGAAAATATTTTCAATTTGGAATATCTCAATTACTTAATTGGGTTCAGTACTGAAAATCTACCTTGCTCAAAGCACACTTAACATTTTAGAAACTTTAGAACTCCATATTAGGTCGGATACCATATGACATGTCAAAATTAAATAGCTAAGGCAAATTAAAAAAATGTAATTGGCCTTAGAAAATCTACCCTGAAACTATATTCAAGGCTCTGGTGGCTTTAAAAAAAACATTGTTTTAGGGCCAGAAAACACTATGGGGCAAACATATGTCAAAGGTTTGAATCATGTTTCTGGTCAAGGCAGAAAGAAAATTGGAAATTGATAATCACTATCCACTGGAAAGCACTTCTAATGTACCAACCACAGGGTACAGGCCAAGTATATTACCCATGTGTATGTATACTATAGCTTACCACGTCAGTTTCAGATCACATTGTAAGTCAAAGGCCACATTCTCACAATGAATTGAATTTGATTGAAGTACAGATTAAGTTGGTGGAAACGTTTATATAAAGATTCCATCAAAGAGTGCACTGTGTATTAGAAGAAACTGCTTGACTGGCATATGTATGACTATAATTTATTTGAAAGAAGTGTAAGAAGAGTTTATGTGCTTTCAAGGGTACTTTTTTTACATAAATACAAATCTGAATCGAGTGCATGACTGAATACAATTTGTGCTGTAGTATTTGTGGAATGTTCTGAAGTCTAATACATGTGCATGTTTGCAGCATGCATCTTCGGCATGGGATCTAGATTAACATCTTTGGTATGGTCATATCATTTACAGAAGTTGGGGACATTTATGGTGTCGCCCCCACACAATGATTGCAATATGGGAGATGGTTAAAGGCAGCGAAGGATGGGTTGTCTTTGTTATACGAGGTGCTAGTAATTTTCCCTACATTAACCACATTGGCAAACTGAGGAACACGCGGAAATATGATAACACAAGTATATAAAGCACTTAGGATAGATATACTATACACGAACCCCAAATGAGAACGCAATGGGAATCAGATTGTAGTGAGGAAATATCAAATGAGGAGTGAACGGAAGCTTTACATTTATTAAGGCAACATCAATATGCACAGAAAGAATATTGATTAAAGTTATGGGTCTCCTAAGTGTGGACATGGGGCCACTTCTACCCTACACTATTGGAATGCTGATAGACTGCCAAACACTGGAGATCCATATTAGAAAGAGCTGCTGATATGATAAACTTAAAGATGAGGCATGAATATTGGGTCTGTCCCAGTGAATCCACAACATTATCTATATGCATTAAAGACCTCAATGACTGGACTGTAGATGAAGAAATCCTGCTTATGATGTTAGGAACATTACAAAATATCAGAAGATTTAGAAGAATGGAATGTTATTTTTCAGGCATTTCTGTTTTCAGAAGATAGTAGACCACAGTTAACATCTATAATGTAAAAGTTGTGACGAGGACTATAGGTACAAATACTTGATTTATCAGAGTTTGACATAAATACTATACTACACTAGATGGAAAAATGTTAGAACGGTGTCTAACCTCAGTGTTATTTCATGTATATATAAGACATATCAGAGACAATTATTGTGACATGAGTAGTGTAGCGTTGAACCACGGAATGCTACCATTGTGCGCTCCCGTGTTAAAACAATGATATGTGTAATGTTATTTACTTGATGAACAATAAAAAACTTTTCAAAACATTGTGTGTAGTAGTGTGGGATGTGTGTCTGAGAAAGCATGTTTAAGCGAGTGGCATGTCAGTGAATAAAAAATGTGCTGAGGCAAGAAATATATATGTTCATGTTAGAGAAGAGATTTTACAGTAGTGGCTTGTACTTATGTGAATACAATGTACTGATGGAGTGTGTAAATCTACATGGGTTAGGAGTGGAGTTTGAATTTGAGTGTGTATGTTAGTGTGTGAGGGAAAGAGAGAGAAGAAGGAGCAAGGCATTTGAAAGTGCATGGTGTGTGTTTGGTTGAATGTTGAGTGATCTCAGTGAGTGTGGAAGAAAAAAGGAAGAGCGTTGAAGGCCATAATAGCAGACTTGTGAAAATGCCTACAGTATTGTAGAATGTTTATTTTTCGATTTCTGAGGATACATTATTTAGTGTGTTGTTCACATTCTCATATGTTTAGGCATTTAGGGGCCTGACTTGGTAGGTAAGGGGAGAGGTAATTTGAGCAGAAGTGTCTGAGAAGATGTTGGAGAAGGAGGTTGTAGTCCATATTTGGATAGCCAGGTCAAAGAAGGTAGTGCACTAGGTTCTATTTACGAGCTGGGGCTAAAAGGATACAATATCCATTTGGGTTGGTGAAGGATTATCAAAAGTTGCAGAATGGTGATAAAGACAAGGCTTTCATCCACAGGAATGGATGTGTGTCCTCTACGAGCTAACAACCTGAGAAAAGGTATAAGCAAACTGAGGCAGAGCAGGAGGAGTACAGTACACAAACCTTTGACGCTGTGAGGGGGCTGCAACACTAATAAACGAGGAGAAGATCTCTAAAGTAAACAGACTTCATTTCAAAAGGTCCCATACTTTCAACCAACCCATGATCACCTCCGTTGCATCTTCTGGAGACTATTCCCATCATTACACAGGAAGAGTTCACATTATTGAGTGGGAAAGTTAAATCTGGTTCCCCGGCCAATCCTTTAAAACCCGCCCAGTTTAGGGACTCGCTCTCTGTCTTCCTGGCCCCTTGGTGCCAGGTTATTAATACTTCTTTTACTACAGCTCTGAGTCCTTGAGCTGTGGAAAAAGGTGAGGGTGTCTCCTATTCTCAAAAAACCTTCACTAGACCCAGCCAAATTGGAAAATTTCCGGCCGATATCCCTCCTTCCATGGGTAGCTAAGATTGCGGAGGCTCATGTCAATAACATCTTCATGAGGTTCCTGAATACTAACAACATCTTGGATCCCTCTCAGAATGGTTTCCGCCCTGGTCACAGTACGGAGACTGCTCTCCTGACTGTAACAAAACATCTGCGGATCATTCTTGACTCCGGTCATACAGCGGCACTGATCTTGCTTGATCTTAGTGCCGCTTTTGACACGGTTTCCCATGGGATTCTGCTACACTGTTTGGAGGAAGCGGGTGTTGTGGGCCTAGCTCTGGAATGGTTTAGATCGTTTTTGACAGGGAGATCATTCCGAGTGTCGGCCCCCCATTTCTCTCCCAGGCTCATTTTATCGGTCAGGGCATGCCTCTGGGCTCTGCGCTGAGCCCTGTATTGTTTAATCTATACGTTCAACCTCTTGCAATGGTGGCCAGGACTCAGGGCCTCACCATGATTTCGTATGCAGACGATATGCAGTTGGTGGTGGCCCTCTCTGATGACTTAATGCAGGATGCTTCTAGGTTTAGGAGTGGCCTGGCCGCCGTCACGGAGTGGATGACCACCAATTGCCTCCAGTTGAACGCCAATAAAACGGAGGTGTTGCTGGTGGGTAAGGATAGGAGTCTCTGGAGTGAGCAATGGTGGCCTACTGCTCTTGGTAGTGTTCCCACCCCTAAGTTGGTGGCCAAGAACCTGGGTGTATGGATGGACTCTACCCACAGCTTTCAAGATCACACTAAGAAAGTTTCTGGCACCTTCTTTCGGTCTCCTTCGGGGACTTAGGCCCTTGTTGAGGTTCTTTGATCCCCCTACACGCCAGCTGATTGTTCAATCAGCCATTCTATCCAGATTAGATTATGCTAGCTCACTCCTTCTGGGGGCTAATCAGGCAGAGGTCAGGTGCTTGCAGTGTGTCCAAAATGTGCCGCCAGAGCCCTGTTGGGGCTTCTGCGTAGTTGCCCCTCCACTGGTGCCATCCGGCGGCTACATTGGCTACCATGGCCAAGCGGATCCAATTTAAGACCATTTGTTTATCTTTTAAGATCCTGAAGCTTGCGTCTCCCGGCCATCTAGCTAATCTGCTAGTTCCCTATGTCCCGACTCGCCAGCTGCGCTCCTTGGGACAGCACCTGGTTAGAGTCCCCCGAGTGAAGCGTCTTCGGGCCGGGGGACGAACCTTCCGCTGTTTAGCGGCCAAGCTGTGGAACTCTCTGCCTTTTCAGATTCGTAGCCTGGACCGCTTGTTGGACTTTAGGAAAGCTATTAAAACTTTTCTTTTCCCCTCTGCCTAGCCCTTTCCTGTTCCTTGCGCTTACCTGTTTTGTTTCTTAGCCCCTTGGTCTTTTCTGCTGCTGGCAGCGCCGGGACGCCTTTTTGCTGAGGCAGCTGTGCGCTATATAAACTCAGGTAACATAACATAACATAACATAAACAGTTGGAGGTTCTTTGAATAACTGTTTTGCCACTTTCTTGCCTACTAACTCGGATGCCTGGATAGTCGAACACACCTGAATGTGTGACTACTTGATAGTGAAATGAATGCGCTATCAACCTGATAAAATGAACTTTTGCAGAAAGCTGTAGTCAAGCTACGTCATCTTGGAGGTGGTATGGATGTGTAAAGATTGGATGTTCTGGTTGGAAATGTTGTCAATGTTGTGTGATTTAGGTGATGTTAGATGCCCCCCCGCACATGTTAATTTTCTCTTTAGGGAGACAATGGTCTGGCAATTGAGTTGAGAGGGGATTTCAGAGACACTGGAAAGAGTTGGGAGCACATTAATATTTCATGGTGTTGATTGTTTTTTGTTTTTTTATTTGAGTTTTATATCGCGCTGGCTAGACCCGGAGGTATCAGAGCGCTTTACATAAGGTTCCACAAAGTTACAAAATTACATCAGTTACAAGAAAAACATTTCAAGATCGTAAAGACGAGTTAAAAGGAGGTTAGAAGGGAGAGGGGGTAGGGTAAAGGGGTTGGAGAGAAATAGGATGGAGACACGAGGGAGAGTCTGCCCAAGTCCGGTTGGGTAGGTGACAGCTGAGGGGGAAGTCCACAGCCCATCTCCTCTATAGCTATCAGGTAGTTCCACTGGGCATCGGCCAAAAAACTAGGTCTAGCGCCAACATAAGGAAACATTGTGTTACGGGTTCAGGAAGGGACCAAAAGTCTAGAGTCCAGAGATGGACTAGTGGAGCTGGGAGGAGGCAAGGGAGGGAAGGAAACACAGCAGGGAGATGCAGAAAAACAATGTCAGATGTCCGGCTGGGTAGGTGACGGCTGAGGGGATGAACCAGAGCAAGACTCCTCTTTAGCTGCATAGGACAGCTCCACGGGGCATCGGCCAAGGTTGCTCGCGATCCGCAGTAAGTAAAAAACAGTTATGGTATCCGCCCAGTAGGCCTCGTCATAGTTCCAATGGAAAACACCGGTCCTGGTGTTACTGGGCAGTCCCGTCCGCAAAGTCCTCCATCTCGCCCCCCGGTCAAGGGTGGTGAGAGGAGAGGTGGACGCAACTTCTTCACCTCTTCCCTCCGTGTATGGAGGAGATCGCACTTTTTAAACGTGTCACTTTGCCTGCATTGTTCCCTCATACTAGTCATTTCACCACTTCCTGGAGGAAATACCTACTATTTCAAAGAGGGATAGGCTTGTGCCCCATCCCAATTCTAAGGACTAGGATCAGCACCTGCGAAGGCCAAGGCAGGTATCCATACTTTCAGTTGGGGGATGGCAACCCTAAAGCTCCTGTTTGCCGCTGCCAAATACCCCCTCCCCCTCCAGTAATCCTGAATGTAGGAACCCGAAGGGGCAGCCAGGTTCAGTTCTGCATATGAAAAGCATTGAGGAAACCTGCAGCAGTGAAGAGAGTTGAGAAGAAGCTAATACGGAAGTGAACACACTGAGTAGAGCGGTGTGAGCTGGCATGATCAGCCTTCTCTAGTTGCTCAACATTGAATAGGCAGGATGAAGTGCACGTTTCAGTTACGGATCTGGAGAGATGTTTAGTTGTACTCTGCACTGGTGGATAGGTTTTTGAAGAGAAAAGATAGCAATGTGGGATCATAAAGTAACACCATCTACACAGGGTCCTTTGTTGTGCTGAACTCTAGTTACACATAAAATAGCTGAAATTAAAGAGAAGGGCCTAGGGTAAGACATGTGTCTTTTGGTGGGCATATTTAAAATAGAAAGGACCCAAAAGTCCTTAAAAATAGAAGATGGCTCTGAGACTAGATGAGGAATTTTATGTAAAAAAACCTTCACTTGGACCATGTGGTCCAAGGAATGTGAAGCTGATAGCAGAGGGCGGCGAACAATAAGGTTATGTCCTGCACTCACATCAGCATCTGACAGCTAGATGCAGGTGCTGAGGTCACAGTGATCATGTCTGCATGAGGGAGTAAATAGATGGGACTTGGGTAAACATGAGCTCCTGTCCAGAGCTGATGACTTGTGTGCAAAGTTTCCTTACTACCGTGTGCCCTCGAGCGGTAAGCACTTCTGGATCCAGTCTCACAGAAGTGAGGGCTGGAAATTTGACATTACAAACATAAGACCAATCTAGGGTGGCTGGAGTCAGTAAGGGGAAGGGAAGTCCTAAAGGTTTGTATCAAAACAGGGCCAGGCTGTGCAACCAAAAGCAGCACTAGAAAATATGCTTAAACCAACCCCCGCTCCCTTCATTTTCCCTCTCCTCTTTCGCCTCTCTGATCACTTTCTCTCCACCTCCCCCGTCACTCCCTCTCTTTTGTTCCTGCCTTGAAGCCTCTACATGCCTACTTAACTCCACGTCGTGGAACTGGGAAAAGCAACATAGGCACCACAAGCAGCCCTGGATTTTCAAAGGCCCAGGCCAGCACACCAGTGAAATGCCCAGAGGAGCACAAGGCGTGTCAGGGTGTATCAGAACATGTAGTAAATCACTTTTAGTTTGTAAGTCTTTGCTGTTTGTAAACTTGGTGTGTCTCCTCATTCAAATCCAACAGTTTTCACATCTACGTCCTATCTAACATGAAACAGCAAATCAAGCCAAGGTGGGTGCATAGTGCAAACCTCTGTTTTACACAACCAGGGCAGAACATGTTTGCAGGGCCATTTTAAGGATTTTGGGGGTCCCGGGCAAAAAATATTTTGAGGCACGAATTTGGGCCAACTTTGAATTTCATTGTCCATGTTTTTGATAATTAAAGCCTTATGTTACTTGACATTATTGAATTATATGTTAAAGATTCATATAAAGAAATACAAAGGAGAGTTAAAGTTTACTTTCCCAGGGGGTCCCTTGATAGGTGGGGCACCTAGGCAATTACCCACTTTGCCCATGTCTTAAAACGCAACTGATTTTTTCCACTTTCTCCTTGGCAGAATCGTACTTTTATTGCAAAGCGGAAGAAACCCTAGGAAAGTAGAAAGCTGAAGGTATTTAATGATGCTGGTCTTTTTCCGCTGCACTTTAGATAAAAGGGCATCTGTCATGCGACCCCCGACTCCCCGGTGGGAGAAGAGCCCACAGGAAGAAGCAGTTTGCGGGGTCGACCTGCTCTGAAAACGTGAAGCCTGTTCCTTCTTAATTTATAACGCTGATATGTTTAAATATGGATCTCGCTCAGAGGCAGATCTTTTTCTGACAGAAAGCAATCCTTTGGATGTTATTAATGTATGCACTTGTGGGTCTACCAAAGAAAATGTCACTATCGCAGACTCCTTTCTATCTCCAACATCTACAGGAATATTTGACTTTTCTTGACTTCGTTTCTTTTTTCTCTCTAGGTGAGTCATGATTTCCCCAGCCGACTGCTGTCAAATCAGGACTCCATTGCATTTTTCTCATCATGCGGCGTTGCCCCTGTGGGTGGCATAGCAGAATATGGGATAATTCACTCCCAAGTTTACATTGTACAAATTCTGTAAGTCAACGAGGATTCTTTATCCATAAAGGTTACTTGTAATATCTTTTTTAATATGTACTTGGTGTATATTTTTCCTTATAATAATGGGATTGCTACCGCATTCCCTCCCCTTCCCCAGACAACTCACTAGCTGGGTGTCTGGGAATTGTAGTTCATTTCGTAAAATAAAAAAAAAGACGACTCCCAAAACGCAATGTAAGCAGCATACGCAAATGTGATAGTGACACCTTTCAAATACCCAGTGGCGGCTCCTCCACTAAGGCATAGGAGCGTCACCCCACTGCTTTTCAGCAGTGTCAATAAAGGAAAAAGATAATATCTCGTTATCATTTTATTTTTTCATGCTGCGGCAACTTTGCAGGGTGGGGCTGCTTTGCTCTCAGAGCAGGGGGAGGAGTGGTGGCACTCTCGGTAAGTTCATATAAATGTTTGGTCGGCCATCTTGGGCCGGCCAAACAGTCATGCACACTTGGCATGTTCTCCACACAGGCTGCATTACAGCCTGGGTGGAGAACATGCCAAGGGTCTCACTCCCTGCCTGAGCACCGAAACACGGAGCTCAGACCAATCACAACGCTGCATTGCAGCATTGTGATTGGCTATGGGGAGCCTGGGTGCGTCTTGGGTGTTCTGCTCCTGTGCTGGGAGAGACGCGGAGAGAGGATGGTGGAGAGACGCAGCGAGGAGGTACGTTAATTTATTTATTTCTTTACCCCTTTACCTCCTGCCCTCTGCCCTCTGACCCCCGATCAGTGCCAGCCGCCACTGCAAATACCTATCCTCATTTTTTTACTGATGCCAAACCAGAGTCTCAGGTTAAGTGGGCAGCAATTTCAAGGATGGGTGATGTAAGTGGTACTGCCCGAAATAAACAATGCAGGTGCATGCAAGACCTAGCTGGTAGATATTGATTCTCTGCTGATGCTCGAACTTTTGAAGGTTCCTGATCTGTTCATGATTTCTGGCCTTTAACCAGCAGTGGGAGCGACTTTGCATAAAGCTGCAGCTTGCAGAAGAGGTATAGGTGGCAGCCATGTGCTCACTGATGCCGGCATCATGTATGAGGGACATTGCCACCAGAAAATGCAAGAGGGGACACACTAGGAAAAAGATGCCAGAGGGAAATAAGAAGAACCCTTAAACCTAGGAGCCGGACAATGAAATGATTACTTGCTTGTAATAATGCATTACAAGAGCATAGTGACAATTTTCTTATTACAGACGTGCAATGATATCAAAATTCACAAGCAAAAACTAAAAAAAACAACTGGAGCCTCAATCTTATAAAAATTTCTCAAAATGGGACGCAGCAACTGAATCAAAAATTCAAGAAACAACCCACAATTCTTAACAAATACAGACCAACAGCAAACCTCTTACAAATATCAAACATAAAAATCACTGTATCTAACTACAAATTAAAGTTAAATCTAAGCCAACAACCACCAGGGTGGCTCTCTCTTATGTTGGTCATGAACAGAACACATAACATAAAAGTAAAGGGGGGGGGTGTACACCACCACACGTCCTCCCAAAGTAAAGACCCAAAACACATAAAGGTATGATCGCTTCTACAACGCTTTTTTAAATCAGTGTTACGGTACAAATCACTGATACCTAAATTACCAAGATTCTGGTGTGGATAGGGGTAAGCCCAAGAGGAGAAGAAAGACCAATCTTATTGAAGAGGAAGCTTTACTCACATATTGTGACATTTTTCTTCATAGGCATCCTCTACCCAGCCTTGTAGGACAATACCACCAGGACGGACATGACCTCCTAATAAACCCGATGGAGGGAGTTCTTAAATAAAATAATTTCCTGTTCAAAACAGTGCGATCCAGATTAAGTTAAAAGCACCTAGAAGTAACCGAGTTTTCACCTTTATTAGTGGTGACCTCTGGTGCATCTAAAAACAACTACACTGGAATGAGAGCACAATGGCTCAGACCATCGTCTTATCACCAACATGTTTCTGTTCTATTCTAAGTAGGCTATATTGGTCGGGGGCATTTGTCAAGGCTAAAGATTCCTAAAGATTTAGACTAACAAATAGTCAATAGTAAAAAGTTGAAACCATGCACTAGAAGGATCAGAGTGAATTCTATCTGGTCTTAGTGCTAGTAAACACTTACTATGGGAATACCCGCCATCCATTCTGCAGATGAGGACAGATAATAGCAAGTATTCTCAAAAATATTTTAAATAAACATTTTTATTCAATACAACCATAAACATTTGTTGAGCCTTTCTCTTTTTACACTCTTTGGGCCACAAAATGTAGCCTTAAAATCATCCACAAGGGATCCCTGCACTCCAGCTGAAAAGCGTACAGCTCCAGGTCAGAGTGTTATAAAAAATATTGTGAACTCTCCTGAGGGCATGTATTCAATGACCCAGGAGATTTACTACAACTTTTTTTACTGTTCCTATGGGGCTGCTGCGCTCAGGCCCTCGTCATACACAGCTAATTACCTCCACAATTATATCACTCATTACATGTTCTATAATGCCAATGATAACATCACTGCAAAATCTGAAATTATATCATTGAGGACAACACTGCATGGTGAGGGCATCAGTATAATATATATATATATATATATATATATATATATATATATATATCCAGTTACCATTCCACGTGCATTCTTTAGTTCAGTACAGTGTTAGTCCATGACGTGTTTCGGCCACTTCTGTGGCCTTGATCACATGATCACGCCACGCCATTAACGGAATATAAAGGTAACACACCCATCACATGACACTTGACGACATCACAATAGAGATACAAGACATACTATATCTTATGGCACATAATGCTTGCTGGTTATCACATCCTTCAATTACATATTTGGACATTTGAATACATACTCAAATTCATGTTCAAATCCTGATATATATATATATCCAAAATCCCCTCGACCCTGTCAGGCAGGACCTCCACACATACCCATAAATGTTCTTCTGTAAAACTGTACTACATGTGTAATGCTCTAGTAATGTCCTAGTGTGTAAAGAAAAACAATGGGCATTTTTAAACAGGCATTTCGACAACATTGTTACAGCCATGTTTTGCCTAAAAAGGGGCCTTTATCAGGGTGCCATAGCAAAAAAATTAAATAAATTGATACTGAGGAAATGAGAGGGCAATGGATGGTGAAGGGTCAACATTCACAATGCAGGCAATGGGTCTGCCTCTTCTCTGCTCTCCTGGACGGTGCATCTCTCTAACTGCACACTCAGTTCTGGCAGCCTCAGAAAAAGGGGAAGAGAAGGGGTTAAGTGGGTGTGGCAGGGGAGGGGATGGAGGAGGGAAATGTACCTAACTTCTTGCTATGTAAGTGGAAGGGAATGTTTTTTAGCTCACATTGGCAACATGGTGTGCGCTATGCCTAACGACATGCGGACAGCCGTTTTCTGTTACCCTCAGTAGGCATCACCTCGGTCCCTATGCAGCAGCACTGAGGTGAACCCTAGTAAAGGGGAATGTCTCCTCCATCCTCGACCTTAAAGGGGCAGCGACGTCTTTCTAAGAATAGTGGTTAGACATTGCCCGCTAGCATTAACTCACCTGTCCCCCTCACTGCCAGCTTCCCCCCCACAATTGTGCCCTCTCAGTGCCCTCTACTCAGATGGACATTTTCAGCAGCACAGGTAGCATCGCCGAATGGGAATAGCTACCACAAAACAGAAAACAGTTCAAGAACAAGGGTATCCGGCAACTAAACAATGCAAGATGTGTTTTTTAATCTTTAACAGAACTGTGTCGAATTCAATCAAAAAACAACTGTGCTGTTTCTATATGCACACATCTGTAACCTGTCCCAAGTACTGAGAGGGCCTCTGCCAAAGCACTAAAATGGGTGAATGAACCACTGTGAATGGCTCGGCAATACTGAGGGTTTGTTTGAAAACAAGAACTTCTAAGAAATTAAAACATCATGAGCTGAGGTTCACTCTTTACAATGAAGAGCTGGTATTGATGCAGACGGATGTTGGAAAGGTTCCGCCTTGGCTCATGACTAGTTCAAAAGCTGTGTTACGTGTATCGCTATGCGAGCTGATAAATGTGCACATATCACTCAACAAAGGTAAACCCACAGTACTGACTGCAGACTTCATTGAAAGAGTGAAGGGTTGGAGACCTGCCATACAGAACTTTGGAAGCGGGAACCTGAATTCGAATTCTGGTCTCGGCACTTGGCTAACAATCATGTGATTATTGGCAAATCGCGTCATCGCCCTGTGAATGTGAATATGTGAAATGCAATATTTAGTATGTGAAATATAATATAATTGTGTAATTTAGAGGTGTATTTCCACATTATATTCATAAATGATATTGTAGCCTCCTCTCAATAATGTAAAGCTCTCTGTTGGCCACCCGCTAGGTTCACACTATACAAATATCAAAACATGCATGAACACATATTCTAGATATGCACATTCACTAAGTGCACTAACATTTGAGTAAGGTCATATGTGTACACCCTTTTAACCTTCTTTTGATTAAGATCATATACATTTTGTTATGGCCAAATGCCTTCTTCAAGGCTTTCAGGACTATCTTTCATCTCAAAGGCTTTGTCTCATTTGGGATATATTTGATGTTGGGTTGTGGCTTGTAGTTCTCTATCATCAAACTGTGTGATCTACCATCCAGCAACCTGTAATTTTTAGGTCTCACCCGAGACAAAGCATGCTTAGGTCTCGCCTGAGACAGCACATTTTGTTAGCAAACAGTGGGCTTAGATTCCACTCGTTGATTACCATTGGTTGGCTTCATCATCACTCTCATTTGCTTGCTTCTGGTTCGTCCAAGGGTGTGAGCCTCACTTCCTCTTCTTGTGTTCAGCTCTCCCATGGAGCAAGGCCTATGTACTCTTGTCCTTCCACTACTCATTTTGGGAGATACTTTTATCCTTTTTGGTTGATTCCCTCCATGAGATTGCATATGTTCCATCACTCTCCTGTGTGTGCTTCACCACTCCCCACCCACCTTCTACGTTCCATGCTGTCTCCCAAATGCAGGATCAGGGCTGACATTGGGTGTGATTGTTATTTATTTCCGAGTCAGAGCTCCACTCCATTCCAGAAACATCACTGACATTTTGCTTCATCCTTCCTTATTTACACTAGAATTGGTGAAGACATACGTATTACCCAAACAACTGTCTACCATATCCAAAAGAGTCAGAACCCTTGGAGTTCATGGACCTAAACTACGGAACACCCTGAGCCGAGGTCTGAGGGCAGAGCCTAACCACACGTTTCAGGAAGCTCCTGAGAACTGAACTGTCCCTCAGCACTCAACACAACCCCTAGTACTTCATCACTGCAATGAAGAATATCGGACTTGCCATCCTCCCCACACTAATTGGATTCTAGCAGCCCTAGGCTCAGACTCTTTTGTTTCCCAGCAACACTCTGAAGAAACTCAAAGTAACTCAAAGGCGACACACAGCGCTGTACAAAACTTCTCAAATACATAATATTCGGATTCTCTTGTCCCAGTTGTCGTGGTCATCAGACTGCTGTTTTGCACATTACCATAAGAAAGCAATGCTTCACTGAGGTATCCACCCCATGCAGGTTGTTGCTGGCTGAGAATGTTCTGTCCCATTGTTAGCACCACTTCATTTTCGATCTGCTTCTACCAATGAAAAGAACTAGAAACAGCTGTTTAAGAGCTAGAATCTGTTTCCTTAGCAACTTCCTATGTTTTCTCCTGAAAATTCCAACAAGCATTGACAAAGTCAAAAGGTCTCGCCTAGAAGACCTATTGACTTTGTCAACCTTTATTTTAGCTATACTGTACAATAGCGCGGCGGCTGTTCAACACTGCAGAACGTTTTTTTTTAAAGCGCTATGAAACGGCATAGCTTTTTTGTGTTTTTTTTACTTTTAGCCATGTTATTCAGCAAAAACTTTTCTAGGTGAGACTTGTTATATGTACTCTCTCTGCTAAGCACTCTGTGACTATTGGTGGGTCTTAACGAGCGCTTTACAATTCTATTTATCATCACAAAATGTTTTCAAATCTCTGCTTTGCCTGCAGTGTGCTTCCTTTCTGATGACAGCGCCTTGACACCTTAGGGCTTAGTGCGCTCTATATATCAAAAAAACAATCAAATCTGCCATTAGTTACGAATCTTGCCCCTCCAAGAGTCTTTTTACAACATTCTTCTTACCTCCAATTAGTAAAGAAATATTGAAAGCTTTAAATAGTCTAATAGTTGGGGAAAGAGTCATTAGATCATTCTATTCCGGTTTAACAAGGCCCAATTTAGCAGTAGCCCCCACAGTAGCCCATAAACTTTATTGAGGGGAATTTTCCAGGCAGAGTTTTACCTGAAAGCAAACTCGGCACAAACAATGCAACAAGAGCACAGTGCAAAGTATTCTGGAGACACCCTGTGGTTAACTTGTGAAAAAATAAGTGCCGAGGCTCTAGTCAGGAGGCAGCTTGCACCAGCCCTTTGCTCCTATTAGCACCGCCCATAGCAGAACTAACTACTAACCATGAAACTCTACAAGTGGGTAGAGGATGTAGCGTAACGGCCAGAGCTGCCGACTTTGGAGCTGGGGAACTAGGTTTGGCTCTCAGTGTAGGATCAACATCCTGTGATTCTGGGCAAATCACAATCTCCCCGTACCTACAAAAAATAAATGTGTTCGTAACTGGTGTTCATGAAAAGCGCACCAATACCTTTGGGTTGAGTTTGTGCTATAAGCGCAAGTGGTGATAATGAAGTGCCAGTGCCGAGCACCGGAAACCACCAGCTCAAATTAAGCACTGGAGACACTGCATCACACAGCACCACCCCTGGACCTCAACTTCAATGACATCGCTCTACTCTCCCCAATGCCAGTGAATTTATTAAACTCCTCAGATGAAGAGTCAAGTGACGGAAAAAGACATGCAGGTCTTTAATGCACTAATGTCTCCTGGGAAGCAAATGCCGACCCACCTGTGAAAGCACCTGCATACCCTCTTGTGTGATTACCATGCTATACAAATAGATAGAGAGAAGGATCACTTGTCCTGCATAACATTGGGTATGCGGGAACGGTTCTTTCAAGTCCCAATAAAAAACCCTCATGCACGTGTTGGATGTTGGTAACGTTGAGCGGTATATCTCTGTTCTCCGCTTTCCGTCACACGTGTTTGCATAATCATAGGGTTTAGTGGTTATGCAACCTCCACCAGGAGGAAATACCCTTTGTTAAAACAGTAGTGACCAGTTATGGTGCTCGTGATATAGTGAAGGTGTATTAAAAGTCTCTAGGTTCCAGACACTGTTATTTATTCATTCTGGTTTCAAGAGGCAATAAAATTGATGTAGGTGACCTACACCATTTTTCTAGTGTGAATGAGTCATAATAACTCCAAGTCACCTACATCAATTTTATTGCCTCTTGAAACCAGAATGAATAAATAACAGTGTCTGGAACCTAGAGACTTTTAATACACCTTCACTATATCACGAGCACCATTACTGGTCACTACTGTTTTAACAAAGGGTATTTCCTCCTGGTGGAGGTTGCATAACCACTAAACCTATGATTATGCAAACACGTGTGAGGGAAAGCGGAGAACCAAGATATACCGCTCAACGTTACCAACATCCAACACGTGCATGAGGGTTTTTTTATTGGGACTTGAAAGAACCGTTCCCGCATACCCAATGTTATGCAGGACAAGTGATCCTTCTCTTTTGATTAGACAATATATGAGTATAGGGAACTGAACGGATCACGGATTCCTTCCCTCCCCCACATTGATTTGGAATACAAATAGAAAGAACATAACAACATTATAAAATAACACATTATAATAATAATAAACAAAGCAAGCAGATCTTGACAAATATTTTACTCTGTTCAGTGGTTATATTATGCAAGTGGTTGCAGGTGGTGAGCACTTTTTTGTGGGCTATTGCTTATTTTTCATCAACAAGAGAGAGAACTGTGGGAAAGGAAGAAGTGAACAAAAAGAAAACGGTGGCGAGAGAGAAAATAGAGAGGAAAAATGACCCACAAGATAGTGGTAGAGTGGCAGAAAGTATGGGGTGGTGGAAGAAGGAGGCATGAGGTGGAATGAAGATTAGGAAGCCTACACGTCACCTCTCTTGTCCTATAATTTGTTAACCCCAGAATGCAATACTCTGCAGATGACCCAACAACCAACGCCTGTGGGGCAGTCTAGCCGTCCATCACTGGTCCTGAGAAGTCTGAATTAACCTGCCCAAGGTCAACTGAAAGAGGAACAACAATGTATATACGGATTTATGTGTGTGTTTACATATATGTGTAAATTGGTCTGTATTCCCACGTGCATGTGATTATACAGAGTGCTTTGACTAGTGTGCAAAATAGTTTATTTTTATTTTTTTTAACAACAAGCTTCTAATTGTAGAAAATTATCCAGATGACACATACTGTGGCTTGCGGTCATCTCCTGTGCCAAACAAAATGAATGTGTCCATCTGTTACACAACTAGTGTTCATGTAAAGCGCTCAGATACCGTCGGGTCAAGTTCATGCTATATAAAACTCCAAGAAAAAAAGGGAAAGAAACACTCATTTCATGAGAATGTAGAGGGGGACTTTCTACAGAATCGTACTTAATTTGTGTTGGTGTTCACCAGTGCACAGCACCGGCACTTATTTTTAAACACCTCCCCATATTAACCAGTCTATCACATGGTGGCGCTGCCTACCTCATTTCTTTAGCAGAGCATATTAAAAGAACATTAAACACCTGAACGTACTTTTAAAATATGATAGAACTAGCACATCCAGTCGATCAATACTGATAAAGCTGGCCTGGACTAGTCCGAAATAGTTGGAAAGCTAATTCTTGCACTGGTAATCTGCAGCAGTGGCAGGAGCTGAGGGTGGTGCTAGCTGCAGTGCACTCCTGCAAAATACTATGGGTCCTGGCACCTATATTTTTCACAAATTACGCACTGCTTCAGGAAGAAAATAATTTCCCCATGGAGACAATATTTTAGGAAACTTTACAAGAGCTCATTTCCACATAATTTACTTATGTAAATGTTCCATCTAGCAGAAAGTAGGAGTACATTTTGGGAAGTAAAAGTACTCCATGAAATCTACGACTCCTGACATGTCCAGAAATACTGCTACGATTCTTTATGATTGCTCAAGACGTCAGAAATGTCTTTCAAATGTAGAAGGAAACCTATGGGGGTCAATTTCAGACTTTTGAGCATAGGGTGCCTTTGAGACCGGAGTTCTGGCAACCTGGGGCATAACGCCCTAGGTGGCTAAGTGTATGCCCAAGCATAAGTCCCTTGCTCACTGCACCACTGGAACCAAGCTGCACCCAACTGAAAAGGCCCAATCAGGCTGAAATCCATCTTGTGTCGGTTCTGCTCCTGTTCAGAGAGAATCTGGCTTGGCAGTTTGGGCTGGAGTGTTCCTGTTAGAGCAGGACAAATACTGATTTCCACATGGCTGGGTCTAATTTGAGGTGGCATGGTCAGTTGGAATTATATCCCGAGTGATTGCCAGTGGTCAGAAAAATTGCAAGCATTCTTCCCATCACCTTTGTGGCTGTGATGTTATCAGGTGTAGACCAAAAAGTAACTGGCTTATAGATGTAAAAGATACAAGTAAAACACAAGAACTGGGAATACTATTGCATACAGCCGGTGAAACTCAAAAAGGCTATATTTGTACTTTCTGGCCACAGTGCATAGAGATAAAAGTGTCTTGAACGTGTCTCCAGTGCACCATCCTCTGGTGCAATGCGGGTCTCGACAAGGATGCGTGCCAGTTTGTGGTGCACTGAACGAGAGGCTTTAATCCAACATACGATTGCCTTGGATGCTCTCAGTAAGGACCCAGCACATCCTTTTTGAACAAAACCTCTTGAAAGCCGTCGCCTAGGCAGCGGCAGGGCGCCCTCCAGCACCATGTGTGCGCTTTTTGAAAACCGAACAAAAGCGACCTTACACAATAAGGTTCCAGCCGGGCTCCCCTTCATGGATCAGGCGCTCTACAGCAGCGCGTGCTGCAACAAGAGGGCCAGGCCTGGGTCCGGTCAGTACGCGACTCCCTCGCAATGACGCAATGACGCACGACGCGCTCGCGCGGTCTTCCTCCTCACACCTCACCGCCACCCTTCTCCACCAGCGGACGGATGCTCTTAAGGTCTTTCCGCAGTGGTCTTTTTGTGAGTGTGCCAGACTCGCCAGCATCCCATCCTTTGCAAACATCCTGTCAGGTCACGTCAGACCACAGCATCATTGCTGGTGCTAAATTTGTTTAAAAAAAAAAAAGAACAGCTGTGAGGGGACGGTCGGGTTCTACCGAATGACGGGGTGCCCAATACCTCGACTCAGTATTTTTTATTCCACCGTATGCGCTTTCTTCCACACCTACACTTCATGTCTCCTTCCTTCACACGTGCAGGTTCTTACACATAACATGCACATACACACACATGGCTGACTGCCACCCAACTGCAACCCTCTGGTGCCAGCAACACCAGACTGCTCTGAAGCAATAAAACGCCAAGTCAACCTTGCGGTTCCCGGACCGAACACGTATGCCCTGTTACATGCCCAGGACTGTTGGTGCGACACAGAGGTCTCGCAGCCGGGCTTGGAAAGGCATTAATAAAAACATGAAAATAAAATTTTTATATGACGCTTCTTATCCCGCAGGGATTGTTCTTTCTAAGTAAAACAATCAAGAGGATGATTGTAATACCCAAATTGATGGTACGTAATCTAAAAGAAGGTAAAAGGAGGAAGTACTAAACGCCTGCGGCTCTTGCTTAACCGACTGAGCTACCATGCCATGCTACAGTAGCTAGCATTTGTTAAAGGGTACACACGAACCGTGGTAGACATTTCGCCCTCTCTGTCCGTCAGGGTGAAAGCGGGAAAACCACGACACGCGGATGAAAAAGCCGAAAAAAAAGTGTTATAAGGTAAGTCTGCAAACTGAACCAGGCGGAGGATGTAAAGTTATTTCTGGCGCTCTGTGTAATGGAACGAAGTAAGTAAATGTCACGGTTTGAGAAACTCCAAAAGCAGGTGAAACCTTCCCTGGGAGCCAAGGAACACAACAGCCGCCGTGGAAATCTCCATGAGGGCACAGTGTGGCGTTTGTGCGATTGGTTTCTGCTCACAGAACAGGTTCGAATCCAGAAATATGGGCAAAGGAATATCACCGCCTCTCCCAACTAAAAAAGGCAGGAAACGGTTACAGTAAATAAAAATTGTGATTTGTTCAGCAAAGAAGCGCTCAAAATAGGTCCCGGATTTCCCCGGACAGTCTCGGTTTTTAGAGAACTCTTCCCTGCGTCCCGTCGATTTTCCTAATTTGCAATAAGGGCTCCGGTTTTTGGGACAAAGATAAAGTATTTCTGCGGAGCAGACATTAAACTATGCTCTCCTCTAAATTGAAAATGTATCATTTCTTTCTTTCATACAGCACAGGAGGAGGTCGTCTGCCTTGAGAGGGCAAAGACAGAGTGGGAGAGTGGGAAGGAAGGCAGGGGGGCTCAGGAGGCCCACCTACCACAGCTAATGTTATATCACGTAGACTTTTATTTTTTTATTTTTTATTTTTTTTTTAATTTTTTTTTTTATTTCAAATCTTTTTTATTGAAGAATAAGGATAAAAATAAAGACAATACAATAAATCTTCAAAGGTACAAATGAACAAATTCTTGGTATCACGACACTTACAATAATCAAAAAGCAAATCAAGGGAAGAAGATAAGAAAAGGGAGAGAGAGAAAGAGAGGTAGAGAAGGGAAAAGATAGAGAAGAAGAGAAGAGAGAGGTGAGAAGAGAGAGGACAGGTGTATCCATAGGGCAATAGTAGTTGGTTTACCCAGACTCGGTACACTGTGTGCGTAGCGGAGAATATACAGTAAGTATACAAAACCAAAAGCAAACACCTCATATTCCGCCTAGATACTGTCTAGGAAAGTCAATTGTTGAGATGCATATCATGGTGGTTCAAAGTGGGAGGATGACGCATCCAGGGATGTCCAGAGTTTTTTGTTCGAGGGCTTCCAAGTGGCTGACTGCAGTGCAGGATTATCTGCCCCTCTTAAAAATGAGAGCCATTCCAGCCACATTTTGAAGTTGACTTCGTCAAAATTTTTCCATTTGTAAAGAATGACCTTGCACGCCAGTGTCAGCATAATATCAAGCAATTGCCTGTCATGAATGTCCGGCAATTGTGTTTCCAGAGGACCTAAAATGACATATATGAAATCTTGGACAGGCGTGATTCCAAGCACTTGTTGGATGTATGTAAATATTTTACTCCAAAATGTTCGTAATAGGGAACAATGAAAAAACATGTGTGCCAAGTCACCAGGAGCTTCATGGCAGTTCCAACAGGTAGGCGTATCCCTCAATTTACATTTAAACAGTCTCTGGGGGGTCCAGAACACTCTATTTAACAGCATATATTTCGTTTGACATAGGATCGGGGATATCTTGTTTGCCAGTGCGGTGTTGTGTATCACCTCCCAGTCTAATGCAATGCCTGTGGAATTGGGTTCCGCTTCCCACTTAATTTCGGTCAGCCTATGTGGTGTCTTGGGTAGGGGGAGGAGCAATTTATATATTCTTGATACAAAATGGTCAGCATGGTACAGTATTCGTAGCCGGGACACAAGCCAGGGTAAGTCTGTGTTGAGGGGGCATTTGGAGATAGCGGCCTTCAGTTTTAGGAACTGGTAAAATTCTATGGGTGGTAAGCTAAACTTTTCTTGCAATGTCGAAAAGGGCAGGGGTCTGCCATTATCATAGAGGTCATTCACTATGTGTATACCTTTTCCAGCCCACACTTCCCAGTAAAGGGTTTTCCCTTCTATCCGGATCTTAGGGTTATGCCATAGTGAGAGTAGGGTGGATCTCTTAATCACCCGAGCAGTCTTATGATACTGGTCAAGTCGGAGAAGTGCTCTTCTGGTATTTAGAAGGATGTATTTGGAGTGAGGTATATGGGCCAGATCCATGGTGAGGAGAGACGAGAGGGGTGCATCTGCTATTAACGACCGTTCAATAGTTAGCCATACTGGAGTGTAGGATGTATCCTCAACCAACCAAAGGGCCCCTTGCTTACAGAGGAAAGCCGTTTGGTAGTTCCTAAACGAGGGCAGGCCCAGGCCGCCCTTATCTTTTGCTAGCTGCAGCTTTTTAAGTGATATCCTGGCTTTTTTCCCCCGCCATAGGAACTCTCCGAACAGCTTGTCCACCTTCTTAATAAATTCGTCTGAGAAAGTCATGGGGAGCATGCTAGCCAAGTAGTTAACTAGAGGCGCGCACATCATTTTTAGAGTCTCAGCCCTACCCCACCAGGACAAGAATTTTGGTGACCAACTGTCTAGCAAAGTGGATATCTTTTTTAATGTTGAGTCTTCATTTAACTTCAGAGTCGTAATCAAGTCCTTTTCAAAGTCTAGGCCCAAATATTTAAAAGCTTTCGGTTGCCAGGTAAGGCCAGATGTTCCCAGAATTCCTTTATCCCCGATGTTGTTTAGTAACTTAACCTCTGTTTTATCCTTGTTTAATTTATATCCTGAGACTCTAGAGAACCCCTCAATTGTGTCCATCAAGGCCGGGATAGCCTCGTCAGCTTTTTCCGACAAGATCAGGACATCGTCGGCGTATGCAGTCAATTTTACAGTGCAATCTCCAAATGGAACCCCAGCAATGGCTTCATTGTGTCTGATATGCCACAGAAAGGGTTCTATTGCCAATAAGAACAGAGAAGGCGATAGTGGGCAGCCTTGTCTCGTCCCTTGTTTTAGGCAGAAAGAGGAAGAGAAGGAGCCGCCCGCTCTGACCTTAGCAGTGGGACCGGCATACAAAGCCATTACGAGTTTAGTAAACGTCTCTCCTAGGTTGAAGTTGCGTAAAACTGCCTCAAGGTAGGACCAATCTACCTTGTCGAAGGCTTTTTCCGCATCCAGTGTGACTGCCACCGTGGGGGTCGTCAAGAGCTTCGCTTTTTCTAGAGCATGGGCCAGTACCCTGGTGTTATCACTAGATAGTCTATGTTTTAAGAAACCCGCTTGAGACGGATGTACTAGGGTGGGGAGGACTTTTTGCAGACGGGCTGACAGGATCATGGCTAGTAATTTACAATCAAGGTTAATCAGGGAAATCGGCCTGTAGTTCTTTGGGAGTGATGGGTCTTTGCCGTCCTTAGGCAGGACTGCAATAGTTGCCTCTGCCAACGTGCCTTTGACTTCTCCTGACTCCGTAAATTCGTGAAAGAGGTTTAGAAGAGGATCAACCAAGTCCGATGCAAAACTTTTATAAAATTTGGCCGTGAAGCCGTCCGGACCTGGTGCTTTCCCACATTTTAACCCCTTGATTGCTTTTTCCACCTCATTAGCCAAGATCGGCCCATTCAGACTGAGTTGTTCCTCAGGCTTTAACTTTGGTAGAACACATTCTTGTAGATATTCCTGAATTTTGTCCCCCATCACCAACTCGTTTTTAGCGTATAGGTCCTCATAAAAGTCTTTAAAGACCTCGGATATCTTTTGAGGGTCCGAATGAGCAACTCCCGCCGAGTCCCTGATAACATTAATAGCATTCCTTTGTACTTTAAATTTTAAGTATGCTGCCAGGCTCTTACCGGCTTTATTAGATTCACATAGCTTAAACCTTCGCTTCCTATCCAGCCACACTCCCGCCCTTTCGCTCACTAGCTTGTTATATTCGTATTTTCTATGGGTCATGATATTGAACGTTTCCTGGTCTCTTGTCATTTGGTGTTTGTTCTCTAAAGTAGCTATCTCAGCTTCCAACCTTTCTAACTTCGCATTACAATCCCTGTTCATTGCTGAACGGATTTTGATGCACACCCCCCTTATTGTGCTTTTTAGGGCCTTCCATCGCACTAGTTCTGAGGTGTCCCCCCTCACATTAGCCTCCAAATAAGATCTAATAGCCTCCAAGATTTTAGTCCTATTCTGTTCTTTGTGTAGGATTTCTTCATTAAGTCTCCAGGCCGTTTGTTTAGGGGATGGTTTAATGTTACTGATGGATAGAGATATACATGAGTGGTCCGACAGTACCCTTGGCTCTATTGAAGTATCCTCTATCCTTGCTACGCCATTTTGTGTAATGAAGATGTAGTCAATACGGGAGAACGAGTCGTGAGGGGAAGAGTAGAATGTGTAGTCTCTATCAGTAGGGTTTTGTATCCTCCACGCATCAATTAAGTGGAATCTTTGGCATAGTTTGCTGAAGGCATTATGTGATTTGTTTGGCTTGAATGTACACTTAGAGTCCCTATCTAAGGTCGGGTCAAACGGAAGATTAAAGTCCCCCCCAATTATGTGTATCGCCGTGTCAGGAACCGTTGCAATCTGTTTGACTAAATCCTGCCAGAATTCTAAATCATTAGTGTTAGGTGCGTAAACATTAGTGACAAAGAATTCCGTGTTATCCTTAGTGAGCTTCACCGTAACCCAGCGACCTTTTTCATCTGACGAGGACGATAGTAGCTCTACCTTGGACTTCTTTGACAATAATACCAGAACCCCATTCTTTTTACCGAGTGCACCTGATCCTACAACCTCTGTATAAAACTTGTTGCGCAGAGTATAAAATTGTTTAGCATCCAATTTGGTTTCTTGTAGCAGAACAATGTCCCCCTTTTGTCTCCGCAAATAATCTAATATCTTTTGTTTTTTAACGGGTTGATTCAGACCCTTAACATTCATGGATAAAACTTTCAATCGATCAAGAGAGGTTGTACCAAGTGGAGTGGACAGCGTTCTATGTGACATTTACAATGGTGTCTGTGTCATGGTTGTACCAAGAGACCCAAGGGAAAACATGGTATTCGGCGCATCATGTAAAGGACATATTGTTCTGCCACTCAAGATGAGATACAGTCGAAAACCACCACCAGATACCTGGATACCTGATGATATAGCACGCTTAGTCTGAGTATAGATATATAAACACATCATATGCATGATACAACTTGTCCAGTCAAGAGCAAAGAGACAGGTAAGAGAAGAAAGAGGTGATACGGGAAGGAGAGGAGAAAGAGAGAAGGAGAATGAAGGAGAAATAAGGAAAAATAATACAAAACACATAACACAGCACCCACCCCTCCCAACCCCACGCAACCCCCCACCCCACCCACCCCAATTGTAATACAGAAGCATGGCGACGTGAGGAAAACTGCAGTAGCCCCCCCGCCCAAACTTAGTCATTTAAAGACATTGGAACAGCAATACATAACGGAAAATGCATATAAAAGGCTATGCAAGCAGTGGAACGTTGAAGTAATGCAGCAAAACCGACATGTGTTCAACAGCACACTCACTTATTATATCTTCCTGGTAAGGCAGAATAATTTCTGAGTGCACACTAAACTATGATTATCGAGCAGAACTTTGAGAAGACATCATCCTGACCTATTAAAAGATATTATGGCAACATATCTCACATCAAGGCACGAAGTGGCCAGTAGAATCTAAGTCATTGCATCAGTGGCGAAGAACCTGAACAGAGAACAGTAGGACATCAGTAATCAATAGTCAAAGAGACACAGTATTGCCAGAATGAATCCGGTCTACTCCGGGTAGCCTGACAGTGTACCAAAGTCTGGAGTTAGACAACACTTTACAATGTATACATTACCGGCCATCGTCTCATTGGAGCCAACCAGGCGAGCCAACTTTAAACAAGAGGATCAGGTCAATAGCAGCTGGGCCACGCCAGCCTGAACCAGAGAGGTAAATTAAAGAAACTTCCAGTACATCCGTTGACTTGAGGTCTATCCGGTAGGAACCCAGCAACATATAAGCCCATCAGGCTTTCAATAACAACAGAGCACAGAAAACTTTGTGATGAGACCTAACGTGGTCACTTGTATCCTGAAGCAGAAGCCGAGGCCGATAGACCATCCGGGTTATTAGTTTCCATGTCGCGCTCCATGTCTCGTTCTTCCACATCCTCAAGCATGCGTTTGAGCTTCATTGGGTCCGTAAAGTAGTGAGCCGATCCTCGTATCGTCACCCGGTATTTCGCTGGGCCCGCAAAGCCAAATTGGTATCCCTTCACTGACAGATGCGGACGAAGGGCGAGGAAAGCCTTCCTTGTTTCGACGGTCTCCTTACTGTAGTCTTGAGAGATGTAGACTTTGGTGTCTTTCCATAGAATATGGTTGTGTTTTCTCACGAAGGCTAGGATTTGCTCCACATGTTGGTAGCGTAAGGGCTTACATACGATGGGTCTTGGTCCTCTCTGTGTTTTAGTGATTCTTCCTGGGACTCTATGTGCCCTATCAAATTCCAGAGGATTTGCGAAAGTCATGTTTGTGGCTTTAGTGAACCAGGATTCCAAGAACTTGATGCATGAACCGTCCGAATCTTCTGATCCTTCCGGAATTCCAAAGATGCGTAGGTTCCCTCTCCTGTTCCTGTCCTCCAACTCGGCTAGTCGTCTGGTCGTCTGGTCAGAGGAGATGTGGAGGTGTTTCAAGGCCGTTGAGGTTTTAACCTCTATGTCTTCCAGGCGACTGATCCGGGATTCTGTCTCTGTTAGACGCGCGTTAGTGTCTCGAATATCTTGACGGATTGCCACCACTTCCTCCTTAGTGACCTTGGCTAAGTCTTTCACCTCGTCTAACCTATTTAGTATCATATCCAGTGCATCCGGAGTGACTTTCTTTGGCTTGTTTGGTGACCCCGGGTTCGAGTGGTCCGATTTAAGTCTCTTACGGGTTCCTTGGTCTTTGGTATCCATTGTAACCTTCTCTGGGATGCTCAGGTGCCTAGGCAGCAACTTAAAAGCTCCCTTCCGGTACTCACGTAGCGCAAAGCAGACAGCACCAGCCTGGGTAGGGGCTTAGTCAGCCAGCACCTAGATCACTGACATTAATAGCATTACGCAGCAGGCAACTGAGTAGTAGAGTGACCCAATTATTCATTTATCATTGCACACGGTGTTAGCTGAGACTGGGACATTAGGGAGCCCCCTATGGGTTGATGTCGAGCAATTCCTGTGTTCATGTGTTCATTTTTATTTCATTTCATTCATTTTCCGCAGACTTGGGTTTCCATACGCAGAAGCATCAGCCAGTGTGAACAACACGTGCATCTGAGCCACTAGAGAGTGTTTTGTAAGCACACAGAACAGCGATTATCCTCTCTTTCTGGATTTCTGGAAGTGAGCCTAAATCCTTCCCCACATGTCCAATTTGTTGCCAGCAGTGCTCGTTTTGGCGTCAAAAGTGGTCTTTTAATTAATGCTAACGTTTGGAGAGACCTTGCTTCGGTGCTCAGGAATTACCGAGTGGCGGCCGCCATCTTGGTAAAGGTCAGTGAAGTCTCTGCATGGCCGGCCCCACTGCCCTCATTCGATCGGCATAAGTCAGCTGCCTGCCCCCGAGCGCTAATGACCGCAAACGCGCTCACCTACTGCCGCTTTCCTTGCGCTGCCGAGTTTTCTGCTGTGATCCTCTGAAGGCTCACTTCGCGCTCCGCCGTCCGTTCTACAGCCGCGCTGCCGCCATTAGCGCCCGAAGCCTCAGTCGATGCAGCCTTTGATCCGCTGCAGCCCCGTACACGGGAATCAGGTCAGCATGTTCAGGGAGTGATCCGATGCACAAATCTTCGGTCACGTCCCTGCTGCAGGCATGGGAAGGTGTCCCAAATGCAGATAAGGACGCTCGTGGCGGGAGGAGAGACGCTTCAAACCGCCATCTTCCTCGGCGTCCAAGCCACGCCCCCGATCACGTAGACTTTTAAATGCGGACGGACGGACGGACATGTCTGTGCAAAAAAAACCAGGACAGGCCAGACATAAAAGTAACACAAAATATTTTAGTCCTTTTATGTCTGACCTGTCTTGGTTTTTGCTTCTCAAAATCTGGTTATTCTAGCTTAAAAAACACCACACTCCCATTCCAAACGTGCAATTACGCACACAGCGGCCATTTCCGGTAAAGCAAATCCCACCTTATAAGCATCCCACGCAGGTGCATAATCTGTGTGCAGCGAAAATGGAAAATTCCAGTGGTTCAATGAAAGGAAGGGGAGCTGCTCCCAAGATAAACATTGAGTTTCATTAGGATCACTGCTTGTCATCAGATTGTAAACCTGCTGAACCCTGCATTCAGCCTTACAAGTCACACGCCGCAATATTCCTTCCTCAAAATGTATACAACTTTCAATCGGATTAAAAGCGTTACAACTCGGTCACAACAATGAGGACATGGAAGTGAACAGGTGGAGGTTTTGTTTTACGCACCACCCTCACCTCTCCCTACTTGAACAGTACTAGTTCAGACTTCTTCGCCACAAATTATATGTTTCCTACTTTCTACTAGTGGATGAAGAGGGCAGGATCTGAGGGGCACGACATGCCCATACTATTTAATATAAGGAAAACAGTTCTATTTTTTGTGAAAAGACAGCTGTCCCGGGACGGTTAATTCTGACAGTTGAAATGCTTCTGCTGAAGTGTAAGTAGGGCCATTGGAATTATGCGAGTGTGCAGCTGTAGTAATTTTCGCATAATTATAGATTTGCCACATTTGCCACATAATCCATCATCTGCCGCATAATCTGTAAACTTTAATAAAAAATTGTCTCTAGCTTAAACGATTCAAAAGTTACAAAAAATGCAGCAACACCTTACTGTGTGGTGAAAGGCCTTTTGCAAACCTCAACTAGTCACCTTTCTGTTGCTTATTTGTATATATGGGTGTTACACTGGTACTAATGAGGTGCAACAAATGCCCAGACAGAGTTACCAAGTTTCAAAATGATGAAATAATTAAGTGATACGATTGCAAAATTGGCTGTATTATGCTGCATAATTTGTCTTTTATTACTGCTTAATTTACCCAACCCTGCCACGTAATTTGGCCCTCTCCTGCCGCATAATTTCAGTGGCTCTGAGTGTAAGGCTAGGAGCCTCCTATTTTGTGAAACTGAGGGTGGGGCAGAGAGCTAAACAACCCTTCTTTCCAGGGTGCCTTCTTGCCTGAAAGAAATGTAAATGTGCGCAACTGGCTGCAAATGTAAAGCTTCCTGATGACACCAAATGTGTTTTTTTTTAATGGTTATTGCAAGGCTGTGAAGTGTGTGCTTCTAAAGCACAGCTGTAGAAAAATGGCACTACATGCAGTCTGGGAATAACTAAAATCTCTATTTTTAAAGCACTTTTTTAACATCAACATTATAGCGCACGTTGTTGCATCGTATCCTATACTGCGTATAATTTAAGTTTTAAATAATGACAAACAGGCACAGTGTTTTCTGTCACAGATTGAGACCTCGTAGCACCAAACATACACCAGTCACTATTCTCCACTGTGTCAGCCAGGATTCTGCTTTTAGGCCATCTAGTTAGACACAGACCTCTGCAGTGCATTAACTAATAGAAGTTTTATAATCTGCGACAGTGCATTTCCCCATGATTAACTTAAACTAGCATGTATTTTCCAGTTAAGCTGTGCATTGTTTTATATGTAGTCACCTGAAGGCAAAAGTGAGAAAAAATTTGCTGAAAATTGTGTTTTTAGCCACACATTTGACCTTCACCCCGCGGCCATCAAACCCCGCCCCAGCACGCGGCATCACAGTTCACACACTTTTTTTAATGCACTTCTACCGCTATTTTCTACATGTAAAAACGGGCGATTTATTAACTTAACGTCGAAATTTAAGTTAATAAAACATAACCAAGCAAATAACTAATTTCAATCTTGAAATGATGGCCAGAAGGGGGCATCATTTGTTTATGTTATTTATATCAGTCCCCATGAACCCAGGAGCACCTGTAGAATACGAAAAACCGTTAAATCTTTACCGGGTTCACATTCTATGGCTGAACAAGCGAAGCGCGTCACGTGCTGAAGAGGAATGTTTGCACAGCAAGAAGCATATGCATATTCAACAGAGGGCTATGCATATTCAATAGCCCCGTTTCTGTGGCAATGATCGAACCGCCATCGTTACAGCGTTAATAGGTAACTGTCTACTCTTTATCTTTCTGTGACGCACCTTGACACCCACACAAGTGTCCTCGACTGCTAAATGCTATCGTGACGGATTTCTTTTCTATAGGTTCATTAAAACCCTCTCCCCTCCGTCTGCTTGTCTCTAGGCAGGAGCGTAACACTCGGTCCTGTGGCGCCTGGAAGCGGGGGCAGGGAGGTATTCATCCCCCACACCCTTCAAGGGCCCCCATTCAGTTTCAGGCCAGTGACCGTCTGTACTTATAGGAAACTCGGGGGGCCCTCTTCAAAATCTGCAGGGCCCCCCTCATTTTGCGTTACGCCATTGCTTCTAGGGAACATAACCCCGTTATAAAGTCCAGATACAAACGCTTCCCAGTTTAGGAGTTTACTGGTATATACCTGGTGTCACCTACCTCCGACACTAATACCTCCCGCCGTGCTTGCACTGCACAGCCAAGAAGCGCTGTCAATCATTCCTCCAGCTTGTTTTTGATACAAGGTATTTTAAGCCCTATATTGCGCACTCGTATGTAGCGTTTGGGTTTGCTTTGCACTTTGACATTTACCCCTTGTACTTCACATTTGCCTGTATTAGAGGCATTCCGTAGCTCTTAAAGATTAGCTCTTAAAGATTTTGTTGCGTGGAAAGTTCAGACTCTTCCAGTCGAACTTCAAATGTCCATTATTACCCACAGACCGCAGTGGGGGCGGAGTAAAGGGCACACTGACATTATATTGCGTATACCCAACAAGAGTCCCTACTCATGGAGTCAAAGATAGGCCGCCAGTCTTCAGGGGACATCAGAAACATGCCCACAGTCCGTACGTAGATAAATACGGCCTGGCACTCATTCTGGAGACCTTGGAAGGATGAAAGGCTGAGCGAGCGCCGTCAGGACTTCTGCATCAGATGCATTATTGCACTGTGCCATCTTGCCAGTTTATGATGGTCATGACGACGCGTGGCACACCAACATTTCTCACAGAGTTCTTGAAGGGAGGCGCCCCCTCAACCCGCTGCCACCCCTCGATCAACCGTCCCCACAGCTTTACAGATGTGTCACTAACTGCGCTGGCTAATTCAGTGACTCAGGGAAAGTTTTGACACCTGTGACTTTTGTGAGATGAAATCTCCGCGGGCAACAGGAACCATGAGTCAGCAGTTTGCCTTTCATGAGATTTACAGGCTAAGCGAGGTCTTGCTTTGAATGAAAATGAAAGACCCTCCCAGCAGAAAATGGCGAGCGGCTGGCTGACTACGTTTTACACTTTTAAATTATTCACCTAAATTAGGCCTCGCATTAGGGTTGCAAGATGGCTCAATATTGACAGGGACAGCACGTTTCCAGCACTGAGTCTTTCTGTTTTGGGGAGCACAGACTGAAGTTGCCCCAAACCGCCTTCTCCACCTCTACTCTGGCATTATTATCGCTGCAATATAACGAGGTAGTAATCATTAGTACATGTCCTCTTTACTGCACTTAGAAATAAGTGAGAGCCACCCTAAGGGCAGCGGGCTACTGTCTTTGCTTCTGCCTACGTTCAATCTCATAGCACCCCTTTAACAGCCCTTGACCAGCAAAAAGGACCCTAAAAAGTACTGACTAATGATCCGACTGAGCCCATCTATCATTGCCACAAAGGGGCCATGTGCTAGGACTAGATGCTCCCAATGTATCAAGCCACGTCCCTTGCTCTGCAGGTGTAACGCTGGGCTGCAGGTCAGGAGAGGTGTTTCCCCTGCAGCACCATGGAGACGAATGACCAATATCTTGATTTGAGCAGGAAACTCTTTCTCAGAGAAGGTCGATTCATTGGTCAGAGAGGAATGGTTTGTTTGCATATCGACCATGGGTTTCTCTGCGTGCATCCGTTGAGGCCGGTTATTGAATTGGTTAACAAGCAGGCTCAAATGGTCAGATGGCCCAACCCAAGAGCATCAACGGCAGGGTTCGCCACTGGTGGTTCTTGTGCCTAAGGTAGTTTTCTTATCAATCTAACATCAAAAGAGCTTGCAGCAGGTTAACATGGATCCTCTTTCCTATTGCGGGGATTCATAAGACTTTTTAAGCCAGGACAAACTTAGGAGAAGGTTATGCAGTACTGTCCGGAGCAAGAATCCACATCTTAAGTTTTACCCTCCACTTCCACCAACCAAGACTCCATGTTCCTCTTCTCTTTCTCCATAAACCCAGTCTCTCAGTTTTCATTCCTTTCTCTGCCCTCACCTATCTAATCAAGGTTTTGCTGCTTTTTACCTTGAGGACAGTCTTTTGCCAAACAAACATAGGATGCTACACATGCTACTACTCTGGTTGCGGGTGCCATTCTGGCTGATGTAGGTGTCCAATATCCTAATTTGTGCTTGGCATGTAGAGGCCTATCCTCGAGCCCCCTTTTCCCCTGGTGTTGGCTCTCTGGTTCCTGGTAAGGCAGAGCATTGTGGTGATACTACATTTCAGCATCACTGAGGTTTAGCAATAGGGCAATCTGAGGTTACAGTCTTTGAGAAGTGGAAGTATCAGGCCTTGCAATGTCTTTGCCTTGTAAACTGCTTGGCTCACTTCCCCCCACTCTTTTTTTATTGCGATACCACAGCCTTAGTGGGCAAAGGCGAGGAGTATCATGCCCAAATGATACATCACAGCAGAGGGGGAAGATTCCAGACCAGGGTTTTGAGCTACTAGCAGACTAGCCACTTTAAAGGAAGCCACGCTCTCTAATGTTGTTCTGAGCTGAGATGTACACTTTGTTTCTTTAACGAGACCCCTATACGCAGCCAAACTCAGCTAGGAATGAAGAGACTGAAGATCAGAAGCCTCTTAGGCAAAAGAATCACCTGTGGAAGGCTGACTACTTTCTAAGGAATTAATAAACCAGCCAAATTAAGCACTGCTCCCCCTATCCCAGTTTCTATTGCTTTCTACATATCCTCCTCTGTCTCTCACTCTCATTTTCTCTCTTCCCCGCTCTCTCTTGCTCCCCTCCCACTGCGATAAGAGGTGACTGAAAACAAGTTAATAGTAATTGCGTTCACCGTCATTTAACAGGAAGAAAAATGGGAGCAATTTGCAGCTCTGAGAGTAGGTCGTTACAGGTGTGTTATATTAGCGTATTCATGAGGCCCCTGGGACAGCCGCCATGAGATATCCAATAACTTCGGTAATGTGTAATTACACACCATCGAAGTGTAATTGATTAATTGAAAAGCGAAGGTAGGTAGGTGCCAGGCCAAGGCTCCTGCCACTCATTAAATGAACATGTCCTTGCCGCTCCATAATACGCTACGCCAAGCACTCCAAAGCAATTAAGTCACTGCACAGAATTCATTAAGTTTACAGATAATAAAACATGGATGGCTTCTCACTTTTCTCCAGGAGGCATGAATGGGTCTACAGGTAATACGATTAAATCACTGTCAACTGTCTAGCCGTGCAGTGGTTGTCAACCTTGTTGACTATGGAACAAAGAAGTCAACGTTTGATTCACGCTTTACACAAAGTTTCACCCCTTGGTATCCTCAGCAAATCACGTTATCTCTCTTATTCCGTTAAATAACACAAGTGGGAAACACTTTAGAACAATTCAAAAGCTGTTAGTTCCCTCCCCTCCACCTTTGATTTTATGCGCATTTGGGAATATTGCAGATGACTCCATGCCATTCGGCATACACATTTCCTGTCCTAGGCTGGGAGTATCCAACCATTTCTGAAGTAAGAGCTACTAATATTCAATGTAAATCTTCCCGAACTACTCATCTTATTAGAGTTTTAATAGTGACCACATTAGACAGGATTGCATAGTGACCATATGCACGATTGTCAGCAGGGATCACCTCAGTGCATCAGGCAGTGTTGCCAGCAGTAATGTAAACAAGCATTAGAAATGCAACAGGTCTCATATTTTTTTGAGTTAGAGCTATTGGCTTAGCTCAACAGCTACGGGACCGAAGTTGCTACTTTGCAGGTACTGAACAGAGCATTGCTCCATGAAGTGGCCTGAAAGCCTAAAATGATTTTGATAGCCTACAAAATAAAAAGGCTGATCGGGATGACCAGGAGGAACCGAGGACATATTGGGATGGCCAACGCAAGCAAACAATGAGTGAAATCGCCTGGGCGTGACCCAAGCACAAAAAGGCGGCGAATCAGACCCAATGCAGCAATAAAAACCCGTATTTCTAAATGGCACAATAACGAACAAATGGCAATTCATGGGCATGCCAAAAGCCGATAGAGGCGATAAAAAACGGTCTTGCAGACAGTGAATGCGCACTGCCTAGGCTCAAACTCAAAAGGCTTTGTCACTGTGAAATGCCTCTACATGGGTAATGCACAACAGACATAGCTGCAATGCCCCAGCACCAAATTAATAACATTAGTAATAAATATATATGATGTATCACATAAATATGAGCTTTAAATATATTTTGGAATTCAATAATATTTTTCAAAATATCAGCTTGCGCAAATACACACTTTTCAGTTTTGGTACACATATATTAATTCAACCAAGCAAAAACTTCTAATTTAGCAGGCTGGTTGCACACAGGAGAGCTACCTACATGAAGCAGGTTGGCAACCAGCGGCTCATGCGGTACTAACTGGAGAAGCCTGTTCTTAACTTACAAACCTGAAAGAATATTGAAAAGTTAAGTCCAGGAGTTGAGTATGAGGTCCAAGATGGAGTCGAGCACGGTGTCCAAGATGGAGTCACCTGGTAACTTTAGCATTTGCTCTTTGTGTTGAAGTTAAAATCAAGGGACCATTCCAATTCCTACTAAAACTTATATGATAGTCATTAAGGCAAGCAAACGTTGACCCACTCCACAAAAAAAAGATGAGCATCTTTAACATTTAGACGATTTTCTAAGAGACGGGTATGGATACCCCTCTTTTCTGTCACTTCAAAGTCTACTGGTAAGGCCATCTATGGTAAAGAATACAAGTGAAGAAGCATTTGAATTTTGAGCCTTATTTGGAATGCTGAAGAGGGAAAATTCCACCCGTTTCACAAGCAAGGTCAATTTTCACCCAACATTACCTACAACCATGCAACCTCCAAACAAAAACTCAAATCCTTTTTTTCTTGCAATCTTACCCCACTCTTAACAACTTTCAAGCCTGCCAACTATAAACACATTTATATCATGGAAAGCTGGGCTTCCTAGCAGTGGTGGCTCATCCACTGAGGAAGAGGAGCGTCACCACACAGCTCTGTGAGCAGTATTTCAAGAAACCTAAAATGATAATAACTAGCGTTATCATTTTAGTTTTTCTTTTCTAGTGTGGGGAGGGGCTGGCCTGCCAATAGCAGGCCAGGGGAGGAGTGGTTTGCCCACTCCAAGGTGCGCAATGACGCTTTGAACGTCCCTCTCGGGACGGCCAAACCGTCATGCGTACTAAGCATGTTCTGCACCCAGGCTGCATTACAGCCTTGGTGCAGAACATGCCCCTGGCTCGCATTCCCTGCCTGACTGCTGATACAACATGAAAAAAAAAAAACATGATTTTTTTTTTATTGTTCAGTTACTAAAAATTTACAATTAAAACAAGATTATACAATTCTTCTTACATTTCATACATTATTAAGACCACATAATTAAAAGAAACTTTTCATCAATGTATAAAACCAAATATAAATAAAACTATCCTCATTGTCCACAGTTAAGCAATTTCTTCTCCACTATTTCTATAAACTTCAAAAGTCTACCCGTAAATTGCAAGCGTTCTCCTTGTAAACTGGCTATGACTGCTTGTCGGCATGTTCGTATAATTTGACTATTAAAGTCCGACCTTAACAGCCTCGTACGTTCCTCTATTAGTGCAGGGCAGCTACAGATGATATGACAAATGTCTTCCCTCTTGTAATAACAGATGCGACACACCCTCTCACTACTCATCAATTTCCATGTAGGGGCGTTTCCAAGAAATTGGTTATTTCCAAATCGGAGATTCATCAGCTTCAGCTTTGCCCTTTGGCTATTTGAGTCTCCTAAATATCTTTGGGGTTTTAGCATACCATACGAAGCAATAACTGTCCATGCTGATACAAGACGCTCAGACCATTGCAGCCCTGTGATTGGCTAAGGAAGTCAGGAGCCTTGGTGCTTCCTGTTCCTGCTTATAAGGGCGAGAGGCTGGGGCGGCAGCGAGCGGACCGAGAAACGGGGGCCGGCCAGAATGTAAGTGAGTGTTTTGTGTTTAAAATTTTTCCAGTGTAAACCCTCCCCATCCCCCTGCCTCGGCACCCCAGGTACTGCTTTCTAGTATCATGTGTTATGCGAGTGTCATGGTTGCAGATTCAGTCATATGGACTCTGTAGTGATGGCTGAGATATTTAGTCTACTCGTTTATGAGATCACATAATTTTGATAGAAATTCTGTAGTGCATTTTTCAAGACGTCTTTACATTCCATTTCATGTTCCTATGTTCACAAATCGAACAAGTGCTTCCATTGCAATGCATGGACAGTGAAGCCTCCATTCACAGCAGTGGGCACTAGTCCTAGTGACTGCACAGAAGGCCAAGCATTGGGTGTAGGCAAAGCATGTTCTGAAAAGTCTCTGAAGGTATACATTCTGGGATTGTGCTCTGTGATTATTGGTTATTTCTCTTGTGATGTTGTGAACAGTGTATTATCCTTGGTGAACAATGGCGCGGGTGTGCTTTTTTATAGAGGATTCTGAAGTGGTTAGAGGGATTCCTGAACTCTGCTCCCTCCTTTAGACAGCATCCAGGCATCATATGGGGGAGGGTGCCACAGAACCCTTAGCACCCCAACTCCCAGCATCCTTGAAAGAGGTACCCACAAGCATCCCATATCCATGTCATGGGCTATTCTATTGCACTTCTTTAAGCAGGAAGAGACGGAGGAGCCACGGTCCCCGGGTGCTTGTGTCCCCACAGCGAACGAGCGCGCCGTAGACAACCGCCGCAGTCCCCCAGTAGATTACGCTCCTGTTGACCTCGGGGTGAAAGCCCGAGGCATCAAATAATTGTACTGCTTCTGGTCTGACGCCCTATGCCTGCCCCTTCTCAACACCACACACCCAGATCCTTACTTCCGATGTCTTACCCGCTGGCCATTAGTATGAGCCGCCAATATAGACGCAGTGTACACCAGTTCTACCTCCCAGTTTTGAAGAGTTCAGATCGTCATTTTCATATACAGATTCAAGTTGCCTGCTAGGCTACTGCTGAAAGCCTATGCCTGGTCTTCAGTACAGACCACAGACTATCTTTCATGGACACATTCTCTATACCCATGTACTTTCACATGCCAGTGCTGCTACCTATAGAAGGGATAGATGGGTTATATGATATGACCGGACTTGAATGCACGTCACGGTGTACAACTAGCATGATGTTTCGCTGTGAGATCACGGTTTTGTATGTACTGTACTATACAATGTAATGCCAATAAAAACGATTTATAAAAAAAAAAGTGTCCCTGAATACTTCATTATTCTAAACACTTGCTTTCGGTCAATTCGCATGCAAGATTTCACTATGCAATACTTGAATGGTGTGCGCAGGAATGAAAGAAATGTCCAGGAATTAGCTCTGAAATTTTTCAAAATCCTTTATTGATCAAATTTTATAAATGGCTTACAGAAAAAAGGAGTTCAGCCAACGCGTTTCGTACTCAGAGAGAACTTTCCCCTCTTGGAGGAGAGAAAGTATAAATTTGTATGCGCTGTGAGTAAAACCCTGTCATATATGCCCAGCAGGAACCGAGTGAACGATGTTAAATTCTTGAAATAAATAAGATTCAAATGGTGGTAACCCTCCCAAAGTTCACAAAGGAAATCCACAGAAGGCACCTCCCAAGGACAGCGGTGTAATGTGTCTTAGTACATCAAATTTTATATAGCGGTCAAGGTAACAGTTCTATTAAAAAGACATCCAATAAAGCTCTGTGTCTAACTGTGACAGACACACCTTCTTAGTAAAAGGCATCCAAATGAGGCTCCTTGTGGGTGTGCAGTAAATCTGAAAACTCGAATAGCAGTCGTGGGGACTCTAGGCAGTAACTCTGGAGTGAAGAAAGGGAACTACCCAAGGCCAAGATCCGGCCTGAGGAACCGCAAGCCAGCGTCAATAATGCTGAAGATTTCACTATGCAGTGCACAATTAACTAGAAATTGGTGCAAACAAGACAGACATTCTCTTTTAACCCATGGAGAGGCATTCTTTGAAAGCCTGCCTGATTCTACCTATCCTTGAACAAACAATTAAGATATGGCAGGTCTTGTGGAATTTTAAGAATGTTACCATGGTGAAGCAGCATTGCAATCATAAACCTTTGTTATCACCTATGGAATTCGCCTCCCACAAGAAGGCTTAAAACAATATTTTTGTACTATGTTCTTAACATACATTTACTGTGAATTTCACAATAATGTAACTGCAAAATCAATTCTGAAGTTGGCAAATCTTAACTCATCACAATGAATTTTATGTATGAATACATACATGACAAGTTTTCGGTTCCAGTGATTCCGAAAAGCATTTGTGTTTGTGTGTGTAACTTAAAACGAGGGCATGAAAAAAAATCAGTAACAAAAGGTTCGCCCTGGCATAAATACCAAGGCCATCGGTTACAAATTTAAATTATTGACTGCAATGGGGCAATCGTTTTAAAATCGTTAATTAAGACAGAATGTTTTGTCAAGTCATAAGTAGGCTACGATATTCAGTTACCATGCTGTTATAACAGTTGATCACCTATATATCTTAATTTAGAGGCCACAACAGTGCAAGTCACTGCTTTTATGTTCTTAGTTTCCTGTGTTTGGGCTGCAATTAAAATACTTAAAATGATGTACTAGTCATGCATTGTCGAAGAACATACATTTGTCCTGATTTACTGCTAGCTTCTTTCAATTTAATAATGCATTATTGCCGAAAATAGATTTCTAGGGTTGAGAATTGCTTGACAGCTGCCTCTCTAGTCTTTCTTCTGTTTCTATGTGTAATGGCCTCCTAAAGGAATTACCATTGTAAGTATGTATGTCTGTCTCCAAGGTGAGAGAGCCTGTGTGCTTCTTGCCTTCTATTGCTACGCTCCAGGGATCAGTGTGGGTAAGCAGGGGATGTATGGACTCATGCATGATTTGTACATGCTTCCAATGTTGCATATATATGAACATGCTATCTCCAGCTCTCAGAAAACAAAGATCCGGGGCGGAAGGACCCACTATCATGTCTGAAGCACCTAAGCTGCATGAAGGAAAAGGAGGAAAAGGTCAGACGAGGGACAGAGGATAAGGTTCCTACAAAGAAAGCGACGGAGAGAGAGAAAGGTCAGAAAAGGTGAGTGATAAGCTATCAGTATTCCCTCTGTGAAATTTCCACTTGAGTGTCCCTCAGTGATGTCCTTCATTAGCACACAGTAGTCTCAGCCACACCAAATTTTCTGGATAACCATCTACTCATAGTACATAAATGTACTCTCCTGTGTATAACTTGAAAATCTGAGCAAGTGGCTGGACTCTGAATGGCGCCTGAATGTCGCAAATTATTTCCCTATACTATTCCGATCACACAAGCGTTTTCATTAAACAGGTTTGCATAATTGATGGACATTTGCCACAATTTAAACATGTTTTTTGTCATTACTTTACTGTTGGATATTACTGCTTTCATGTCATGGTAGAGGGGGCTTTTACCGTGGTCACGTTATTATATAAGTGATATGGGCCAGATGTACGACCCTTTCATTTAGCGCCTCGCAATTTGAGACACATTGCGAAGCGCAAATTGCGAAGCGCTAAATGAAATGCACAACAGTGTGTTTACACTGTGCTGCGATTTCCAATGGGGTCGCAAATTGCGAGGCTCATTAATATTAAGGATACTCTCACAATTTGCGAGCCTATTGGGAATGCTAGTCCTCCCAGGGATGGCGGCCTGCTGGGCTCAACAGACCACCATTTCTGGGACTGCTTTTTAGGTCGAGGACCAAAAGGCTGCGCTTGCGCAGTCTCCGGGAGGAGATTTAATCATTTGGAGAATGGGGGCTTGAACCCGCCTCTCTCCTCCTCTCTCCTCCATTGGCTGGCTTCCTAATCGGAGGCCAGCCATTGGAGGAGACAGGCGTCACTCCAATAAAGCCCCGTCTCTTTCGGATTCAGGGGCGTGTTTTTTTGCGTTCTTTCGACTGTGACGTCACCCGTCACTCAGAACGCCAAAACACGCCCCCGAACCTGAAATTTTCGGATGTTTGCGGCGGCCATTTTTTTTCTTGTTTAGTGGTACGTTCCTGATTTCTTCGGTTTGTGGGGGATGCTAACACCGCTTACAATGCTTCATCTGAATTACATTAATCGCGTGATTGGCTCCCTATAACGCAGTACTGTTGCATGATTGTCCTGGGTCCTAATGCAAACATAAAAATGTTCCAACCCCGCCTCCTGTATTACCCTGCGCCACGGAAGACCTACGAGTACCAGCGGGATGGCGCGAGGAACCGGGACTGCACGCGGCACCAAGACTGCGCGCTAGAGCAGATGAAGCGCGAGCTGGACCGGCTGGACTCCTTCGAAAGGTGGCCGTCCGAAGCCCAGGCGTTTTGCGCGGACCTGGCCGGCGCTGGCTTCTTCTACGTGGGGCCCGAGGACCGGGTCCAGTGCTTCTCCTGCGAGGGCATGCTGAACTGCAGGATCTTACGGGGAGCTGCCATGCAGGAGCACCGGAAGTACAACCCGCACTGCCACTTCATCATGGGCAGGGAAGTGGGCAACATACCCAAGCCGCAGTCAGTGGGTCAAAGCCCAGAGACCTCCATGCTAAGGATGTCTGCACGTCCAGACATGGCACAGGCATGGAAGTGGGAGCACTCGTTCTTCGGCTGGACAAACCAAGAGGTGCAGCCGACGAAACTCGCCAGGGCTGGCTTTTATACGGGTGAGTGAAGGTCCGGGTTGGATTGTGGCTGTTGGGGTGACAAAGCGCAGCCAGGTGGTGGTGGAGGCGCTGCGCGGATTAGGTGATTGAGCCGCGCCAGGATGTGGGTCTGCCGCACACCAGGACGATCATGTGTGCTGCTGAGTGCCTCGGACGCAGTGGGTATATGAAGGATCCGTCCTCGAGAGCCGAACAGGACAAGCCAGGCCTCCGGGGGGACAGGAGCACTGCTCCCCACCCCACTGCAAAGATAAAACAAGTTGGATCATCGTGAAGCAAGAGAAGGGCACCCACATTCGCCTTCGTGGACTGCCTCTCAATAACATTGGCACGGAAGGAACATAAACTGCAATCCTAAAACAGAAGCGACGGCCAAAATAGGATCAGATTTCCGTCCCGTTACTTTTAAGTGGCGTGTTATGTTTGTTTATGTATTGCTTCCCCGCTCCACGACTGGTACAGAGGAGAGTGTTTCATGGAAAGTGACATTGACGCCCGTTTGAGCCACTGACTTCTGGATTTTGCTTTATTTCATTTTTTCTTTGCAATCGCACAACTTGGGATTTGTGTCCCTCTGCGCTGCCAAAGGGCTCTAAAGATAGCAGAAGGAGAGGGGGCCGCTGCGCCCCTGTCCCCGGGGCTGGAGATCGACCCGGAATTCGAGCCCCAGAGCCGGCCGCGGTCCTGCACCTGGCCCCTGCAGAGGCCCGACCTGCCCGGCAGCCCAGCTGTGGGCGGAGAAGCCGTCGAGCCCGGCGGGGCCATCAGCTCCATCATCCCCGAGGAGGAGGACGACGAGGAGCCACTGGAGGAGGAGGACAGCGCCATGGCTGTGGGACCCGGGGAGGCTGCGGCCACCGCTGCCCCCTCGGCTGTCCCGTCCCCGCCCGCCACCGGCGCGGGGGCGACCCCCAGAAAGTGCTCGTCCCGCCGCAATGCATGGGGCAACATGTCGTACGCGGACCTGATCACCCGTGCCATCGAGAGCTCGCCCGACAAGCGGCTGGCGCTGTCCCAGATCTACGACTGGATGGTGCGCTGCGTGCCCTACTTCAAGGACAAGGGCGACAGCAACAGCTCGTCCGGCTGGAAGGTGAGGGGGATAATTGAGGAGGCGGGGCGTGATGAAGGGGCGTAGGTAGAAGCACAAGGGTAGAAGCATTTTTTAAGAATTAACATCTCCTTGAACAGCACAGGGCGCCGTGCTCCAGGTTGTCTATAATTGGGCACACAGAGTTTGTTTCTCCCTTGCTTCGTTCCTACTGTAAAGCGCTCTGATAACTGCGGGTCTAGCCAGCGCTATACAAGGGTGAGTGCCAATGTCGAGGAGCCCCATGGCTGTGCTTGCTCCCCTGCCCCCTGGTTGTGCTTGCTCCCCTGGCTGTGCTTGCTCCCCTGCTCCCTCGCTGTGCATGCTTCCTTGCCCCCTCGCTGTGCTTGCTTCCCTGCCCCCTGGCTGTGCTTGCTCCCTGCCCCCTGGCTGTGCTTGCTCCCCTGCCCCCTGGCTGTGCTTGCTCCCCTGGCTGTGCTTGCTCCCCTGCCCCCTGGCTGTGCTTGCTCCCCTGCCCCCTTGCTGTACTTGCTTCCCTGCACCCTCGCTGTGCTTGCTTCCCTGCACCCTCGCTGTGCTTGCTTCCCTGCCCCCTCGTTGTGCTTGCTCTCCTGCCCCCTCGCTTTGCTTGCTTCCCTGCCCCCTGGCTGTGCTTGCTCCCCTGCCCCCTGGCTGTGCTTGCTCCCCTGCCCCCTGGCTGTGCTTGCTCCCCTGCCCCATGGCTGTGCTTGCTCCCCTGCCCCCTGGCTGTGCTTGCTCCCCTGCCCCCTCCCTGTGCTTGCTTCCCTGCCCCCTCGCTGTGCATGCTTCCCTGCCCCCTCGCTGTGCTTGCTTCCCTGCACCCTGGCTGTGCTTGCTCCCTGGCTGTGCTTGCTCCCCTGCCCCCTGGCTGTGCTTGCTCCCCTGGCTGTGCTTGCTCCCCTGGCTGTGCTTGCTCCCCTGCCCCCTGGCTGTGCTTGCTCCCCTGCCCCCTGGCTGTGCTTGCTCCCCTGCCCCCTCGCTGTGCATGCTTCCCTGCCCCCTCGCTGTGCTTGCTTCCCTGCCCCCTGGCTGTGCTTGCTCCCCTGCCCCTGGCTGTGCTTGCTCCCCTGCCCCCTGGCTGTGCTTGTTCCCCTGGCTGTGCTTGCTCCCCTGACCCCTGGCTGTGCTTGCTCCCCTGCCCCCTGGTTCCCCTGCCCCCTTGCTGTGCTTGCTTCCCTGCCCCCTCGCTGTGCTTGCTCCCCTGCCCCCTCACTGTGCTTGCTCCCCTGCCCCCTCGCTGTGCTTGCTCACCTGCCCCCTCGCTGTGCTTGCTCCCGTGCCGCCTGGCTGTGTCTGCTCCCCTGCCCCCTCGCTGTGCTTGCTTCCCCGCCCCTTCGCTGTGCTTGCTCTCCTGTGTGTGTGTGTGTGGCTCTGGGTGTGTGTGGCACTGGGTGTGTGTGGCTCTGGGTGTGTGTGGGGCTCTGGGTGTGTGTGGGGCTCTGGGTGTGTGTGGGGCTCTGTGTGTGGGTGTGTGTGGGGCTCTGTGTGTGTTTGGGGCTGTGTGTGTGTGTGGGGCTCTGTGTGTGTATGGGGCTGTGTGTGTGTGTGGGGCTGTGTGTGTGTGTGTGGGGCTGTGTGTGTGTGTGTGGGGCTGTGTGTGTGTGTGGGGCTCTGTGAGTGTATGTGTGGGGGGGCTCTGTGTGTGTGTAGGGGGCTCTGTGTGTGTGTGTGGGGCTGTGTGTGTGTGTGTGTGTGGGTGTGTGCGGGGCTCTGTGTGTGTGTGGGGGGGGCTCTGTGTGTGTGGGTGGGGCTCTGTGTGTGTCTCTGTGTGTGTGTCTCTGTGTGTGGGCCTGTGTGTGTGTGTGTGTGTGTGTGTGGCTCTGTGTGGGTGTAAATGCAATAGGTCATGCATTTGGGAGCAATTAAGCTATTGGCATTGTAAATGACAATGCCATTTATTTAACGATTAAGCTATTGGCAATGTAAATGACAATGCCATTTATTTATGATTTTAAAAAAAAAATGTCATGAGCAATGCCAATAGCTCTACCTTTAATAATGCCGAGACCATTGCATTGTAAATGCTTGTTAATAAAGCAGCTTAAAGGAAAACGGGATGCATTCTTTTTTTTTTTAAAGGAAACAATTTTGTTTCATTTTTTAAGGGCAGGCAGTGGTCCCAGGGACCACTGCCTGTCCTTAAAAAAATTATTTTGCATGCATTTGCAAGAGGGAAGGAGTCCCCTGGGGACCCCTTCCCATTTGCAAATTAATTACCACCTACTTGAAGTAGGTTGTAATTGCGAGTGTTTTGCGAACGCAAAACATTGGTACATCGTTTTGGGACTCGCAAAAAAATTGCGAGTCGCAAAAAAATTGCAATTCGCTATATAGGCTATGTACATGGCCCAATATGTTTTTGCATGCGCAAACGGGTTCGCAATCCCGTTTGCGCATGCAAAAACGGGTCGTACATCTGGCCCATGGAGATTCCGCTATCTAGGAAATGTGTGATCAACAGTGAAAAGTTACAGACGAACAACAAAGTGTCCACAGCAGAGTTTCTACACTGGGACTATATGTGCAGACAGGGCTGGGAGGGAAGAAACAGTACTGGCCATCCCTGTGCATGTGATGAGAGCAGCACAGCAGCAACCCTGTGCAAGGGTAACAGTTAGCTGTCCATAATTTTTTTCTAATTTTATGCCTGAACAATGATATCCATTAAAAACGTATTTTAAACATAGTGTTATTATATATAACAGTGAAAGAACGTTTGGTAGAACACACATTAATTTAGTATTTTTATAAACTGTTGATGAGGCATAAAGCTTTCCTTACGGTTTTTTAAATTTTTAATAACTGGCACCCACAACAGCATACATGGTACTTATGAAGGAAATAGGCAATGGGAGGTGACCCCACACTGATAAGAGAAAGGGCCTGTAAGGGTACTAGATACAGTGGTGATTGTGTCATTCGCTTCTAGTATTCTCACCCTTTTATCTTAAAAGCAGGACCTTCTATAAGGGCTCTTAGAAATGAGCCAGTTAGAAAATTAAATTATGCTTGCGAAATCTGCAAATTTGATGTTAAGTAGAATAAGTCACAGAATACCATATTAGGCAATGTATGTCAATGTTTGCTAGCGGGGAAGCGGTTCTAGCAGAAAATATCTTGATGTTTTTTCGCAATATTATTTTACACGAGGTAATAGCACATATGATTCAACCAATCTCATCATTCACATATTTTGGTATAATTTTTGTGAACTTTTGCAAAAAATAAAAAATAAGTGATCTAGCACACCTGTGACTGGAAGGAACTTTTCTGTTTGGGAGCATTTATAAATACTGACTAAAGCTTGGGGAGTGGTTGTTCTGTGCACTGGGTTCTCTTAGGTGAGGTCTTCAAATGTGAGACCCTGAAAAGCCCTCTGTGTGCAAATATAGGGAGTGAAAAAAGGTGGGCTGTTTGTTTTGGCTTTCATCACTATTGAATGTATAGATGTTTGTAAAAAAAATATTGTGATGGGGAATCTAAGCTCAAAGTTGTGTAGCATAATTATTCTCTTGGTCTGCTGAGAAGCGATGTATTTTCAGAAGACTGCATTGGTATTTGCAATTCGGTGCAATTAAGTTGACAAAAATGTTTAAACAAGCATTGGAAATGCAATAGGTCTCGCATTAGGAAAGTTTGAACAATTGGTATTGTAAATGACACTTTTTTTATTTATGTGTTGGTTTTGAAAATAGCAAAAGTAATAGCTTTGTCAGTTACAATGTCAATAGTTTGAACTTTCGCAAATGTGACACCTATAGCATTTGTAATGCAATGTGTGTTGTCTTTACGTGACTTAGATGTATTGATATTGCAAATAACAATGGCTTTTAATTTTGTAAATAATTAATACTTAAATAACATTTATTGTAATTTATAATGGCAATAGCTTAAACGTTTGTAAATTAATTTTGTGAAGATTATGTTCAGTGTATTTTATTGTGACGAAAATCCAAGAACATTGCATTTGCACCTGGTGGTGGATGTGGTGGTGGTGGGTGTGGTGGATGTGGTGGTGGATGTGGTGGTGGATGCGGTGGTGGTGCATGTGGTGGATGTGGTGGTGGTGGATGTGGTGGTGGATGTGGCGGTGGATGTCATGGTGGATGTGGAGGTGATGGTGGATGTGGTGGATGTGGTGGTGGATGCGGTGGTGGTGGTGGATGCGGTGGATGTGGTGGTGGATGTGGTGGTGGTGCATGTGGTGGATGTGGTGGTGGATGTCATGGTGGATGTGGAGGTGATGGTGGATGTGGTGGATGCGGTGGTGGATGCGGTGGATGTGGTGGTGGTGGATGTGGTGGTGGATGCAGTGGTGGTGGTGGATGTGGTGGTGGTGGATGGGGTGGTGGATGTGGCGGTGGATGTCATGGTGGATGTGGAGGTGATGGTGGATGTGGTGGTGGATGTGGTGGTGATGTTGGATGTGGTGGTGGATGTGGTGGTGGATGTGGTGGTGGATGCGGTGGTGGATGCGGTGGATGTGGTTGTGGTGGATGCGGTGGTGGTGGTGGATGCGGTGGATGTGGTGGTGGATGTGGTGGTGATGGTGGATGTGGTGGTGTTCAGTGGGAATTTGCCGGACAATTTACATTAAGATGTTTTATACTTCATGGACATTTTCAGGGTTGTCTTTGCTTTGTTGTGAAAACTAAAGGGCAGACTCTAAAAGTATCCGATTGCAGGCGAGGAGCCCTTAACGCTGGGGGCCAGGAGCCCCTCCGGGTTCTCATAATAATCAGCCACGGATCAAAGCAGCGCCTGGGCGGAAAACAAAGAGAACCCCGTGGAGACCTCCAAGCGCCTTTGATTTCAAGCAATGCCTGCTGCAGGGGTGGGCCCGTTGCGAACAGCATGGCGGAATTAATTCAATTCAATGGTGTGGCCAACAGTGATGGGGAGGGGCAGGGAGGGAAGGGGGCGAAGGAGGCAAGGGTAAATATGGACATGGAGGGGGTCGGATGAGGGAAAGAAGAGAGGATATTGAAGGCAGGGACGAATGACGTGTTTAGAAGAGAGAGGAAATGAGAAGGGAGGGCTGAAGTGAGGGGGAGGAGGAAGGGGATGAAAGGATGCTGAAAGGCGGAGTAGGAGTAGAGGTTACGAAAAGAATGAAGGAAAAGAGGTCAAGCAAAGGCATGAAGCAACTGAAGGACAGAGGGAAGGCAGAGAAGGGGGGGGGAGGAGAAATGCGACAAATGTTTTGGGTAAAAAAAAAAAAGAGAGACGGAGGGAAGGCAGGGGAGGGGGGAGAAGAAATGCGACAAATGTTTTTTTTGTTGTACTTTATATTTGCCTGGCTATATACATATATTCAAGCATGTACTCCATTAGGTAGGCATGGCTGTGGAGAGGTCAGTAGCACGTCAGGCATCGGCAAACCTTTTGGTCAGATTGGGAAATTAAAACAAGTTAAAACGGTGAGCCACCGTTCTGAAAGTAAATGCGCACATGGTGTACTGCAAATGAAAACAAGCAGCTCATTAGGAGTGGTGGGGGCGGGCACAGAGAGACGTGACACGGCGGGGAGGGGGCGGAGCGGGTAAACAAATTTGCCTGGCTATATACATATATTCAAGCATGTACTCCATTAGGTAGGCATGGCTGTGGAGAGGTCAGTAGCACGTCAGGCATCGGCAAACCTTTTGGTCAGATTGGGAAATTAAAACAAGTTAAAACGGTGAGCCACCGTTATGAAAGTAAATGCGCACATGGTGTACTGCAAATGAAAACAAGCAGCTCATTAGGAGTGGTGGGGGCGGGCACAGAGAGACAAGGGGGGAGTGGATGCTGGAGGGGGAGGTGTGCTGGGAGAGAGAGTGGCGCTCTTCTGCCCCTACTTTCAAAGCTGCCATGACGATGCGACACGGCGGGCAGGGGAGGGGGCGGAGCGGGTAAAACAATAAATAAACACGACGGCTGGACGAGCGACACGGCGGGCAGGGGAGGGGGCGGAGCGGGTAAAACAATAAATAAACACGACGGCTGGACGAGAGAGAAGGGGTGGGGGGAGGAGAAATGCGACACGGCGGGCAGGAGAGGAGGGGGCGGAGCTGGGGGAGGCTGTGAGATGTGCACGCGCTTTTAAGCTCTAAGCGCATGCGCATTGAGCTTAAAAGTCACGGACACTGCAAGGAATCGCCACGATTCCTTGCAAGTTAGTTAAAGAGTGGTTAAGCCCCCATAGTCTCGCAAGCTCGATGCGCATGCGCATCGACAGGCGAGACCTAAAAAAAAAAAAATATTGTGATTTTTACTTCTGAAGTTTCAACTGCTACCAGTATTGTCAATCAAAATGTCTTTCCAGGCATATGATTGTTAGATTTGAAGTGAAATGGCACTTGAACATATTGTAATGGCAAACATAACGTATTCTATATATACTCTTGTCTAGAGGCTTTGATTCAGCCTCCTTCTTCCATTGGCTTATTTGGCTCAGGAACCCTCAGCCATTGCCTTGAGATCTTGTCAATCACACCTTACATCAGACCACACCAATATTTTAGTCTCGCCCTCTTTGAATTTGTGGTTATACGTCTGCCGCCACTTTAATGCTTAATAGCCTATTTCATATTTGAAGATACACTTTATCACCACACGTTTAATTCTTTAAATCCCCCATGCACTGTACAATAAAGCTATACTTTATTTGTTTTGCACTTCTGCAGCAGCCATTTTTTATTGCTTTGGTCAGTGTTCAAAATGCGAGCACCAAACCTATTTTTTCCAATGCCTATTAACTTATTTGATAAAGAACTTTTCATAAGTGGGCTGATCTCTATTTTGAGACCTGCCTTCAACCATGCAATCTGGAAATTACTATCAGAGGGCAGGCAGAGCAGTGCTGAAACTTTATTACAGCTGCAATGGTGCAAAGAAAAATATGTCTTTCATTTTACTCTCTACCATAAGAAAATTAGACCTTTTACTAGTAACTGTTTTGGATCTACAGACTGCACTTCTGCTCTTCTTGTGAGTCAGGGGTTGAAAATAGTTGACAAAATAGAAGACAGGCGTAACTGGAAAAATGCTGACAGAAAAGTTCAAAATCAGATAGACAGAAGGAACATTTGATTGGAAATTCAGCAGAAATTAAAGCATCATTATTAAGCAACCACACATCTACAATTTGTATTTTGGTGAAAAGAGCATATCCCTTTCAACAGTGTGTCACAGTGATCTAAAGCAATCTTGTAGCAGCATCTTAGCACTATATCATAATACTTGAAATAGAGGAAGTATAAACGCATGAGGATAAATATGCACAAAAACAATCACTTAAGCAAACGTGGGCTCACATCAGCGGAGAAAAGGATTTTACTCTGCTCTCAAAGCTAATCTAATAAAAGCTAACACCCAAAAATTAATTTGCTACATTGTGGTTTAAAACCCAGGCTTACCATGCGAGCTCCAACACTCAATGAATATCAGTTTCCTCTGTTCTACAAAAGATGGGAAAGTACACAAAATACAAGTGATTTGAACAGAGTACTGAGAGCCGTGCAATTCTGCTCTATGCCACACGGAGGCTTTAATCCTGACCACAGTCTTAATTATCACTATGGGCAATTTTCCCATTGCCATGCAAGTGAAGGGTATTCTTTTTTTTTGTTCGGTTTTTAGGTCTGCCCCCGAGACAGCTTTAACAGTTTTGACTGCCACATGTAATCAACAAAACCCTCATAATTGCATGCATAGTGGACACTGGGACATCGCTGTTCACCCAGTTGTCTGCTCAATTCTCATCCAAATGTTGTTCAATCAATCAATCAATCAGTGACACTTATAAAGCGCGCTACATACCCGTAGGGTCTCAAGGCGCTGGGGGGGGGGGGGTGCCGCTACTGCTCGAACAGCCAGGTCTTCAGCTTCTTCCTGAAGGAGAGGTGGTCTTGGGTCAGGCGCAGGTCGGTCGGGAGGGAGTTCCAGGTCTTGGCGGCCAGGTAGGAGAAGGACCTTCCTCCTGTAGTCGTTCTTCGGATGCGGGGGACGGCGGCAAGGGCGTCGTTGGCTGATCGGAGGTGGCGTTTGGGAGCGTAGAAGTTGACTCGGCTGTTGAGGTAGCTCGGGCCTTGGTCGTGTAGGGCTTTGTGTGCGTGGGTGAGGAGGCGGAAGGTGATTCTTTTGTTGACGGGGAGCCAGTGAAGGTCTCTCAGATGTCCGGAGATGTGGCTGGTTCGTGGGATGTCGAGGATGAGTCTGGCTGAGGCGTTCTCGATCCGCTGGAGTCTCTTCTGGAGCTTGGCGGTGGTACCGGCGTAGAGGGCGTTGCCGTAGTCCAGTCGGCTGGTGACGAGGGCCTGGGTGACGGTCTTCCTGGTCTCGGTGGGGATCCACCAGAAGATCTTCCGTAGCATGCGTAGGATGTTGAAGCACGCCGAGGAGACGTTGTTGACTTGCCTGGTCATGGAGAGGGAGGAGTCCAGGATGACGCCCAGGTTGCGTGCATGGTCTGTCGGTTTGGGTGCGGTGCCCAGGGCGGGAGGCCACCAGGAGTCGTCCCAGGCGGAGGGTGAGGAGCCCAGGATGAGGACCTCCGTCTTGTCCGAGTTCAGTTTCAGGCGGCTGGTCGTCATCCACTCGGCTACCTCTTTCATCCCTTCGTGCAGGTTGGCTCTGGCGGCGGCGGGGTCGTTGATCAGGGAGAGGATCAGCTGGGTGTCGTCGGCGTAGGAGATTATGCTGAGGTTGTGTTTGCGTACGATGGCCGCGAGGGGGCTCATGTAGACGTTGAAGAGGGTGGGGCTCAGAGAGGATCCTTGGGGGACGCCGCAGATGACTTCGGTGGCCTCTGACTTGTACGGTGGTAGGCGGACTCTCTGTGTTCTTCCGTCGAGGAAGGAGATGATCCATTCCAGTGCCTTCCCCTGGATTCCGGCGTTGTTGAGGCGCTGCACTAGGGTGCGGTGGCAGACCGTGTCGAAAGCCGCGGAGAGGTCTAGGAGGATGAGGGCCGCTGTTTCTCCATTGTCCATCAGGGCTCGGATGTCATCGGTGGCGGCGATGAGGGCGGTCTCGGTGCTGTGATTGGCTCGGAAGCCGGACTGTGAGGGGTCGAGGGATCCGTTCGTCTCGAGGAAGGCGGCCATCTGTTTGTTGACGGTCTTCTCGATGACTTTGGCTGGAAACGGGAGGAGCGAGATGGGGCGGTAATTCTTGAGGTCGGTGGGGTCCGCTGTTGGTTTCTTGAGTAGAGCGCTGAGTTCGGCGTGCTTCCAGCTCTCCGGGAAGATGGTGGTGTCGAAGGATGTGTTGATGATGTCTCGCAGGTGGGGTGCGATGACAGCGTCGGCCTTGTTGAAGACGTGGTGAGGGCAGGGGTCGGTCGGTGATCCGGAGTGGATGGAGTTCATCGTGCGGATGGTGTCTTCGGTGCTGATCGGGGTCCAGGCGTGGAGGGTGGTGGTGGGGGGTGGTTGTTCGGTCATGGTGTGCGTTGGTTGGTTGTTGAAGCTGTTGTGTATGTCCGCGATCTTGTTGTGGAAGTATGAAGCGAGGGAGTTGCAGAGGTCTTGCGATGGGGTGATGTCGTTGTTTCCTGCGCTGGGGTTGGAAAGCTCTTTCACGATGTTGAAGAGTTCCTTGCAGTTGTGTGCGTTGTTGTCCAACCGGTCCTTGAATGCTGTTTTCTTGGCGGCGCGGATCAGCTGGTGGTGTTTCCGGGTGGCGAGTTTGAAGGAGGTCCTGTTGTCCGGTGTCGGTTCCCTTTTCCAGACTTTCTCGAGGGCTCGGCAGTTCTTCTTGGAGCTCTTGAGTTCGTCGGTGAACCACGGGGCCTTCTTGCTGCCAGGTCTGCTAGGCGGGGTCCTCAGTGGGGCGAGCTCGTCCGCGCAGACGCTGATCCACTTCGTGAGGTTGTCGGCGGCCTGGCTGGGGTCCGCTGAGTTGGCAGGAGGGTGCTGGCTCAGGGAGGTGGCGAGCTGGTCTGCTGTGATCTTGTTCCAGCTTCTGCGGGCGGCCTGTTGCTGGTGTTGGTGGGTCGTCGTTCTCTTGAAGGTGAAGTGGACGCAGCTGTGGTCCGTCCATTGAAGCTCTGTGGCGTGGCTGAAGCCGATGTCTGTGCTGGAAGAGAAGACTGCGTCGAGTGTGTGTCCGGCGCGGTGGGTGGGGGTGGACACCAGTTGCTTGAGTCCCAGGTTGGCGAGGTTGTCGAGCAGGGTGCTGGTGTTGCGGTCGTTGTTGTTTTCCAGATGGAAGTTGAGGTCTCCCAGGAGGATGTAGTCAGCGGAGGGGAGGGCATGCGGGCTGACGAAGTCGGCGATGTCCTCGCTGAATCGTGTGCGTGGTCCAGGGGGTCGGTAGATCAGGGTGCCTCTGAGGGTGGTGTTCGGGTTGGTGTGGATCTGGAAATGCAGGTGTTCGGCGCTGGTCAGGGTGTTGTCGGTGCTGGTCGTGAGACGGATGGTGTTCCTGTGGATGATGGCGATGCCTCCTCCCATCTGGTTGGCGTTGCGGTCCCTCCGGACGATCTTGTAGCCCTCTGGGATAGCGATGGCGATGTCGGGAGCTGAAGAGGCGTTCATCCAGGTCTCCGTGAGGAAGGCAACGTCAGGGGCTGTGGCGTCTAGGAGGTTCCAGAGTTCGATGGCGTGTCTATGGACGGAGCGGGTGTTGAGCAGGATGCACTTGAGGTGGGTGCTGCTGGTGTTCGACTTGGCGGGTGCTGGTGCGAGGCAGGTCCGGATGCAGGTGAACTTGCAGGCGTGGCAGCTGAAAGGTCCGTGGGTGCGTCGTGGAGTGGCTTGATGGCAATCTGGGAGTCGGCCGGTGTTGAGAGCGGTGAGGGTGGCGGCGGAGTACGTCAGGCGGGTCGGTCGGGGTCTTCGTGGGCCAGGGGTCCTGGCGCTGGTCGCGATCCGGTCGCGGACGGGCGCAGACGGGCTTACCTTTGGCGCGCCTTCGGCGCACAATCGGCGCGCCCGCTGCGCGTGACCGCTGCGCGTTCGCACGGTCGCCATTTAAGGCGAAGTGCGCGGGTGGGCGGAGCAGCTGGGAGGCGGGAGCGGGGAGGGTACAGAAGAGAAAGGGGCGGGGCTGATGGCGGTGGCGGGAAGCGGGGAGGGAGCGCGGCGAGGAGGGCGGGAAAGGAGGCAGGAATCGAGGGTCAAAAACGAGCACAAGAGGCGGAGAAACACAAAACCTGAACAAAAATGCAAGCACAAATGGCGGTCAAAACAGAAAAACAGAAAACCTGAGAATTAAAAACAAGCACAAGTGACGGTCAAAACAGAAGGAAACTGACAATCGAACACACGGGGAGAAGCAGAGCGGCCGCGAGGCCGTCGGCGAGGCAGCTAGGCACAGCGAGGGGGCACACACAGCAGCTGGTGGCCGTGTGGCGCGGGGGTGTCCCACAAGTGGGTCACACTCACCTGCGTCGCACGGTCGCCATTTAAGGCCAAGTGCGCGGGTGGGCGGAGCAGCTGGGAGGCGGGAGCGGGGAGGGTACAGAAGAGAAAGGGGCGGGGCTGATGGCGGTGGCGGGAAGCGGAGAGGGAGCGCGGCGAGGAGGGCGGGAAAGGAGGCAGGAATCGAGGGTCAAAAACGAGCACAAGAGGCGGAGAAACACAAAACCTGAACAAAAATGCAAGCACAAATGGCGGTCAAAACAGAAAAACAGAAAACCTGAGAATTAAAAACAAGCACAAGTGACGGTCAAAACAGAAGGAAACTGACAATCGAACACACGGGGAGAAGCAGAGCGGCCGCGAGGCCGTCGGCGAGGCAGCTAGGCACAGCGAGGGGGCACACACAGCAGCTGGTGGCCGTGTGGCGCGGGGGTGTCCCACAAGTGGGTCACACTCACCTGCGTCGCACGGTCGCCATTTAAGGCCAAGTGCGCGGGTGGGCGGAGCAGCTGGGAGGCGGGAGCGGGGAGGGTACAGAAGAGAAAGGGGCGGGGCTGATGGCGGTGGCGGGAAGCGGGGAGGGAGCGCGGCGAGGAGGGCGGGAAAGGAGGCAGGAATCGAGGGTCAAAAACGAGCACAAGAGGCGGAGAAACACAAAACCTGAACAAAAATGCAAGCACAAATGGCGGTCAAAACAGAAAAACAGAAAACCTGAGAATTAAAAACAAGCACAAGTGACGGTCAAAACAGAAGGAAACTGACAATCGAACACACGGGGAGAAGCAGAGCGGCCGCGAGGCCGTCGGCGAGGCAGCTAGGCACAGCGAGGGGGCACACACAGCAGCTGGTGGCCGTGTGGCGCGGGGGTGTCCCACAAGTGGGTCACACTCACCTGCGTCGCACGGTCGCCATTTAAGGCCAAGTGCGCGGGTGGGCGGAGCAGCTGGGAGGCGGGAGCGGGGAGGGTACAGAAGAGAAAGGGGCGGGGCTGATGGCGGTGGCGGGAAGCGGGGAGGGAGCGCGGCGAGGAGGGCGGGAAAGGAGGCAGGAATCGAGGGTCAAAAACGAGCACAAGAGGCGGAGAAACACAAAACCTGAACAAAAATGCAAGCACAAATGGCGGTCAAAACAGAAAAACAGAAAACCTGAGAATTAAAAACAAGCACAAGTGACGGTCAAAACAGAAGGAAACTGACAATCGAACACACGGGGAGAAGCAGAGCGGCCGCGAGGCCGTCGGCGAGGCAGCTAGGCATAGCGAGGGGGCACACACAGCAGCTGGTGGCCGTGTGGCGCGGGGGTGTCCCACAAGTGGGTCACACTCACCTGCGTCGCACGGTCGCCATTTAAGGCCAAGTGCGCGGGTGGGCGGAGCAGCTGGGAGGCGGGAGCAGGGAGGGTACAGAAGAGAAAGGGGCGGGGCTGATGGCGGTGGCGGGAAGCGGGGAGGGAGCGCGGCGAGGAGGGCGGGAAAGGAGGCAGGAATCGAGGGTCAAAAACGAGCACAAGAGGCGGAGAAACACAAAACCTGAACAAAAATGCAAGCACAAATGGCGGTCAAAACAGAAAAACAGAAAACCTGAGAATTAAAAACAAGCACAAGTGACGGTCAAAACAGAAGGAAACTGACAATCGAACACACGGGGAGAAGCAGAGCGGCCGCGAGGCCGTCTGCGAGGCAGCTAGGCACAGCGAGGGGGCACACACAGCAGCTGGTGGCCGTGTGGCGCGGGGGTGTCCCACAAGCTTTCAACATGGGACACTAGATTGGCCACTCCAGCCTTTCGCTATCTGGCACTGTGAGTAATAGCACTTTTCCGGATTACATGTGCACATCTGCCTAAAAATAAGTGCATGCACTTCAGTACTTCAGTGCCAAGGTTAGTTGACCAATTATTTACTTTGCTATTTTTTCCACTTCTTATCGTTTGTTTAGTCAGTTTTCTGCCTTTAAACTTTGACTTTAGGTTAAAGTAATACAAAGCCAACAGTACCTCCCTTTGTGCCAATAAGAATTATATTGTCCTGTGATGTGCGTTTCTATAACTAGGAAGTACTTGTGTTCTATTATTTGCACGAAGCATTTTCTTTTATTTTTTATGGACCATTATTAAGACAAGCATATGGCTGCCACATGAAGACAGCTACAAGTGTTCTCTGTTTCTTCTTTTTATTGCAAATTCGTTCAACAAAAAAATAGCCCTTACACCAGCGTGCCAAGACCAGACCTATTGGCTTTGCCAATGCAAGTGCCTCTTGGTTTTACGTTTAAATTTTCTCAAGCTAATGACAAAGGCACAGTACAAGGGTGGACAATACAAATGATTCTTTTACGTAAGGTCTTTCGTTGTGTTTTCTTTCAGAGTCTAAAAGAGTTGCTCAAAAGTTCCAAGAGCCCAGCCATGTCCTCTTGTCCTTCTGGGAGGGCCCTGGGACGCGGAAGCCATCAGCTGCTCGTGCCCCGCAACCATCCCGGAAGCGCCCCCGGAGCGCGAGCCTTTTTCAGCATGGAGGGCGCCCTGCCTGCAGCGGTAGGCTACTGGAGAGTGGCAGCTGCGCCCTGAAGCTAAGAAAGCACTTTGGAGTCTCAGCGTCCTCTTCCAACTGACAGGCTATTATGAAACGTCCGTGAAAATTGCACTAAGAAAACCCCAAGGATTTTCTCGCTCTCCGAGGAATAAACAAGTTTCAATTTATTTTCCATTTAAAGCCTTAACTTTTCGCTGTTTTTCGCCTGCACCGTAAATTGGCAGCTACATTCCCGCTGCGGTAAACACAATATATTTCCCCGGCTTTGCTTCTAATTGAGGTTTAATACATTCACTCAGCTTTCGAAACGTCACGAGACAACAATGTAAGGGAAATAAAGCATGCAGTTTAAATGTCTGTCGCTCTCACCAAATTACCTAGGCAGCCCGCAACAATCTACTGCTATTATTCCCAATTATACACAAATGGAAAAAAATGGCTCCAAATAACTTTAAACAAAAGGTAAATTATCCCAATGTGAGCGCATAATTTGTACATATGTAACTGAGACAAAATACAAATTTGGAGAAGCAACTTCTACTCAGCCCAGACAATCGTTTCCAAATTGAAAGTAAAATGATGAGAAATTATGGTAAATTGTGTTTTAAAAAACTTCTTTTCTGCAGACTCAGCATGGAACCAGGCTTTTTAAAAGGAAACTCCGACTCTTACAAAAAACTGGGCCTGATTCACAAAGGTAACTTACACTTTTGATTAAGTCCAGACTTTGGAGTTAAGTGTATAAACTTTCAGTATTCACACAAACGCAGTGTGTGAATTTACTACTAAAGTAAAAGTTACATGTCTCCACCTCCAGAGCAATGCAATTGGCTTACTCTTGAGTGGATGGGCGACGTCCTTCGCTGAATCTCTCCCTCATTCTACGTAACACCCCCTTTCTCCTCCCCAATCCCATCCCCTTTAGTAGCTAGTCAGCCCCTTTCCCATCCACTTCCTCCAGCCCCTTCTACAGTTACTATTAAACATATAATTAAGTCTGCGGAGACTCTGCAGTTGGGGGGAGAACTTCATAAATATAGTTAATCCAGAGCCGTAAAACTACACACGTAGTTTGTGAAATCAATTTGTAGTCTGTTTTGTGGTAGTACAAAACTTATTAAAAAGTGCAGTTTGTGAATCAGGCCCCGATAAGTATATTATAAAGATTTTTTTTTTACAAAATACTTGTACTGATTTGATGAAGAACGGAGTAGGCCCTTTTTGATTTGAATCTGACTTGCAGATGCGCATCCAATATTTGTGCATTTCTTTTCTTCCAACTACAGAATATCTTGCTTAGCTAGATGATGAGGTTTGGCACTGTAGGAAAAATTTCAATTTGCCTCTGGAGTGTCCTTCATACACCTATTAGGAGGTAATTTTCAGGCCTTTTCTTATGCTGCCTTACATTGCGTTATGTGGTCTTACATAGGCATCTGTCCTCTGCTTTCCATTGCACTTCTTTGTAATACAAACAAGGATTCTGTTGAGGCTGTGCCCTGGATCGAGGTTGTCTCTTGGGAGTTCTCCAGCTCCTTGCATTGCCACCTGCTAGTTAGCAAGTGTCTACATGGTCAGTAGGCAAGCACTTAGATCTTTCCCATTGATCAACAAGAAGGCCCACTTGTTCAAGTAGGCCTTGCACAATCAAAAGGAGGGCCTTACAAGCCTGCAAGGACCTGGTACATGCAGCACAGTAATGGCACTATCATACAATCCTTATCTCTATAACAAAAGTTTCTGAAGACAACAACTTTCATTTAGAGTTAATATCTAAAATGGCAGCCACCAATATCATGCATTAGGATTGAACTTGCTCTTAGCTAATTTGGACCCTAGCTCAGCCTATGGTGTTTGTAGAAACCTTACTAGGGTTTTATTTGCTTCTAGCACCGCAAAGAATCAAGACAGCATTGGGTTGTTTTCATGATCAAAAGCGGGGAAGTATTTCAGTTGGAAAGGGAGTACTGCATGTCATCTGTGTTGCAACATCAAACAGGGCAACATATTTCCAATATGTTTCAAAGGCAAAATGAAACTGTTTCATTTTGGGGGAGACTTTGACTTCATTCCCCCCCCCCCCCCCCCCTGTGATGGCACACGTTTCCTTTAACATTTACAAAACAGAAAATAAGTGAAATGAGACAAAGGGAGTTAAAGTTGTAGAATTGGAAATAAATGATGGCAAACAGCTGACATAAGTATCTTGCGATTTATGAAATGTTTTAGACTAAACATGTTAACTTAAAACAAATTGGATGCACAAATGTTAGATTAACAAGGAATGTATGAACAAAATCCTTACGAAGCGTTGTAATACAAGCATTCACTGTGCTAAAGTAACAATGTAGACTTGTTGTAAGTAGGATTATTAATATTAGTCTTACAAGTAGTTCGCAGTTATTCTTGAAGGCAAGCCTTGGAGTTTCCTTAGCATAGTGCTGCTGTGGAAAATGTTCACCATGTCCATCTTCATCTCTAGCCTGAAGGGAAATATAATGGCCTATTTAGGGACTTAGAAATAATGGAAAAATAAAAAAAACGGAATGCAAAACAGCTCAGAAATGTAAAACAAAACATTAAAAAATTAAGACACAATACATTGTATAGATATCGGTAATTGGAAGGATTCTTATTTTGTAGGCCTAAAACACCAAATACACTTACAATGTGGGGTAGGATTGAAAACAGCGTGCAACCACCAAACATAACAAATGTCCGCCTATATCTCCCACGTGATATCTCTTGCATAGATAACAGTCATGTTCATAAACCAGAATTATCTCTACTAGGGAATCCTAGAGCTCCGGTCCTCGATGGACAAAGCTATACCACATTTTCAGGATATCCATCTCAGAATCACTTACTTGTGATTATTCCAAATTTGAAACATTAAGTCAACGATTATTCTGAAAATATGGCCTAGTTGTGGACTTTGAGGCTTGGTGTTGGAGCGATTCTTAATTTTTTGGCCAAGATATTTACTTTATTGATATTTTCAAACTTGAATCAACTTTTCAGAAGCAGTTTCTTTCTTTCATTTTGAACTCTAACCAAATAGGAAAAGTTACTCACCTACTAGAAACTCCTTTCAGGACCCCTTTGCCATCTTGTGGCAGAACCAGGTAACTGCATTTCAGCATTTTTCTGAACTTCCTCGGCCACACGTGTCTTGTGTCCTCTTTGAACCACACCCTTCACTTAACAAAGTTAATCAGCTGGACAAGTGTTACACCATGGCTATAGCTGAGCCTCTGATAAGGGGTAGGAGTTGAGAACGACAGACAGCTTAATTAAGAACATATGCACGAATGACTGTTTGGCAAGTAACAGGCTATTAAGTTAGCTCAGCAAGGTGAGCACTCGTTGAGATCTGTGTGCAATATGCCGAATGCAGGTTCAGATGTCTTAGTAATTCATCTTTCAAAGCTCGGTTAAGTAAGTAGGCAACTTTTGAGGGGAAGAATAACAGCACTTGAAGTTCACCCTCTCCACACTATCCTTGAAGGAGTTTTGAAACGTGAGTCAATTACTGATGTTTTTAAAAATGAAAGTAAATTCACAGCTCAAAGTAACCTGCTTCACGCTAACCAAAGGGACTTCAGCAAAAGAAGACACGCATGGTCAGGAACTAACATATACAATAAAATATAAACAATCTTGCATGTATGACCCATATCCTGCCAGTGCACATTTCCCAATCTTTGGTTTGCACTCATCTCAACCTTTGCTTTTCTCTCAATAAGGAAGCACACTTGTAATTTGGTGAGATGCATGCTTTACAACTATAAGGCAAAATCCCTTGCTCATATTTTATGCAGATGTTCTGTTTTGCTAAAGGAGCAAAGGAAATGGCTTCTCTCATTATTTATTCAGTTTAATATCCACAATCATTGTCAGGCTCCTAGTTTCTGCTCAGAGGGAGAGCACTTCCAGGTTGTAGTAAGGTTCAACAAGTTTAAGGAGGTAGTGACACAAAGATGGATACAATGAACTCGTGTCTATGAAAGTAACATAAGTGTTCGTCCCACTGTGATTAATACACTTTTATAGTTTCTATAATCTAAGTTCAGGGAGGCAACTACTGTAGATGTCTTACATATTTTTTTTAATATTGCTATTGTTATAGAGAAATGCCTTGCCTACGTTTTGCTGATTTATAATGCACTGACTTAACTAACTATGCAATACACTCTTAATTAAGTACCAATTTTGATTGGGCAATGATAATTGTACATAAAATGTTCTAGGTAAAGCGCTTTGGATAAAAGTGCTGCATAAATAACAGAGTATTATTATGTTGTTTCTCTTCAGTTAACCCCATTGCCATTCTTAGGTCCTAGATATAGGTTGGTAAGTATAGGTCAAGGGCCAAGTGGCAGCACAGGCTGGGGAAGACATTGGATGAACAGGTCTCAACGAGTTGCCTGGCTCTCTTGCTTGCCTACAGAGGCTAATGGTTATAAAATATACCTAGAGTAACCAAGGTGGCCACCTTGCATAAATAAGAAGTTACTACATGTCAGAGCAAAGTCATTAAAGCTTACTTCACTCAATCCGTGCCAGTGTGACATTTAATGGGATTGTTCCTGTAACGTATTTCAGCAGCTGCCTTCGTATAACCACGGATGGCTTCCAAAAGCCTTAGCTAGAACAAAGGAGAAACTATGAGCAATTTCATGCACACTTTCCTATTTCCCATTCACAAAAGAGGTATTAGGCTTAGGGAAGAAGATAAGAGGAGAATCCTGCTAGTTAATGTGGAAATTTGAATTCACTTTCCAAATGGAAAAAGGATGGGTCTCTGTGCAGAACCAGATAAGCCTGACATTTGATTTGTAAGAAAGGATTCTTTCCAAGTAAAAAATGTTCAGCTCATAGAACTGAGCCTCAATATTGCGGTCTCGGTGCACTTTACAATAAGGATGGCCCTTAGATAGGAAACTTGCACTAGAGTGAGGCTCATCTAGGATACAAAAAGGTAGTCTTCGAGGGAACATAGAACCATGAAAATGTAACACACAAGTAAGAGAAAACCAGGACTCAAAGGGCTTACTTTTTCCTAGCGGTACACATACCACCGTAACATAACTGACAGAACAAAAATTGGCATGTGGGCTAAGGACATCTGAGTCTGCATCCTGATACGGCGCTGCATGGTGTGACTGCTTCTCCACTGAACAAAGTATGCTAATTACGTTTGAGGAGCTGGCACTAGGAAATGGATCTCTTGTTCATTACAATGAAGGTGATATACCATTAACTGGACAGTTATCACTTGGTCAGAAAAACTGCTGGACAAGTGCTTGTTTTTACATCTCGTTTTGTTTCTTGTGTTTTTAGAAAGCAAGATGTTTTTCTTAGAGGAATCACCACAGCAAAACAGCTTTTTCCAAAATCCTGATCAAGGATACTTGCATTCCAACCTTTTTGCCCCACTCCCAAAAAGAAGCAGGGGACGAATTATTTCCACCCTTCCTCAGTACCAAGGTAAATATGTCCTAAATTAAGTCTGAGAGGCACCCTGTCACGCCCAGAGCACTAAAACACGAAAATATATTAGCAAGAGCAACATTAACCTTCCACTTGAGAGACATGGGTGGAAAAGCCGTCAGTAAAGGTTTGCAGCCTTTCCGGTGGAGTTGGTATGCCACTAAAACTAGAGGTGTAGCTGGACAGAAAAGGTCTGGTGATATAGAGCGTCCAGTGTATAGTCTACTTTTAAATCTCTACCAAAGTATATCATGTACACTGCAGACAATTCCTCAGAAACATACAATGTCTTAGGAGACATCTGTTTGCCGAAAATCGCCAATGTGAACCCCAAACAGGAGGCACACCCATTGGACGTTCAAGAACCGTACAGCTTCAACTAGACGTGCATGTTAGGAACAGGAGGTCAGTGGGAAAGAAACACAACTGATCAAAAACCTCTTAACATATTCCAAGAATTGTATCACAGGTTCCACTTCTAACTAGTTAGCACAAAAATACAAAGTGCGGGGCAGGTGTGTGGGGACAGCTATGTGTGGAAGGGATGCACATTATGATTATTGCACTCGCACATTTTCAACTAAGGAACAATTTAGGAACTGCTGCAAGGCGGAAGAACATCTACCAAGAGGTAAAAACATAAGAGGGTGGGATATAAGCTTTCTGGTATGTTTCATTCATCTTTAGCATAGATGCAGAAACCTCTAAAACAGGCCACATATGGCAGTTACTTGTATTATCATACATTGCATCCCATAAACTGATTCCATATGTGGACTTTTGCAGATATCGATCTTCAATTTATTGACTCCTTTTTATCTTGGGAGCTCCCGTTTTCCAAACATCTGCCTCAAATATACTGACCGCCTCTATATGTCTATATCCAACATATTAAGTCCTTGAAAATACCAGTATCCATGTACTCACTGCTTAAAAATGTTAGTGTCTGGCACACTGACTTCTTGAAGAGATCTAAAGCTAAATATGGATTCCTTAAATACCTCTGTATCCACGAACTAAGGGGCTGATTTAGATCTTGGTAGACGGGTTACTACGTCACAATGGTGACGGATATTCAGTTCGCCAAAAAATAAATCCCATAGGATATAATGGGATTTATATTTCGGCGGACAGGATATCCATCACCGCAGTGACGGAGTAACCTGACCGCCAACATCTAAGGCAGGCCATAAGTCCTTTGAAGATATCAGTGTCTATTTACTAACTCCTTAAACAGATGTATATCCCGACTTCCTTAAGATATCAGCTCCCACTGTACTGACTTCTTAAAAATATCTGTATCTCGCATGCTGCCTCCTTGCAGATATTTATCGCCATTGTACTGATAACTTGAGATTTGGTGCCAGCATGCTGTCTATTCCCAAAGTATTGACTCCTCAAAGACATCCGTATCCAGTGTGTCGGCTCCTTGCAGATGTCTAGTTCCACTGTACTGCCTCCCTAATGCTATTGGTAACAACCATCCTGGCTCAAGGCAGATATCTGCCTCCAATGTAGTAACTCCTTAATGCTATCTCCTTCTACAGTACAGACTCCTTACTGATATTTGTATCTAGTGGCCACTTACAAATGTTGATTACTTTTGAATTGAGGGGACTCTGACTAACAACAAAAATATTCTGTTAAATTATTGCACAATAAAAACATTCTTTCAAGAAAAGGAAGAGAACTGAACAGGATATTCTGATCTAAATCAGTAGTTATGAAAACAGCTATTTGAACGGATACATTAACTTATCCTGTTCTCTTTGTTTTCCTTTAAAATTGCAGATGACTCAGCTCAGCTTAAGACAAGGCAGGGTAGGCAAAGTAGCTGAATCACCACCACACCCACTGCCCTTGTCTGAGGAGTGACACCCATTCAGTTCACTCTCATGTCTCGACTCCACGACCACTCCCTTTCACCTGTCTACAGGTCACAGCTGAGCTGCCCCCATGTCCCTAAGGATTTAAGGTGTTACATGTTTCAAACTAAAATATGCAACAGGGATACAAGAAAACCACGAATTCAGCTGCATGTTTCTGTACACGTTCTCTTAAAATAAAAAAAGGCTATGCAAAAACAGAAGATGCCACACAATGTGCAACTCCTAGGAGCTGACCAGATGCCAAGAGGAACCTTGTGCATGTACGTCTGTTGGTTAAGGATTTCATTAACCGTACAATAAACTACTTCACAACTAGTACATGAAGATGGGATTATGTACAGGGCAAATCCAGTAAAAAAAAAAAACTACAGAATGCAACACACAAAAGGATTTTACAATGTGGAGTGCAGATAAAGGGGGTGAGTCGGGATAATGCACCATGGAGTAGGGTTACTGTAGAGAGGAGGGTGCTGGGGAGCGCCCTGCATTGAGCATTAGGGCTTCAAAAGAAGGGAAGGGTGCAAGCCAGTGGGTGGAAGAGCAGGCTAGGTGTGTGTACTCTTCGGTGCTGCTCTGATATTTCGGTAGTTAACCCCCATGATAAGGTGTTGCTCGAAGACCTAGATCGCAGCGCTTTATGGAACTGGAGAAGGGGTGAACCTAAAATCTTCTGGGCAGGGATGTATTCCAGATTGTATAACCATAGCAGGATAATGCATGGCATATCAGCTTCTCCTTGCATTTCCTGATTTCAATTCTTGTAATGCTGGTGTTGCTTGTTGTGCCAGCTCCAGCACAGGTCTTAATCTTGGTCACCAAAGTTGACTGCCTTCTTATATGGTTCACTATGCCTTACATATGAAGCAGACCTAATGAAGTTTTCTGAGGATCAATGTGCTGCTTTCATGCATGTGAAGACCTTGACAATTAGTTTTAGCTACATGAAGGATGCTTTTTGAAGAAGTCAGGGAGATCTCAGTCTCGACATAGTTCAGAATGCAGTAAGTCTTGGATTGTAGCTAGGCAGTTCAACAGGGATCAATCAGCCCAGTATCCATAAAAGACGTTCAAGAAGAGATGCACGTCATTTGTGTGCTTTTTCAGGTATGGCATATGGGAGATCAGTTGGTAAGTTGAAAGGTTTAGTTTCTTTAGGAAAGGGAGGGGGCTATCCCATCATGAGGGCATTTGGGAAGAACGGTTTGGTGAGGCACACATTGACAATGTTGAGAAGGGTCGACCAGAGATTGCGTTCACTAAAGACGATGGGATGACACGGTGGTGGCATCAAAGAGGAACACCACACTCCCTCATAGGCAATGAGTGGACTAAGTGTGGAAGGAGGTAACACATTATGCAAGTAGAGATAGGGAGGATATGGAAGCAAAGGAGACTGAACCACACACACACACACTTTGTACCATGTGTTGTTCAAGATAACTTGCCTCCTCCTCTATACTCTAGAATTTCCAGAAGGTAATACGTTTGTATTCTGAATACTGAAAAAACAAAACATGATAAAATATAAGAGTGACAACTGGCAAGATAACACTTGCAATGGAGGTAGGTGGAAGTCAAAGGATTTAAATATGTTCCTTTAGTCTACAAATTATTTTTAGTTAACAACAGAGGTTTTCAGGAGGGCACAACTGGTGTCCAACGTAGATACAGAAGGACAAGGGATGTAAAGAATATACATATAACGTATGCATTTGAATATAATACATTTACAAACAATAGATCCAAAGTTCACTCATTTGCATACTGAGTTGTTATCATCAAAGTCAGGCATGGATCTAACCCTCCAAGAACTATGTTGGTCATCCCTGGACTATGCACAGTGCATTATTTAAAAACGTTCCAAATTATATCTACTGCTCATCCACCTCTAGCTTGTACAAGTTCTTGACTTCATAAAGTGTTGCTGCGGAGCAGTGGAGAAGGCTCAAAAGCAGAAAGAAATGTATATAATCAGGTCTATCCACCTTACAGACTTAGATAACACAACATTTGAGGTCATGAATAGTAGGTTCCAATCCTTCATTCAAATGCATCCAAAAGAACAGATATTCAGTATTCAAAGACAGTAATTCCTATGTATGCCCGATGGTATCAAACTGGAGTCACCCATTCTACCATTGGACATTTCAGAAGTAAGTCACAGAAAAATGTGTTTGATTTCAGGGAGGGATTTGTGTAACTGCATCAATATTTGGGCACGATTGTTAATGTATATATACTTTCGAAATTCGCTTATGATCAATTAGTAGATTTCAATCAACCAATAGATTTGAAGAGCGCTTCCTGTCACCCGTGAGGCTATCCAGGTGCCATGATGACATTGGACACTGCTTACACCTACTCAAAAGGCAGCCCTCTATGCGGTCTGTGGTCTAGTAATGGCCATGCTAACTATTTGGAAATCTCAGAATTGTCTCGCCATCAGTGAGAGATCTTCTGCATATAGATTTGGGAGATACTGACACTTTGCAAGACAAACAACTGTGCAGAAGGTATTCCCTTTAATGCAATTTAATTTTGGAAGCAGGCAGTTAATATGTAATGTGATATATGCTTATGCTTAGTACTTTGTTGACAAAACACTATAGTTGTGTATGTTGGAGTTGCTGACTCCACTCCAACATAGAAAGTTCTGTGTGAATATTAAGAGTACGATAGGACAATCAAAGGTGATTCCTATGCAGATGTTTAGGGAGGGGTGAGCAAAAAAGAAAGGCCTGCAAATGTACAGAAGTGATTGCCTTTGCTTCATCATGAATGTGCCCAGGTGCCTGGCTACATGACATTTCCCTTTCTCCTTCTGCATTGGAGCTGTGGTGCATGTGGGTGTTTTCCGTCTGGAAGGATAAAATACCGTTTTTAAGTCAATTCTGGTTTATAAGATGAGTTAGCAGCACTCTGAAAGACTGAAGGGGCCAGCACTGGGAATTGGCTTCACATCAGAGTAGTTAGGACGTTTGGTGTGTCGACGCATTATGTGCACCTAGAAGAAATTTGCACTAATGTCTGCAGTCGAGTTCCCCTCAATCACAGAGGATCGACTGCAAATGAATTATTCAGACCTGATCAATTCTTGATACCTGGAGCAGAGTAGGGGCAAGGGACTCCAACAGGAGGGCCAATGCTAACCTGCAATAGCTGTTCTTGGAAATTAATTTCCATGGATTGTGAGGGTTCAAATTAAGCAACTGTCATCCCAAGGGTCCTGAGTCAGTACAGCAAAGTTGTAGGCCAATATATCAAGGTCGATAACATCAATCTACAAAAATATTGCATCCAATGCCTTGCCACTGTATAGTGAAAGTAAGTCTACAAATACTATGCTTACATCGATATCTACTTACCTAGTGATGTCATGGTCAGGGAGATGTGGCGAACCCAATATTAGGTCATGTGATATAGCACATATATTTGATATACTTAACAGCATGGAAGACGGCACGCAAACCATGGAAATGAACTTTAGACTCACATCTTGCATTCCCTAATTGTATTACGATAAAAAATCTTTTTCAAATATTAGCATGGATTATAAAAATTCAAGTGTTTACCTCTTTAAAGGGTGTCTGATCATAATAATAATTATACGAGTATGGCCATTAGCAAGAGCCAGCAGCCAATAGTGGGCTACAAATATAGTCCTGAGGGAATGGTGTGCTAGAAAGAAGAGATAAAAAGTAGTGGGATAATCTAAATGAGGGCTTCAACTTGGAGGACACATAATATTTATGGCAAACTCATACTAAATATTGTATATCTCTATATTGCAGTGCAAATACCGACATGATTCATCCTAGTCTGTAAATGAGAAACCATCCGGCCCTGTGAGTATTTGAAAGTGGGATCCACGGGGTTGTTGCGCACGCTTTCTACACGTCAGGTTACAGTATCACTTTCAATTATCCATTTTTGCGGTTTTATTTCCTATGTTAGTCTTTTCAGTCTTAGTACATGGCTGGCTCCACCTCACATCCATCTCTATACCTGTTATTTTCATTCTCTCTGTGCACCTCATTCCTCTGCCTATATCTGTTTTTCATTTTTCACTCTTTATATTTTTCTTCCACTCAGTCTCTTTTCTCCCTTTGTGGTGTCCAGCTCTGCCTGTCCCTCTTCCAGCTAGTCAGTATCACTCTCATCATCTTACTCGGTACCTATCCCTCTCAGCCAATCTTCTACACTTCCAGCATGAGCCTCGTGCAGTCTGGCCTACTCTATATAATCTAACTCCTAATTAGTCCTTATCTGTCTTTTCTCCTTTGTGTCTCTCCGTTCATCTCACCCTGTACTTATTTAGATTGTCACCTTGTCCCCTCATCCCATAAACTCTAACACTCTCTCTCTTCTTCCCAACATCTTTTGTTTCCTTTATCACTTTTTTAGGTCTATCCTGTTTTTGCAGTCTGTTGCCGAAGACCTTTTAAGGAAAAATACCAATACCTTCAGTAAGCCTTAGGTCAGCCTACAGCATTCCACTGCCTGGCTTTCTCGTCAATCTCATTTGCTTACTTCTTAACCAATGACTTTCCTTCCTCTTCTTCTGATTGTCCCTCCTCTGGAGCACTGCTTCTTTACCATCCTTTCAGATCCAGTTCAGGGGGAGCAAAGGGCAGAAAGGGGCTAGTAGGCCCCAAACCTGGTTTTTGGTATTTTTTGCCACTAGCGTCCTTGGGTCCATCATGGTATGTCCCTGCAAACTGGGCCAAGTACAACCCTTTTCATACTCCGCTGTCTGGACAGAGAAGGGGGAAGTCACAGGCTTCTCAGGGAGTTGGTGTGGGGGCACACGCTTGGAACTCTATAATCAACCAATAGACACAAAAAAATAATTTCAGTTTAGTGCTTGTCTTTCTGGAAAAAGAAAGCACTTATCAGTACGCCATACTTCACAATACAATCTAGCATACACGGTGGTACCACGGATTCTGATTCTGTCATAAGTGCAACGCTTGTTGCGCCTGTTTCTGTGCTCCATCCCCACCGGGAAACAGCGTTTCCAACACTGTCGGTACAACGCGGTGCCATTACAATTTGGTCAGTACATTGTTAGCATGCATACCATTACAACGCAAGTCATTAGAACGACTTGCTGTAGGGGGCTTTTGGTGTTTGATTTGCAATCTAACACCATTCCTACTGTTGCACAGACTGGATTTGGAAGAGTAAATTGTACTATTTCAAATTCCAGCGCCCCCTACAGCAAGTCGTTGTAAAGACTTGCGTTGTAATGACACGTGAGGTAACAACGTAGTCGTTGTACTGACCGCGTTGTCAAGGCTTGCGTTGTAAATGCATGCGTTGCAACGTCATACATCCTTCCCCACCTGGTTGATCTGAGGTGGATCTGTTCCTAAACAAAAATATGGTAGAAGCATGAATAAGGCACATGTGCAGATTATGTTCCCCTACAAGTTAAATGCGCCCTCAGTCATTGTTTACTTAGGGCTGCCTGACTTAGGGCCGTACACACAGCGAGGCAGATGCAGCCCACCTTGAACCAGTGTGCGGATGTACCATCGGCTTCTGTGGTTCTAACCTGGAACTGCAGACAGACTGGTGAACCCTCTGCAGCACGGGATGCCCCTGGCTTAGCTCTTTCAAGGAGCCTGCTTTCTCTTTTTGCTCAACAGGCCAGCAAAATGATTGTCCTCTCCTCCTGCTGACTGGCAAGCTTATAGGTATGAGGTAGACCCTCAGCTCTTCAAAAACAAAGTTCAGACTTCAGGTGATGTCCCCTCACCTCTGGGAGACTGGGTGCCAGGCAGGCACCCTAGTCATACAGCAGGACTTGGAGTTCTCTACGCAACACTCCTTTCCCCAGTCAGGAAGAACCTAAAAATGGAATAAAGTGGATTCCAAAGTCTCAAACTTTGAAAGTGGTTAGGGGTGGTTCTCTTTCATGTGCCCTTTTCAGGCTGCTCTCTAAACACCTCTGTGAAAGTGATACATCTCACGACAGAGAGCACAGTGGCGATCTCCAAACTGGAGCACCCACACATGGGCACAATAAAGTGTACAATTCTGTCATCAGCTATTATGTAGTAGTAATTAGGGATAGACAAAAGGGCCGGTCCGAACCAAACACATTCTCACATAGCACAACAGAAAATACAGTTCACTCATTACCTCTACCATCACCAAATGGTAGAGTTCAGGAAAAAAATAATCAGCAGCCACTTACTAACAAAGTATTCATGACATTTCTAAACATAGTTCTGTCACCCTTCTTCTCACTTCAGTGTCTTGATCATAAACCCCCAGTCACAGAAAATGCAGGCAATACACGTTCACTGTCTGTGGAAGCTGTCCTCATCCTTGTGGCGTAGTAAAACAGGGGAATCTAAATTGGATCCCACTGGGGTCAGTACTCAGAATCATACACAGTTCATGTTATGGATTTTCACGTAGCACTGGAACTTTACACAGTAAGCTGCACTATCACTAACAACAAAAAAAGGTCTGCTCAACACTATGAGCTCACAAAACATGGTATGCTGCCACCACTGCCTCATGTGATAAGCCCAAGACTGGGAGAGCAGTCCCCTGTCCACTCTGAGAGTATGCATAGTGCCCCCATACAGGTCGTAGGATTCTGCCTACAGACTAGTGTGATGCCAGGGCCAAAAATAAAAGCCAGGATACCAGATACAAATGCAGTTGGGCACACCGGACATGGGTACATGCATGTATTCCATGAAGGGACGTTCCTGCCCCAACACATCCTTTTCATAGAACAAAGTTTACCTATTTTATACAGCACTCCCTCAGAGTGCATGTGTTTTCTGGCTATCTCATGTTGGGCTCCCACTTCAGGCCCCACCCTCAACACTCTCCCTTTTGTTCACTTCGCCCAACTAACTAATCAGTTGCTTTACTCACCCATTTGGGTTCAGCTTTTTGAAAATGTTACTATTTTTAAAACCTCAGTTACACCACGCCTTCCCTGCTCCTCATTGACTTCTTTCCTTCCATTCCTCACCCTCTCCCGTACTCCTTACCATTCCTTTCTTTCGAGGGCCCAGCAACTGAAATTTGCTGATGGCTTCCTCCTTATCAACAAAAAAGAAAAAGTGCACTATGATGCACTTTCTATGCTCTTAACATCCCTGGATTTGCGTCCATCATATGGGAATGGTAAATTAAAACGTAAAAACATGGCTGCACATCATTACACATACATATACAATGTGATGATGCTGTGAATGCCGTAGCCTTATTAAGCACACGTATGCATGAGTGACGACACACGTTCCTCAGCATTGGCACTACGGCAATGAACACTTTTTTTGTTTTTTCCTGAGTTTATCAGCATTGGCAAAAAGCATTGCTAAAACCAATAGGTCTCCATTGGCAAAAGCGACCGATTAGCCTTGACAATGATTGTTATTACCAGGACCCATTTTTGAGTCCTGTAAAAAAAAGATGCATCTCTCATTCAGGTCGAAACTCCTGGGAGAGTGGAGGACAATGTTGAGCAAGGAGACTAGAGTAGTCTCCACACACCGAGCCTCTTGCGACTCACAAAGATGGATGGTAACGCAAACACCCATCAAGTAAATATTTTTTAACTCTGCCCACGAGCATGAACTCCTTTAACATTAACAAGCCTGGAATGCTTGTTAATCAGAGACACACACACATCATTGAATAATAACAACCAGAACTTAAAATTCACATATGAAATCATCACACAAGATAAACTATTTGGATATCGAAATACAGATTAGGGACAACAGATTGTGTTCATAGAGTCACAGGAAATTTACCGGTTGCAATAACATACTGCGTGTGAATAGAGGACACCCCCAAGCCTTAAAAGGGTATGTGCCATATGGTGAATTTCTGAAACCCAAACAAAATTGTTCTGAACAAAAGGATTTTGAATCTCAAAATCTGGAGATGTTTGGAAGGTTCAAACAAAGGAGGTAACCAACTGTTGTTTTGAATGATGCATTAAAAAGAGCAGAAGATAAAACCAGAGATACTCTTCTGATGACGAAAAAGAAAAGCACTTTTGAGAGTAATGCAGAAATATATTGGACTATAATACATCACATACTGAAATTATCTAAATGATAAGCGAAATTTGATGATTCTCTCAGATTATTATTACTGGCGCCTCGAGACCCTTAAGGGTGATGTAGTCGTACATACAGAAAATATGACTCTTTAAGAGACCTGTTTACATAGTTTTATCCCTAATGTAAAAGTGAACACATGCAAGTGGCTCAAAGATAAACAAAATGTGTTCTGAAATTGTTACAAGAGTAAAGCATGTGAATATGGCTATAACAAGTTGATGTTTGACCTCCATGGTCGGGCTGGATTGTTCCCATGAGGCGCATGGTCAAGACTGATTTGCATATGGCTGGGTCTGAACTGGGGTGGCGAAGTGAGCTTAAGAACAATGATGGGTTCAACTAAGATCTGTGACTGGGGGTAAGTGTCTGAAAAGTTTCAAGGCTCCATCTATCATCTCTTTGTTTTTGCTTTGAACTTCATGAGGGAAAAAAACTAAATCAAATAATGGATTACATGCGAGACCACATGTGAGGTGTATGTCATAGAAAGTGGATGTGGCAAAAACATTTTTAGCAGCACTGTGAGCATGTTGAAATTAAAGGGTTTTACAACATTTACGTGCAATCAACAACAACAATTTAACTTATACAGTAGCAAAACACAACTGGGACATGCACAATGGATGCAAAATGGGTCTCAAAGTCTACGGGGTCCAACATATATCTAAGAAACCAAAAGGTGGAGATCTAGAACTAATTTTGAGGAGTCCCAAAACAAGACTGATTATTCTGATGGGAAAATATATTCCCTGGGAACTAAACATAGATGTAGAGCTCAAGGTCCACTTATGAGATGATTTCACCAGGAACAACTGTGGAGTCTGAACCATCCAGCATAGCATGTTAGAAAACATTCAGAATATTATCCATGTGTGTAATTGTGGAAGATGGGGTACTTAACCCAGCGTTTTGTCTTACCAGCTACAAACATGAAGAAATGTGTGAAATAAATAATCAAGTACCTTACATTTTGCCAAATTCTTCAGCAACATAATTTGTTTCGTTTCAGAAATTAGACATATGTATGCATAAATGTTGATAAACAGTAAATAAACACAAAATGGATGATAAAAATGGAGACCAAATAGCAAACAATGTGCAGTCTAGTCTAACACTCTGCACAAACAGACTCTATGGTCCTGTGGAAGGCTGTTGCCGAAACGTGTTAGCCATACCTGCAACATTATAAGAGAAAAATAAAGGAGTAGTTCACTGTGTGGACGGATTGCTGTGCCACCTTCTTCTTTCTATGTTGTCAGTTTTCATGTATTTTGGAAAGGAGACTATATGAGACAGACAGACAGAGAGACAGATAGACAGATAGATAGACAGATAGATAGACAGATAGACAGATAGACAGATAGATATATATATATAGATAGATAGATAGATAGATAGATAGATAGATAGATAGATAGATAGATAGATAGATAGATAGATAGATAGATAATGTCCATCCCAGGGACAGTTGCCACTGCTTAGTTATAGATAGGGGCACTTTTCCAAAGGAAATTAAGTTCACAAAGCTTTAAAAAAAGGATATTCTACCTCTGTTCCTTCCTGGAAAGTTTCAGGGGTGCTGAGAAAAGGAGGGAGTGTCCCCAAACACATTTTCCGCCATGCAATTTGCCATGTTTGGGAAATTGCAGTGATACAGAAAAAAACTGCTGAACGGAATTACACCAAATATGGCAGAAGCCTAGACCTTTATTCAGAAAGCATGCTTTTTGTGATCTGCTGTAATTCTGTTCAGCTGTGTTTGAGAAATTCAGCTTCAAAATATAGAGACATCTAGACAGTTGGTCCCACAGAAGTACCAAAGTATTGCAAATTTACACAAAAGAGCATTCATATTGGCCAATAGAGCTTTTTTCCCCTTTGGATGCTCGGTCCCATTGGTATTGTAGCAGTCCGGCAGGACTGAGGGATCGGATTGGCTGGCAACAACTGAAACTGAAATGTTGCGGCCACCATTTCTGGACTCAGGGACTCAGCCTCCTTGTCCCGTGTTTTACAAAAAAACATACAAGCGGGCAGTAGGGGTACTCCTGCGGGACCCAGCGTGGTCTTCCTATGTGGTCGGCAGGGTACCTTCGGACCTTGCAAGCATTAGAAAATGTAGCTTGCACTGTCCCATGGTACCTTGGAGTGCTGCTTATGTGACAGTACAGCAGGAGTTCCATGGTTCCACAAAAAATAAAAATAGGTGAAATAAAATATGTAAAATCTGGGGTGAGGGCCTGAAGGAGTTGGCCACCTGTGATGAGTTGGGAGCAGGGCCTGACTGCAGGCTAGACTTTGTATCCAACCCCAGGCCGCACATGGCCTTAGTTGACTGCCCGCTGGAAGTTAGGTGCAGGCCAAGCACTGATGACAACCCCATGCTGCACACACCGAACTGGTTCACCATGCGCAGCAGGAAGTTGGCTACCCATGGAGTGTTGAACGCAGGGCCTGCGTCTAACCCTTTGCTGCACAAGGTCAGATGCTGTGCTCAGTGTGGTTCATGCATTGCATTTATCTCTAATTGAGATTCCTTAAATGCAAATAATCGCAATGTAGCGATTTCTAAAATTGCGATTTTTGCATTTGGGATGATGCATCCCAAATGCAAAAATACCACTCGCAAAGGGCCAGATTCTCAGAATCTGGCCCTTTGCGAGCGGATTTTGGTTTGATGAATATGGCCCTTAGATTTTAGCTTGAAGTAAAAAAAAAACTCTGAATATTTACTGAAAAAAACAAAGGTTAAATAGACTTCATAGTGAAATCTTGTAATAATTTTAAAACTAACATTTAAAAAACAATAAAAACAATAAAATTCACCAGTTATACCCTACTGACCTAGATATAATTTACGCCCCTACTGTGCACTGTTTATGACCTCACATATTACATCACTTGTGACATGTTAAATGACATCACATGGCACTCAGCAACAGTAATAACAATAGAATATTACACTCTGTACATCTGACTATATATACTACTTATGACAAGTGGAAAAAAATGTGGTCCAATAAAATGTTGTTTGAAGCAAGTGCAATAATAAATGCAGATTCAGAGATTCACTATTAGTACAATGCGAAGGTCAAATCCAATGTTGTTGTTTTTTACCACAGCACAGGGGAGATTTTTTGGTATCCTCATTCTCTTAATCTTCAATGCTTCACACTATGCACTTGTGCAATAAGATTACACTTTGGGTCTGCTCACATTTCCAATTTTCGTAACTAAGGCACATGAAAGAAGAGAATGTCATAAACCATAGATACAGGTGTTTAAAGTGTAATATGCTGTTTATTACCATTGTTAAGGGAGAAGAGAGGCAACGTGAAACACTCAAGTTTTCACCTTTTGTGAGCAATGGCTCCTACTCACACTCAACAATGGTAATAACAGTAATAACACTCTGCGTGTCATATATATTCCTTCACTAAAAAACACCTTTAAAGGGTAGTTATGGATCATCAAATACAAACCAAGAACGTTTGCTTAAGACACACTTTCCATTAAAATTTTAAAAAAAATATTTCTCTATAACTTTGGTCCACATGGGTGATCAGCACCAAATTTAGCACTCAATCACAGCGGGTCAAAAATAGAGGCATTTTCCTATCTCAGCCTATAAAGGATATTGTGCTCACCACTACAGCAGAAATTGCTGGCCATTTAAAACTGCGATCACAACTTATGTCAATTACGGGAATTTCTCAAGGAATGTGACTGTTGATGAACAGGTGGATAAACATTTTTTTCTGCAATCTTGAAAAATGCAGTTTTGTTTGAAATAGAGATTTTTAAATCGTGAACAAAATTGCACAGCTAAGGGGAGGAACAATGAGAGGTGCTTGACACCAATGGAGTGCTATAACACATCAGAGACTTGGAAAAAAGGAGCAAAAAACGCAAATAACACATTTGTCACCGTAAAATAAAAAATATTCTGAAAATCACAATCCTCTCTCTACCATTTGTTTTCCAGAAGCCGGCAACAAAAATATGATTTACCTAAAAATTGTGATTTTCAAATCTTAAAGTAAAAAACAAAATAACCAAGGCTATTTTTGGGTAAAGCCACTGAAGTCTGTGAACAGCGCGGAATGTGTACATGGAAGATGTAGCAGCACATCAGAAAGAGCCTTGGAAATTTACTGAACAAACACAGTTAAAGGCTAATTATGGTTTAGCAAACACAAATCCCAAAAAAGCCCTGAAATTTGCAAAGTAAGGGTATACAAAGCACAATGCACACAATACAGAAAGACTGAAAATCTGTACATGTTCATTCTGGAAATTCAGCATTACCTCATTTATTTTTCATTTTAATGATTTGCTTATTTTCATATTGTTTACTGCATATGAGGGCCAGGTGTTTTGGCCATTGTTTCATTTATTTGTTTAGTTCTGATTTTTGCAAGGCACGCAATTACTGGTACCTGGTGATAGTAGATAAAGGGATTCAGCAGAGAAGAAATTTCTCCACATGACCAATTTAGAAGAAATTTCTCCACATGACCAATTTAGAAGAAATTTCTCCACATGACCAATTTAAGTTGCTCAGGCAAGACTCACAGCCACCTGGGTTTTTTTCTTTTTTAAGAGTTTGATATAGTGCAAACTCGACCCAAAGGTATCAGAGCGCTTTACATGAGCACCAGTTACGTTACGGATGGACACATTCAGTTTTGTTAGGCATGTGGAGGTTAAGTGATTTGCCAAGAATCACAGGATGTTGAGCCTCCCTGCCGAGACTTGAACCTGGTTTCTCAGCTCTGAGGTCGAACACTCTAGCCGTTACGCCACGTCAACTCTTCAGGTTTACCACCTGGCCTCAGGTCTACCTGGCTATGGATGTCAGACACTCTCTCAGACGGTTCCACATGCTAGACTGTGGACCCCTTCTCAACATTCATTTCCATGAACTGCTGCTGGGCATAGGTCACCTAATTCTCTTTGTCAACACCCAGCACCCAAGAGGGAAGGGTCTCCTATTCAAGATCAGGAAGTCAAAAGTAAGAAAAACACCTGCTACACCAAAATTCAGGGAATTGTGTTTCAAATAAACAAATGATCACCCAGCGCCAACAAACGGTAACAAAACATTCACAGCAGGCTGGTGTAGCAAGATAAAGCTCAACAGCAAATGTTATACTAAAAAATATAATTTCTCCACACCCTCCAAAATGCCATAGATTGCCTAACTGCAGGCAGCTAAAAAGAGAAGATGATCATCCCAAACAGGAAACATCCACAGGTTTCCAATCGAAGAACACGGACAATTCAACATTTAAACATGAGCCATAAAGGCAACCACAGAAATGGCTTCATGTACATTGACTGCACTACCTGAAGTGCCCTAGGGTTGGGCAACCTAAAGAATAACCCGAACCCCATTTTAAAAAGACCCAGATGAAATGGTGATTATCTTCATAAAAGATATGAGCTTTGAAACACACGACCACACTAAAAAATATATGTAACAAACGCATATCAAACTCTGAACACATGGCAAAGCAGTCTGCCCCTTCCCTAAACCAGACACTTGGCTCCCGAATATTTGTCTGCTGCTTGCCCATTCAACGGCACAGACGGTAGCTGATAAATGAACATAATGGAATCCAAGCACAGCCCTCAGCCAATCACAGTGGTAGAGTGGGTGTGTTGCCAGCTAAATATTGGCCACCTTCAACTTTCCCTTGAAAAGCACTGGACTGAACGAATATTTTGCAGAACAAGAGGAAACTGGTAAATTTGAGGCTAAAAAAATCCATATGGCAAAGTGTCCACTTATGTAGCATTATATCATTTGTATAATACATAGGATTTTACAATCGCTTTATAAAAACCCATCTCTAATTTATTTTTAACTGGCGACATGTGACGCACCTACTCACCGATTATAAAGAAATGATGGTGAACTCAACTGTAATAACCTATTACAGTTGAGTTCTGACGTCAAAGTTGCTGCTGCCATAACCAGTAACCCAGGGGAAAGGCAGGTCAAGTCACAAAGCATAATTAAAGCAGCAGTTGTTCTAGCTGTACATTGACAAGCAGAAAGGAGATATTTATGGACACATTTTTATTTTTTTGCACTCCATAGGTAATTATAGAAAAGTCAGAAACATTCTGCATGTTTCTACAGATTCTGCGCTACTGTGCCTTTTCATTTTTTTAAAACTGGCTTGCAGTAAACGCATTCCAATATATTTTTGCAACAAATACCTTTATGATGTTCTTATTTTGCATTAGAGATTCTATTTTTGTTCTTTATGTTTGCAAACATGCTCTCTCTTTCATTTGAAAGAGCTACACACCAAGGATTAAACTGGTTTGGGGGAAAGGTGATGTTGTGACCATATATTATAAGGAATAACGTACCACCTGCCATACATGAAAAGTATACTGCAAGTTACCTCTGAGTTCTATAAGCTTATAAAGGAACTCGGCCTTCAGCCTTGTTCCTCTATTTAGTCATAGAACTCCTTGGGGACTTACAATATCCTAATCATTTACGGCAGGGAATAGTACTTTATCCTATGTAGCCATGTATCCTTTCTAGCCATTTAAGAATCAGGAAGCAGTAACACACTAACTGCATCCTGTGCCGTGACTGAGGCATCCCTTGTCACCATAGAAATACATTGGGCTGAGCCTCTCTTCATTCCAGTAGGCTCTCCTCCCCTCTCTTATATTTGAAGTCTCCGAAAGGCTACACCGACTCCACTGGGTTTCCACTCTGGTTGCAGTAAAACCTGCAAACCATAACACAGTCAGCCTTTAAGGACACCCCTTCCATTTTTTTTGCGCAAATCTGCTTTTCCAATTTAATTCTTGCATTTAGCCACCACTCACCTTTGCACTTAGCCACCACTCATCTTTGCCTTGACTTGCCATATATTGGTACTTGTTCATCCCTGTCTAGATCTGCTTTCATTGTGCTTGAATTTTCAGTGTTACAAGTAAAACTGTATTTTACCTCTGCAATGCTCCTCGTATGCTAACAAAAATAAATGTTTCCGGCCTTGTCCTGTAATTTGCCTCTACCTAGTAGTTAGCCCTCCCTCGCTTTATGAAACAGCGTTCCTGTGTATCTCGATGTATTAAATCTTCCCCTTTTCTGTTGAATCTCAACTCATCACTTCACGTGACATTGTGCCTTTAAAAAAGGATAAAAACAATAAGGGATCTGGAAAAGTAGACCACTATTTTGTCCACATACTGCACAAAACTCTTATGTTTCATCAAACTTTTAAGTGGGATGCAAAAGGAGGTGATGGGGTCTAAAATGTGGCTTGTGGATAAATGTTTGGGTGGAAATTTCTGGGCCTCGGTGCTACAATTGTCTGGGCCCAATTGTGTTGTGGCACATTCCTCGCAAAAGGCTTCACCCAAGAGTCATTGTAAGGGTAAGTATAGAGGAAAAAGTGGAGGACTGTGCCCTCACGTTTTGTCAGCAGTAATCCGAAAATGTCATGTTACATCTGTGGATAAAGAACAGCCGACACGTGCCCAGGACCGCAGAGACGAAATACCGGCTTTTTAACAGAATCATGATCTTGACCTACGCCAACACCAGACCCTTGCCTTGAAAAAGCCCACGGCCTATAAGCCACCAGGGCGAAACACGTGTCGGCTGTTCTTTATCCACAGATGTAACATGAAATAAAACCTACTGCACATAAAACTTTCAAAGAACGTTTGTATTTAATTTTCGGATTACTGCTGACAAAACGTGAGGACACAGTCCTCCACTTTTCCTCTAAAATGTGGCTTGGTCTAAGAAGAGAAATTAGGAATCTTTGCAGGTGGTGTGGGCTATCTAATTAAGGGCATGGCTTAAAATAGTAAACTTAAATATACAATTTTGGTCCCTTCATGTGACCTTTCTCCTATTGCATCCAACACTGACTGACACACTGAGAACTGGAACCTCCTTTAGCCTCAGCTCTAGGCTTTCCATGGTGCATGGTTATTAACAAGGACGGCGTCATTGCCATGGGTTGCCTTAATGGTTTTTACAGTCATTGGTGAGGAATCAATCAGCATTTTATGTGTATTGTTAGGGAGATAGATACAGGCCCCGAAAATGACCAGTTTTAATGTCAGTTTTTAATTACTGGCAGGTCGGAAGGTGGAAGGAAACTAAGGCTCACACCTTGTTATCACTTCACACATACTTAAGAGAGGCAGCTTTTCACTTTGTTTAGTCCCTGTTTAGGATATATGCATGCACCATAAGAATGTCAGATGTGTTGGTCTTTCCCAGTATTTACACAAAGCAAAATGCATTTATATAGAGCTTACTTCACCTGAGGAGGCTTTGAAATAATTTAAGTACCACTATTTTTAATTCTATAGCCCTACTCAATCCAATGCAGGGTGTCAGAGCGCTTTACATCAACACGAGCATATTACATGTACAATAAATTATATAAGTTTGTAAATGAATGTACAGGATGTGTTACATAAAACTGAGGGATCGCAAGGTGTAGAAGTCACATATCATCTTCCATAGCTCAATGTGCTATTGTCCTCGCAATGCGCTCAAACGTACACGATACACCTGCTAAACATATATGTGAGTGCTTTAGATCTGATGTCACTTCTTGTGATGCCACTTCCTGTAAAGTCATGGCTTGTGAATTCTTTTGATACCGTGTATGACAGACATGCCAACCCTCCCGATTCAGGCGTGAGACTACCGATTTCAAGGCTAGTCTCCCGCCTCCCGATTCTTGCAAGCAAAAACCCGATTCCTCGGGGTTTCAGCTGACAGGGCTTGGTATTGTGTATAGTGGCAATTGTTCCAGCAATAGTCAGAGTGGCCATGCAGGGGTTCTAGAAGGGGTGACAAACCCAGAAAGCGTCATGAACAAGGGAATGGTCTTTTAAATACCTGTGATGTATTGGGGGGTGGGGGGGTGGCTGTATGTGTTCACAGGAAGCTGTTTCAGCCCCGGCTTTCACACAGGGTGGTGGGGGGTGGGGGGGGGGAGCATGCACTGCCAGCAACCTGCCAGGTCAGTGCACAACACTTGCATCACCCTCTCTCTACCTGCTATTGCGCTCCATGCTTCTGAAAGGTAAGAAAAAAGAACGTACATTTGTGTTTCAAATGTCCAATCCTGCAGCAGCCACTTCCAAAGCCCATACATGCCAGTGACCCCATTCAAGGCCCCATTCTCCCGATTTTTTTGTATAAATCTCCCTCTTTGCTCTTCTGAAATGTTGGCATATATGGTGTATGATGTCACGTGCCGTGATGTCACTTGCATACTGCCACACTAGGTCAGCCCCCCACTTCTTTTTTGCCAATGTTTAGGGCAATAGTAGTCATTCTTTGTCGTAATGTAGTGCATACCAATTCTGAAGAGGCGTTTGAAACCTTGCAATAGCCATGGCTCATTGGTCTATTCAAAGCTCTCACACGACAGCATAATGTCGAATGGACGTTGATTCGTAAACGTCACGCCGTAGCAATGGCGGCGGCGTAAGAAGAGAGCATCAAACGCGGAGCATCTCCACTCTCCCCCGCCACGTCCTTAATGTTGACTGTGCTTCTTCCGTCTGTCTGTGGCAGAGAAAGGCCAAGCAAGATGGCAAAAGCCCTAGGCGATGTTAATTAATGTAATCATGTGACTAATTGATCTCTGCTGGGTTTCTGTGGTAACTGCTTCCCGAGAGCTGCCGGGCATTCGTGTTAAATGTAGCTTGGGAGCGGCACGCGGGGCACCGTGATTTCCAGCGCGAGGAGGGGCCCAGGCAGCTGGGCTCGACATGGTGCCCTGCTGGGCCGCTGATTACCCGACAGCAGAATGTGTACAGCTGTGTGCGGCCTCTCGGCTGCCATGTACGCAGGCCCATTTACACTGTTTTTGCCAGGGTAGTGTCTCGCTATTTCTATTAAAACAGGAGTGGGCGCTCCACATCATTACAAGTAACAGATGCATAGCTCTCCTCCTTTGTGTGAAGACCTCGGTCAAACAATATTTGAAATTGCATTCTGGGACGTGTAGTTCATAGTTATCATATCGGAATACAGGTCTATAAGTGCGAAGAATACAAAGCAAAAAGGCCAGCAGGGGATGAGCTACTGGCGCATCACCCTTAAGTTCTAAGGTTACCACATGGATCACTGAGACAGAAATTACCCGGCATAAACGCCCCTTTATAGCTTCATTTATATGAGGTGCTTAATCTATTTGGTTAAATTGACGAGACTAGACATTTCTTAACCAAAGATCATTATTTAAAATGTAGTCAAGAGCGATCAAGTTTCCATGGGTAATGCGGAGTAGGTAATTCCATTCCATTGTTTTTATTTTCTGCAGCAAGGTAAGGTTGAGGAGGTAAATTTCCCACTGACATTGAGTCATCAGGTAACCCTCATAAAATCTATCTTAGAAGGTAGCGCATAGGGTTTTACAAGGCAAGTAGACAAGAAAAGTCAGCTTGGCTCAAATTAAATGAACGAGCGCCAGGACTACAAGTCACAGAATGCATTTGGTAGACCAATGAAAGACCCTGTCTGGACACATACTGAATCCCAGTGACATAAAGCCACCTGGTAACACAGCTAAATATGCATATTTCATGTCCAAAATAAATGTTTAACAACTACATGCCAGGCATAAATTGCAGAAATATTGCTCATCTGAAAACACAGGCTCGCGCTCTGTCGCCTCTTCCTGCTTTGCTCGGCGCTTGCCAATTTATACTAATGAGCAATTCTTTTAACGGCTGCCAGTTTTTCCAATTCTGCGGCAGTCTCGGCTTTTTTTCATATTTTTTTTATTGTCAGCGAGTGGGTGTGTAGTCAGCCAGCTTTAGAGCGCAGTCTGCAGCTAACAGATGGAAGGGGAATTCGTTCCAAATCCCTCATGCGCTATCTGTTTGTATTTATGCAAGTCATCTTTGCACCTGTTCTGGGAGAGAAAAAAAAGGCATCCCAGCTCCCCCCCCACAGAGGAACAAAGGCGGCAGTGGTTACAAAACGGAGATCGCGTGGAAGGGGCGCGAGCCTTCGCCCTGAATGCTGATCTGGGTCTGCGCGCGAGAGACTGCTCGGTGGTGGAATGTTAGATCAGGTCTCTAACAACAGAGTATCCATGCAGGCCCAAAATCCATTTCATTAATTTATTTTACATCATAGTGTGTGCCACAAATCCCGTTCCCTGGTTCACGAGGGCTCAACACGTTGCAAAATGCGCAGGCTTGCTGCTGCCGGATTGCTGACATTTTTTTAAATGTTTCTGTAGACTTTCGTGAACGTTCCCTGAGTGGTCACTGTATGTGCCTTCTACAAAAAAGACTAAAACCAGGAAAGGGTTTACCATATTGCTACATGTTACTGTGACTCATATTACCTTGTCCTGATTGTCTTTAAAAAAACCTCATCATTCTGAGGTCGGAATATGAAAATATGCACCGAAAACATCTTCCAAACCAGACGGCCAAAAGCCTTGACCTCACATGAATATCTCCCTAGAAGTTCGACTAAACATGCGCTCGGTCTAGGGTTGGAGTTACAACAGAGCTCCCGCATTGCCCATGCGCAAGTACCTAAAGCAGTCTGGTGTTTTTCCTGCACTCTGGGATTTGCAGCCCCATTGTACAATTACTCCAAGTTCCAGAAGGCAAAGAAAAACCTGGACTGAATAGGATACTCACTTATGAACCTAACAAGTTTGAAAGCTCTGATTAGAATAATAAACTCCCTGCTGGGTGGAGGTGAGAGGGTGCATAGGAAATGGCCAAGTGGCTGGAGTTACCATGCAAACACCACCAGATGCACGTCTCCTGGTTCCCCTTTACCAAGGCCCCAGGTACTACCTAGTGAGAGGTTTACATTTCACATCCGCTTAATGCAAAGAGTCTCTGAAATTTTTAACACCAGTTGTAGATCACGTGCTGCTGTGCAACATGTAAGGATTTACAAAGAATTACTACAGACTCCTGTCTATGACCACATCTTCAAGACCAGGCCGGGGGGGGGGGGGGGGGGAGGAGGGGTATCCTAACACCAATAGCGCTATGAATCCACATTAATGGCAATACAGCTTGTGGTATAATGAGACAAGGGGTCTGGCTTTATGGAGCGTTAGAAGGGAATTGAAAATCCTCCAAAAACTGGAAGAAACTTTAAATAAGGATTATAATCCACCGGCCGAATTTACTCCTCCATAAGGATATTATGTGGTGGAGGAAATTTAATAGGTAGATTATCAGTAATTCGAGTTTCTTCTAGAAACTGGAGGATTTTCAGTTCCCTCCAACCTCTAAAAGTGGCCAAAGTCTCTTGTCCTCCATTACAGAGAGACATTACAAATGTTCACTACTGCCACCATCTCTTTTACGTCTAATCACTGTGCACAAGACACAAAGACATTTTAAATGCTCCCCAAGAAAAAGAATCCAATGGAATTCCATACTTTTTAAAGCAGAATCTATACCATTAACATACTTCTTGCGTCCTTCCTTCCAGAGATCTATGGCAAGCATTTGGTACTGCTCACACATTAATATGTAGTTTTCCGAAACTGCTCGAATACAGGGCCCACAAATCGAGCAAAGCAACAAAAGCCATTGTTTGGCAAAACTGGGAAAAAATTTCTCACAGAGAGTTTTTTTATGTGAGAAACTAACCAGCTTGTCTCTTAGGTTGGGTTGGTCAACTTAGTATTTTCGCTTCTGTAGCGCTAAATAATGTGCTTTTATCTTCCAAATAAAAAATTGGCACACTGGCTCAGATTCTCATAGCTCCCTCAACCAATCAACCTGTTATGAATGGATTTGTCTCCTACATTTTTTTTTTTTAGAGTTTTATATAGTGCGAACTAGACCCGAACCGAATCAGGTATCAGAGCGCTTTACATAGCACCAGTTACGTTACATGAGGACACGCATTCATTTTTAGGCACAGGGAGATTAAGTGATTTGCCCAGAATCACAGGAGGTTTTGGCGTCGTTACCGAGACTCGAACCCAGTTCCCCAGGTCCGAGGTCGAGCGCCCTAGCCGTTAGGCCATCTCCTCTCATGGTTCCGTACTCATCATTTCTATACCCAGAATGCCATGCATTCTTTCTGCAACTTCAGACATGACATACTGACCACAGGCTTACTAAGGGAGGCTACAGCGTCTGGGTGGGGCACGCAAAATGTCAAGGAAATTGCGATAGCTTCATAAGTGCACTGTATCAAATGTTGTTTTATTGAACAAGCATACTACAAATTGTTCTTGGCTTGCCTCATGACCCTTTCATTAACAATGGCAGAAAGCGGTAATGTCTTTAATTCGAAAAGATGTAGCGACAAACAGACGTAACGTAATGTTTACCACACTCATGTTACAATGTATCACTGTTGGTGCCAGGCCTACCACCCTTGCACTCACATGCATAACACTGTAGTTATCTCCCTGTCAGCCAGGATATGTGCATCGATACAACCTTCATTCTCCTGTGATTTACTTGGAATAAGCACAAAGGATCACAAAAATTGAACTTAGTACCTACCCAGACACCCACAAACAACATGCTTGAACTAGGACCCAGCTGACCCAACTTCACATCTTTCTTAAGTCAATAAAATGGGTGGCACCCAGTTTGGTAATATGAGCACCTACTATTATAAGCTCTTAGAAGTCAGTTCAGTTGTGCTGTGGCCTTTGTAAATACGAACTGTTATTTTATTTGAGGTTCCACTGAGGTACCTGCACATTCAATACACATCATGCCATGCTTATCAGTAAACTGATGATACTATTGGCGCTTAATTTGTAAAAGTAAATGAATAAATAAATAAGAGCAGGTCCCAAAAGTTCTGCTACTGAGCCTGCCCCAGGCTCTGCGAATGCCAGGGTTGGTAAATACAATGGTTTGATTTCACCTGACACCTCGAGCTTGCACCACACTTCTTGACGGTTCTTTTTCATTCCCTGCACTCACGCCTTGTCCCCGTTTTCTTCTCTGCCCCCCTCTTTTCACCCTTTACTGCCTTTTCTTCTCTTGCTCGTAGTCAAAGTCTGATGGTGAAAAATAGGTCCTTGTCCCCAAAAATGGGTGCCAATGACCACCACCTGCACCCACTAGTACAAATTAAGCAGTGATAGTCATCATGATGGGCACGACAAGGGTTCAATGGTACAAAAAGTTCAATTTACCAAACACTGTCGTATCTTTTAGTAATGGGACAATAATATACAAAACACCATGCAAGACTAACCTTTGAATTAATTCATCCTGGGGCTAATGCTAGCTAATACTTTCTTACAGGTCCTGTGCGTACCATTTGTATTTGACGAGGCGTTGAAGTATTATAATAGCCATTGGTCCATTGAAAGCTCTCACGCAGCTAGCATAATGTCGAATGGACATTGATTCGTAAACGTCACGCCGTAGCAATGGCGGTGTAAGGAGAGCAACAAATGCAAAGCATCTGCATTCTCCCCTGCCACGTCCCTAATTTTGACTGTGCTTCTTCTCTCTGGTTGTACAGAGAAAGGCCAAGCAAGATGGCAAATGCCCTGGGCAAGGGCTTTAAGTGGAATAAAAAAACTGGGGTGTCTCTCTAAGGGACATGGGCGATGTAATAAGGGCGTGGCTTAAACCACGTAAGCTAAAAATCTGTGCTTAGCATAGTGTCCCGTCTGACTGGTAATTTGCCGCTTTTGTCATTGCATCCAGATAGATAATACAACAAGTAACATTGTACCTACAACAAGCCAGTACTATTGGCTTTGTCAATAGTTGTCAGTTGCCTAAGATAAATAAGCAACAACTATGGCTTGGTTGTATAAAACACTGAAAATGCTTCAATTCTAGAAAGTGTTGAGACTGCGAAAGAACTATAACGAACCGCATCATTTTAGGGCCCTCTGCATTATTTACAGAGCACTTCAGGATACCGGCCCCAAGTTCCTGAGACGCCTACTTTATTGGTATGTACCAAAAATGCACCTGCGCTCTGAAGGAGCTAAAGTGCTAGCTGTACTGTAGCCTGTATGGAGAACATGTGAAGTGCCAAGACCGTTTTGGACGGCCCGAGAAGCAGTCATTGTGCACTTAGGAGGGTGCTACCATTCCTCCCCTGCCCCGCCCCCTCACGCATAGCTGCAAAAGTAGGAGAAAATAAAATGATAATAACACAAGTTATTATCATTTTACTTTCCCTTTGTTTCATTGCAAAAAAGGAGTGGCCAATGCTTCTCCGCCTTAGGGGAGGAGCCGCCACTGCACAGATTATAGCACTGCAGCAACTGGCAGATTTAATTAAGATCCACAAACAATTATCAAGTTATTGAAAGAAAATATAAATGGGACATAATCGTACCACATCCATATGTATTGCTTATATTATCATCTATACTGCACAAACCCAAATGCAGCCAACGTAGCGAGGACTTCCACCCCAGATGCAAGCCTCCAATGGTCAAAAGAGAAGGTTCAAAATAAAGAATTACTCCTGACAGCCAAAAACAGAGATATCTTAAAAAAGTTCAAAACCACAGGTTGGCTTGCCAGTGTTTAGGGTCTGGCAGTGTGATATGGGGGCTATAGTTTAACAAGCATTTGCAATGCAATAGGTCTCACATTTGTGAGAGTTTGAGTTATTGGCATTGTGAATGACAATGCCTTTTATATATGTTTTGGTTTTAAAATCAGATAAATAAAAGGCATTGTCATTTACAATGCCAATAGCTTAAACTCTTGCAAATGCAGACCTATTACATTGCAAATGCTTGCTTGTAAAAGCGCCCCATGCATCACTTTCACTTTAATGGTGGACGCGTCCCTTTCTATAGACGAGCGAAGAAAGGTGTGCGGGTGCCACTAAAGTGGAAGCACAGTATGAGGCGCTTTTACTAAAGAAAGCATTTGTTTGTCAAGTTGACAAACCAACTTTTTTGTTTGTAGAAGCGCCCCATGTTGCGTTTTCACTTTAATGGCAGCCAGGCCCCTTTCTTTAGACGAGGCTTGTCTGAAGAAAGGTGTGTGGCTGTCATTAATGTGGAAGCACAGTATGGGACGCTTTTACAAAAAAAGCATTTGTTTGTCAACTTGACAAACAAATCTTTTTTTTGTTGTAAAAGCACCCCATTCCACGCTTTCACTTTAATTGCGGCCGCGCACCTTTCTTTAGACAAGCCAGAGGGTCGGGCCTTATGGAAGGTTACAAGATGAGACAAGGCGGTACTTAGGAGGGACTACTAAGCCTATTGACCAAAGAAAAGCCAGAGTTTACAAAGGACAGTGACAGGAGCCAATTAAAAAGATGGGCGGAATTTCAAGTCCATAGCTGAATACAGCATGCCACGCAGAGCAGCGCATGTGCTACCCAGGTTCGACCTACGGTGAATAAAAAATGGTCTGCTGTCAGTTCAATGGACGGATTAGCATATGTGGTTGTTGAGCATTTTCTGAGCGTAAAACCTGCTCCTGCCTCAAGTTAGCAACTCACTGGTATGACTGGGGAAGTTTGCTCATGTACTCCTCGTAAATCCTTGCAGCTATTCAAAATATTAAAACTACAGCTATACAAAATATTCAGATTTCAAATCTGCTGCACATAAACTGCTCTCGCTTCCTTGCCTCTTCAATGTCCCTATCAACCAGGTCAGATTACAGAAACTTTATATGTGTGCCAAAAAATAGAAAAACAGTTAAAACCCGTTTGCACCAAGTTTGCTGATTAATTCATTGGGAATGGAGCAAACATATGTTCGCTAACTGTTTTTTTTTTTCAAGAAGATTTATTCCATTTTTAATAACGAGAAGCAATACAAAGGAAAATGAGGAGGGAGAAGAAAACATCTTTTTCTCTTTTTGTCTTTTGTTTTTAGCGCAAAGCACATTTTCCCTACTTTTTTGTTCTTTCTGAGGGCTGTACTGGTAGATTCCTCTTTAAAACCTCTCTATAGAACTCTATCTACCATCTCACCTTCCGCCCTTCTGAACTCATTTTCCTCAATGCAATTCCTTTGCAATCCAAGGATTTCACTATAAGTGATGCTTTGTTTCAAGTTTTCCGGGTGGAAACTCGAAGCATGTAAGAGCGTGTTACCGGCTATCTTTAAATGGTGAAATGTACTGACAACGTTTATTATGAACAGACGAATGCCTTTAAAACTCGCAATTCAAGAACACATTAATGTGTTGTTATTAAAGCATGAAAGGCAATTCCTTTTTTTTTTTATATATATGGATCAGCTAAATGTAACACGAGTGGAGTTTTTATTGTGAATTAATTTGACTGGATGAAGGAACGGAGTATTTTTACTTTGTCTTTAACACGTGGTGTTAGTATAAAAAGTGAAGCAAAATGGAGCCTCTTTATGTGAGCTAGGCTACAGCCGTACCCGAAATGCATCGCGGCCGGCAACAATGGACAAACAAAATCAGTGAATGATAGCAATTCCACGGTGCTAGCCCCCTTTCTGAAAGTAAGGAGAAGGAGGAATTGTGAGTATAGCAGACTCCTAGTTGGCTGACGTGTCCTTCATTCAGGAGTATGGGCAGTGCTTAATTTGAGCCAGTGGATGCCGGCACTCATTTTTGGGTTTTTTGATTCGGTTCCTTTAACTTTCCCTTAGTGAACAATCCTGCTATTGTATAGCTGAAAAAACATGTTTTTGCCCCATTCCAGATCATGCTTGCCGCACAAAATGGAGCAAACTGATATGCCCTCTTCTTATACATCTAGGCAAAGGTTAAGTAGTACTGTCTCAGCTCAAATCTCTGAAAAAAACACATATTGGCAAAGGTCTTCACCTGCATATCATATTCAAACGCTTGGTTAATGTTAAAATGGTTTTAAAAGTCTACTTTATGGTTTTAATAGTGTCAGAATAGATTCAGAAATGTGATCACACGTACAACACAGATACAATGCTTAGTTTGTGGTGGTGGGTATGGGCACTCATTCTGGAGCAGTCTTATTTTTCATCATCAGTGTTACAAATTGGGTTACTGGTTGACTGGGGTGTGAACCCTGTTCAAGCAGCAATCACAATCCTAGTCAGGGCAAGGCACACGCAAACCCAAAATTAATCTGTGCCCCTGGTAGCTTGGCACAGGGCCAGAAGGCTTAACTAACAGGCAATGTGTAAAGTATTTGTGGAACACTTCAGATAGTAAAACAGTGAGAACACCACACAAAAAGATCCCACAAAGCACCAACTGCAGCTATTTAGTCATGCCAGACCAGGACAAAGTCACAAGTTCAGGCTGACCGCGATTGAGCGCGTGCCAGCTACAGTGACCCAGTTAGGCCCACTGAATCTTAAATCTTGGTTTCTGGAGCGTTGCGAGGATCCACATTAAAGGTGCACCGTGCACCCAAAGCGATGCGTTGGTTCCGAGATTCGGCAAGGCTGTGATGAAAGGACCTGCATTATTGTTGATGATTCCGTCGATGGGGCTTACGAAGCGAAGTCCGGTGTTGAGGATGCATTATGCAATGGCAGTTCTGAAGGCATTGGGGTCGCAGCAGCGATGCAGGTCTTTGCAATGGGTCCAATACAACAGAGATGGGTCTTTTCTGCTCTGGGTTGTGCCACGCAGCAGAGGAGATGCATCAGTTTAGCTGGATCCACAGAGACTGATATAGCATCTTGAGTCCACAGATATGTGTGGCACCACTTGGCAGGCTAGACTCAAAGATGGCAGAGTCCAGGTGAAGATGCAACGTTGTTGGAAGCCTGTTATGTCCCTGAAGCTTCAGATAAGGAGGCCAGCAAACTACCCCTTGGAGTCACTCTGGGTTGTCGGTTCCAGAGATGCAGGTCCAGTCTTTCTCCTCCAGGCAAGAGGGCAGCAAGCAGCAGGTCAGCACAGCAAAGCAAGAGCCAAGCAGAGTGCAGTCCAGCAGAGTGGAAGTCCTTCAGCAGCACAGCAGTCCATCTTCCTGGCAGAGGATCTATAGGTCCACAAGTGTAATGAAGTGGTGGTGCCTGAGGTCATTCTTTTATACACAGTTGTGCCTTTTAAGTGGGGAGATTCTGGAGGCACGTCTTTGAAGTGCACAGATGCCCTGCCTTCCCTGCACTGGCTCCAGACTAACTACACGGGGAGCCCTTTGTGTGGAGAAAGGACACAGACTATTCAGGTGTGAGGCTGGGCCCAGCTCTTCCCTCTCATGCCAGTGATGGCCCATCCAGTCACACAGAAGCTCCAATTGTGTGTGGCTGTCTAGGAGGAATACACAAAGCCCGACTGCCAACCATACCCAGTAATGTGACCAGAGGCAGGTTGCGGGCGCCAACTTGCAAAGGCAAGAAAATGCCAACCTTCTGAAAGTGGCATTTCCAAAATTCTTTTTTATAATCCAACATTACCATGTTAGGATTTTAAAGCAAGATTCCAGAGACACCAACATGAACCAGCTATCTGTTCCCATTGTGAAACTGCACTTATAAAATGCAATAAGGCAACTCCAATGTTCTCCTATGGGAGAGATAGGCCTTGTAGTAGTGAAAAAATTAATTTAAGAGTTTTTCACTACCAGGACATGTAAAACTTAAACGTACATGTCCTACTATTTAAATACATTGCACCCTGCGCTATCCTGTGGCTTCCCTAGGGGTGACATATATATATTAAAAGGGAAGGTTTGGGAGTGGCAGGGTTAATTTCGCCAGGTCAACATAGCAGGTAAAAACTGCACACACAGGGTCTGCAATGGAAGGCCTGAACCATGTCTAAAGGGCTACTTAAGTGGGAGGCAAATTAAGCCAGCCACGCTTACAGTGCTGCAGACCCACTAGTAGTATTTAATGTACAGGCCCTGGGCACATGTAGTGCTTTACTAGGTAACCTTATAAGTAAATTAAATAAACCTATTGGGTATAAGCGAATGCCACCAGATATTGCGAGAGAGCAAAAGCACTTCAGCATTGGTTAGCAGTGGTAAAGTGTGTAGAGTCCTAAGGCCAGCAAAAACAAGAGGTTTGAAGGCAAAAAGTTAGGGGGAACCAAACCAGGCCAAGGATGCCAGGTCTAACAATCAGACTATCCGACTTTGATCCAGAGCAAGTGAGTGAAAGGTGGAAAACAGAAGAAGGTGAAAAAAGGATCAATAAAGGAAAACAGTGACGAGGAGAAGAGATGAACAAGAACTTTCAAGAGTCCAATGCTCTAAATGTGAATGACTATTGAACTGACAAATGGATGAAGAGGGCACACTGAAAGTCTCTGTAGGAGTGTGTGTATATGTATGTGGAAATCCCATTATTTACTACACATTAGAAACCAGCTATTCCAGTATCAGTAGAGGATGGAAGTATTTCCTGAATGTACAACCTTAACTTTATTTACGTGAGATTTGCCGTTGTTCTGTCTACAGGCAGTGCACCACTTATGATAAATGAGAGCAGGAAATGTGACAGCATCATGCCCGGCCTCCAATGACTGAATATTCGGTGCAGGGCAGACTTCAAAGTTCTATTTCAAATCGATGATAGATGGGCTAGGGTTAGTTTATTTCAGAATTACTTCTGTTACATTGTCCCCAAAAGACCACTTACGACTGTAAATAAAGGTCTCCTAGAAATTCTACATTTAATAAGGGCTCTTAGAAGAGCGGTGTTCACTATCAAGGGAGCATAGTCGTATGCGATTACAAAATTCTTACCAATGATTAGCAACAAACAGCTGTTTGCAATGTTTTTTCAAAACAGTGTTATCTTTCGGAGCATTTCCCCCACAATTTTCCAGAAAATACACTTTGGTCTGATGACTGCTAGTCTGCCTATTGAGCATACCATATGCCATAACATGCCATGCATGCCATAACCAGCACCCTTTTGGTTGTTTATTTTTTATTGACAGCAGCAACATTTCAAATCAAAAAAAGTTTCACATACTATAAAAGTCTGTGATGATGGAATGGTGAACACAGTTTTTGCAAAGTAACAACTGTTGTGTGCGTGAAGTGTGAGCTGAGTGCACTAGTAGTGTGGTGGAGGTTGGTGGTGACAGTCATTTGATTACCGCTATGACATAAAACTAGGTAAAGGATCACACAGACATAAAAGTAACAGACTTAGTGCCACATGTGAGAAATCATTTTGCATTCACAAATGGTGCGAATCGCTAAATTCGTCCATTTGCGAATGCAAAATAGTCTTTCAAGATGTATGAAATGCTTTGGGGGTCGCAATTTTAGGCAATCGCCAAAAATTGCGATTACCTAAAATTGTGACTACAAATAGGGAATCGCAATTTGCAATTCCCTAAGCACATGTACGAAGCACTAAATGCTAATTTGGCATTTAGGAAATGCTATTTCGATCCACTCCAAGACGATGGTAACCATGTGAAAATTTGGAAAATGCACATAAATGCATTTTTCAAAGTGCCATGTAGCACACACATGCCGCCAGCGCATATGTGTGCTTTACATGTGCACACATTTTGTTTTTGCAGTGCTTTGGGGGGCCTTAGGCCCCCAGGCATCCTTGTGTTTGCATCACCTAATTTGCAATTACCAATTAGGTGATCACAAAGTAGGTAATGCAAAACCATTCGCACGCCGATATGAGTAGTATTACCTAATAGCGGTATTAGGTAAAAGCTCTTTTCTTACATACCATTTTGCATTCCTTAAATAGCAAATTCATAATATTCACTATTTAGGGAATGCAAAATGGATTTTTGATTCATGTGGTGCTTATTTATGAAACTGGGATGTTATCGCTGGCATGAAATGTACATATTTGCAGCATAAAATACATCTTTCCAGTAATAAGTTTCATACTACTCAGGTGTGTGCACTGGATAATTTCCCATAATGCTCCATTAAATCGGCAACTTGATTCATAAGCACAACTTGCAGCTTTGCATACCATAGTTTATACAGCACTCTTTGACATTTGAATACAACATATTTCCCAAAATACCTTATGAACTGTGCACTTTGCATTATTACACAATTCCACAGCTAGCACAATTTTACGTTTCCTTGTTTGTTATGTTATATTAATTTGATTTCTTAAGCACAACGGTTACCCTGGGGTGTCCTGGCGCTGAACACTGCCCATCGGTTTGCTGAGGTGTATGGTGCCTATATGGTGAAAAGCCAAGTTTTGAGACCTTTTCTAAAGGAGAGTAGCTTGGTTGAGTTTCTAGGATGGAATGGAAGCTCGTTCTAGGCCCAGCGGTACCTGCAATAAAACTCCTGCCACCCAAATTCGCTTTTTTGGCTGGGGGTACGATTACTACTTTTGTTCCCATGGAGCAGAGGGCCCATCTGGGGACATACCATTGAAAACGATGTTCAGGTGGTCGGGCCGACTCCTTGGAGGGCCTTCAAAACAGTGCAAAGGGCTTTAAATTGAGTCTTTTGTTTGACTGGGAGCCAATGTAGCTGTTTTAATTCTTTCTTAATGGAGACGAACTTGGTGTCCCAGTCAGCAATCTGGCAGCCGCGTTTTGCACGAGTTGTAGTCTGTTTAAGTGCCTTTTTTTTGGATATTCAGATACAGACTGTTGCAATTGTCCAACTGTGACATGATGAGTGCTGTGACCACTGTCCTAAGACTGTCTGCCAGTAGAAAAGACTTTATGTTCCTTATAATTCTAAGAAGATAAAATCTCACTGAGACAATCACATTTACCTGGTCTCCGAAGGTGAGTTTGTTGTCCCAAGTTCTTAGCTTTCTTGGTTGATTTGGAGAGGGATCCAAATTCTTCCGGCCACCAGTCTGGCATCCAGAAGTTTGTGTTGTTGCCAAATATAATGACCTCGGTTTTGCTCAAATTGAGTTTCAAGCAATTTGATGACATCCACAACCTGACCGCTTTCATACAATCTTGGAATCTTCTTCCTGTTTCAGCCTCTTGCCCATACCGGAATGACAACCCTATTTGCATGTCATCTGCGTAAGTTGTCAGCTGGAACCCAAAAGATCTTTTCAGGGCTGCCAAAGGTGTCACATAAACGTTAAAAAGTGGAGGACTGAGGGATGAGCCCTGTGGTACTCCACATGGAAGGAAAAGAGGTTTGGAGCAGACTTTGTCTAGGTCCACCGTTTGAACTCTTTCTGTGAGAAAAGATTTCAGGAGGTGCCAGGCGCTTCCTTGAACCCCGCCTTCTGACAACTGGTCCATCAAAACATTATGATGGACCGTATCGAAGGCTGCAGAGAGATCCAACATTATCAATACCGCGTTACCTCCTTGGTCCAGAGCTTCTCTGATTTCCTCTGTGGATTTTACCAAGGCCAGCTCTGTGCTGTGCTCTGTTCTGAATCCATATTGTGTCGGGTCTAGTATCTTATTTGATTGGAGGAACATGCTGAGTTGAGTGTTCATAGCTTTTTCTATCATTTAAGCAGGTAGGGGGAGGCGAAAGATAGGTCTGTTGTTATTAGGGTCCTTAGGATCAAGATTTAGTTTTTTAAGCAGTGGGAGAATGGATCTTTTGGGAAACTGGCCAGATTCGAATATAGCATTGAACAGTGTGGTGAGTGCCGCACCAATGAGCTCAGGGACTTGTTTGATCACGGACACAGGGCAAGGGTCATATGGAGATCCTGTTCGAATGGAGGCCAGGAGTTTGATAGAGTCTTGCTCCTCTAAAGCTGAGAATCTGTCTAGAGTGGATGCTGACTTGGTTTCACTGGACGTATGCCCTGCTAAAACCCCTGTCTCCACTGTCTGTGTGATCGTAAATGATGAAAAAATAGCTTCCACCTTCTGCTGAAAGAAAGTGGCTATGTTCTCACATAGCTTCAGAACTGCTCTGGTTTTTGGAGGTGTCGGGGGTGGTTAGTTTTATTATTGTTTTAAAAAGTTTTTTTAGATGAAGATTTTGCCTGAGCGATCTGCTCAGTGAAGAACTTCCTTTTAGTATTAAATAATAGTTTCTTACAGAGGGCAAGGCTTAGCTTATAGGACCCTTTGTCAGCGTTATTATAGCCTCTTCTCCAGGCGCACTCTAGGCATTTGCACACGTGTTTTTACTTTCTCAATTCTTCGCAAAACCAGGGGGCTGATGGCTGGTAAAGCTTGGGGGTCCATAGTTTTGCTGGGGTTAATTTATTGCATGCATTTTCTACCCATTCAGTGTAGGCGGAGGTGGCATCCTCTACTATTGAGGAGGTCAAATCGGGGTTATTGGTGAAGATCCCGTCTGGGGTATGCCCTGCTGCATGAGTAGGGCCTTCTACGAGTTGCCTAAGTTCTCCTCCACTCATCACCTGTCCCAGGCTAATTGTGTCGGGTCGGTGAGAGCTTCCAGATGGAAGTTAAAATCCCCCGGAACCGTGAATGAGTCGGAGCAAAACACATCCTCTAATAGAGTTCCGACTGACTCTGAGAACCCCCCTCTAGGGCCAGGAGGTCGATAGAAAAGAATCCCCTAAAAAAGATTGTGATGAGAGGTAGGAAGACTAAACGAGAGTGCTTCACAGGCCGGGTTGGATGCTATTTGGAAGGCGGGATGCAGGGAGTCATGATATATAACAGTCAGTCCTCCCCCTCTCCTGCCCGGTCTGTCTTGAGTGAAACACTGGAAACACGGGGTGTGGCTTTGGCCAAATCTGGTCCTGAGACTTTATCAGACCATGATTCTGTTATAAAAGCCAGTTATATATTATATTCTTCAATAAACAGTGCACACTCTGTGCAGTGCTTAACCAGTGATCTTGCATTTAGCAGTAGACACAGTAGGGGAGCTGATTCCACTCTCTTTAGTTAGCACACTTCGCAGTGACTCATAATGTTACATTATATACTCACTTTGCAATTTCTCATAGTTCTCCCGTGAAAATAACTCACCAGTAAATGGGACCGTCAAAAACGCTGGGGAACTGCGATCCCTGGCAGTGGAGCGGAAGTCAGAGGCCACAATATGCTTAGTGGTGCCGCTGTGGCAACAGTCAAAACATATACAGATGCTGCACAGCTATGGCCCTAATTATAAGGTGGACAGAATAAGGGATGATATTTACTGCAACTGGTAAATACTAATACCATGAGGTGAGGTATTTACAGAGTGCAGCAAACACCACCTTTCACAGGGATTTGGAATTTATCATTCGAAAATGTGCATGTTTTTCTATTTTACCTGATCTTTCCCCTTCCCACGGCCCTCACCACCCCGCGGCAACACCAGCTCCCCAAGAGGTGGAATCTGACAGATATGGAGCTGTTGCACCAGCAGGTGATTCACAAAGATATGCAAAGATACCAGATTGAAAATGTGTCTATCTTTATTAGCAGGTGATAAGTGCTAGATTGGAGTATCAATTTTCTGATGACTCTCAGTATGATGGCCATGTTGTAAGGCGTAACCTGGCCGATCTACCCCAAAGAGCCCAGCTAAAGTCAACGAGCCCAGCTATTTAGCAACTGAATAGAAAGCGTTTTCTTACTTGAATCTAGCAGTGAATGCTGGAAACACAGCCGGATTTAGAGGTGACAGGTTTTAGGTTTACAACCTTCACCTGTCATTTAAAGATCAACTGTCTGAAAAGAGAAAGAATGCAGATTTCCAGAATATTTCCCTATCAGTTTCCCTTCAGCTAATATTAAATGCCTCTTTTGTCAACATTCCGGGACAGCTCCCGGCAGCAGTCCTAAACCCAGCTCCCTGAAGTAGTCATAAACCCAGCTCCCTGAAGCAGTCCTAAACCCAGCTCCCTGAAGCAGTCATAAACCCAGCTCCCTGAAGCAGTCCTAAACCCAGCTCCCTGAAGCAGTCATAAACCCAGCTCCCTGAAGCAGTCCTAAACCCAGCTCCCTGAAGCAGTCCTAAACCCAGCTCCCTGAAGCAGGCCCAAACCCAGCTCCTTGACGCAGTCATAAACCCAGCACCCTGAAGCAGTCCTAAACCCAGCTCCCTGAAGCAGTCCTAAACCCAGCTCCCTGAAGCAGTCCTAAACCCAGCTCCCTGAAGCAGTCCTAAACCCAGCTCCCTGAAGCAGTCCTAAACCCAGCTCCCTGAAGCAGGCCTAAACCCAGCTCCTTGACGCAGTCATAAACCCAGCACCCTGAAGGAGTCCTAAACCCAGCTCCCTGAAGCAGTCCTAAACCCAGCTCCCTGAAGCAGTCCTAAACCCAGCTCCCTGAAGCAGTCATAAACCCAGCTCCCTGAAGCAGTCCTAAACCCCGCTCCCTGGAGCAGTCCCAAACCCCTGTAATGCAATGGATGTCCCCTTCTCTGCCAGCTTAGTATACACAACTGAATCCCCAACAAATAGAGCCCCAGAAGTAACCATGGCTGCACGGCCTGCACGACCAGGGATTGGAGCACACAGCATTCCACAGAGTTATCATTTGCAGGTTTACACCTCAGGCTATCTGGTTGCATTGAAAATGGCAATGCGCTTATGCAGCTAAACCTTTTCCGGGTAACACGTGTAACATTCCCCTTTGAAAAATGCCTTTTGAGGCGAATAACATTTTGTTAAACATACACACAACTTACTACTTTTACCAAGTTTTGAGTTCCATTTTTTACTTGACAGTGTTCCAACATATAAAAGAAAGAACTTCTTACAATAATGACCAAATAATATCAGTATTGCAATTGGGGTTATCCTTCACCCGTTCTCCGCTCTTCCGGGAAACCTGCAAGCCGTTCTTTAATCCCCTCAGCCCTGAATGCAGCCCTAGGAACCCTGCAGACTATCACAGACCTTACTGTGCTGAAAGGCGTAACAAAGAGGCACATACAGGGGCATGCGCAAAGGATGCTGCAGAAAGTAAGATAAACTATGCATGATCAATCCAAGAGGAAAACTGGTCTCTTGAGCATTACTTGAGCATAATTGGTCTCTTAAGAATTACTGCAGTACAGATTACAATTCTCAAGACTCGCGGTCTGATTTAGAGTTTGGCGGCTGTCCCACCTGCCGTATTACAAGTGCTTTAGGATATAATGCACTTGTAATATGGCGGATGGGATATCTGTCACGTCTGTAATAGAGTATAACATGCACCAAACTAAATTAGGCCCTTAACTGGGAAGTTTAAAGTATGAAATCGGGGATAATGAGTATATGGCATAAGAAGTGAGCGGGCCAGAATGCACATTGGAACTCACATGCTGTGTGGCTTACCACATGTGAAATTGCTAATAACCCCTCCGAAGTAGAAAATAAAGAAGACATGCCTAGGAGCAAACATTCTACTATAAATCCCAATTCCTCAAAGAATTCTGAAAAAAGTACGGCCCTTGAAAATGGTTTCATCCTTGGGGGTGGAGGGGAGGGGTGGAGTGTGAGTGCCAACATGGTGAATACTCTCACAGTCATAGCAGCCACAGCAGAGGGCTGGTGTTGCACAACAAAAGACAGCGAACCAGAAGAAGCCTGGTGGTGCAGGCAAACAACCACAGAGCCTGTCTGATTGGATATTCTAATAGTCATTGAAACAGAAGACATCTGGTGATGTACTGCATCTGCTCCAGAAACAGAAGATATTTGGTGTTGCACACTAACAGAAACAAAAACAGAAGCTGTCCGATTGTGCCAACTACCAGATAGCCACAGGAGGGTTGGTGGTAGACACTAACAGCTAAGGTAAATGAAAAAACATGGTGGTGAACAACAAGCTAAGAAAAGTAGAAGAGCTTTGGTGCCTAAAGATGGAAACAGAAGAAGACTAGGGTTTTTGCGATCTGGCCTGGAAACAGAAAAGTTCTTGTACTGTACAATATTCCCCATGGAGACAGAGAGGTCTAGTCCTACAAAATACCAGCGATGGAAACCGAAGAGGTCTGGTTGTGCGCTATACCACCACAGAAAAAGAAGACATCTGGTAGTGTGCTATACCACTCATGGAAACTAAAAGTCTGCTGGTCTGTGCTAATTACCAAAGAAACAGAAGAAGTCTGGTGGTGCAACATAACAGCCAATGATTGTTACCATTACAAGCAGGTCAGAACTTGGAATACATTTTTGTATACGGTGCAAAACTTCTATAAAATTTGGGAAATTAATATTACAATACAAGTTAATGCCCACTGGTGGCAATTCCCAACCTTTTCCAGTTTGCGATGCAGAACTCAATGTTCCTTTTTTATTTCCTTAGTTTTAGTTTGTAGGTTATGCACCTCACAAGACAGGGTGCCTGAATATTCTAAAATACAGCAGCACAAATATTACAACACAGGCACGTTAACAATTAGACAGAAGGCAAACTAAAATTTGTAGAAACTTAAAAGAGGGGTGAAATAGAGTGGCAGCAGGTTTCGAACTGACAAACCCAGCGTAAAAATAGAGGGATGTCATCAACAGGCTTACATCTTCCTTATAAATGAATCATAATCTCCAGTGCAAATTAGCAGGTGTGTTGGGATTACCAGTAATGCAGAAACACTTCAAGCCTTTGCAGTTTCCCACTGGCACCCTGTGTTCTCAAATCAGTCAAAAAGTAAACCTAGAGGAGAGTTAAAAGGCAATCACTACCACATCATGCTTTTTCCTGTGCCTTCTCCTTTAAGGTGAACTTTAAAAAGTAAGGTTTGCAACGAGCAGCAATCAAAGATGCCGGCTGCCTAATAATTGAGATTTTCGGAAAATCAGATTTTGCAGGTGGCTCGAATTCTAAAAAGGCACAATAGGTCTGTTTTATACTTTGCCTCATTTTTTTCAGTGGTTAAGTGGCTGTAAAGAGATTTACATATTCTTTAATCTCGACTATTCAACATAATTAAGGTATATTTCTGTGCAAATTGCTGCCATTTTCCAGCAAAATGGCGTCTACGTGCCAGGCAGGCTACGGAATACAATGTCGAAATACAACTGTGATGTAGACATTGTTCACTGATGGCATACTTTGGAATTACTGTGCTTAGACAAATCGAGCAAAAAGTAACAACTGCGAATAATGCACTGCACTTTATATAAACGCTTCTATCCTACCTCTCATTTATCGCACTACTTGTGTACGATATGTCACCTAGATTATTTTTTTATCTACGACACCTTATCCATTTCTAATTAGTGTTTTTAAATTTGTTATAGGGAACAATGCTTCTTATGAAGTTGTGGTTCTCCCTTTTTAATGATAAGAATCACAACTTGTTTTCATACTGCTCTTAAGCCCACAGGTTATAACAATTAAAATGTAGTAATGTTACTATAAGGCAGTTTAATAGTAATCGATCTCTCAATGTGAAAAGTATGAAAGGCTGACCTGGCTCTGTCAAGTCTCAAACATGCAGGTCACAACTAGGTCCAAGTGGAATTTTTGTTATGACGTCTTAATTGCATATAATCCCCATTTTTTACATTATGAGGAATGTGCGAAATGTTCACCATTTCACAAAAAGCGAAATGTCACGTGATTTGTGTCCACAGGAGACTGGTTCGAGTACAAAATGTCTGGTCAAGAGACTCTTCAAACGTGACATTATAATTTTCCAATCGAACTAGTCTCCTGTTGGTATGTATCTCCAATGACTGTTTTGGCGTGAGGCATACTATCTATGACCGGGAAAAGTTGCTTGCGATACTGCCGAAATGCATGCCATGGAATCAGGGTCGGATTGGGATCACAATTCGGCCCGGGCACTGACGAAAAAAGTGGCCCACATTCAAGAGGCATGGCCCATATTTAAGGGGCGTGGCCCACATTCAAGGGGCGTGCCCTTTCATGAAACACCATTTGCACAGACAAGGAATGAAAGTGGGAGGATACTGTTCTTGCACAGGACAGAGGGCCAAGGTGACAATAGCCTACATGCTGAGCAACTAAAAAAAATAGCAAGGCCCCTTTCTGTCACAAAATTATTCCAGCCCTCCAGCACAGGAGCACCTGAAAAGCAGCAAAGCCCCTGCTATTACTAACCTACTTAGCCCTCCCCAGACCTCAGCTCAGGAGCACATGAACAGAGGTAAGGCCCCTGCAATTAGTAAATTAATCAGCCCTCCAGGCCTCGGGAAAATGTCCTGGCAGGGGAGCACAAAACACAGCTTTCTGGGTCATCCAAGGTAGCCAGGGGGAGGCTGAGGTGAAGCTGGTGCATGGCAAGTGCCTTCCCAGTGTGTTCTGGCAGTTTGAGTGTTTACCATTTACTGTAGTATTACCCTTGTACCTGTGTATGCTACCCTTTTGTGACTTGCACATGTCACTTTTCTCTGGTATCACACTGTATGCTACCTCTCACTTTTGTTTGCTTTAGATACTTGCACAAGTGCCACCATTGCCTACGTAACATTTGTTCTTGTGCTGGAGTGTCTGCCATTTATTGCAGTATTATACCTCTACTTGTAATTTGTACGCTTTTGTAACCTGCACACATATCACTTTTTCCTCCTGTAATGTACCGATTGCTACCTCATGTATTTTGGTTGCTCACTATTGTCACTTTTGATTCATGTAACTTAACGTTTGCTTTTGTAATTTGTCCACTTGTAATTTTTCTCCTCATGTATTATTGCTGTTCCTAGTGTGAAGCGCTCTGACACCTTCGAGTCAAGTCCGCGCTATATAAAATCGCATAAATAAAAAAAGAAAATAAAAAAATTCCAAACATCACCTGGCCCCCACAGCAAGACCCATTCTTCCTCGCCCACTATGCCCTGAATGTGAAGGGCTGTGGGCGAGGTGTTAATACTAACACCGTTTCTGGGCTGCATGGGCCCCAGGGGGGCCGAGGTGAAAATGGCTCAAAGGCCTGAGAAACACCTGGCCCCCAGGGAGGCCGATTCTTGCAAACAATCACCCCTCCCCAGTCCAGCCTCAGCTTGATTGCTTGGCAGGGCAGGGGTGAAGGAGAGGCGACAGCTGACAATCGCTGTCCGGCCGCACAGCGAGGCTGCTTTCATTTTCTCTGTCTGTCTCCGTGCACTCTGTGGGCCGTTTTTTTTTCTCTCCTTTCCTAGTCCACTCTCTGTGGACTGGGACAGGGGAGAAAAAAACGGCCCACAGAGGGCACTGAGGCACCGGCCCTTCGGCCCATGCCCGAATGCCCGCCTTGCCAATCCGCCCCTGCATGGAATGCCACAACAATCAAGCATACTTTGCGGGGAAAAAATCTCACATTTCGCACACCCTTGGTTTCAACAGACAGCTGCGGTGAGTGTTTAACTCACTGAGCTTCTTTTCCAGCTAAAGTGCCATTTAAAAATAGTAATGATCCCTCTTTGCAGCAGTCGTTGAGACTGGGCGCCGATAAGCAGCATATGGTGAAGTAAGATTTCTTTCCATTCTGGAAGAGGTGATGCCTTCGGTAGCTCCTCCCCTCTCGCGCAGGTTAAGAGTAGGCCGGGGGTCTGCGGGGGGCGGGGCCACGCTTGTAAGAGAAGCCAGCCCGTCGCGTCTCGTGAGCGCCCCAGAGCCCTCCGGGCCGGAAAGGAGAGGCCAGTTATTTGGTTGCACCTGATCCTCTGTAGTCAGGTTTCCTCGTCGCCATCACTGCCACTGATCCATAGAAATGTTCTCTGCAACACTATCCCAAGCCAGAGAAAACCCTCCACTATCTTTTATGTTCCCCTTTTGTCAGACTGTCAGACGCTCTTTTTTTTTTCTTTTCTTCTTTTTTTTGCTGTTTTGTTTTCTCTTTTTCTTTAGATATTCGTAGCAATTACGTTTAACTGTGTACTTAAGGAAACGCTCACAATTTGATTTCTTGATTCTGGGCTAATGCAAAAAAAGCACAAAGGTCGAGGAAGTCTTATAAATCAGACTGGGGTATTGCTCCCATCCCAAGTGAACTAAGAACTTAAAGCAAGAAAAAATAACAACTCAAGGTGAAATGAACATGTGTGTGGTATGGAGAAGAAAGGTCGGAGTGTGAAGTCAAGCACCAAACCTTTCAAGGTCTGATGTATCCAAATATGTATTTTTCAGCTACTTAGTAAAGTTCACTCTTGGTTTTTTTTTTGTGTCCTCATATTGCCAGTTCTCATGTTGAGACTCTTCCTATCTATCTATGCTGATTGTGATGACCATCAGAGAGAGGAAGGAGTACTACGTCATGGAAAATGCAGTTTCTGATATCCGTTTCCCATTTCTCTGTACCGCCCTAGGAAGTAAACACTGGGAACTTCAGAGCCTCCGGCAAGTTGACTTAATCATTGGACCCGCTTGTTTTTTTCTTTCCACTTCATCAATAAAGTCCAGACCTTATCCCTACTCCCTATATCACAGGCCATATCCAATTCACTCGTTATAATAATGTTTTTTAAAAGTTCAGCAAAGGATGGTGGGTCCTCAGACTTCCACTTCTTACAAATCTCATGTCTTGCAAGTAACGTCACATAAAAAAAAAACAACACTTTGGCCCCCTCTTCCTCTGGTGAAAGCCCAAAAAACACCAAACAGGGGCTTACCTTAATCTGTTTACCTCCGAGCTCTCTCAGAAATTTGCAAACCTCCAACCAGAATTTCTTAATTTTTTGACAGCAAGAGAAACATGTGCTGTCGTCAGCTTCTTCTATCTTACATCTTGGGCAATGGTATTTGTTACCTCTAGCCTTTGTTAACTTCATTGGAGACCAATAAACTCTGTGAGCAGTGAATAAATGGTTGCGCTTAAATGAAGCTGATTTCACAACTACTCAAAGCATTTCAAATGATTTATCAATTTCAACCTCCTCCACATTGAGCTCCTCATTCCATAATTTCCTCACATCAGCCTCAGTCGTATCTTCTGCGTCTACAAAGGCCCAATAACAGTAGGAGATCTCCTTATCCCAATGCTCTGTTCTAAAAATCTGGTCTGCATTAGAATCTTCCTCTTCCTGAGCCCAATCCTGTGCTGCCAACCATGAACCCAATTGATAGTATTGATTGTGCTGAAATTCAAAAAGCACCCTTGACAGTAGTAGCACTAGATGCTGCTAAAGCATTCGATCAAGTTAATTGGGGATATATGTGGGCAGTTCTTAAAGGGTTTAATTTCCCAGAGAATTTGGTGTGGGAGTGAAAAATCTATATCAGAGCCCCAGAGCCAAGGTTTTGACTAACAGCGAATTATCTAACTGGTTCAGCATAACAAGAGGTACAAGGCAGGGATGCCCATTGTCTCCACTTTTGTTTGATTATGCAGTGGAACCAGGATGCTGATATTCAGGGTTTAAAAACAAGAATGAGATATTTGGGGTTAATTATCACACAGAAACTAGAAGATATTCCACGCGAAAATTGGAAGAACGTAAGTCGGGAGGTATCTGCTACACTGTTGAGATGGGCGAACCTTCCGTTAAACATTTATGGTAAGGTAAACCTTATAAACATGGTTATACTGCCAAAAATTACTTTGATTTTTAATTCAATCCCTTTGTCTTTTAAAAAAGAGGAGATAGCCAAACTGGGCTGCCCGAATGTGGGAGATCTATTTCTAAATGGTACCTTCATGTCTGTGGTGGAGGATGAAACACATCACAGCATCAATTGGAGAAAGTTTTTGCAATATGAGAGTATATCCCGCACGGCGAGTGTTATCTGGACTTCCTTCCCCAAAGAACTTGAGCAGTTCAACGTCCTGCAGGTGATTCTTGATCCTGGCTCCTTTAAGGCATCATTTTACGGCTGAATACAGCCTTACTAAATAGAATAGAATAGAATAGAATAGAATGGAAGGAGGATTTATAAAGCGCGATAGTTACCCTCAGGTGTCCTAGCGCTGATAGGCAGACGAATACAGCGCTGAAGCGTGCCACTTCGGATGGAGAACAGGCATCCCCACTCACAGATGGGGAGTGTAATAGATGTCGCTCAGGTGCCGGAAGTAGCCAGCAATGCCCGTTTAAGTTGGTGCAATTTTACTTTCTCTATAGGGCATATTTGACTCCAAAGTGCTTGCACAGGTTTTACCCAACACTCCTAGAGAGATGTGTCCGGTGTAGTGTGACTCCAGCAGATTCTAGACACTTTGCGTGGAACTGTGTGCAGTTACAGATGTTTTGTGGTGGGATACAACAGGAGGTGTGTAGAGTGACAGAGATGGCAGTGGAACTTACCACCTAACAATGTCTGGTGCCTCTTCCCAAAAAGGGGAGAAAATGATGTACAAGTTCTAGCTTGGTGCTTGCACAATGACACATTGCCATACACTGCGGAAGGTAGACACCTACGAATACACAGAAAGGGAACACAAGTACTGGGGTTTTATGCTAGATATGTTGGGTGGGCATGACACAGTCCTAGGACACGGCTCATGCTTGGCCACAGCGGAACGGGAGATACATTCTCTGTGAAAGCTGACTCTGGGGCAGGACTAGCTAGGCAGCAGCCACATTCGATTATGTGCTCACCTGCTCCCTCCACTATTTGTGGGTCCACTTCTGAAATGCAACTTGACTAGGCTTATGTATAAATCCCTCATGAAGCGTATGTCAATAGACGGATGCTTGTGTTTTTTAATGTGTCCCCACCCTCGCCTTGCTCCCACATGGGAATTGCCTTCTTCTGTGCCTACCACATCAATTATGTGTATTTGCTTAACGATGCTATGCTGCTCTATTTATCTTTGTATTGTCTCACAAACTTGAATAATAAATGTTCAACAAAAAAAGATTAATTGTAACTAAATGCAAGGTCTTGAATTTGGGGGTAAGAGGCATAGCACAAGAAGGGAGAGATGATCTGCACACAGCATACAGTGTCCCAAAAGAATGTGATGGTAACGTTACCATAGATTGGGTTGTAATTCTGAAAATGACACTTTAAGAAAGTTGGCATGTTCTTACTTTAGCCATTTGGTGCTTTCTGCCTCTGAATACACATCTGGGGTGCGTGACAGCTTAGCTTTGTGCATTCCCTCCAGACAGCCACACACAACGGGAGCTTAGGTGTGACTGATGGGCCATCCTGGGCAGAATAGGAGGGAGGAGCTGACTCTAACATCTGAAAGGGCTGTGTCCTGTTCCCACACAAAGGAGTGCTTAAACTCCTGTAGTCAGTCTGGAGCCATGGCAGGAAGGGCAGGAACTCTGTGCATTTTAAAGGGCTCTCTTTAAAGTCTCTCTCACTTCAAAGGCACAACTGGGTATAAGTACTGGACCTCTGACACAAACAACTCAATAGTGGCATAATAACGCTTTAGGGGGCCCCCTGCAAAGTACATGTAGGGGACCCCCATGCTATGGACCCAGTTAGGAGCTCTGAGGCCAGAGAACTGCTGCCTGTGCAAAGTGCCAGAGGGCTCCGCAGGGGGGTGAGGGAGCTATTACTATGCCACTGCAACTCAGTACACTCCTGGACCTGTGGATAGTCTCCCAGGAAAAAGGACTGCTGTGGTGTTGCTACAAGGACTGTCGCTCGGCTAGACTCCTGCTCTGCTGTGCTGACCTGCTGTCCTCTGCATGGGAGTGAGAAGGACTGGACCTGCATCTTTCCACAACTTGAACCCAGGGTTGCTCAAAGGGCTTGTCTGCTTGCCTCCTGTTGGAAGTCTCAGGGACATCAAAGATTTCACTCCACTCTTCAACAGCACCTGGACTCTGTCATCTGAGAAGTTTGCCCTGCCAAGTGGTACCAATCCAGTCCTAGGACCTTGTAAATGAGTGCAAAGTGCTGCAACTGTAAAAATCCACACATCGCCGTCTTTGCACCAGTCCGAACAGACGTCACTCCCTTGACACTGATGCATCACTGCTTCAGAGACGTCGCATAGCCGGCTGCTTGTCCCAATGATGACGCATCACCTACAACAGAAGGGTTTGACAACAGTGCATTCCTGATTTGCATTGCTCGACAATGACGCATCGCCTACAAAATTTATACTTCGACACCAACACACCACCTCCTGGCACACCTCTCGGCTCCGTTGACGGCACAATCAAGATATTGTTTCAGCGGGCCAAGGCTGGTCCCTGTAGCTGGCCCTTGGTCCATTGTGGTTGGCCTCATCTTTTCAATTTGACCCAGTCAGGCGTGACAACATAGCCCCGGTTGGTGCGTTGTTTCAAGATTTTCTTTAAAAATTAATTACGCTGGTTCTACTTATTGGATGTTTGTCGTTTTGGCCTAGTTTTGTTTATTAAAGTAAGCTCTATTTTTCTAAAAAGGTGTGGTATCTTTTTGTGTTGTGTTTACACTATTTTACTGTATTAAGTGTTGCACAAATACTAAAAACTTTGCCTCTTAAATTAAATCTGACTGCTCTGTGCCCAGTTACCAGAGGGTGAGCACAGGTAATTTAGGGTGTGTATCTGACTTACCCTGACTAAGACTTTTGGTTTCTGCTTGTACAGTCAGCATACCTCTGCCAACCAGAAACCCAATTTCTAACAAACATGTTGTAGTAAAAAGTGACATAAATTAGATAGATGAGCCAGGGAGTATTCACAGACCAATGTGTACGTATGTGTTGGTATTTGCTAGGCACGAGTCAAGTTGGAGAGCAGCAGAGTGCTGATAAAGGAGGCTAGCCATGAGTAAGATACAATCAGTGGAGGAAGGTCCAGGGTAGACCGTGGGGTCACGGATGGTACTCTTTAAAGTAGAGTGCCTCCAGCTTTTTTCTGAATTGCAGGAGGGTCTGTGCTGAACTGATGTCAATAGGGCGGCTAGGAGCATGCAGGTAGGCTTCCATTCTGTTTTTGCTTCTTGCAATATTTTATCTACAGTCTTGCAATAACCAGGCAGACCATAGACCGAACCTATGAACATTTGCTACATAAACTAAGACTCTCCTGGGACACAAGAAACTCGCCTATAACTTAACTGACAACGCTCAACTTTTTTTTACGAATGAAGCTATCTCCTACATAAACAATGATTTTAGAAACAGTACTGTCTTCAAGTGCTGCAAGCCCTGGGATTAACTGATTACTCATTGGTCCCATGATTTTACTCCTGTGCTTCCTTGAAAGTCTGAAAAAGTACAAATGGTTTCTTATGTAGGGGTGGCCAGATGTAGGGGTGGAAACTGAGGGGAACTTGTGGGAAATGTTTGCCTGGTGACTGAGTCCACCAGAGGTTATAGAAGAGGACTTCTCTCTCCTTTTCAGAAGAGAAACAAAATACAAACTATTGAGAAATAAAAACAGAAACTGTTGGTGCCTCAAAAATGTGTTGATTTGAGTATTCTTTTCTCTCGTACTCTCTGAACTGAATTGCCATTATACATACAAAAATTTCAAGGAAGAATTTCAATTGGCCCCAATTATTGTTTCATAAAGAGTCCTATCATGAGCCAAGAGAACTGAGATCCGCTTAAGGCAGTACATGGCGCAATTTGTCTGAGAGGAGGGTTTCCCTACAAACTAAGCTGAATGAATTATTGAGTAAGATATTTTTATGCACACGTTCGCCTAAAGACATCTTGGCGCCAAGACTAAATTTATGATTGAAGTGGCTAGAAAAGTAGGATATAATTGTGGAACAAACTATGATTTGATAAGGCACAAATATTAAGCGGAAGTTGGCTGCATACTTTTGGCACCAGGTAGAGCATGGTCTTCCTCGGATGTGATTGTCTGAAACACAGGATTGAGGGTAAGAAGAGAAGAGGCTGAATGGAGACAAAAGGGGAATAAACCTTGCAATGGAGACTTCGAAAGCTGGGGTGACAGTACTGTTCATGTAATTTATTCTACATATTGGCCCTTCAAACAGCAGTGTAGTCTGTATGTGAAACTGCTGTACAGCTGTGACTGTAACTTGCATGCTCTTGTGTGGTTTTCTGGGATCAGTCTCATTAGGGTGTATTTTTTGTAGGCCATTGGCTACTTCTCAGTGTTGAAGTTTGTGGACTGTTGTTGTGGCCGCTCATGTTATACATCCATGGGGATGTTGTGGACAAGTGCCCATCGCACTGGATTTTCTGTGAATTTAATTGAGACTCAGACTAAGGAAGTAGATTTTAAGTAGCAGGGTCCATCCTTGTAAGGATGTCATACTGTCCCAGATCAACTACATCGGGGAAGGACTTCAAGTATGGAACCATTTTGTCCATGACTGATTGAAAAAAAATCTACATTTGTATTAATTCTAGATGTTTGTCTTATTTGGCACAAGATTGATATATGTCCTGATAGCTCCTCAAAGTATGTTCTTCCACTTAATGAAAAGCTACTGAGTTGTCTGGCAAAGTACTTTTCATTCTCTTTTACAGGAGTGTAGCTACCAATGGTGCAGCAGCTACCGTGTCACTGGAGCCCGAGGTTGAGCGGCCCACTGAACTCAAAATATTAGGTTCCAGGGTGCCCTCACTAGGCCACTAGCTCTCTGTGTTCTCCACAGCACTATCCCCACTCACTCTCTCATTTTTAACATAAAGAACATGGGAAAAGAATAGTAGTGAAATGCCCCTGCAAAACACTTAAACCGGATGTGTTGTGAAGCTTGGTGTGTTTGCTCTGGACTACCACTGAGGATGACCTTAGAGCTGGCATTGCAGTTTGGCTACTGCCCAGCCTGCTTGATCCCACCCCTGCACAGGGTGATTGCGAATACAGGATCACAATGGCCCTTCCCTAGGACAATGGCAATGAAAGAAATGTAAATTGCAAAGTGTCCAAGGTAAAATACAATGAACCTATTTTAGAAAGTTTTAAGCACACCTATGTTCCTTATAGGTGCACAAACGATAGAAATGTGTGTTAAAACCATGAAGCACAGAATCAGGTTTTGCATATGTTTAGACTAAACATTTAATCTTTGCTCTACCATTAAGATGTTGAAAGTAGGGACAACGGTTTTAATGTTGGCTAAGCAAAGATTGGACATTTACAAACATTTTCAATGGGTTTCACACCCAATTTACAAACCTAATGTTAGTGCCAACAAAGACTCGTGTAAGTATGTACATAGCCTCTGAAAGACACTATGGTATATCTAAATCACATAGGGTAGTAGGAGAGAAATGTATCCACATGGAAACATTTTAGTGAAGAAAAAAGTAAGGTACATTTGGACCTTGAAAGTAACCGTAAACCAAAAATTTATCACCAGCAGACACGCACACCTATTCTGGATTAGACATGTGAGCATGCAGTTCCAATATTCATAAATTGTGATGTGGATCCACAGAAATTAGTGATTTCATAAACACAAAACTACAAGCCTGGAAGTTACAAAACCATACAAATTTATGTATGAGTAAACACAATATGCAGGAAATGGGTAAGAATTAACAGTAGGAAATATCTAAGAGCAGATTCTTTAGGTGGACTGTGAAAAAGAAACCTTAAGAATATGAAAACTCTTTGGCCAGTTATGTTGGTTACAACAAGAGAATGACCTGAACAGCATACCAATTACTAATGCTGCAAAAGCCTAATCCTACACAAAACAAGCATTTGCAATGCAATAGGTCTCGCATTTACGCGAGTTTGAGCTATTGACATTGGAAACAACAATGCCTTTTATATTTGTTTTCGTTTTAAAAACATAAATAAAAGGCATTGTCATTTACAATGCCAATAGCTTTAACTCTTTTAACTGCGAGACCTATTGCATTGCAAATGCATTTTTTAAAGGTTTATTAATCTCCGTGAGACATCAGAGCGGGGCTGTGGGAACAACTCGCAAAAGAAGCTTCTATTGGGGGGGGGGTTGTCTGGGTGCCCTGGCCCAAGGGGCTGCAGGGTGTGAATGTAAAAAGCCACGGGAGATAATCATGTACCCAAGGACGAGAATGAGGGGTGCGACCCCTCCCCTCTTACCCCTGCAGCACTCCTCCCTGGACTCAAGAGGTGAGCGACGAGATAAACAGGTTAGGGGAGCACTGAACAGGGGAGGGGGGAAGCCGTGTTTATCCCTGTGGGGGCGGGGGGGGGGAGAGTTAATCAGTCACTTAACTGAACCTACAGCTAGGGCAGTGGCGCTCATAAGTGAGGGGGGCCAGGCAGGGCTGCGGGGTAAGAAGAGGCGCCAATCCCACTAGCCGCTCTGTCCCTATCTAGGCCACACCTTTAAATCCTGTCGGCCAGACTTATGCTTTCATCTTCACAAAGACACTTCCAGAACTAATTCACGCCCTCTCAAGGAAGTTATCTCTCTATAGCTAATTCTGTATTCCATACCTATAGAAGTGCCTTCCTAATGTGTTCTCGAGTTTTGAGTGACTGACACTTATTGCAGTATTTTACCCGCTTGTATCTTGTATGCTGCTATATCATACACTTTTGTGTTTGAGTGACTGCCACTTTTTGCAGTATTATACCTTCTTGTACCATGTATGCTGCTATATTATGCACACTTGTCACTTTTTCCTCATGTATTGTAACGTCGTTTGGCCTCCTCTTCTTGTATTTTTTGGGCTTCTGTTACATGCACACTTGTCACTTTTCCCTCATGTAACGTAATGTTTGCTCTTGTACTATGCACACTTGTATATTTCTCCTTATGTCACATTACTGTTCCTATTGTGAAGCGCTCTGACACCTTCGGGTAAAGTACACGCTATATAAAAATGCATAAATAAATAAACAAATAAACTAAAGACAATGATACGGGCACTATGGAACTGAGTTTTTATTGTACCTAAAACAGAGCGTGTACTATGCGCTATATGAAGTCACTGCTTTTGTGCGTCTGACTTTCACCCTTAAAGCGCTTCGTGGACTTTTAGGCGTTTCAATGTAATGAAAAGTAGAGGTCTCAGAGAGGGCTGTTTTTAATCCCCTACCCCCTCCGTTCGCAATTAAAAACAAGGTTGTCTTTGGACGCTGCAGTAAGTTATGCTTAATTTACGTGCAGGTAAAGTGCTGCAGGTCAGGTGACTTCCACCGCAGGGAGCCCGTGTGGTAAGTGTCTGTTAGTCACTGACAGCCCCGTTCCCTAAGTAGGACAGGAGGTGGTGGCAAGTGAGGGTGAGGGGGCCGGACTGAGGGTGTCCATGAATGATGCGCAGACCACGCAGAGATTCCTATGACTGTGTATTCACAAGCATTGTGAACGGCGTCTCCCACCTTTTCAACACAAGTACATCTATTACTGCGATTTCAAACCAAGGAGTTACTTATATACTACTTGCTTGTCGTTTTGGTATAATGTAAATCTGCCCCTCCTCTTTCCCCCGTGTCTTGTACACCTTCCCCTCTCTCACTCACCCCCATCGGTGATACCGACAGTGAACACCATTTATATTGGCTGAATTTCTAGTTGACCAGTTGCAAATGGTTCCGTGTCTACAGAAAAGCACATTTGAGTTTTACTCGTGAAAAGCAAACGTTTATAGTAAAAACACAACTTAGTGTTTCATAATAACTTTAATAGCAAAACGCGCTGCTTAAAAAGAAAATGGGACAGAGTAGAGGCACTGCCGGACCCGGAACGGTGTGGAATGGGGTTTCAGCAGGGGCAGTGGGCACAGGGTGGTTTTCTAAACCCCAGTAGGGTGAGCGCTCTCCGGGCCATTAAGGGGGAGGTGGGGTGAGGGCGGCGACGGGGTTTGCAGTGAAGAGACGGCATTAAATCCTGGCTGTCGCGACCACGGACAGAGGCTCAGTGAGGCTGCTGTGGTACCCTAGTGCAAAAAAATTCATTTTCCCAACCTCTTCCTTGAACTTTGCCAAGCAAACTATTTTAAAAAGACCCATGAAGATGCCCGGCTGATTTTTGCACTATGTGCCATTGCAAACTTACGTGACGCACAAAAATCAAGAAAAAGTGTGTTTTTTATTATTATTTTCTTTTATGAGGTGCTCACAATCCTCTCAGCGGCCCAGCTTGGGAGTAGACAGTGGGTGGGCAGCTGCCTAGAGAAGGCATCCTTACCTGCCAAATATTGTCTTTCTCCTTATTAAAGGCTCTTAGTCAACAGTGCTTCGAAGCAATAGCGCTCTGCAAACACCTAAATAAATAAATAAACTCTTCGGATGGGATCAGATTCGTTATTAGAGGAGGAGCGATGAATGCACATGCCTCTCCCACTAAACCTGCCGTCCCGCCTCCCGGACTCGTGAAGTTTATCTCCCTCCTCCAGGCTCGCCGGTCTCTGATTGGTCAGAAGTTGTCCGGCCTTGTCTGATTGGCCGGCCCCTGCTCCCCTTCCCCCGTGCCCTGCCGGGAGCCGCTGGTCAGTCAACAGCGGTCGTTGGTGGTGGATGTGTTTCCGCTAGTCTCGGCGCCTCCCTCTTGTGATCCTCGGGCACCATGCAAGCTGCCGGTGGAGGCTGATGCCGTGTGTCGTGCACAGGGGCTCGGCGTGAAGATGCTCTGGCTGGCCTTCCTCCTGTACCTCGGGATCGTGCACTCTGTGCTAGGCTCCGACTCCACGGACCTGTGCAGCTGCAGGGGCAGGTACGTGCTCTTGTGTGTCACTATGTGCTCTTGGGACTCAGAGTTTCTTTTACTTCACAGGTTCGTTGAGACCCCCGTTTTGAAACAAGCTGGTTTAAGCCTATCATGAACGCTCATCCGGATCATGTGCAAACACTAGGGCGGCGGGGCGGGGGGCTTGATGCGCTTGTGTGCGTGTGTGTGTGTGTGTGGGTATGTGCGCGACGGTGAGGGGGGGCTGTATGTGTGCGTGCGTGTATGGGCGCTCGTGTGTGTGTCTGCCTGCGTGTGTGTGTTTGCGCACCTCAGGGAAAACGGAGGCAGGGGATGTGCACGGCGCCGGGCTGGGCGTGCGCGCCCACGAGGTGCAATCCAAGCTCGTGCCCGACCCCTGTCTCAGATTCCCAGAAGTCGGCAACATTAGTTGTCGAGCTTGGACGCATGCTTCGCATGCTTTTCCAGCTCGACCTAAAAACGTAAAAGCAACAGAGAACTAAACAAACATTTCAAGATTCCTTCTATTAAAGTGGAACTTTGGATCCAACAATTTATCCCTGACCCACTCACTAAATCTGCACCTTTTCATTTGTTCACAGTTTCTTTACAAAACATTCCAGAGATAATTAGTTTGAGAGGAGAAGCCGTAGGCATGGCACACCGAAAATCTACATATTCAAAAAGATTACTTCTAAGTAGAGAGGATTTGTAGCCAGTTGAGGTTGTATCTTAGCTGTCTGCGAGGTTCAACACTGTAGGAATTTTCTATGGACATCTAAAGAATAAGAATGTCTAATATGAGGTTTTTTCTCTGGGCTCGCGGTTGCAAAAAACACCAAGCTCTCTAAAAGTAAGAATGCTGGGTCTCCATTAACTTGGTCACTAGGCTATTAGGCCTCCAACAGAAAGTTGACCCCCCCTAAGCCTTCTTGACAATCCAAATACTCGTTTATGAGCACAATTATCACAACTGCTATAGAAATGTCGATATCCAGCCACAATATTTAACACTTTAATCATGACTCAGCATATATACAAAATATATAGCCCAAATGATATTTAAAAAGCTAGAAAGTACAAAACAAACTTCACAATATGAATGAATAATGATCATAATACCATTAGAAAGTATTCCTAGGGTCACTGCTCATGCACACTATATACCGTTTGCGTTACATGATCACGGACTAGACATTGAAATGAAATGAAAAGAAAAGTACAATATCACACCGATGCATGCAGAGACCCAACTTTATGAATGCTTGTAAACATTACAATGGTTGTGATCACTAGCAAGCTGCTATGGAAACAATACAAAATTACAGACTCATAAAATATTATTTTACACGTCATTAAGATGCTAGCAAACATATTTAATGAATGTATAAAACAATACAGAACAAACCAAAACTATTGCCGAATGACAAATAGTATACCAGGTAACCTGCAAAAGAAGGTGGGCAGGGCTTGGAATGCGGTGTTTAGGGTTAGTGGTGCTGGTCGCCTAATATGGGATTCTTCCTTCTTAGAGTTCCTGGTAATTCTTAGCCGTCTTTTGGAAATCGTATCTGAATCCTTTGCTTTCACGAACCTTGGAGTGGTAGACAGCGTTTTTGGAAGAGCGCACGGATTCAGATTACATTTCCAAAAGACGCTACAAAAGATATTGCACTCTGTAGCATATGTCCGCAAGCCGTTATGGAACATTTGCCTGTTAACAGCACTACAGATCCTCTGATAATCATACAGAGAAGGTCTATATTCGCCGTGACTCTATTGAGCCCACTACCCCCCAAAAAAGAAATCTTAGAAGGATACGTTTTGGTGTCATAATCAAATTTATGTCCTGAAGATGGTCTGACGGTCTAACTGCCAACACAGACCAAAACATCGACAGCAAATCTATTTCCCTTAACATTTGTTGATTTCAAGGAACTGTTTTCTCTTTTGTCAGATCATTTGCCTTGTTGAATTTTTGGAATAGATGTTTTTATATTTGTTCTATAAGTTAAATTATAATACCTTGAACATTATGTATGGTTGATTCTAAATGTAATTCCCTTGCTTTAATTTTTGTATATATTAAATATTTATTCTGTTGAAGAAAGGATTGCCCCGTTGACATACAATTGAAACCTACATCAAAATTGGTTTATTTATAAGAAAATAAATTCCCCATCGGTGTGTTTAATCACAAGTTCATCACTGATAAGGCTGAACACAAAAGATTTTGTTATAAACAACTATTTAAACTCAGATTGTGAATAAAATCCCATGTAGGTATTCCTTAACTTACTGTTGATTTCATTGCCCAAGCCTTCAAGGGTTTATTGGCTCAGCCCACTCTTTTTCAATAAAATTGAAAAGTGTGCTTTCAAGATAAAATATGTGCACGGCAGAATTCATCAACTGATGTTTGGAGAAAAATGGTTGAATTCCTCAAATATATTTAAAGCGTACTAATAGCATTACCTTGGTAATACTGGCAAAGTCTTTTTATATTACTGCTGACTACCCTGCCTAATGCTCTGAGGTGACCATGGCTAGTAACCTTGAATGGGGTGGCTACTAATATAATCTTGTCTTATGTGGTCACCTTTACAACACTAATAATATTAGTAGCTCAAGATGATTTTCATTGATCATAAGTAGCTCTTATTAAAGTAAAGGTTGCAGACACCTGCTTTAAAGCAAGGATATGGTTTGACAAAGTAAAAAGTTATGATGAATCTACTAACTACTTCCTTCCAACTAGCCTTTCTCATGAATGATACACTCCACTAGTTTCCGCCTAGAAATGAAAAAGCAAGACAACAAATCGTAAAAACACTAGAGAGAAAAAAATGCCTCTTCGCTAGATCTTTCGATGAGTATCAAATAAAACACATCAATGAATACACTTTCTGACACTGCTTTATTTGTGTGATTGCAAATCTCTCTTTTATAAGTGAAAGTGAAACTTGTGTAAGAACTTTCAAGAACTGAGTACACCAATGCAGTACTGTTAATAGGAAGTTTCTCAGTGATTTACAAGGTTCACTTATATCGCTGTCCTAAACCCTTTCAGATCGTTTCTGGTCATTTGCATAAATAGGCAGACTATAAAGCACTTTATATATCTATAGAGATAGTTATAATGATACACGTTATTTATATTTTTATGGTGCTTTTCAAAAATCATCAAACACATATTTATGTACTGCCCTCGCATTATGACACTAGCAGAAGATATAAATTCAACATTAGCTTGAATAGGTTTTACCACAGCTCTTATAATATCTTCTTAAAGTTAAAAAAGACATATGTGATTTCCTAATGGCGCAGATCCTGGACAGCTAATACTAATTTTACGAAGAAAAGCAACCAGGAATTCATTTACTCATAAACATTGAATGGTTTTGATTTATAATCCAACAGGAATATGTTTCTTCCTTGACACTGAGAATAATCAAATGTAATTCTGATTAAATCAAGGCACAAAAGCGTGTTGCTGCTTTGAGTTTTAAGAGTATACTCATGGCAACCCTGAAGAATCTTGTTCACTGTAACACAGACAGAAACACAAGCACTGATGCCAATGACCAAAAAGTCCTATCAGCAGCCAAAAATGCAGCAGCAGCAGGAATTCATCACAATGCAATCCAGTACTGTTGCTGAGGTGCCCTGCTTTAAACACGCCTGAGCAGATGCAATGTACCAATTGGACATCTCTGGTTGAAAAGTGTCATGGTGTAGTAGCAGCAAAGCCCCCTGCAGACATAAATAGGCCCATGCATTTTTTTTTTTTAGTCCTCATACACCATGTTGGGCATTCTTGAAGGGATTCCTCCAGCTCTTCTCATCTGGCTAGCTCGTTCCAACCCTGGTATTAGGCCAGTAATGATAAGGAGATGAGGTTCCCTCAAGCCAGAACTGTTTCCTTAATCCACTCTTGTTCACCACAGCTCCATGGCCATGTGTTACTTAGGAGAAAAAGGACCAACAGTGCCCGGGTAAAATTATGGGACCGCTTTTACTTGTTGCGCCAGGCCAGAAGGACCGACCATATCTTATCTAATCTCGTATTATCACAGGCTATGTCTGATTCACTGGTGAAAATGATGTGTGACAGGCATTAAGCAAACGTTGGAGGGTTTACAGATTTCCAGGCCCTACAGATCTCTCTCCGCGCCAGGATTACAACATAAAAGATGAATTTAGATGCTGGATCTTTCAAGCAATAGTCTATCGTCAGGCCAAAGAAGATTGTCCTGGGGTTAACCTCCACCTGTTGCTGGAGAACATCTTCAAGAAACTTTTTCACCTCTAGCCAATAGCTGATAATCTTCGGACAGTCTACAAACATGTGGAGGTCATCGGCCGCTGAATGCTTGCATCTAGGGCAGTGATATTCTGACCCTATCGCCTTAGCTAGTTTCCCTGGGGTCCAATAAACCCTTTAGGCCGTGTAGAGATGGTTTCTCTTGAGGGAAGCTGGTTTTACTACTGCCCGCAGCATAGTGAAGGAGTCCCACCAGATGTCACCTAACTTGTGCGTATCGGGGCCAAAAATATTGCACCAGAGATTCTGGGTTTCGGAAGCCGCCACTCCTTCATCTTCCAGCAGGGCCCAGAACCAGAAAGAGATTTCCCGTTTCCAGCCTCCCTTTCTAGAGACCGAGTTGAATCTTACGCTCACTTCTTCATGATCCCAAGACTGGGTTGCCTACCAGCCCGACAGTTGGTAATATTTAAATCTCGTGAGTGTGCCACCTGTTATATCAGAAAGAGATTCCCAGCTCAACAGCTGTGAGTCCTTCTGGAGATCGCCCCAAGATTGAACCCCTGCCAATTTCAGTGGCTGAGAGAGATGATCCCTGAGACAAACCGGGGTGCCTGGGGAGTCCCAGATAGAAGCCTGGCGTGTATAGTACGAGATTTTAAGACTCTTCCTGACAAAAATCCAGTTTTTTAATGCAGCCCCCAGGACCTTAAGCTTGACTTTTTCATAAAACTTGGGGTCCCCAAATTTAAAAAGGAAAAACTCCTGCCCTTGGGGATATCATGAAGTAATGCCTGAAACAGTAGGCCCAATGAGGACGGAACAAGCTTGTTGGCCAGTATTCTAAAGTTCTTAAAGTCGAACGCGTGGCAATAATTGAGTACATCTGGTAAAGCTAGACCCCCCCCCCCTATTTAAGTTTCTCCTTAGCTTTTTCCAAGCAATTCGGGGGGATTTAGTATTCCAGATAAAGGAACCAATTTTTCCCTGCAATTTTGAAATATCTAAAGCACTAAAGGATAATGGGATTGAGTTGAATGAAAAAGTTATCTTAGGCACGATGATCATTTTTATAAGATTAATTCTCCCAAATGTATTCAGAGGGAGGCTTGACCATCGGAGGAGCAAACTGCAGACATCTTTGGACTGCAGAAGTAGTAGCACAAGCAGAAGAATATTTTAGGCATAATCTTGGCACTACAAACAATCAGATAGAATGAGAGGCCTTTAAGGCTTTCCTAAGAGGCCTGTTAAGCTCGCTGATGATTAGACAAAATAAATCCATGAGAAGGTTGGAGGAAGATCGGCTCTGTAAGATCAAAGAGAAAGAGCAGGAGCTGCAGTGGGCCTCAGCAGTTGCCCAGAACCTAGTGCCATGTTTACAAACTGAGCTTGAGGGTCTCCGGGCAGAATTTCAGGCCAATTTGGATAAGATCTTAAAAGACAGGTGGGATGCTAGTAAACTCCAAATTTTTTCATATGGGGAAAGATGTGGCTCTCTTCTGGCCTGGAAGGCCAGGGCAGATAGAGTAAGGAATCGGATAAATAGTTTATCTCAAAGAAGAACAGGCCCATGCATTGACATGAACGCAGAATTGGCAGCAATACCTACGGTCATGTTTGGTTACAATTAAAGAAATGATAGACAACCTGGTCTTCATCTCATAAATGGCAATGGGCTTCGGAACTGAGGCACAACATTAATTTGCAAGACAGTGGACATGCTATTAGACTGTAGTTGGCCAAATGAAAACAATTTTAGGCCACTAAAATGGACTGATTTTTTGCTCAACTTAACAATAATTCAAAACCCCCTGATATGGTAAATGGGATTCCAGGGGCAGCATCATTACCAATGTGCGCCTGTACATAAATTGGTTGGAGCACCTCCATCTTCTCAGCTGCAGACGTGTTCCAGTGATTTATGGACCTAACCATGAGTTTGTGTCATTTGCTGTGAGTAGTGCGGGTGGGCATAATGCATTTTTCATCAGAGAGCACACATTTTACTTGTTGGGCAATTTACCCATCATTCCAAATTACGACCCTCAAAATGGGTGCTAAATGTACGTTTCTCAGGTTCTAGGAAACAAACTTTTAACATGCACTATCTGCATGTTTAGTTCATAATCCGCACCCGAATTAAGAATTCCAATTTTTGCACAAACTCCCGAAAAGGGATTGTGTGCCACTATGGAACACGTTTCTATAGGCACTTTTGATCTATTGTACTTTGGTATGGCCATAGTCTCTGAGCCATCTTTTATTTTAACAGTTAAATCTAAGCTTAAATTTGCATTTCCATGGCTGAGTGCACATAAATATGCAAGGAAAACTGGCAATTAGATTACCAATTCTATTATGTTTTTGCAAGTAGCCTGATGTAAGAAATATTTCGTTTCCGAAAGAAAATATTATGCATTCCTAGCAAAAACACACACGCTACGTATGGTGTTCAAAAACGGTAAAACCCTTTTTTCACCCAGTTTGCAAAAGAGCACCATGGATACAACGGTTTTTGGACATAGTGTGAGCAAAAACCTGCACTCAAAAATATTTTTAACCTTCTTTTCGCATTGCCTGGTAAAATTCACACTCATTGCTTACCACATTTGATATACCCGAATTTCCCTGACTGAATTCTGATAGTACCAAGATTATTGATGGTTGCATTCTGGATTTCATTTTGCTAATTAAAAAGGAATATAATATTATGGGTGTCCTAGTGTTAGGCTTTGTCACATAAACCTTTATACACCTGCAGGGATGTTATAGTAACTAAAGGTATGTAAGGGATTGCACACATTTAAATATTGGTATGAAAAAATCTACAGTTACTCATTTCCATTTACGACAACTGTAGTAATTAGCAACAAGGATATTCATTTTATGTTACTCTTATTCGCCTAGCAGGCATTTCTTTCAGAGGCATCTACTGAAGTATATAATCACATACTAAAGCATCCTCGTGGTTGTTGCTCCCCAATTTGATGTCTCCTTTCTACGTGTTTTTAGATTTCTTATAGGTTAACACATGATTTGCTGATGATTTTTCTGGTTGGTGTATTCTAGCAACTAACATCACTACTTGTTCATGGCTACTATTATATGCTATTTTTATATGGGTAGAGCCCATGCACGTAGGGAAGGTGGCAAATATGATTTTACAGTGAAAGACTAAAGCCTGTTCTTAACCTGATTAACTAGTTCTGACCTACAAAAACTTTGCTCATGGTATAATAGTGAAATCAAAATGATTCAACTTAACAGGGGGCTGTTGATTACAGCATGTGAGAGGCACGTTTCTTTTCATTAATGTGGATGACACCTGACTAGTGAGAGGCTGTGTCACAAATAGATTTAATCCCATGCAGGACTGTTATAGTATATAATGAAATGTAACCAAAAACTAGCCATTGTTGGAGAAGGTCATTACCATTTATTTCCATCTGCTAATGCCTCCCCATATGTAGTGACATATAAAACACCCTATTGGTTGCTGCTCCTCAGAATAAGTCAACTGTCCGTTTGTTCTCAACTTAACACTTGTTTAAAACTTTATCTGCTGATATTTTTGACCCTTGTATAAATCCGTTGTTTTTCTAAATGGTCGCTCCCACCACACAGGACACCAATCTGGTAAATTCTCTTTCTTCAATTTTCCACTTGTGAAGGTGGGATGGAGAATTTAGAACTTCATCAGTCAGTGGAAGGAGAATTAGTTGGCCCTTTGGGATGGGGCAAGAATACTGTGCCGACTTTCTGGAAGTTCCTTCTCAACAGGTAGGTCCCAATTCCTTTTGTTTTTTCTCAGAAAGTATTCCTTAATAGATGAGGAAGTTGCAGAATACTGAAGAAGTGACAGACCTTTGCTACGTGAATAGTTTCATTGTTTACAAATAATTTAAGATGAAGGACTTACATCCACTCCGAGACAGACAGACAGACTGTCTAGGATGTAACACTCAACATCAAAAGTGCCCGTTCTCCAATTCCAACATTCCATCCACATGAAGAGTTTGTCAAGTTTGACTTGAGGGGCCAAATGTTACATTTTAGTGCCTCCTGGCTCATATATCCTGGTGTTCCACATATCTTTTGAAATCAGTCATTGTTTTCGAGGTAAGGGTAGCCAAGTCTAAGAACCTAGCAGTTCTCGTGAAGGATCACCACAACTACTTGCTGAGAAAAAATCCGAAATAAAATCATGCAAAGTGTTACAAATTCCATTGGGACTAGGAAAAGCTAGAGGTCATGCCTTACAGTTGAGCAGACAGCTTAGTTAATTAATCAGCAGGGGAAGCCTGTATTTTACAAAACATTTTTGAGGACTTGGACCCACACATAGGCTGTGTGTTCCCACTTCTTCACAACGATTCCACATTTGTTGTTTAATGCACCTCCCAACACTTTGCTGACCTGCTTATACTTGGGTCTCAGCTCTGCTGCAGTTATCATGCACAATTCCACATCTTCTCCCCCAGCGTCTTCAAAAATGCTGCAAGACCATAAAGCAACCTCATGATCCAAAACACTATACCAGCCTCACTCTAGTTTCAGGGGTGCCAAAGGATAGAATGTCTTTAGGATGATGCTTTAGGAATAGTCAGTGAAGTTTTGGTACTTTGTACGAACATGCAACATGCCTTCGATTGGTGTGAAGAAAGGAATATGGACCCCGCTAACACCTTTCCCATCCAGGTAGTGAACTTCCCGACCAGATTACAATGGCTCTCCTATGATCTCCTCTGCCACCTCTATGAATGTTCTCTACATCTGAGGGAGGGGGGAGGGGTGTTTGAAGAAAAAAGGTATTAGATTTCGACAACACCATATCTGAGCATACCTGTGCTGGGATGTATAATAAAAGTATTTGGCTTAGACACCACCATATCAAAGCATTCTTGTATTGGGATTTTAAGTACCATTCTCATGAATGTTGGTTGCAATACAAGTCCCTTCCTCTTGGGAAGCAAGTGGCTAAATGGATCATGCTTCTATGTCTCATCCGTATCAAAAGGCTTTGGGCTCTGACATTTTCAAACAGATCTTACTTCTCTACAATTTGGGGCCGGTTAAAATATTATTTTCGTTTCTCCTTCAGCCTTGTTTTCTATTTTCCCCAAAGTTATGTTTTGTGGGATGCCTTCTGGAGTGTGAATTTAGGATTCATTATTTGAAGCCCTCTAGGGACTGTTAACTTCTCAATTGTTCCTAGAGCCACCATCACCAATTCTGAGCTACTACTCTGGCTAGTGGAATTATCCTTGTTTGTAAGCTAAGTGTGTAAGGTCGAGACAAGGTGAGGCACAATAGAATGCAAACATGGAAGAGATCCACACAGGACAATGAAAATTACACAGTTTGACAAGTAAAATGACATTTCCTAGAGTCAGAATCACAGCCCCAGCCACTAATGGACAAGCATACTCAGACACGCTTTCAGATCATTAGTGGCAGACAGAGTATTTAGGCCTCACTCACACTTGGCGCCCTTGTGAAGCAACATCGGTTATGACTCCTTGTTATTTGCCTTACTTTGCCTTGCTTCATTCGTTCTTTTGCCTTTTTTGTTTTTCAAACCAAGGAGTTACTTATATACTTATATACTACTTGCTTGTCGTTTTGGTATAATGTAAATCTGCCCCTCCTCTTTCCCCCGTGTCTTGTACACCTTCCCCTCTCTCACTCACCCCCATCGGTGATACCGACAGTGAACACCATTTATATTGGCTGAATTTCTAGTTGACCAGTTGCAAATGGTTCCGTGTCTACAGAAAAGCACATTTGAGTTTTACTCGTGAAAAGCAAACGTTTATAGTAAAAACACAACTTAGTGTTTCATAATAACTTTAATAGCAAAACGCGCTGCTTAAAAAGAAAATGGGACAGAGTAGAGGCACTGCCGGACCCGGAACGGTGTGGAATGGGGTTTCAGCAGGGGCAGTGGGCACAGGGTGGTTTTCTCAACCCCAGTAGGGTGAGCGCTCTCCGGGCCATTAAGGGGGAGGGGGGGTGAGGGCGGCGACGGGGTTTGCAGTGAAGAGACGGCATTAAATCCTGGCTGTCGCGACCACGGACAGAGGCTCAGTGAGGCTGCTGTGGTACCCTAGTGCAAAAAAATTCATTTTCCCAACCTCTTCCTTGAACTTTGCCAAGCAAACTATTTTAAAAAGACCCATGAAGATGCCCGGCTGATTTTTGCACTATGTGCCATTGCAAACTTACGTGACGCACAAAAATCAAGAAAAAGTGTGTTTTTTATTATTATTTTCTTTTATGAGGTGCTCACAATCCTCTCAGCGGCCCAGCTTGGGAGTAGACAGTGGGTGGGCAGCTGCCTAGAGAAGGCATCCTTACCTGCCAAATATTGTCTTTCTCCTTATTAAAGGCTCTTAGTCAACAGTGCTTCGAAGCAATAGCGCTCTGCAAACACCTAAATAAATAAATAAACTCTTCGGATGGGATCAGATTCGTTATTAGAGGAGGAGCGATGAATGCACATGCCTCTCCCACTAAACCTGCCGTCCCGCCTCCCGGACTCGTGAAGTTTATCTCCCTCCTCCAGGCTCGCCGGTCTCTGATTGGTCAGAAGTTGTCCGGCCTTGTCTGATTGGCCGGCCCCTGCTCCCCTTCCCCCGTGCCCTGCCGGGAGCCGCTGGTCAGTCAACAGCGGTCGTTGGTGGTGGATGTGTTTCCGCTAGTCTCGGCGCCTCCCTCTTGTGATCCTCGGGCACCATGCAAGCTGCCGGTGGAGGCTGATGCCGTGTGTCGTGCACAGGGGCTCGGCGTGAAGATGCTCTGGCTGGCCTTCCTCCTGTACCTCGGGATCGTGCACTCTGTGCTAGGCTCCGACTCCACGGACCTGTGCAGCTGCAGGGGCAGGTACGTGCTCTTGTGTGTCACTATGTGCTCTTGGGACTCAGAGTTTCTTTTACTTCACAGGTTCGTTGAGACCCCCGTTTTGAAACAAGCTGGTTTAAGCCTATCATGAACGCTCATCCGGATCATGTGCAAACACTAGGGCGGCGGGGCGGGGGGCTTGATGCGCTTGTGTGCGTGTGTGTGTGTGTGTGGGTATGTGCGCGACGGTGAGGGGGGGCTGTATGTGTGCGTGCGTGTATGGGCGCTCGTGTGTGTGTCTGCCTGCGTGTGTGTGTTTGCGCACCTCAGGGAAAACGGAGGCAGGGGATGTGCACGGCGCCGGGCTGGGCGTGCGCGCCCACGAGGTGCAATCCAAGCTCGTGCCCGACCCCTGTCTCAGATTCCCAGAAGTCGGCAACATTAGTTGTCGAGCTTGGACGCATGCTTCGCATGCTTTTCCAGCTCGACCTAAAAACGTAAAAGCAACAGAGAACTAAACAAACATTTCAAGATTCCTTCTATTAAAGTGGAACTTTGGATCCAACAATTTATCCCTGACCCACTCACTAAATCTGCACCTTTTCATTTGTTCACAGTTTCTTTACAAAACATTCCAGAGATAATTAGTTTGAGAGGAGAAGCCGTAGGCATGGCACACCGAAAATCTACATATTCAAAAAGATTACTTCTAAGTAGAGAGGATTTGTAGCCAGTTGAGGTTGTATCTTAGCTGTCTGCGAGGTTCAACACTGTAGGAATTTTCTATGGACATCTAAAGAATAAGAATGTCTAATATGAGGTTTTTTTCTCTGGGCTCGCGGTTGCAAAAAACACCAAGCTCTCTAAAAGTAAGAATGCTGGGTCTCCATTAACTTGGTCACTAGGCTATTAGGCCTCCAACAGAAAGTTGACCCCCCCTAAGCCTTCTTGACAATCCAAATACTCGTTTATGAGCACAATTATCACAACTGCTATAGAAATGTCGATATCCAGCCACAATATTTAACACTTTAATCATGACTCAGCATATATACAAAATATATAGCCCAAATGATATTTAAAAAGCTAGAAAGTACAAAACAAACTTCACAATATGAATGAATAATGATCATAATACCATTAGAAAGTATTCCTAGGGTCACTGCTCATGCACACTATATACCGTTTGCGTTACATGATCACGGACTAGACATTGAAATGAAATGAAAAGAAAAGTACAATATCACACCGATGCATGCAGAGACCCAACTTTATGAATGCTTGTAAACATTACAATGGTTGTGATCACTAGCAAGCTGCTATGGAAACAATACAAAATTACAGACTCATAAAATATTATTTTACACGTCATTAAGATGCTAGCAAACATATTTAATGAATGTATAAAACAATACAGAACAAACCAAAACTATTGCCGAATGACAAATAGTATACCAGGTAACCTGCAAAAGAAGGTGGGCAGGGCTTGGAATGCGGTGTTTAGGGTTAGTGGTGCTGGTCGCCTAATATGGGATTCTTCCTTCTTAGAGTTCCTGGCAATTCTTAGCCGTCTTTTGGAAATCGTATCTGAATCCTTTGCTTTCACGAACCTTGGAGTGGTAGACAGCGTTTTTGAAAGAGCGCACGGATTCAGATTACATTTCCAAAAGACGCTACAAAAGATATTGCACTCTGTAGCATATGTCCGCAAGCCGTTATGGAACATTTGCCTGTTAACAGCACTACAGATCCTCTGATAATCATACAGAGAAGGTCTATATTCGCCGTGACTCTATTGAGCCCACTACCCCCCAAAAAAGAAATCGTAGAAGGATACGTTTTGGTGTCATAATCAAATTTATGTCCTGAAGATGGTCTGACGGTCTAACTGCCAACACAGACCAAAACATCGACAGCAAATCTATTTCCCTTAACATTTGTTGATTTCAAGGAACTGTTTTCTCTTTTGTCAGATCATTTGCCTTGTTGAATTTTTGGAATAGATGTTTTTATATTTGTTCTATAAGTTAAATTATAATACCTTGAACATTATGTATGGTTGATTCTAAATGTAATTCCCTTGCTTTAATTTTTGTATATATTAAATATTTATTCTGTTGAAGAAAGGATTGCCCCGTTGACATACAATTGAAACCTACATCAAAATTGGTTTATTTATAAGAAAATAAATTCCCCATCGGTGTGTTTAATCACAAGTTCATCACTGATAAGGCTGAACACAAAAGATTTTGTTATAAACAACTATTTAAACTCAGATTGTGAATAAAATCCCATGTAGGTATTCCTTAACTTACTGTTGATTTCATTGCCCAAGCCTTCAAGGGTTTATTGGCTCAGCCCACTCTTTTTCAATAAAATTGAAAAGTGTGCTTTCAAGATAAAATATGTGCACGGCAGAATTCATCAACTGATGTTTGGAGAAAAATGGTTGAATTCCTCAAATATATTTAAAGCGTACTAATAGCATTACCTTGGTAATACTGGCAAAGTCTTTTTATATTACTGCTGACTACCCTGCCTAATGCTCTGAGGTGACCATGGCTAGTAACCTTGAATGGGGTGGCTACTAATATAATCTTGTCTTATGTGGTCACCTTTACAACACTAATAATATTAGTAGCTCAAGATGATTTTCATTGATCATAAGTAGCTCTTATTAAAGTAAAGGTTGCAGACACCTGCTTTAAAGCAAGGATATGGTTTGACAAAGTAAAAAGTTATGATGAATCTACTAACTACTTCCTTCCAACTAGCCTTTCTCATGAATGATACACTCCACTAGTTTCCGCCTAGAAATGAAAAAGCAAGACAACAAATCGTAAAAACACTAGAGAGAAAAAAATGCCTCTTCGCTAGATCTTTCGATGAGTATCAAATAAAACACATCAATGAATACACTTTCTGACACTGCTTTATTTGTGTGATTGCAAATCTCTCTTTTATAAGTGAAAGTGAAACTTGTGTAAGAACTTTCAAGAACTGAGTACACCAATGCAGTACTGTTAATAGGAAGTTTCTCAGTGATTTACAAGGTTCACTTATATCGCTGTCCTAAACCCTTTCAGATCGTTTCTGGTCATTTGCATAAATAGGCAGACTATAAAGCACTTTATATATCTATAGAGATAGTTATAATGATACACGTTATTTATATTTTTATGGTGCTTTTCAAAAATCATCAAACACATATTTATGTACTGCCCTCGCATTATGACACTAGCAGAAGATATAAATTCAACATTAGCTTGAATAGGTTTTACCACAGCTCTTATAATATCTTCTTAAAGTTAAAAAAGACATATGTGATTTCCTAATGGCGCAGATCCTGGACAGCTAATACTAATTTTACGAAGAAAAGCAACCAGGAATTCATTTACTCATAAACATTGAATGGTTTTGATTTATAATCCAACAGGAATATGTTTCTTCCTTGACACTGAGAATAATCAAATGTAATTCTGATTAAATCAAGGCACAAAAGCGTGTTGCTGCTTTGAGTTTTAAGAGTATACTCATGGCAACCCTGAAGAATCTTGTTCACTGTAACACAGACAGAAACACAAGCACTGATGCCAATGACCAAAAAGTCCTATCAGCAGCCAAAAATGCAGCAGCAGCAGGAATTCATCACAATGCAATCCAGTACTGTTGCTGAGGTGCCCTGCTTTAAACACGCCTGAGCAGATGCAATGTACCAATTGGACATCTCTGGTTGAAAAGTGTCATGGTGTAGTAGCAGCAAAGCCCCCTGCAGACATAAATAGGCCCATGCATTTTTTTTTTTAGTCCTCATACACCATGTTGGGCATTCTTGAAGGGATTCCTCCAGCTCTTCTCATCTGGCTAGCTCGTTCCAACCCTGGTATTAGGCCAGTAATGATAAGGAGATGAGGTTCCCTCAAGCCAGAACTGTTTCCTTAATCCACTCTTGTTCACCACAGCTCCATGGCCATGTGTTACTTAGGAGAAAAAGGACCAACAGTGCCCGGGTAAAATTATGGGACCGCTTTTATTTGTTGCGCCAGGCCAGAAGGACCGACCATATCTTATCTAATCTCGTATTATCACAGGCTATGTCTGATTCACTGGTGAAAATGATGTGTGACAGGCATTAAGCAAACGTTGGAGGGTTTACAGATTTCCAGGCCCTACAGATCTCTCTCCGCGCCAGGATTACAACATAAAAGATGAATTTAGATGCTGGATCTTTCAAGCAATAGTCTATCGTCAGGCCAAAGAAGATTGTCCTGGGGTTAACCTCCACCTGTTGCTGGAGAACATCTTCAAGAAACTTTTTCACCTCTAGCCAATAGCTGATAATCTTCGGACAGTCTACAAACATGTGGAGGTCATCGGCCGCTGAATGCTTGCATCTAGGGCAGTGATATTCTGACCCTATCGCCTTAGCTAGTTTCCCTGGGGTCCAATAAACCCTTTAGGCCGTGTAGAGATGGTTTCTCTTGAGGGAAGCTGGTTTTACTACTGCCCGCAGCATAGTGAAGGAGTCCCACCAGATGTCACCTAACTTGTGCGTATCGGGGCCAAAAATATTGCACCAGAGATTCTGGGTTTCGGAAGCCGCCACTCCTTCATCTTCCAGCAGGGCCCAGAACCAGAAAGAGATTTCCCGTTTCCAGCCTCCCTTTCTAGAGACCGAGTTGAATCTTACGCTCACTTCTTCATGATCCCAAGACTGGGTTGCCTACCAGCCCGACAGTTGGTAATATTTAAATCTCGTGAGTGTGCCACCTGTTATATCAGAAAGAGATTCCCAGCTCAACAGCTGTGAGTCCTTCTGGAGATCGCCCCAAGATTGAACCCCTGCCAATTTCAGTGGCTGAGAGAGATGATCCCTGAGACAAACCGGGGTGCCTGGGGAGTCCCAGATAGAAGCCTGGCGTGTATAGTACGAGATTTTAAGACTCTTCCTGACAAAAATCCAGTTTTTTAATGCAGCCCCCAGGACCTTAAGCTTGACTTTTTCATAAAACTTGGGGTCCCCAAATTTAAAAAGGAAAAACTCCTGCCCTTGGGGATATCATGAAGTAATGCCTGAAACAGTAGGCCCAATGAGGACGGAACAAGCTTGTTGGCCAGTATTCTAAAGTTCTTAAAGTCGAACGCGTGGCAATAATTGAGTACATCTGGTATAGCTAGACCCCCCCCCCCTATTTAAGTTTCTCCTTAGCTTTTTCCAAGCAATTCGGGGGGATTTAGTATTCCAGATAAAGGAACCAATTTTTCCCTGCAATTTTGAAATATCTAAAGCACTAAAGGATAATGGGATTGAGTTGAATGAAAAAGTTATCTTAGGCACGATGATCATTTTTATAAGATTAATTCTCCCAAATGTATTCAGAGGGAGGCTTGACCATCGGAGGAGCAAACTGCAGACATATTTGGACTGCAGAAGTAGTAGCACAAGCAGAAGAATATTTTAGGCATAATCTTGGCACTACAAACAATCAGATAGAATGAGAGGCCTTTAAGGCTTTCCTAAGAGGCCTGTTAAGCTCGCTGATGATTAGACAAAATAAATCCATGAGAAGGTTGGAGGAAGATCGGCTCTGTAAGATCAAGGAGAAAGAGCAGGAGCTGCAGTGGGCCTCAGCAGTTGCCCAGAACCTAGTGCCATGTTTACAAACTGAGCTTGAGGGTCTCCGGGCAGAATTTCAGGCCAATTTGGATAAGATCTTAAAAGACAGGTGGGATGCTAGTAAACTCCAAATTTTTTCATATGGGGAAAGATGTGGCTCTCTTCTGGCCTGGAAGGCCAGGGCAGATAGAGTAAGGAATCGGATAAATAGTTTATCTCAAAGAAGAACAGGCCCATGCATTGACATGAACGCAGAATTGGCAGCAATACCTACGGTCATGTTTGGTTACAATTAAAGAAATGATAGACAACCTGGTCTTCATCTCATAAATGGCAATGGGCTTCGGAACTGAGGCACAACATTAATTTGCAAGACAGTGGACATGCTATTAGACTGTAGTTGGCCAAATGAAAACAATTTTAGGCCACTAAAATGGACTGATTTTTTGCTAAACTTAACAATAATTCAAAACCCCCTGATATGGTAAATGGGATTCCAGGGGCAGCATCATTACCAATGTGCGCCTGTACATAAATTGGTTGGAGCACCTCCATCTTCTCAGCTGCAGACGTGTTCCAGTGATTTATGGACCTAACCATGAGTTTGTGTCATTTGCTGTGAGTAGTGCGGGTGGGCATAATGCATTTTTCATCAGAGAGCACACATTTTACTTGTTGGGCAATTTACCCATCATTCCAAATTACGACCCTCAAAATGGGTGCTAAATGTACGTTTCTCAGGTTCTAGGAAACAAACTTTTAACATGCACTATCTGCATGTTTAGTTCATAATCCGCACCCGAATTAAGAATTCCAATTTTTGCACAAACTCCCGAAAAGGGATTGTGTGCCACTATGGAACACGTTTCTATAGGCACTTTTGATCTATTGTACTTTGGTATGGCCATAGTCTCTGAGCCATCCTTTATTTTAACAGTTAAATCTAAGCTTAAATTTGCATTTCCATGGCTGAGTGCACATAAATATGCAAGGAAAACTGGCAATTAGATTACCAATTCTATTATGTTTTTGCAAGTAGCCTGATGTAAGAAATATTTCGTTTCCGAAAGAAAATATTATGCATTCCTAGCAAAAACACACACGCTACGTATGGTGTTCAAAAACGGTAAAACCCTTTTTTCACCCAGTTTGCAAAAGAGCACCATGGATACAACGGTTTTTGGACATAGTGTGAGAAAAACCTGCACTCAAAAATATTTTTAACCTTCTTTTCGCATTGCCTGGTAAAATTCACACTCATTGCTTACCACATTTGATATACCCGAATTTCCCTGACTGAATTCTGATAGTACCAAGATTATTGATGGTTGCATTCTGGATTTCATTTTGCTCATTAAAAAGGAATATAATATTATGGGTGTCCTAGTGTTAGGCTTTGTCACATAAACCTTTATACACCTGCAGGGATGTTATAGTAACTAAAGGTATGTAAGGGATTGCACACATTTAAATATTGGTATGAAAAAATCTACAGTTACTCATTTCCATTTACGACAACTGTAGTAATTAGCAACAAGGATATTCATTTTATGTTACTCTTATTCGCCTAGCAGGCATTTCTTTCAGAGGCATCTACTGAAGTATATAATCACATACTAAAGCATCCTCGTGGTTGTTGCTCCCCAATTTGATGTCTCCTTTCTACGTGTTCTTAGATTTCTTATAGGTTAACACATGATTTGCTGATGATTTTTCTGGTTGGTGTATTCTAGCAACTAACATCACTACTTGTTCATGGCTACTATTATATGCTATTTTTATATGGGTAGAGCCCATGCACGTAGGGAAGGTGGCAAATATGATTTTACAGTGAAAGACTAAAGCCTGTTCTTAACCTGATTAACTAGTTCTGACCTACAAAAACTTTGCTCATGGTATAATAGTGAAATCAAAATGATTCAACTTAACAGGGGGCTGTTGATTACAGCATGTGAGAGGCACGTTTCTTTTCATTAATGTGGATGACACCTGACTAGTGAGAGGCTGTGTCACAAATAGATTTAATCCCATGCAGGACTGTTATAGTATATAATGAAATGTAACCAAAAACTAGCCATTGTTGGAGAAGGTCATTACCATTTATTTCCATCTGCTAATGCCTCCCCATATGTAGTGACATATAAAACACCCTATTGGTTGCTGCTCCTCAGAATAAGTCAACTGTCCGTTTGTTCTCAACTTAACACTTGTTTAAAACTTTATCTGCTGATATTTTTGACCCTTGTATAAATCCGTTGTTTTTCTAAATGGTCGCTCCCACCACACAGGACACCAATCTGGTAAATTCTCTCTCTTCAATTTTCCACTTGTGAAGGTGGGATGGAGAATTTAGAACTTCATCAGTCAGTGGAAGGAGAATTAGTTGGCCCTTTGGGATGGGGCAAGAATACTGTGCCGACTTTCTGGAAGTTCCTTCTCAACAGGTAGGTCCCAATTCCTTTTGTTTTTTCTCAGAAAGTATTCCTTAATAGATGAGGAAGTTGCAGAATACTGAAGAAGTGACAGACCTTTGCTACGTGAATGGTTTCATTGTTTACAAATAATTTAAGATGAAGGACTTACATCCACTCCGAGACAGACAGACAGACTGTCTAGGATGTAACACTCAACATCAAAAGTGCCCGTTCTCCAATTCCAACATTCCATCCACATGAAGAGTTTGTCAAGTTTGACTTGAGGGGCCAAATGTTACATTTTAGTGCCTCCTGGCTCATATATCCTGGTGTTCCACATATCTTTTGAAATCAGTCATTGTTTTCGAGGTAAGGGTAGCCAAGTCTAAGAACCTAGCAGTTCTCGTGAAGGATCACCACAACTACTTGCTGAGAAAAAATCCGAAATAAAATCATGCAAAGTGTTACAAATTCCATCGGGACTAGGAAAAGCTAGAGGTCCTGCCTTACAGTTGAGCAGACAGCTTAGTTAATTAATCAGCAGGGGAAGCCTATATTTTACAAAACATTTTTGAGGACTTGGACCCACACATAGGCTGTGTGTTCCCACTTCTTCACAACGATTCCACATTTGTTGTTTAATGCACCTCCCAACACTTTGCTGACCTGCTTATACTTGGGTCTCAGCTCTGCTGCAGTTATCATGCACAATTCCACATCTTCTCCCCCAGCGTCTTCAAAAATGCTGCAAGACCATAAAGCAACCTCATGATCCAAAACACTATACCAGCCTCACTCTAGTTTCAGGGGTGCCAAAGGATAGAATGTCTTTAGGATGATGCTTTAGGAATAGTCAGTGAAGTTTTGGTACTTTGTACGAACATGCAACATGCCTTCGATTGGTGTGAAGAAAGGAATATGGACCCCGCTAACACCTTTCCCATCCAGGTAGTGAACTTCCCGACCAGATTACAATGGCTCTCCTATGATCTCCTCTGCCACCTCTATGAATGTTCTCTACATCTGAGGGAGGGGGGAGGGGTGTTTGAAGAAAAAAGGTATTAGATTTCGACAACACCATATCTGAGCATACCTGTGCTGGGATGTATAATAAAAGTATTTGGCTTAGACACCACCATATCAAAGCATTCTTGTATTGGGATTTTAAGTACCATTCTCATGAATGTTGGTTGCAATACAAGTCCCTTCCTCTTAGGAAGCAAGTGGCTAAATGGATCATGCTTCTATGTCTCATCCGTATCAAAAGGCTTTGGGCTCTGACATTTTCAAACAGATCTTACTTCTCTACAATGTGGGGCCGGTTAAAATATTATTTTCGTTTCTCCTTCAGCCTTGTTTTCTATTTTCCCCAAAGTTATGTTTTGTGGGATGCCTTCTGGAGTGTGAATTTAGGATTCATTATTTGAAGCCCTCTAGGGACTGTTAACTTCTCAATTGTTCCTAGAGCCACCATCACCAATTCTGAGCTACTACTCTGGCTAGTGGAATTATCCTTGTTTGTAAGCTAAGTGTGTAAGGTCGAGACAAGGTGAGGCACAATAGAATGCAAACATGGAAGAGATCCACACAGGACAATGAAAATTACACAGTTTGACAAGTAAAATGACATTTCCTAGAGTCAGAATCACAGCCCCAGCCACTAATGGACAAGCATACTCAGACACGCTTTCAGATCATTAGTGGCAGACAGAGTATTTAGGCCTCACTCACACTTGGCGCCCTTGTGAAGCAACATCGGTTATGACTCCTTGTTATTTGCCTTACTTTGCCTTGCTTCATTCGTTCTTTTGCCTTTTTTGTTTTTCCCTTGTTTAGTTCCCTGCAGTCCTCTTGTTTCTTATATTACTGTGACATGTCATTTACCTCCTTACCCTTTGTTTAGTTTACATATCCCATTCTGTCTCATTTGATCCTGGTGCTGCAGTGGTCACCTTCGACTCCTGTGTGGTGGCACACAGGGGGTTAATTACAGCATAACATCTGTTTGCACAGGGTAAATTCCAACCTGTCATGTTTAGATGTCTTACTTCCATCCTATGTTATGACCCCTTAGTAATCTGTGCTCTTTTTCCCTTGGAAGAAGACCTAATCTTGAGAGTATGGACTCACAACATTGTCTATAAAAAATCCAGTCTGATAATCCAACTACCAACCTGCAGAAATGTCTCTCTCTCTCACTCTCTCTCTAATTCCTCATCCCTTTTTGCTCATAGCCTGGATCCTCGTTCCCACCCTTGACCTAACTCACGGGTATAAACCAACCTCCAGTGGAAGACAGAGAACCTGGCCTCTGCATCGTCACGATGGCAGTAACAAGTCAGTGACAAAGTTTAGGGAGCACTTTGCCTAGTGCCATGACGAAGTGGGAGCACATGCTGAAAAGGAGATTGGGTGAAATGACTTAGTGTTCCAGTGCTGCTGGCCAGCAAGTACTTTCAAGATGTTACACCTCTTTCTTGCTCTTAGAACATAACACGAACATACAGACACACACACACACACCATAAAATGCACGAACACCCTGACAGTGGAAGGGTTAAATGGTCATACACGCTTTGATTTCTGTTTTACCCTAATTTGGAGATTATCCTAGCTTGCCTGGAGACAATCTAAATAAATAAACACTACAAAGTGTATACAATAAGCTTACAACACACAACCTCAGTAAGAAGCCTTGGAACACTGGGTTATGGCGTTAAACTTGTTTACTTTCCTTAGAGTACGCTCAAGAGATTATCACTTCTGCATAGCAAAGCTTGGTTAGTTTTTTTGCAACCACTGTTTTTTTTTATGCACACCATTTTAGGGGCCATTTGCAGTACAAATTTGCTTTTCAGCTTGATGGTAATTGGTGAACCAGAACACCAGATTCCCGCAGAATCTTACCCATCACGGAGGGGTGCTTCAAGCAGTCAATTGCTCGTTTCCTATCACAGTTGAAATTTAGAAGCACCCTGTCGGATCATTACTTTTGGATTTACATCACTGTGTTTTGCGCCTCGTACTTCAGGGCACAAAGAGGATGTATTATGTTTGTATTACTATTTATTATTTCTCTGTTGAAGTGTCATTGTGATGTCAACTTTGCTAGAGGGGAATAGGAATGGGCAAATATATAAATATAGTATCCACCTTCTAGCCTTTAATGACATTTAGATTCTCTCTGCACAGCCTAAAATTCCCCTACTACTAATTAGCATTGGTATTGCTATAAGTTACAACCCCATATCTACTTTTATGCACAAAGGTGCAATTCAAATAGTCGCGTGAAGGCAAATTCATTATGAATTGTCATAAAAATCTGACCAATAATAGGAGGTTATCAAGATTGCTTTGCAGTCCTGACAAGTGTCACGCATCAGGCGTGACACTATCGCATTTCAGTGTGGTGGTCCGCACCACCGCTCTGAAATGTAAAGTCATGCATTTCCGTAGGGCACAGATTTTTTACTTGCACTTAACTCGGGCCCTGGGAATGAGGACGTGACAGGCTGTAGAGAATGGCCTGATAACAAGGGCCCCATTATCACCATTCACGTAGCAGCTCTATGCAAGAGATTTTTACGTTCGCCTACAGTGCAATTCCAAACTTCCCCACACAGCCTCGGCTGACACTAGATTATGTGGCAGGAAGAAACTGTGTGGTGTTTCCGGTTACACGATGACGTCCCGTGTTACCAGAGCATTACCACAAACGCTGTAATAACTCACTGCGCAGGCATATGCCAGATTGGAAGTTATTCGTCGCTTGCTAAGGGGAACAGATCTAGTGGAAGCCTGAAAACTATTGCTAAATTCAACTTCACACTTGCTAAACCGCTCATTTCACAGAATGGTGCTCTGCTCCTGTCAGCGCCAGTGTTAGGTGTAGAGGTATGATCTACATTCACCGTTACAAAATTTGGGTTTGTTTTTATGAAATGCAAGTATGCGTGGCTGCACCGTTCGCCGAGAGTCTACAACGTCTCGTTTGGTATTTCATTTCTAAATGGGGCTGGCTTACTTTGTTTTCCTTAACAGACAAAATCACCCTAATAATAAAATGCGCAATGTATGTGCTTAAAATTATTTTAAAGCTATTATAAAGCGTCATTATCACTGTGCTGAGCGTGTTCCAGCTGTGCTCACTGTTTGGCTTTCTTTGTTGCAATGGATGCACTGTTTAGGCCATGCCACAGTGGCCAGTGCCCCTCCAGTTCGGTGAGGACCAGGACTCTCAGCTCAGGCAGTAAGGAAAGTCTTGAGAACGGCCCTTCACCAGCCATCGTCTATCTCATACAGTGCTTTTAAATCTATGGAGCCTATGCCAGAATGCAGCTGCTGGGTCCTCTCAGGTTGGTCGGGTCCTCACTTTTCACGGTAGGAAGGATTGAAAGTATTGAAAAAATATACCGGATATTAACATTTGTTCATGTACACAAATAGCCATTTGTATTCACTTTTAACATGACTTTTCAGTTTTCGTTTATTTTACGTATCAGTCAGGTATCATTACGCGAAGCTCTAAAGCACGTTTTCCTACTGTTTGTAGGATGAACTAATGAGGGAGAAAATACTGACTTTTTGTGATTTTCTTTTTCTAATCTTCAACCGACTGGTACAGTAAAGTGAGAGTTTTTGGTTGCACAAATGGGTGTAAATTCTGATATTTATATGTTTCCCTGGTCTTCATTGCTTTATTTTGCTCGCGAGAAAGTGTCACTCATAGTTGTTGAATGTCACTCATAAGTACACTGAAAAAATGAAAATGTCACTCATAAGCAAGCTGAAACCTTGGCAGCTACGGCTTTGGCCCTTATTAAAAAAACCTGAAGATTAAGATAAATTTTAAGAACGATGCATCTTCTGTAAAATTGGACAGCAGAATGTTAGACTGTCAGCATCTATTTGTTGAAAATAGTTACTGTAAAAAAAGAATGTTCTTTCTTTGAAACCGTAACAGGACTGTGCCTGTACATGATCTGATTCACAAAGATTTTTGCTCATGTAAGTCTAACAGAAGTGTGCAAAAACATTACTTTCCAAAATGTAAATTCCACAGAATTTTATGTTCAGAATGCGTATTCCTCAAATGTGGAAATCCCTCCAGAATGGTGGAATTGTCAACTTTGTAAATATATAGTTTGGACTTGGCTTTGTAAGCTTTTCGTTTAAACAAACCCTTCAAAAGAAGAAAAGCACCCAAATACTTGTAGGTTTGTTTATGGGTTTTGAAATACCTCTTCTAGGCAGTTTTTTCATCCTCCAAACTAATAATGCAGCATTGATTGTGTCAAAGGCAGGAGTAAATGTCTTTCTGGTGAGTGAAACAGAGGTCGGTAGGTGAAGGGGGTTTTCCACTGGAAACATATTTTCCACATGGACATAGAAAGGTTAAAGGTGCTTGTATCTGAACCAACAAAACTTTGCACACAGAATGATCACGAGGATATATGTGTTCATAAATGTTGCGCACTATAGTATCCCAGTAAATGTATGACTTGTAAGTTTTCTGAACTCGGTCTGGGATACGTTGTGATATAAAAAGATGTAAATCTACCACAAGCATAAGACTGGTCCTGTGAGACAGATTTCTGACGTTTAAGCCAAGGGCTTTGTGGATCAGGACAACTGTTTTTAATGAATATAAAGTTACAATAACGTTAAGGTACGTGCTAAATAGAGGCAACATGTTAATTGAGCATTCTTGCATTTTCTGTTCACAAACATGAACACTTATAGCCAAGGGGTGCACAGTTGGAATTCTGTGCTTTTCAGTTGTTATGTTAATATTATGTAGCAACAGTTGCCTTTTTATCAGCAAATGAATAAGCAAGTGGAACAGCGAAACAGATAACGCCGTATTGGTACTCCCCCGTAAAAGAGTTAACCCCGCTCTCAAAGCACAAAAGGAAGCAACACAACCACCAAACAGAGAATCCTGAATTAAATACACACCGATATCTTTGTAAAAAAACATTGTCTTGTCCAAAGACAAGGGCAGTCTAAAATTATATGTAGGTGGAGTTGTCGGCTACTCACTGCCTCTAGCTTACATTTTCACATTGAACACAAAAAGAGGGCACCTTTCACTACTACGTGTTATTTTTGCTGTCCCATTATTTCTAAATTTCAAAATATAATGACGTGCCGATCGAAATACCTTGCCAAGTCATGGTTGATCAGTGACTTTGAAAGTTCAGAAACCACAAAGTGAAGTTTTAATTCATTATTTTTTTGTCAAATTGAAAAAACATGATAGTAATTATGACACTAATACTATTAATGCAAATACTCCTACTTAACATAATAGTATAACTATCATTAGTAGTACTATTAATGTATAATAATAATATTAATATTAGGATAAATAAATAAGACTTATTAGTTAAATGAAATAAAAGTCAACACTCTCGTACTCTCCTATCCTTACTCACTCTGTATCTTTTCTTGTTCCTTCAAACCATATGAAGTGGTATTTTCAAATCAATATGACGATAAATGTAATAACTGTCTTCTTTTAAAAAACAAACATAATGTTAAAAAAAACGAATTGAACCTCATTTGAGATGATATGATTTTTATTTGACCATCACATTTCATTTGTCAAATTGAAAGCAATAAAATGTGCCTCAAAAAGAATGTTCCATTCAAGTTACATTTGATTTCCAGGTATCAGAGAGTGTGCTCTCAGTGGGGTGGATAATTGTGGTTTAATTAAAAAATGAGTTACATATATGAAACACTGCAGAACAGTTTTCTCTGTGTACCTGCATGTAAACTAGCAGGTTAAGGACCAGCACTGAGATTACACGAGTAAATGCTTTTTTAGTGGTTCATAAAATTGCATGTGGATAATCTTGATACTGGTATTTTGTTTATAGGTTTTATATAGCGGTAGCTAGACCCAAAGGTATCAGAGTATTGAGTGAAAGAACATTCTAACCTTTGGCAACTTACGGAGAACACTTTAATGCCCTCTACAGCCCTAGTCAATAGAGAGTAAGTCCAATGCCTGAAATTTCTGTATCTTATTATGACCTCCACTGCGCTATGGATCAATAAATTCCAGCCACAACATCTACTTAAACCACATAAGTATTTCATTAATTTACCACTACTTCGACCACCACTACATCAACACTTTACATCTCACAATGACACCCAAGTATGGAATGATAACAAGGCCCATCCCAACAGATCTCGCCACGTCTCTCTCCCTCCAACCATGCCGGATGAGGATCACAACTATACACAAAATATCAGATTGGACAACCAAGTGCTGTAACCAGCTAAGCAGACTATAATTATAAGATATACTATAAAGGGACTTGCAGAGCTATTCAAAGCTACCCGCATACTGAAAAGCATAAAACTGTGTGTCTATCTCTCACTCTTCATCATCCACCAAACTGCTACTCGCCACACCCCATAACAAGATAACCATGCCTCAGCGGTCATCAAGAACAGCATGGAAATACTTCCCACATAGACCAACATCCTTCCAGCCACACACCTCACACATTACAGCATGCTATCCATGTGCTTCAGCACCCCACGCAGGGGTAGTAAGCGTTTTCATAAAAGCTGCAATTCAATACTTACACAATGTCTATGTCAACATTTTAAAATAACTTTTATAACGAAATAAATTGAAAAAGATAACCCTAACTTTTAAAACAATGAACTAACTTATACGTTTTTTGAATAACATAAGCTTAACTGTAAACTATATATCTATATCTATCTATATCTATATCTATATCTATATCTATATATCTATATATCTATATATATATCTATATATCTATATATATATCTATATATATATATATATATATATATATATATATATATATATATATAGTTTATATAAATATATATTTTGTCACTTCCTAGCTCAGTGTGCTAATCCATTTCTTAAAAACTTTGCTACAAATACAGACATCTGAGGTGAGCAGATTTTGAGTGTTGGTTGAGTTGTAGAGTGCTCTGTATTAAAGAGCAGCTCTCCACCTAAAATGTTGAAATTACCCTGGGTTCCTCGCTCTTTTTTCCATAATTTACAGGGCATTCTCAGCTTGAAAGGGGGTTGCTTTGTCTTATACTCGTTAATCCTTTGTGAATGGAGAAAGCTACACCTCTATTATGTGCTCTAATAAGTAAGAAACATGTGTCTGGGGTTGCTTTTTTGGTATTTTAAAACCCAAAGCTGTAATACTGCACCTGGAATGGTAAAAGGCTGATGTCATGTTTAGGTTAAGCTTAGGCAGCGCGTATGTGCTGTCACTGAGACATGCTGTATTCACACTATGGGCTTTGGCCGCACCCTTGCTGCCAATTGGTTAAAGTGTGTGTTGTTCTGAAAACTTTCTTCTCTATGGTTTTTTGTGGTTATATTTCCCACCTTCTCGTGTGTTGCTCCTCCCCTGGAGTATTGGTTTGTTACATGTCCCCCTACACATTTGTTTACTTCTGGTTTGTAGGCGCCCTATTTTTTCACCCGATCCTGTTGTTCATGCAGGGCTTCCTTCTTCACCGGATTCTGTACACTTCATGAAGCAAGTTCAACCATTGCTGTAGTAGAGCATTCTTTCCTTTCTGTATTTTGTTTCAATTGTCTGTAGTTCAACCATTTACCATTTACATAGCATAGCATTGTTTCCCTTCCTATTTTTTATTGTTTAGATTCATTTGTCATCAGCTCTGTATGTTGAACCACATTTTTTAATTGTATTTATTATGATCGAGGAGAGAAGACGCCAAGACTCGAACCCGGGTCCCCAGTCCAAAAGTCTGCAGTTCTGTATGTTGCGCCACATTCAGCCCCTCCCACTACCCCTTGTGCCTGGTGCCCCCCTCCTGGTCCCTCACCCATTCGACCACATTACTTGTTTAATTATTTCCTTTTTCCTTTACCATATTGTTATTGTTTAATTTTATTTGTTGGCAGCTGTGTATATTGCAACACATTATTTAATTTTAGTAATTACAATCGCGGAGAGCCGATGCAGAGATTCGAACCTGGGTCCCCAGTCCAAAAGTTGGCAGCTTTGTATGTTGCGCCACATTCAGGCCCTCCAACTCCCCTTGTGCCTGGTGTCCCTCACCCCACCATATTATTTGTTTTATAAAGCCGCACAATTTTTTTTAATGAATATTCTTGTTTCTCTTCACATTTTCATCTGTCTCAGCGAAATGAACTTCTATGAGGCCAAAATACCCATGTCTCATTTATTTTTTCAAAAAAGTCGATGTTTTCTACCTCACTAAGTAAGCACACTTTTTGTAAAGCACACAAGCGTATTGGCTCTAGCCGCTCTAGGCTACTTGTGGAAGGTAGCGATTGAGAGACCTCTGCAGCAGCACAAGCTTTGTGCATGACGCACCAATGTTCCAAAGTGGAGAAAAACTTCAGCCCAGACAGCGAGGTAAGCTGCAAGGTGGTTCCGCGAGTTAAGCAGCAAGACTGCTCAGCAAATTAAAAGCTTACCTTTCACATCTGGTATACTCTGCATAATGGCCTACATCAGCACCACCATAACCTAGCATGTAGCAATTGTATAGCTCTTCAATCCCTGGTTAGATATGCTAACGGAGTATTATATGGGGGAAAGTCAACCCTAGGTATTTACACTGTTTTCGTTTATGTGCGAATACTGTTTTCCTAAAACCTGTGTGCCTATTTTTTTTAATACAATATGGTTTAGCGTGCAGCATTTTCCTACATGATCACTCCACTCCAAACAAATAAACATAAGTAAAAAACATTGTCATTTACAATGCCAATAGCTATACCCTTCACAAATGCGAGAACGATTGCATTACACATGCTTGTTCAGCTTGCTGTGGAAGGTACTAGTTAATCCTATACTTAAGACCTTGTTGCAAAGCTCGCTTCGTCACTTTCTAGCTCAGCGTGGATGGAACTATGCTAATCCTATATTTAAAAGTTCTTCAAGAAAAACAGATATTTATGATGAGCAGATCTTGAGTGTCGGTGGTGTTACAGAGTACTCCATATAAAAGAGCTACTTTCTACCTATAACCTGGGAACTGATATGATATGATATTGATGTTCAATTGATTAAAACTATTGCATCACAATACACAAAAATGTGAGGTAAAAATCATTACATCAGGCAGAATATCATCAAGTCATTACATTATCATGCCTATAATAAATGCCTAAATTCATTACCGCAAGCAAGACCTGGACAGCACCGTGGATTATGTTCTTCCGCCCTCCATGCAGCTAAAAAGCTAAATGTGCATTGCTACATTCATCTTACTCGGCCCTCGTGGGTCACACTTCCCCTGTGGTCACACAGACTGAAAGAGCTACGTGGCTAAAGTGCTTCACGCGAGAAGGCAATGCATCCGAGAGTTGCCTGACTTATATTACAAAGTCCACCAATAAGGCCCTTTGCATGCCAACATGCAATGGTAGTAGTAGTTTGAAAACTTATTCATTCTATAGTCATAGATATAGACACCATTCACGTATTGACTTTTTTCTTATAGACCAAGGCTTATTTCCTGCAGTCGTTTCCACTTCATATATCCCAGCTATACTATAAGATCATTCTATAGTAGAATTAATAGTTAAGTTCCCGCAGAGGGCGCAAAGTAGACGCTGGACTCTTGATAGAACTCTACTCCTACAAGAAGACGTAAAAGACTGCGTTCTGAAGCAGATAGCTGAGTATTTTAGATTTAATAGCGCCACTGCATCCGATCAAATAGTCTGGGAAGCCTTAAGTCTTACGTAAGGGGTCTGTTCACATCTGTTATGGCTGGTAGAAATAAGACTAGGAGAAAAGCAGAGGAGGACTCCTTATCTAAGATAAAAATTAAAGGAACAGCAGCTACAGCAGGCTTCATTGGATCAGCATGCTAATTTGGTTGTCATACAGAAAGAGCTGGAGGGGCTAAAAGCCAGATATCAGGCTGGCCTAGACAAAATAATTAAGGATAGGTGGGATGCGAGTAAGTTGCAGAACGTTTCCTATGGAGCGCCTCTTGGCATGGAAGGCTAGAATGGATAAGGCAAGAAACCAAATTTGTGGGTTAAAAATGAATAGCACAGGCGACATATCGCATGATAACGATCAGATCTCCGAAGAAGCTAGGGTTTATATGCAAAATGTGTATACCGGGAATAGTGATGTTTCAACTCAAAGAGTAGTGAATTGGTTAAAGCAGCTTGGCCTACCGCAGTTAACAGTGGCAGATAGTGTCTTTATGAGTTCTCTCATCAAGGAGGGAGAGATTTATAACCAGCTGAAAAAAATGGCTAAAGGAAAGGCAGCAGGCCCAGATGGGCTTCCTATAGAAGTCTATCAAATAAGCTCCGATATCATTGTCCCTGTTCTTACGATCTTATTTAATAAAATACATCTGACAGGTGAACCTATTACCCAATCCTGGTTAGAGGCCACAGTAACCTTGGCTTTGAAGTCCAACAAAGACCCCCTGATCGTCGAGTCCTACAGGCCAATCTCGCTACTGAACACGGATTATAAAATCTTCGCAGGGGTTTTGGCGGCGAGATTGGCCAAAGTGATTAAATCTGTGGTACACGACGATCAGAGGGTTTTCATGCCGGGGAGGCAGCTTAATGAATTGACCTTCCAGGCTGTTGCCGCAATAGATTTTGCTACAAACAGGAAACTCCCGCTAACAATTGTAGCAATAGATGCCGCTAAGGCATTTGACCAAGTTAGCTGGTCATATCTATGGGAAGCATTAGCTAGATTGGGTCTTCCGAAAAATGTCATAACATCGGTACAAGCATTGTAGCTAAACCCAAAGGCTAGAATTCTGGTCAATGGAACTCTTACAGATTGGGTTCAAATATCTCGCGGTACAAGGCAGGGGTGTTCCCTTTCCCCACTATTGTTTAATTTATATATTGAACCCTTAGTTACTCAGTTAAGATCTGATCCATCGATTAAACCCTTTTATTTAAACGAATTAGCTCTAAAATTTGCACTGTATACGGACGATCTTTTAATGTATACCTCTAATCCGGAAGTGGCAATCCCCCGACTTTTCGACCAGGCAGAAGCCTTTGGTGAAATTTCGGGATATAAAATAAACAAGGAAAAAACTGAGATCATGCAGTGGAATCAGGAAGTAATATCCCCTCTAGCAAAACCACAGATGAGATATCTTGGAATACTTTTGACACAGGATATCTTAGATATACCAAAAATAAACCGTAATAGAATCTTTAAGGAGGTCTGTGGGCTTCTGCTGCGCTGGTCTGGTCTTCCTTTAAATATCTTTGGTAGAGTAAATTTGGTGAAGATGGTCATTCTTCCCAAAGTCACCTTTCTGTTCAATTCTATACCCCTAAGTTTTAGGCCTAAAGATATAGCAAAAATGCAGGGGAAAATTGGATCCTTCATTTGGAATTCGAAATCTCCACGAATATCCTGGAAAAAGCTGAGGAGAAAATTGAAAGCAGGAGGGTTAGTTTTGCCGGATCTACTAACTTATTATCATTCATTTCACTTTAAAAATTTCAGGTTAATGGCAGATAAAGCTGATATGTCATCTTTGGGCCGATTATTTCAGGCATTATTACAGGGCATCCCTCAAGGGCACGAATATTACCTATATAAATTCGGCGATCCCAGATTTTATAAGAAAGTAAGGCTAAAGATCTTAGGGGCAGCCCTAAAGAACTGGGTATTCATTAGAAAAAAGCTGGGAATCCCTTATTATGTACTTCAGGCACCGATATGGGATTCCCCAGGGACACCTGAATGCCTTAAAGATCAATTATCAAATCCCCTCAAAGCAGCAGGCATTACATATTGGATGGACTTACAAAACAATTCACAGCTCATGGACTGGGATTCCATCTCTAGATTGACGGGAGGAACCCTTACCAGGTTCAAATACTACCAGTTGGCAGCCTGGTGGGCTAGTATACCATGGGCTTCAGATACATCTGAACCCAAGTTGGATCTGGTAAATAGAAAGGGGAGGTGGAAGAAAGAGGTTTTGATATGAGGCCATGCTGGAGTCGGAGGGAGTTACAGAACAAGAACTCCAAAATATGTGGGGAGGGACAGTGGCCCTAGACTGTAATAACTTAAAAGACCTGTGGGGCAACTCTTTTACGATGCTAAATGCAGTAGTCAAGGCTGCACCCCTCAAAAGAAACCACCTATTCACCCTAAAAAATTGGCTAAGATCACAAATTTAGAATACCACTGCCTGAGATGTAAAGCTCTTGCCTAGAATAGGAGAGTTTATAGCTGAAGTACTGGGAATACAATTTTTAATCACCCCTAGAACAATCTTGTTTGGGTTAGCCGTAGAATACCAGCTCAATGATATGGCAACCAAATTCATTTTTTATGTTATGGTCTTAGCGAGGCGGGAAATATTTAAGGCCTGGAAGAATGCAAATGCCCCCACTTTTTCAGACTGCCTGAAATACATCATATACATAAGTGAATCTGATATGGCCTGTGATTGTACTAGCCAGGATAAGATCTGGGCGGCCCTAGTGGCATGGCGGAACAGATGAGACTACTTCGAGAGTATTTCGATGATTTCATCTGCGCACTGTTGGTGCTTGGTCTCCAATTCAATCCAAGGGTCATCTAGGTATAGAGAATTGGAGTGGAGCAAGCAAACAGTTGAAACTAGAGGGGTTTCCCCATCTCTTTCTCTCCTCTGTTTAAAGTGCGGAGGTCGGAACAGCATAACATTGGAGGGGAGAGGGGGATTTCCCCATCTAGAATGCCCGTTATTGGTATATGAGGAATACAAAAAGTAGTAGTTTGAAAACTGAATAGTTAAAACCATAAATAACTCGAATCTGTGATTGCTGAAACCTCTTACAAAACTGTACAAATACTATAAACAGTAAAGAGAGCAGATAATTTGTGATAGCTGTTGCCCAGGAGTATGAGTTAACAATGCTGATCCAGAATCCGGGGTGTGCAATTGGAGCATTACGCACAGGTGTGGTATCAACAGGTGAGCCCTGTTCTTCATTTTGGTGAAATTGGCTTCAAACAATGCCTCCCCAGAATGTCAAGCAAGTGGCGATACTTGTGTTGTACATTTTGTAATCAATTGTTGCATTTACATGAGATCAGTTGTATTTGGTGGGGAAAAGTGTTGCCTAAGTATACTGACAAATTTGGTGCCAGAGCTCACACTGCACATTAATCTAATGTGATAAAAACAAGTGCAATAGCTGTCGTCTCTAAGCTTGTCTTAACTATTTGCATTTTTCACAAGCTACTTTTGTCTTGCCTGAAATGTTTTCGTCCAAATGTATTTGTTTTGTGTTTTTGTAGGACGCAGGATTGGGTCCCACTCTGTTGTGTTCTTATTTGTTTTTGCATTGATCATTCATTAAATTGACTGTCCGGCTGGATAGCATCAATATAGCACTGACTCTAGTCTATATTAATCACAGCCCTATTTTCTTTTTTATAACGACCACTGTTTTCTTATAATCCTTTATCATAAAGGCATTAGCCCGAGCCACTGCAGTGCTGTTTTCACTGAACCACACAACCAGGTAATTATACTTTCCAGCTGTGCTGTCCATGTAGTTGGCCAGACGCCAGGAGGCACTTTTTTGTTTCTGTGCCTGCCTAATATTAAGATCTTTGTTTTATCCAGGTTCACCTTGAGATAGTTGGACAGGTTAAAGGATTTCAAGGCATTCAGTGTCTATTGCAGCCCAATTTTAGTGCAATCCATGATCACTTTATCATCTGCATATTGAATTATTTGCAGCTTAATGTTACCTAGTTTGGACAGAACCAGGCTGCAGGACTCCAAGGTTTTACCTAGATCAGCTGTGTATAGATCGAAAAGGGGGAACATCCTTTGCAACACAACTTTTACAACGCACTACCATTACGATGCAAGTTATTACAACGCATTGCGCTGGGGGGCGCTCTAGGATAGGGAATAGTTCAATTACTATCCAACACCTTCCCTACTATCCACGGAGACTGGAGTTGGAATAGTAAATTAAACTATTCACTATCCAGCGCCCCCCAACGCAAGTCGTTGTAACGACTTGCGTTGTAAAACCTGCGTCGTAATGGCATGCATTGTAAAAGCATGCGTTGAAACGTCATACATCCTTGAAAAGCAATGAGGCCAAGACAGAGCCCTGCTTTAGGCCACAATTAGTACTGGTTTTCCGAGTGACCGTGCGATGGCCTGTTCGAATTTGGACCCATGTGTCAGTATACAGTGAGACTATGGCTCTCAGCAGCCGGGAGGGTAAACCCTGCTGACAGGTTCCGCCATAAGGTTGCCCTATCAACCCTGTGAAATGCCACGCTGTAATCAATAAAGTAACAAAATAGCGGGAGGTTGTTCTTTTGAGTGACCTGATACCTCAGATAAGATAGAGTAATGATATTGTCTGCAGTAGATGCCCCAGACCTACAGCCTGATTGAAACAATTGTAAAATCTCCTGCTCCAGCACCCACAATTCCAGCTGCTCCAGAGGTAGGCAGGTGTAAGTTTTAGCGTCTGAACTGGTGGCACCTCTATGAACCCATAGGTGTGTCTCCCATGGCACCAGTAATACTAAGTGCTGTATTAATAACAGCTCAGTTCGTGAGCACAAATGAATTTACAACGTACAGTTCTTTGTTTTCAAATGACTTATATTTGAATATTCCATCCAATAAATCATGACGTGTAACAACTACTGTTAGTTCCAATGCATTTCGGTGTGTTATATCACCTTCGTCAGGGAACGTCTGTTAATTAAACAAAAATATATACATTGTAACAGTTCATCTTATCAACAAATAAATTCAACAAATTAATTCTTCTGCTTTTTTCAACATTCATGCATGTTGTTTCAATTTTAAATCGTATCGTCTCCTTGCACTACGCTTTAAAACAATGTTAGATGCTCAGGTGTTTCATGTATTTAAAGCGGCGCGCCCTTTTAAAGCAAACGGTTCTGAGATCCCATGTTTTACGCTAGCTTTCAAGCTGTTACCTAAATTCGCGTTTATGCCAGTTACTCGAGGGCCCTAGGCCTCTCAAAAAGTTTACATTGTGTTACGCTCGGTTTAGCCATCTGCATGCGCCTGCTCACCTTGTTTGCTGTTAACGCTTAAACCCCTCGCTCCGTGTGAGATTCAAACGCGGTATGCGCTGTCAGTAATTTAAAGGAAACTCCCTCTGACGCTGCTCTGTTTGTGCGCGTGCGTTGTGTGTTGCTTACATTTTTTTGATGATTGAGTTTGACAAAACTTTAACGATCATACCTTAACTTCTCTGGCGTTTGCCACCATCACGTATTGAAAGAAATTAGTTGCGACCTCACTCTGTAAAAATTCCAAACCATTCACAGAACGGTGGTTTGCAATACTGAACAAATGTAGCTTGGACTTAATATTACTCATTATAGAGGAACTGGCTAAGATATTGGAAGAATTGAAAACAGAAATTGAAACGGTAACTGAGGAATTGAAAAAAGGAGTAACCGGAGAAGAGTTACAGAAAATCCTTGATGATATCAAGTCTCAACTAGCGCAACACACACAGGAAGTCAATGAACGTAAACTGAGGAAGTACCGTAGGGATACCCTTGATTATAAATTACAAGAGGTCTACACATGGGCGGAAGCATACGCCAGAAGACGCCAAACCAAACAATATACATCCCAAACGGACACATCATCCACGGATAGTGAACGAACCGATAAAAGAAGGCAACCCACCAGGACAAAACCCTCAGATACGCCATCCACCTCAGAGCCTTTTTTAGACGCAGGCCAAACACCAACAGAAGACCCAGGAGGGGACGCAACAAAAACAACAGTAACAAACATACCACAAACAAGAACAGCGACGACCAAGAAAGACAGAAAGAAACAACATTGATAACCATGGAGAACTTAGTTTTGAACATTTCAGATCAGAACTTAAATGAATTTCAAATTAATACATTACAACGCGGACTATCATTTGTACCAAGCACTCACACTAACCAACTTGAATTAGAAGTAAGTTTGTTCAAGTTGACACGCAAAATGAGACTAAGACACTTTTTTGAGAATGTCATCACCGACCAACCACAACCTAAGGAAGACGAATTGAAAGGTTTAAAAACTACCAGTAGCTACATGCCTCCAATATCACATAAAACCATAGACTTATTTGAAAAATTATGCAAACAAGAGATCAGTCAAATAAACACTAACAAAAGGGTTAAAAATCCGAATATGACCAAAAAAGAATTTGGAGCAATCGAAAGTATAGCAAACAACCCACAAATCATTTGCCAAAAAGCCGATAAGGGAGGGGCATTAGTAATCATGAACAAGGAATTTTACGATGAATCCATGAATAGTCATTTAAGTGATTCAAACACATACATGGAGATTGACCAAGACCCCACTATGGAAATTTGTAAAACATTGCAAATAATATTGAAACAAGCAACTGACAACGGCACCATAAACGAAAAAACCAAAAGATATCTGACACAAGAGAACCCTAAGAGCCCAACCATGTACCTAGTGCCTAAAGTACATAAAGATCCAAAAAAACCTCCATGTAGACCAATAGTATCCACTAAGATGAGTATCCATGAACCAGTCGGAAAATTCATCGACAAATATTTGCAACCACTGGTGATTAAAAACTTGTCGTATATCAAGGACACAACAGACTTCTTGGTAAAGTTACAATCTGTCAAAATGGAAAGAGACTGCATCATGGCCACCATCGATGTAAAAACGTTGTATACAGCGATACCACACAGAGAAGGCCTAGAAGCCATTGAGAGAGCCTTATTACGTAGCACTTATTCCCAAGAACCACAAGTCTTTTTGATGCAATTGATGGAATTCACGCTTATGAACAGCTACTTTACCCACGACAAACGTTGGTACATGCAACTTAATGGGACAGCTATGGGAAATTGCGCAGCTCCTGCGTATGCAAACTTGTTCATGGGAGCTTTCGAAGAGGAACATATTTACAATGATCAGGAGTGGGCTTCCCACCTACTAGCATACATGAGATTCATCGATGATATGTTCATCATATGGAAAGGGTCCAAGGAGTCATTAGAAAAACAGTTGCAAAATCTGGATGAGAAAAATGAGAGAATTAAATTCACGTGGAATATCAATGATAACATCATTCAATACCTGGATGTGGAGATCACTGTAAATCATGGAATCCTTTCCACGAACTTATATCGTAAACCAACTGATAAGAATAACTTGTTACAATACACCAGTCATCACCCTCCATCATTGAAGGCACATCTTCCATACACACAATTTCTGAGGGTTAAGAGAGTGGTCTCAGAGGATCACGTATGCCAAGAACAACTACAAACAATGGCGAGTAGGTTCACCGCAAGAGGTTACCCGGATGAAATGATAAAAAAATCCCAAGCAAGAGCACAGAGTAAAACGCGACAGGAATTGCTCACCTATAAGACCATCTGTAAAACACAGAGAATAACGTGTGTAAGTAAGTTTTCTAACGTCAGCACCAGGTTCAAAAAAATTATACACAAGAACTGGCAGATTGTGAAAATGGAACCGGATTTTAATGGGATCTTTGACCAAGAACCTTTATTTGCACACACAAGGGGAAAAAATATCGGTGAGCTACTGAAGAAACCCAAGCGCACCACCTTACATCAAACATTTAGAGGAACTGTTCCATGTCTAAATTGTGCAAATTGCCACAACATCATGAAGGGGGCGAACATTAGTCACCCTATGAAAGGACACAAAATACCCTTGAAAGTAAATGCCACATGTGACACCACCAATGTGGTATATTTGTTGAAATGCCCTTGTGGATATGTTTATGTAGGACATACGGAAAGGAAGTTAAAAGTGAGGTTAACAGAACACAAAAGCAACATCAGAACTCATTCCACTAAATCCACAGTCGCCGTACATTTCACAGAAAAACGCCACAATTTGAATCAACTAAGAGCATGTGTTCTAGAAGTCGTTCCCAGGAAAGAAGGCACACTAAACAAGAAAAACTTACTGAAACGCGAGAACCATTGGATTTATCATTTGAACAGTCTTAAACCTCAAGGGTTAAACGACCGCACTGAATTTTTGTGTTACTTATGAATAACATTTTGCTAATACTATTATCGGACTAAACAGATCACGGTAGCTGAAATGTTTAAATGTTTAGAAAGTGAGGTCGCAACTAATTTCTTTCAATACGTGATGGTGGCAAACGCCAGAGAAGTTAAGGTATGATCGTTAAAGTTTTGTCAAACTCAATCATCAAAAAAATGTAAGCAACACACAACGCACGCGCACAAACAGAGCAGCGTCAGAGGGAGTTTCCTTTAAATTACTGACAGCGCATACCGCGTTTGAATCTCACACGGAGCGAGGGGTTTAAGCGTTAACAGCAAACAAGGTGAGCAGGCGCATGCAGATGGCTAAACCGAGCGTAACACAATGTAAACTTTTTGAGAGGCCTAGGGCCCTCGAGTAACTGGCATAAACGCGAATTTAGGTAACAGCTTGAAAGCTAGCGTAAAACATGGGATCTCAGAACCGTTTGCTTTAAAAGGGCGCGCCGCTTTAAATACATGAAACACCTGAGCATCTAACATTGTTTTAAAGCGTAGTGCAAGGAGACGATACGATTTAAAATTGAAACAACATGCATGAATGTTGAAAAAAGCAGAAGAATTAATTTGTTGAATTTATTTGTTGATAAGATGAACTGTTACAATGTATATATTTTTGTTTAATTAACAGACGTTCCCTGACGAAGGTGATATAACACACCAAAATGCATTGGAACTAACAGTAGTTGTTACACGTCATGATTTATTGGATGGAATATTCAAATATAAGTCATTTGAAAACAAAGAACTGTACGTTGTAAATTCATTTGTGCTCACGAACTGAGCTGTTATTAATACAGCACTTAGTATTACTGGTGCCATGGGAGACACACCTATGGGTTCATAGAGGTGCCACCAGTTCAGTTGTTTACTTTACACTCCAGGAGGGGAGTGATTCCCATGCAGCACAGACAAAGAATTATAACCAGGCGGTGCACCACCCTTTTTCACGAAGCTTGTAGCAATTCCCCCCAACAAGGGAAGTAGCACGCCGCACCACATCAAAGATCATGCAATATGATGAAATTACACATTCTACGGATCAACGGGCTGACACCTTCGCCTTTCCGGCGGAGGCCAGCGAAAAAATCTATTCTCTGATACAAACTGAAACATCAGAACCGAAAATCACGAGAAATAAGGAACAACAAATCAGACAACTGTTGTATCTGACACGTAGAGAAATTAACCAGCGACTTCACGCAAATACTATGATTAAGTACCACAAGGCACAACGAATCCCCAGAGGCCTCAGAATAGCCCTAAAACCGTCACTCTGTAAAAATTCCAAACCATTCACAGAACGGTGGTTTGCAATACTGAACAAATGTAGCTTGGACTTAATATTACTCATTATAGAGGAACTGGCTAAGATATTGGAAGAATTGAAAACAGAAATTGAAACGGTAACTGAGGAATTGAAAAAAGGAGTAACCGGAGAAGAGTTACAGAAAATCCTTGATGATATCAAGTCTCAACTAGCGCAACACACACAGGAAGTCAATGAACGTAAACTGAGGAAGTACCGTAGGGATACCCTTGATTATAAATTACAAGAGGTCTACACATGGGCGGAAGCATACGCCAGAAGACGCCAAACCAAACAATATACATCCCAAACGGACACATCATCCACGGATAGTGAACGAACCGATAAAAGAAGGCAACCCACCAGGACAAAACCCTCAGATACGCCATCCACCTCAGAGCCTTTTTTAGACGCAGGCCAAACACCAACAGAAGACCCAGGAGGGGACGCAACAAAAACAACAGTAACAAACATACCACAAACAAGAACAGCGACGACCAAGAAAGACAGAAAGAAACAACATTGATAACCATGGAGAACTTAGTTTCGAACATTTCAGATCAGAACTTAAATGAATTTCAAATTAATACATTACAACGCGGACTATCATTTGTACCAAGCACTCACACTAACCAACTTGAATTAGAAGTAAGTTTGTTAAGTTGACACGCAAAATGAGACTAAGACACTTTTTTGAGAATGTCATCACCGACCAACCACAACCTAAGGAAGACGAATTGAAAGGTTTAAAAACTACCAGTAGCTACATGCCTCCAATATCACATAAAACCATAGACTTATTTGAAAAATTATGCAAACAAGAGATCAGTCAAATAAACACTAACAAAAGGGTTAAAAATCCGAATATGACCAAAAAAGAATTTGGAGCAATCGAAAGTATAGCAAACAACCCCCAAATCATTTGCCAAAAAGCCGATAAGGGAGGGGCATTAGTAATCATGAACAAGGAATTTTACGATGAATCCATGAATAGTCATTTAAGTGATTCAAACACATACATGGAGATTGACCAAGACCCCACTATGGAAATTTGTAAAACATTGCAAATAATATTGAAACAAGCAACTGACAACGGCACCATAAACGAAAAAACCAAAAGATATCTGACACAAGAGAACCCTAAGAGCCCAACCATGTACCTAGTGCCTAAAGTACATAAAGATCCAAAAAAACCTCCATGTAGACCAATAGTATCCACTAAGATGAGTATCCATGAACCAGTCGGAAAATTCATCGACAAATATTTGCAACCACTGGTGATTAAAAACTTGTCGTATATCAAGGACACAACAGACTTCTTGGTAAAGTTACAATCTGTCAAAATGGAAAGAGACTGCATCATGGCCACCATCGATGTAAAAACGTTGTATACAGCGATACCACACAGAGAAGGCCTAGAAGCCATTGAGAGAGCCTTATTACGTAGCACTTATCCCCAAGAACCACAAGTCTTTTTGATGCAATTGATGGAATTCACGCTTATGAACAGCTACTTTACCCACGACAAACGTTGGTACATGCAACTTAATGGGACAGCTATGGGAAATTGCGCAGCTCCTGCGTATGCAAACTTGTTCATGGGAGCTTTCGAAGAGGAACATATTTACAATGATCAGGAGTGGGCTTCCCACCTACTAGCATACATGAGATTCATCGATGATATGTTCATCATATGGAAAGGGTCCAAGGAGTCATTAGAAAAACAGTTGCAAAATCTGGATGAGAAAAATGAGAGAATTAAATTCACGTGGAATATCAATGATAACATCATTCAATACCTGGATGTGGAGATCACTGTAAATCATGGAATCCTTTCCACGAACTTATATCGTAAACCAACTGATAAGAATAACTTGTTACAATACACCAGTCATCACCCTCCATCATTGAAGGCACATCTTCCATACACACAATTTCTGAGGGTTAAGAGAGTGGTCTCAGAGGATCACGTATGCCAAGAACAACTACAAACAATGGCGAGTAGGTTCACCGCAAGAGGTTACCCGGATGAAATGATAAAAAAATCCCGAGCACAGAGTAAAACGCGACAGGAATTGCTCACCTATAAGACCATCTGTAAAACACAGAGAATAACGTGTGTAAGTAAGTTTTCTAACGTCAGCACCAGGTTCAAAAAAATTATACACAAGAACTGGCAGATTGTGAAAATGGAACCGGATTTTAATGGGATCTTTGACCAAGAACCTTTATTTGCACACACAAGGGGAAAAAATATCGGTGAGCTACTGAAGAAACCCAAGCGCACCACCTTACATCAAACATTTAGAGGAACTGTTCCATGTCTAAATTGTGCAAATTGCCACAACATCATGAAGGGGGCGAACATTAGTCACCCTATGAAAGGACACAAAATACCCTTGAAAGTAAATGCCACATGTGACACCACCAATGTGGTATATTTGTTGAAATGCCCTTGTGGATATGTTTATGTAGGACATCCGGAAAGGAAGTTAAAAGTGAGGTTAACAGAACACAAAAGCAACATCAGAACTCATTCCACTAAATCCACAGTCGCCGTACATTTCACAGAAAAACGCCACAATTTGAATCAACTAAGAGCATGTGTTCTAGAAGTCGTTCCCAGGAAAGAAGGCACACTAAACAAGAAAAACTTACTGAAACGCGAGAACCATTGGATTTATCATTTGAACAGTCTTAAACCTCAAGGGTTAAACGACCGCACTGAATTTTTGTGTTACTTATGAATAACATTTTGCTAATACTATTATCGGACTAAACAGATCACGGTAGCTGAAATGTTTAAATGTTTAGAAAGTGAGGTCGCAACTAATTTCTTTCAATACGTGATGGTGGCAAACGCCAGAGAAGTTAAGGTATGATCGTTAAAGTTTTGTCAAACTCAATCATCAAAAAAATGTAAGCAACACACAACGCACGCGCACAAACAGAGCAGCGTCAGAGGGAGTTTCCTTTAAATTACTGACAGCGCATACCGCGTTTGAATCTCACACGGAGCGAGGGGTTTAAGCGTTAACAGCAAACAAGGTGAGCAGGCGCATGCAGATGGCTAAACCGAGCGTAACACAATGTAAACTTTTTGAGAGGCCTAGGGCCCTCGAGTAACTGGCATAAACGCGAATTTAGGTAACAGCTTGAAAGCTAGCGTAAAACATGGGATCTCAGAACCGTTTGCTTTAAAAGGGCGCGCCGCTTTAAATACATGAAACACCTGAGCATCTAACATTGTTTTAAAGCGTAGTGCAAGGAGACGATACGATTTAAAATTGAAACAACATGCATGAATGTTGAAAAAAGCAGAAGAATTAATTTGTTGAATTTATTTGTTGATAAGATGAACTGTTACAATGTATATATTTTTGTTTAATTAACAGACGTTCCCTGACGAAGGTGATATAACACACCGAAATGCATTGGAACTAACAGTAGTTGTTACACGTCATGATTTATTGGATGGAATATTCAAATATAAGTCATTTGAAAACAAAGAACTGTACGTTGTAAATTCATTTGTGCTCACGAACTGAGCTGTTATTAATACAGCACTTAGTATTACTGGTGCCATGGGAGACACACCTATGGGTTCATAGAGGTGCCACCAGTTCAGTTGTTTACTTTACACTCCAGGAGGGGAGTGATTCCCATGCAGCACAGACAAAGAATTATAACCAGGCGGTGCACCACCCTTTTTCACGAAGCAAGTAAGTTTTAGCGTCCACATTGAAGAGTGCAATTACACAGTAATTTGTGGCCAACAACCAGTCTTCCTTTTTGTATGTGGGGCATAGAATTGAACTTCTCCAGGCATCTGCAATGGTCGCTGTTTGTAGTGTGCAGTTGAAGAGAGGGGACAACCATCCTGCCTAGGTTTCTGGAGCACATGTGAACACACTTGCAGGTAAACCATTCAGGCAGGGGGTCCGTCTTTTCTCAATCGCCTGATGATAGATTAGACCTTCCTGCAGCTTATCTGACCAGCAACTGTGCACTTGTCCTCCTGCAAGTAAGATGCATGCTGGGAAGATGCCTATGTTGGCATCTTCCCAGCATGCCGGTGGATGGCTCTCCAGTTGGTATGACCCCCTGTAAAGATGTGCCTGTGGACCGGTGTCCCACAGTGGCTGGTTACCAGCGAGGCGGCCTGATTATCCGTGTAAAGTTCCAGCACATGTTTTATCCAGGCTGCTTCTGGAACATTTTTCTCTCTCGTTCCCTTGTTGTTCTTTATATTGCTAACATACTCCCAGAATCGTACTTGATTATGATCTCTTAATAGATGGAATAAGGTTGTCCATTTCATTTGATGTCTTGCCGGCTTCTGGTCCCAACATTTTTTTTGTGGATCAAGCGCATAATTTTCAATGTCTTCGCTAAGGGTGCTGTCAGGTTTTGCTTATAGGGACACCGTACTCTGCAGAGCTCCCTCTTAGAAGCCATGATGGTTTTATCGAATTGAGTCCGTGAACATCTGCCCCCACCAAATTGCTCTGGGGCAACCATCATGCAATATGAGCCCATCCACACAACCCTTCCACCACTAGTATACTGAGACCTGATGTTCCACTTTTAGAGATGGCTCTTGTTTGCTTTTCCATCTATGATTAGTGATGTGTACTATGCTTCCACTTAATTCTTCTGACTAGTTAATCCTTTCTTCCCCGATCAACCTGTCCATGTGTCTGCATTCCATGCACAACTGAATTAGGAGGTTCAGGCTACACTTTAGGGGATTGTGGTTGCTTTCGGTCTTTTTTCTATGTCAACGGTAGCTAGCCGCGAGGCTAGGCGCTCGGAAAGGAAGACATACTCAATTGTTGAGAGCCCATTGCAGGTGGGTGGGAACCATCATTATTTCTCTTTTGCTTCTGCCTCCCATTGAGGAAAGACAAGTTTATAGGTTGACAGAAAGTCCTGAATAAGGTGCCCTGCTCTTTCATGATAGGAAATATAAGGCAGAGCCGCCAGCCCACAAGTGTTATAGTCCCCTATTACGAAATTGGTGCGGGGTGTTCTAGGATAAGAGATTGCAGGCTGACTGGGTTGCCTGCTGTTTTTTACATAATGTATGCTGTACTCTAAGCCTGAGATTTTTAAATTAATTTACTCATATAGTTCAGTTGATAGTAATAAACAGATCCTACAAATAAATTTAACTAATGTTACACCTTTTTTTAAGATAACTTAATTGTAACCTTTTAAAAATATATTATGTTAAGTTATAATTATTATGCTATTAACCTAACCATAGCATTTAAATATATTTGTTATCATTATATATTTTATGTATATTTTGTATAAAATGTAGCATGGGGGAATCCCACGAACGCTCTTTTTAAGTTTAAACGATTTATAATTTCTTTTTTTTTTTTTACTCCTTCTCCCAATGTTATTATATTACTTACTTTTGGTGACATAATGTCAGGGATATCATGAACCAAGATGCATTTCTCTCAGTGCTATAGTGACTACAATGCAGTGGTCACTCAGTGTACTGACCTTGATGTAGTGGGGTGCACCTCCAAACGGAGGCTTCTCCAATCAGACAATGAAATTTACACTAGATGGTGCATGTAAAGTGGCGACTGGAGCTACTCAAGCTCCCGCTACAATGGTATGAAATTGAATCATTTAATTTTCAGAAGTGAGTAATGGTACGGGGGTCCTTCCCAAAAGTGGCACTGCTAAAGTCAGTGGGTCAAAAAAATGACTTTGCATCTGGTTTATGACGAACAACCTATAGCACAAAAGCACAATTGCACATGAAAAAAAGCAACTTTTGACAACGGTTTGCAAAATGCTGAATCTACAAAGTCTATATTTGTTCCACTGTGAAATTGGTTGTGGATTGGTGTATTTAAACTGAAAGTATGCAAAACGTTCGATGAAGAACTATATTTTTGGGCAGCGCTTGTCATGTTCGATAAGGTGGTCGATATGGATGTTGTCAAGAATAAACAGACTCAGCCATAAGAACACAGGCTTAAAATCTTATGCAAGTTTGTTCGGTTTGGCAAACTTATAAAAAAAATGACAAAGTGGAAGTAATACTGAAGTGCAATACCATCCTCAGCTACGTGACTGCTGACAAATTAATACACACCAGAGTATGTCGCTTACAAATGAGTACATTAACAGATATTGTAGACTGCAGAACAGATCACATACAAAACCTAACACCTAAGTATGGATAGCATTAAAAAAAATTTCATTTCAAGAGAGAATGTCATATCAGTGGAATCTGTGCATTCCCTAGATTGCCAGCAAACCATATGCTGTCCTTGGTCGCAAGTCTTACCTTTGGGCTACTTTCAAGCTGAGCCCGTATTTAGACTTGGCAATGACAAACCAGTGGATTTTGCATCTCTTTCGATAAACTTAGCAGTAATATGCCTGTGTTGCCCCTATCAGGGCTCAGGCTGTTACTCAAGCATATAATAGAAAGTCACAGGTAGAAAACAAGCACAGTAGGGCAAACAACAAACGAGATCCATATTGGCACAATTGACTCAATGAAAAGCAAACTTTGTCAGGGTTGTGCAAGTCTCTCCCTTTCTACACCTTTCTTATTGACTATGTCTCTTGCCACACTCTTACCTTGTTTCTCTTGAAGTATGCTCTCCGACAAGCCGCAAAGCACTTTTCGCTGCAGAAGCTCTTCACCTCGCTTCCCATGCTGAGGGAGTAGCGCTTGATTCCCACTTTCTGGCACCAGGCACACATTATTTGCACGTTTGACACATCATCCTCTACAAAGGAATGGAAAAACATGTTCATAAAACACAGGCAGTAAAAGGACACAAAGCTCCACCTTAGATCTAACAGCTCAGCTCTTACAGAGCGGTCGTACAAACTAGCTCACACTCAATAACGAAGGAGAAGCTCTTGTCCTTTCAGATGAGGGGTTGATTCAGAGCAGTGTGGGGCTTCAAAATATCAGGAATTACACCAATTCAAGATTGATATATCCTTAGAAAATCAATAATCTATCAAGGCCTGAATGATGATATTCGGAGTCTAAACTCGCACAATGACCCATAAGCAATGGAGCAACTCTCATCTTAAAAATCAATGACTGAAATGAATATTGTGTACATTTTATCACCTATGTGCAGTAAAGCAAACAATCACATGACCAGGCTCCTTGCATTCAGGGTGGGTCAACAAATGAGGAAAAGGAGAGCACCGGTGAAGTGGAGAAAAATACTGGCCAAGTCAATGAAAGTACTGCTCTTCCAGATTCGTGATCCATAACCACGGGAGGATTGAAGCACACTCACTGCCTGAAGCCGGAAACGTGTATACAGGAACCATTATTATTGCTCTGCCACACCAGAGAGGTCTTATAACAGAAGCAGAAGTGCAAGGCTTGAATTGATTATTAAATACCTTTTGCCCATCAATAGGCTTGGACATGGAGCCAATGTATCAAGTATTCTAATGTAATGGGTCTGAACCTGGAAGAGGTTGTAAGTTTAGGACTGGTGCAGTGAGCGAGAGGGAAGAGTAGAAAAGAGAAACTTTGGAGTTAGATCCAACTGGCAGTGAGCGGTTTAAATGTCAGTCTGTCTGCCACATAAACGCACCGCAAACACACATTTTACATAACGTGCCCAAGTGGTGCAGCATGCGCTTGAATCCACTTTTTGGGCCCCAGGGGCACTTTGGTCTTATAGAAGGAGTCACAGATGCTTGCGCGGGTCCTTCTATCATATGCATCGTGCAGGCACCCATCTTGCACCAGAATGATCAACATGGACGTTTCTCATTTACATGGAGGGCATGACCCCATGCGAAACACTTTGCCATTGAGCCTGCACCCTATTATAGAGGCAGGTGCAATGGCAAATTAGCTGTTAGGAGGTGCAAGACTGTATGCCACATGGAGGTGGTGCACATTCAGTATCCCCCTTACCCCGAAGGTGGCCCTTGAGAAGGGATTCACAAATGTCCCAAGGATCCCATAGGTATCCCACAGCAGATCGGTGCCGTAACTATTACCCTCAGTGGTGGGGATCCCTCCTACAAATCCAAAGTGAAGCCAGGTAAACCCTAATGAAAGACGGAGCCGAAGTTTGAAGCCGCAGCCATGTCTTTCACTAATGCACCTTCTCCAACATAGCACGAACTATCAGAGTTCATGCTTGCGCTGAGGACAATGCATTGGGCGCACTACCCCAGTCTGCACCAGGGGCACCTAGGTAATGGTGTGCTGCAGCAGAAACAGAGAAAGTGCACACAAAAGAAACATGAACAGTGCACTCAACGGAAACAGGGATATTGCGGTCAACATGTATTATGGCCCCCTGATAGCAGTAATAATTAAAGTTACATTTTGTTCTCCCACTTGACTTAGTACACTTGTTGAGCACCAATACCGTTCTATCACTATTTAAAACACAATGATTTTTTGTAAATGTACTATTGTTTCTCCTACAATACAATCTGAGATACTATGCCCGATTTCATTTTTAGTCAAATTCTGCAATTGGGTACTAACATAAGTGAAAAGGAAGGACAAAAAATAATTTGTGACATGCATTTGGCTGTGCGGAAGTGTGCCTGTCACAGAGGTGAATTTTTATATAACCAGAGTAGTCTGTGGGACACTTTTCCAGAAAAAAGCCACTCTCCAACATCTGTTTGGAGAAGCCACCATTCAATGTATTACTCAAAAGAAACCAAGTTGAGCTTGCTTTGGCCGTATTTCATACAAAAAATAATCATAATACAGTAATTAGTCATAAAATGGTGACAGAGGATTTCTGTGATTATTTCTTGTTTTATTTTTCAATAAATATACAGATACGGATACAACTTCTAACAAGAGTGCAAACGACGCAGTGCTCCAGTGTGTGAACAAATACAAAGCATACATAAAACATACACAATGCAAAAATACACTGGTTATGAATGTTTACAAAGACATCACATGTTCACGTGGCATTGCAACATGCAGACCTATTAAATGATCAATAACCGAGTGAAACAATGTTGATGTTTCAACCCCTAATGAATCCCGGGGTCTCCTCAGGACAATAGTTTTGACAATAGTGGTGTCAGATATTCTAGACTGGTATGTGATACAATCAATGGAAGAGTCTGCAGACATCCACTGTGGTGATCACCACTAAACTGCGGCAATTTCAATATCGCCATAAATTCCACATGGCATGTGTCAATCAGCCGTTGTGTGGTACTTCGTCAAATGGTACGGGAAACTCTGACCTTGACCGTATGTTCATATAAGATACCGATTTACTTTAGGAGCGTGATGTCTATCAATCTATCTACGCTCCCCACCAGTAAAGAATAGTTCAGCTGAGATGAAGACATTTTGTTTTACCATTGAACTTCTCTATCACTGTTACCACAGATGCACATCTTTAGTATGCAGCCAGAATCATGTGCCAAGGTAGGAAGACAAAGACAGTCTTTTCATGTATGCACTTGCCAAATGTGCTGCTCCCTTTGGATTCCGTGTACATAGATCTTTCTAGATATTTCTAGACATTATACGAGATTACAGCTATCCATATTAATAAATTATATACTCTTGGACATATCCATACAGTCCTAATCTACATAAAGAGGGTAGTTAAGATATAATGTTCCAATGCATCTTACAGGTTTTCATATAGATGTCTTCTCACCGTAAAGTCCTTAGTAAAGGGTGGTCTTTTTCATACTGATAAATTGTCCTATTACAACAGATCGCCATTTCGACGTTGATGGCACAGATGGTGACTTCCAGATCATGGCAGTTCTACGTTAGTGCCAGGTCTGCAAACTCACAAGATCTTTACTTCAACAGCCCTTCGAAAGGTGAGACTAATTTCCTATAACCTATCATCTTTGTAAGGAGGAACTTTCTCATTATATAAATAGATTAACCCTTTGTCCTTCTTCGTGAGCCTGCTTTTTCCCAATAATACAGTCAACACAAATTATTTTTCACTACTCTGCTGGCAAAAAAAGTACAAAGGGCAACAGATGGCAGAAGATTTTGGTGGCATTTAAGAGGCTAATAATGATGCGCAACTTATGCACCAGCCAATGCAATCTAAATACGGTTGTGGAATAATCTGCATGCTGAGATGTCTATCAACAGTGGAAGACAAAAGATGTCTTGTAGGGTACCAGAATCCTGTAAGAGTTGCAGATGTCATAAATGGGCAAGGAAGCCTGTGTTCATCATTGTACACCAATGCTTCATGATTCAAGAAGGCTGTAGGAGACATAGAGACTTTCGAGGAATTAAACTGAAGCAGTTGAGATCCAGGCACATGACAATATTCTTTTAGCTAAGACAAGAGCAGATCCAAAGGTGACAAACTATAAATGGATGTCTAAAAGAGAGAGAAGGAATCCACACTGAAGAAAGCTAACTGGAGGTTCTCGGCCAGTCTTCAAAATGCACGTGCAGAGAGAGACGGATGGTCATACAAAATACACAGCACAGACCTGACAGGGGGGGGCAAAGGGAAAAGAGGGATATGGAGAGAGACAAATGACCATTACGTTATTGAAGAATGGATGGTCAAATAATAAAAAAGAAGTGGGGAATTTAAAAATGCATTTATAATATGCAAAATTGACAGGATGCTCTGAAAGGTTGTTGTACACGACTAATAATTCTGTGAACTCTTACTCTATGATGACCTGGAAGGACTTCAGCTGATTTTATAAGTTTATTATGCAGAGTTGTGTAATGAGATGCTACTCCATACACAAATGGATTGCATTTTAGTCATTGCAGTATCTCCTGAGAAACTGAATTCTTTCTAAGAGAATACGTTGCGGAAATAATAAATATGGGTAGCACCTTAGCATTTTTTAATGTAATGTCTCCAACCAGAAAATTCTAAAAGCACTGAGATTTTTTTAATAATATTTCCATACTAAAAGTGACATGAAAAATAAAGTGGAAAAATTCTGAATAAAATTATTTTGAGCAAATTAATCTAATCCAACTAATTTCTTCTTCGCCATGAGTAACTGTCTAGCAGAAAAACCGACCCAGACATCTCATTCACTTGTGACTTCTTTGACATGTACCCCATGGAGATGCTTTGCCCGTCCCTGGGGCTGTAGGTTGGTATTTGGTGACAAAATTCAAGGGCACTGGTTGCACACTAAAGTTGACAGGTTCAGTACCTTCTGCTGGGTGAAATCTTACAATCTTCATTATAAACTCACTCGATGGTATGCTGTTTTAGATAGCGATTTGGAGTGCAGCAAAACTATGCTTGGCACATTAGAAGACTTCTAGATAAGCAAAATGTCTAAAGCTGCACAATCTCAATTGCTGGTCAGGCTAGATGTCCCCAGGGAAACAGAATCCCAGAAGATGACACAGGTACATTAAAATACACTCAAAACAAAAAGCTGGGCAAAGTAAATATTTTTTTTCCTTCTCTCTGAATAATTATTTTTGTCTTTTAAGACATCGTTTTTGGGCGTAACATCACCAACTTGATCCCCACTACAGCGAATGACTACGAGATTGACTTGAGCATTGATGTGGTCATGTTCATTACTGGGTCCTGCAGGTATTTCGACTGGGTAAAGTTCCTATTCAAAGTCCTGCCTTGACTGAGAGAGACCTTCCACATAAGCTTTGGTCATCTCCTAGACTTGACTCTTATTGGAATAATGTTTGGCACACCTTACATACTGTTAGCTGCTTACCTTTCTGGATTTGAATGAAGCTAGCACTTCTACTCAATACCTTTGACGCTCATGGAGCCACCGGCACACTGGCACAGATGGGTGGTGATCGCCTTGACAGCGGCAAAAGTATGCATTATCTGCCACTGGCAATCAGCTGCAATATAATCCCACAAAGAATGGCTCACTAAATGTTTTCATACGGCCTCGTATAACGCAACTTTTTACAGAATGCTTGATAAAAGGACAAGCGCCCCTTCTTGGAAGTACGGGATTCCCTTTAAGTTGCAAGCCATGAAGACATACATTCCAGCCTGAAGGGAACAGCAAGTATAGAAGTAGGAGAACTGCACCACATAGGTTCAACTGCGAGGTTCCTGATTCTGACTCTTGGGGGATTCTCGATGTGGGAGGGCAAAAGAGCAAGAAACTGCATTTCCCTTTTCCAATATAATAGCTTTTGGGAACTGAGGAACTGGGGAAGCTGTCGCACTATACTGGGTAATGATGAGATGTTCCAGGGTCTAAACAAACATGGTGGTGTTTGCAGACAAATTATCCTGGTCTGTGTTTTATTTTCTGCGTTCCATTACAATAAGTACTAGATGTTGATATATTGTGTTTATATTTGTAGAACATATTTTGTTTGGCAAATATCCGAATATTTGAACTGTCTTGTCATTGCTTGGTAGACAGATAGATTGATAAGGGCTTAGTTAGATAATGTATCTCACTTATGCTTGGAATGCACATGCATGTTATGTGATATAGAATTCTGATAAATTCCAACAAAGAATTGTTGGTCGAAGCCCCTACCTTGTTGGATGGACACAAGCTTTCTCGTGAGAATGACAAGTCAAAGTAATGGTCCTGGTGGACCTCTGGTACAGGGCAATGTAGCTGTAGTCAATGTTCTATGAGCCGGTGTAATGGAGGCGCCCCATCTTTTTGTAAATAGTAAGGAATGCGTGATTTCAAGGCACTAGAAGTGCAGCATGTAATTGTAACAATATTGCCAAGAATTATGGTTGCTCCCTTCATCTGCTTTGGCCTCCTCTTCCAAACTAGGAGTGTTCAGAAGCCAAAGGTGGTTACAGGACAACTGGCTTGCGACACTTCTATGGAGCACGAGTGACAAATTGATACATCTCAGTTTTGTTTACCCTATGATGTGCCAAGACCATGTGGGCCTGTACAACGTTTATAAGCATGAGCTTTCGAGTGAATTGCACAGGATTCCTAAACAGAGACCAAGCTTGGCAAACATGTATCATTAATATCAGACCACCCTTGTCTTGACTACCTTAGGCCATGCACAACTGCAAATAATTAAGAAGGTTATGCTTTCAGAAGAGTAGATAAAAGGGGGGTTTAGACAGTTAAATAAAGATAATTCTCTGGTTTTAAGTGACTGGAATGTTTCTCACTACTGCACAAACTCTATAAAATGAGAGATTATACTGGGCAGATGTCCATGTTACGTGCACATATATCTTTGCTTGAGCAAGGCACTTTTTCAGCTGTGTTTTTCATGGTTTTGCTTTGCAGTGTAATTACTTAAATCTAGAGTGATGACAAGCAGAAGGAGTACCGTAGATTCACCTTTTAATAAATAAGCGCCTTGCAACACATTCAGAAGTTAGCATACAAGACAATCCAAGCAGAGCAAACATGAAATGAGAGCGAGCAGACAACGGAGGGCCAACGGTGGGCTTTCTGAATGCTGCTTCTGAGATTCTGTGGCAGCAAGTCAACTGTAGAGGACGTTTCGGCCACCACAAACAACAAGGGCTTACACAATTACTCGTTGATAAAGAGAGCAATGACCAAGATCAGACTGAGTAGCCTTGGCCAGCCTGACTGGTTGTCTCTCAGACAGCCCTGAACACTGTGAACATGGATGGTGTGGCGGTCAGCTGTGGTCTGTGCAGGTAAGCGTGGTGAGGCGGGCGAGGAGTGTTAACAGACTAGGGAAAATTAAATAAATAAATAATTCATATTCTGTCATCTGTCCACATCCCCCCCTCCCCGCATCGAACTTACCTGCACAGACCGCTGCTGGTGGAGGTACCTGTGAGCCGACAGAATTTATTTACAATGTATATGTGAGGGAGGGGCTACAGCACATAAGCGGTTCTGCTAAACACAGCTTTAGGATTAGGCTTTACAGCGCAGCTGTCTGCAAGATGTACTGTTACCAATTCTTTCACAAACATGGTAGGCTTTAGCTCCTCCCAGATTATTATTATCTCACCTTACGCTATTGGCTACTTGGTGTATCATTCTGCCTTCTAGGAAGTGTTTATGTTCCAATGCAAGTAGGACTCTTTTACATCCAAACGTACCCTCAATTATTGCACTGCTCGTCACATTCAATTCGTTATCTATTTTATTTCTTCTAAACAGAAAGCAATGCTATTTTGCCATTTCTTCACAGCACTGTCAAAGCCAATAGGGTAGTCTTTATTGTGATAAATTGCACTTGTGCAGGCATCACATATAAAGAGCATTTATGAATGCTTGTGTTGATATACAGTGGCACATTGAAGCCAGCTCAATTATCTTTCTTAATGTTTGTTACTTAGAGAGATGCTATTAAAGAGGAAAGGGAACACATTCAGCAAAGTGCTCCAGAACCAGCTAGGCAGCAACTCCAAGATGTATAAATGCATTCCGCCCTATCTGAAATCAGCCGGACAGATTTAATAGTGAGTATGTTCCTGGAAATGACTGTCCCACCCAACCACATAGCTCTTCTCCTTAAGGAGGAACAGTCCTGGGTCTGAGATCTAGAATTTGCTGCTTTTGGTGTATCTCACTCGGTTATCCCTTCTTAATTAATCCATTCTGCTAAGTTTACTACAGCTAGGAGATTGAGCCTCTTCTGTGTGTGGGCTCTTCAAAACGTTCAGTGGTGGGCATGGAAGGGGGCCGACAAATGTTGCATTCTGCAACTAAAGAAAAAAACAATGACACTTGAAATTATAGATTTTTTCCTAGCATGGGCTCATATGGTACAACGTGACACACAACCCTCCAGATGCTGCAGTGCTGCTTTAAAGAACCATTTTTCCCTTCTCCATTTTTATTGCAGCCCTAATACATCCAGTTGAAATTTAAAAAACAAAGGAAAATGTTACCTGTTACTAACAGTTTGTAGCCTGTAGTGCTGTAGATTCACATACTTTGCACACGCCTGCCATCTAGTGGGGTGAGCACATTCCACGTCCAGAGTAAGGTGTTCTGATTTTGAGGTGACTCAGGAACCCTCTCCTCAAACCCATGCTGCACAAGGACAAAGACTCCACATATAATGTTTGTTTCTGTCATCCGGTTCGGATGTGCTTTTTGGAAAAAATTATACATAACATTTAGGATCATTCATTAGGTATGAGGATGCTCCAAAGTCGGAACCCCCGATTACAATTTTTTTCATAAGCAAGAAACACAGGACAAGGTGGATTAGCAAGGTAGTGCTCTGAAGGTCGCAAATTGGAATCTTGGCAAAGCAGACAAAGCCTTTCACGGTTTCAGGTCATTAAAAGGAGTCCTGCCTAATTGGATAATATCAGCATGTGCAACAGAGGCGGCTCCTTCGCTAAGGCAGTGGGGCAGCGTTTTGAGCAGTGGAAAATTTAAAAATAAAATGATGATAACACTATGATACTATCTTTTTATTTTTCCGTTGTCAGGCAGGTTTACTGGGCTGGCATCAAAGCCAGCAGGGGGGAGTGGTTGGGGTACTTAAGTGCGCATGGCGGTTTGGCCGGCCAAACAGTCATGTGCACTTTGCATGTTTATGATACAAGGGTTGGTGTAACAGTGAGAGGCATCCAACCACTGGCATTTAGTTAGGGCATATAATTTAAAGCACCCAATCTGTAACATTGTACTCGCACCACCCGGAGCTTCGTCTATCTGTATCCTTTTCCCAAGCTTGTCAGGGCCAAGCTTCATAAAGCAAATCAAAATAAATAAACGAACACTACCAAAATCATTATTATTTGTGATTATTTGCTTATAGCAATGTAAATCCTGTCTTTTTCTGATATCTCTTTTCTTTTTTGGCAATTTGGTTTGTATACTTAAAAAAAATTATGTTATGTTTTTAGTACAATCAAAATAACGCTTCATTCGTTGAGGTCACATTTTAAGTGTGTTTATACAGTGTCTTCAATAGATATAAACCAATACATATATATTATATATATATATTTTGTTTTAAATCTCTTGAAGACACCGTATAAAAACACTTAAAATGTGACCCCAGTGAATGAGGCATTTTGATTGAATGATTGATTGATTGATATATATAGATCGTCGAATACCAACCAGATAGGGAGTCAGAACCTGGAACAACCTGCCACTTCAGGTCAGGAGTTCACAAACCACCTTTAATTTGAGGAAACTCACAAAAGTAGAGTTATTCGTCTCAACATTAGCCAGTTATTTGATGTACATCCTTGATGTGCGGAGAATGTTGGCTGTCGGGTACAGAATTGATTCTTGGTTTACTGAATAATAATAAATAGAAAACAATACTCAGACCTTTCAGTAATAATCAATGAAAAGGAAAGAGAAAACAGGACCTCATGCATTCCAAAGGAATGACTTCCAGGAAAGTGGAATGATACACCAAACAACCTACTTGAGGTGAGAGGATAATGCTCCTTTGGTTAGAGGCAAAGCCCACTCTAGGTATATTTTAAAGTATCAGTAATACATACGTTTGAAGACAGCTGCACTGTCCAGCCAGACAACATAGAACTCCTGCTGCTGACTGACACTATTGTTGGCCAGGATTACTCTTATAAATGTCCAATAAAGTGCAACAAAGCTTTAGAAAAAGAATCAAGTCTTTAAACAGAGTATGGAGTGCCAGACCAACTTGGGGAAGAGTGGGGCTGGATGCAGAAGCAACAGTGAGGACAGAAGGGGTGTCAGACACAACACAGGGTTCAGGGAAAGCAACACGAAGGGTGTGGTTGAGCGAAGCTATAACAGAGATTGAGAATGAGGGCACAAGTACAGGAGCAACACAGAGGGAGAAAGGAAGCCAGAGGATAAGAACAAAGTGAGCAGATCAGGGTGGGGGACGGGAGAAGCACATGAACATGGATTGCAGGGGTAGAGAAGTACACGAGGGAGACAACTCGAAAATAATGCATTCTCATGGAATAATGAACACAAAAGAAGAAAATAGTGCTTGAAAAGTAAGCAGTGGAGGCAGAGATGCCAGCCAATCAAAGTGATGGTAAAGAGACAATGCTCTGTGGGAGGAACAAACACAAGATAGATAAGTTGGAACAGGATTAAGAAGCAGGCAAATGAGAGTAACAGGAAAGCTAGTAAATGGTAAGAAATGGGCAGGCTTCGAGTTTCTCTATATTCTGGGTAAGCAAAAATAGGTCTCATAACACACAGTGCATGCACTATCAATTAGGCTTGACCCAAAAAATATACGCTACCTATAGTAAAATCATCAGCTTTCTCATTGACCCTCCACAAGTGGGATTTGCATAATCATGCTTCCTTAAGGTTAGAATGGGATTTGGTTGAGAGAAGGCACAATGAAACAACACACAGGAAGGGCATGCTCTTAATTTTCCCCTTTGTGTACGGAACTTTGTTGCTTTTAAATTAGGTTTGTACTAAGCAAGCATACATCTAAGCATTCAACTCTAGTTCGAACAGGATTGGCCTAAGAAAATCATGAAGCAAAATTATAGATTATATGCCAAACACCTTTTCATCAATACGAAGAATACCATTTGTACAAAATGCAACGACTGGCAAAATGACTTCTTTTTAGGACTCTAGTATGCAACTGAGTGAGCTAAGAAGAATATTTCAGGGAAAAGATGAGGGAATTGTATGAAGGAGTTGAAAGGGAAGGGTGGATGAAAACTTAGCAGTAGGGGTAGTAAGGAATTCAGCTCCGAGTTAGGCCTTTTACGAATGTCCTGTCATTAGCATTCAACTGGTCTTACGACATACAAATTATGAAAATGTCTGAAACACTTAAAAAGGTAAAAATAAGTAATGTCCTGTCATTAGCATTCAACTGGTCTTACGACATACAAATTACGAAAATGTCTGAAACACTTAAAAAGGTAAAAATAAGTCTGGCATTTGACTTTTTACGAATGGCGAATGCAGCATCGAGTGAATTCAGAATAATACCAACCAGATCTTCGATAAGTATTAAATAGGCAGCAGTGGCGAATCAAGTCGGGCTTTGCAATCTACAAATGTTACCTTCAACTTGTGAGGCATCCCCCCTCACATTTTGTATCCTAATACCCAGACAAACAGACCTTGTTACACCATCTGGGAGGAGTCCTTGTGTGCTCCAAAAGGCTCTCAAGGAGGACATCTTTGACGCCAGAGAGGGTGGGGGTTGGGGGGGGAGAGAGCGAGAGAGAGAAGGAGAGAGTAGTCCTCTAGCACACTCACACAAAGCTCATTTCCATGAAAGGAAAGTCAGGTGATGACCAAAGAATATTGGTGACAGGCTACGCGTCTCTGGAGAATGAACTACGAAAATGCACCCAACAACAAACCTACATTCCCCATGAATACTTGAACTTTACCATTGTTTGGAATATTGTGGAGGCTATTTTGAAAAATTGGGTACGACTTTCCTGGTGTTCCAGGATGTCCTTGCTCGGCAATTATGATACTATGTTGCTGCAGCCAGGACATTGCTACTTCGATTCGTGAATTGTTTAGATAACAGTTTTTTTTACTTGACAGTTTGCTGGTGAACCATTTGGGAAAACAGAGAAATAAGGGAAATATTCTGGAAATTAAACTGTGTTTGATAAAATGAACTATTTGAACACCGACTTTAGTATTTCTGAAGAAACTCAGAGATGTATTTTCATATGAGAATCAGGGCGTTTTATGGAGAAACAGTAATTTGTATGTGTGTTAAAATAATGTAGTTTTAGGAAAGTGATGTATTTCTCAAACCATAAACTGCTGCACATTAATTGTTATATTTCAGTGGCACAAAAGACAACTAAAAAAACTAAGTCAATCAGAATCAGAGAGCATGTTTATAGCAGTTAAATGTGTTAATAGGGAAGAAGGTTTAGTCAATATATAATTACTTAAATATCTTAACGCCTTAACCGTGGTGGCAATTCCGCCACGGACCTTCCATTGTGTGGGCGGGGCCGCGTCGGCCAATGGAAGTGCGCAGCACTACAAAGTTAGTGCTTGCGACAGCCGTTGGCCAACTGGCGCAAGGAAAGGGTTAATGCTTCAGTTTCATAAACACCAGCTACTGACCATAGCACAGAGTTTGATACATAGAGATGCTCTTAAGGTATATCCTTCTACAGTTAAGGTTAGAAGCACTATCTTAATAAAATAATATATAGCTATCTCATCTTTATGTATCCACTTTGACCGGCAGATGTCAGCAGGAGCGGCCCGTGCAGGAAAGAGTGGTGGGAAGGGTGGGGGAATGGGGGTTGATAGATGACAACGAGGAAATATGAAAGAAAGATTTGTCGTCGTCAGTCGTGTCCCCCCCTCACCCCGCCCCACAACTCTTATTTTATTTATTTTATTTTATTTGAGGTTTTATATAGCGCGAACATGACCCATTAGGGTATCAGAGAACTTTACAGGGATACACACGTTGCTTACCTGCACGGGCCGCTCCTGGAAGTCAGTGCTCTGCAGCGGGTGATATTGAGACTCTCTGTTTTCCCTCTTATCCCATTTCAGTTTCCTCTTACCCACAAATCTACTTTTGGCCAACATATTGATGTTATATGTGATGGATGTGATGAGAGAAGAAAAAGAGAATTTGGCCCACTGTATCTACAGGACAAGGTTATTGCTTTTACATGGTGAGTGATTAACTCCCACATACACATCAAAAATGTACTGCACAGTTTTCAAGGTGAGTTTGTGGGCCAATGTAACAAAAACATAGCAAACGAAGGTAATGAGAGTAACAAGTTGCAGTATGTTTTTATCAGATCTACAGTGGACATGGTTTCAGAACAGGTAAATGATTGTGACTCAGGAGATAAGCTGTGCAAAGATATTAGAATAGTCCTTAACAGGATTAACAGCAGAGGAAAATATGCCTGTTTAAATAGGTCATCTGCTATTTCAGTAAACCTTCACTGCTCATAGTCTGTACCGTTGAGAGATTGTACTGAAAATTAGTTTCTTCCCGACTTACACTTCTCTGTAGGGCAATAATTCACTATTGCGGTCTGTTTACCAACAAATAGGCGATATTCAGGAAATACTGCTTTTTTAAATACAAAGACAAACCGCATGTAGATTGTTGATGTTGAAAGGGCATTCTGAAAAGTGTGGGCATGTTTGAAAGGAGTGACCATGTTTTGGTGGATGGGTCGGGAAGTAAGGTGCATCTTGGTGTTTTACCATCTATATATAAGGCATTACGCATCTTACAGCAGATATGGAGTCCACATTATTCGCATTTCAAGGTGCTTATTACTGTGGCAGACACAGAGCATAAGGGCATGCTAGAGACTGGGTACAGCCACAAAGAGTATATATCTGGCCTCTGTTACATGGCAATTCCACTTTTGAGAGGTCAACATAAACTGGACCCATAGTTGAAATTTACAGTTCTTGATTTGGCACGAAAGCCCTCATTTTCACCTTAAGAACAACAGTGACATCTGCATGCTTGATACAATGTCTCCTAATAGCTGAATGCTCAGCTTACGTCGGCTGTCCTTCCTTTATTTAGGGGCTCATTCAGAAAGTAAATCTGAAGAAAACACTGGTTAGCAATGAAAAATGTATGAATTGCTGTTAAACCACTAAGACACTTATTAGGCGTGGTCTCCACACCTTGTTATGACCAGCATTTTCCTGGCAGTAAAAAGTTCAATAAACACTTCATTTGGCAGTAAGACTCTGCAAAAGGTTGCTTTAAAATAAGACTTGAAATGAGACCTTAAGGCCCCAATTACGAGCACCCGAAGTAAGGTACGATAAGTATAGCACCCGATAAAATACGAAACCACAGAGTCTGGAAATTAAAGGGCATTATTTAGACAATGCTCCTCTGATAAACATTCACCGCACACGGGACGGTCAGAGGTGGGCTGGTAATCCCAATTCACATGTATTGATGTATTGCTCACGGTGTATTTCCACATTTATGGCCTTATCACAAGTGGCTCAGTACAGAGAGCAAGGTCATGTTGGGTATGATATTACAATTACAGCATGGTATTCCCACACGTTTCCAAACATTCTAAGATTCCACATCGATGATTGGGAATTACTAGCCGAACTGGAATTATCAGCCCCTTTATGATCCGCCTGTACATAGAGAAGTTTCAGTAGGTATGCAGCACCTAAATAAGAGTAATAGACCCTTATTATGTTTGGACTGATGATTCCAATTTGGGCTCAAAGAGGAGTTTGTGCCAGAATTGAAATTCCGATAGTATGTAAATTTCACTATTGCCTTCTCACAAACATTTTGCAAGATAACAGCTACCAACATATGGGAAGGGAAAGCCCAGTGATAAGAGGTTTGCAACTCAGAAAGGCAGGACATGTACCATGTTATCCGTTTTAAAGCAGGGACCAATGAATGTGAAGGTAATATCACAACCATTAAATACATTGCCCCCATCTGCATCATTATTTACTCGGTGTGGGATTATCTACCCAAATAATTTACCTACTAGTAATGAGGCTAAATTATGCTGATCAGTGGTCTTCTACAGGCATTGCTCTATTGCAGGTTTTAATTGAGACCCTTAGTTGTAATGTGTCCTATTATGAGGAACTCATGAGTGTGAAAAGGAAGGGAAGGCCTTCGGTTCACAAAAAATACACAAGTAGATTAGTTTTGCCACAGAATATTACAGGTTCAGTTAAAAATTATATTTTACGAATAATTTTGCAACGAAGATAAACAGTTCTCTCTTTATGACATAAGACAAGCACCATGTTTGTGCCTCACAATTACTGATAGAACATTATTAAGCCAAGTAAGTGTCCAGTTTAATGGATATTTATCAGATATAGAACCTTTAAAAGTCTTACCAAAGAGAATGCTTATATTTTATACTGTTTTTGTAGTATCAACAACAACAAACAGTCGAAAATGGTAGCTATATAAATGAGTAACCCTTTTTGGTATAACCTCAATACACTAACAATGAATTATAACGGTTTCCTCTGTTAAATGAAATGTGAAGTCCATCATGTCCTTTTAACTCTTTGTTTGATTTAATAAAGGGAGGCTATGATTATATGATGTAATCACCCAATTAAAATACCACTCTTTTCCTTACATATAACCATCTTTCAATGGTAGCAGAGCACATTGCCAATTTAAGATACTTCATTAACTTAAAATGCTTAAATTATTTAATTAATAATCTATTAACTTGTTATTTTAATGAAGGGGCCGAGAGTACAAACCAATGACAACATGATTTCTTTGATTGGGAAAAGGAAAATAAAGGTCGCAAGTTAGATTCTGTTGCTGCTGTCGTATTTGAATAAAGATGGAATTCCTTTCTCCTTTTCACACCAAATTCTGTGCATAGCTACATATGCGGTGCACAGAAGAAACAGAGACTATTGTGCAGTCAGGATACTAACTCAACTTTTTTAAAGTTGAAACTGACTGGTTAAAAGTAAGAAAGAAATTAGTCAAGGGTTGTAAAAAAGTTATTAGAGTTAACAAGTACAAACAGTATGTATGCATGTGAGTGCACGTGTGTCTGTACATCCTATATTGTATGGACACCCAGCCTCTTCCAATAAAGATACTCTACAGCATCATTCACATTTTTCACCCAGCAAAGCGTGTTCACTGATAGCACATCCTAAGTTCTCTGCCTACACAGTAAGTATGCCTGATGTCAACACAGTGATTGGGGGCTTGGTTGACTAGCACCTGATTTGCTCTGCATGTAAACCACAAAACAATATTGATTTTCTTTTTCCTAATAACTTAATTGATTAGAAAACATGTGTACATACATTCAGTACATACATTCAGCCTCCAAGGACTTATTCCAATGTGTTAAAATAAAGCATATATTAGCACCAAAGTTTCAGTGTTCTTTGTTTACCCTCTGTACAGTAAAGGATGGAGAGACGCTACAATAGTCCAAAGCGATCACAAAATGCGAACAATGTATCTTAAGGCCTATATGCTATTAATAGGTTCCAGGGCTGTGACAAGTTCTGAACAACTTTGTGACTGAGGTTTAGAAACATCTAGAACACAGGTCACTGGTGACCCGTGCATAGTATGTGCAGTCCAATGAGAGAAATCGTTTATAGCCAAATTCAAGGTAGACCAACACAAGGTTGAGCTGGAATTGTGCAGGACCTAGCTACAGCCAACAGTTCATGGGTCTCCGAGGATCTTACAGGTAGGGGTCCAGTGTGTCACTTTACATTGCATGTACCCTGTAGTGTCGTGAGACTATGATGAGCTAGGACTCTTGCAGTTCGGAGCAGACTTTAATGAAGCACCTAACTTGCTGGGAGGTTTTAAGGCGTGGTTATTAATGGTTATGACATAATGAGCAAGAACCGTGTGTGATTGTTTGTTGAGGAATAAAGACGTCTGCTCTAGAGCTCCGTGTGTGGCGTATTCATTTTGCATGTTCCAGGGCTGAGAGAATGCTAAATATCCCACAGTGGCCGATAGGGCATTGTACAGATTGACTGCTTTTGGATATGGTGGAATCCCAAAAGTGTGGTCTGCACTTGCACCATTTAAGAGGGGAGGGGGTTATTCCTCGACAAACATTTCACTTGTAGACTCTGTTTTCTGCACATGAATTCTACAACCCAGCCGTGGCTGAAAGGCAGGCAGCATAGTAATCAAATCTAGGGCTGCTTTTCAATAGTTTGTTAAAAATAGCAAGATGTCATCTGTGCAAAATGAAACAGTGTGCTCTGATCTCCCAAAGGTGAAACTAGAGATGGCCATATCAATTTCACACCAAGGCAGCGAAAGGCTCCACTGCCAGACAAAGTGAAACCTGGGCCAATGGTTACCCCGCCTCGTTGGGATGTAAAAACGTGCCCCCAGCACGTCAATGAAAAAGAGCTTCATTATGAGCCCACAAAAGGTGAAAGAAATCGGTGCTTAATTAAACTAAGAAACAAAAGCTTCATGCCAGTCAAAACTCTTTCTCAGCCTCCAATGTGAATTAAAAGGAGTAGGAGGCATGATGTTTGCTCAGACTGTGATGTTTGGTAGGATAGCACTTAGACCCTTGTTACAAATTACCTAATTTTAGTTTATTATTGTAGCATCTGATAAACAATGACACCACATGTGTTATGTTATGTTATGTATCAGGTGTTCTTAATAGCACCAATTGAAGGTTTTGTCCCTACAATGGGGTATATCATGCAGGTTTTGGTTCTTACTGCATCAACATGTGCATGTTCCAGTATTTGCTAAGCCTCTTTCTCCCTATATATCCTGGGAGGTTTGACTTGTCAAACTTTAAAAGGGTGCAGCTTTTATCACATCAGGTAAGGAAGTTATTGCACGCATTCCAAATTATCAGGCCACTTGTAATGAGTGCCTCAGTCATAGACAAACTATTGTAGAGTGCAGGGTAGTGAAATGGAGTGGATCATAGTGGGCATACCAACACTTTGGTTCTAGATGGGATGTCTTGTCAGAACCAAAGAAGAGAGGGAGCATGGTGGAGGAGTCGTGGGATACTTCGTTCACCATGTTCCCACGCTTCTTGGGTACGTTTGCATACTGTACTTCTGAAGATGCAGTGGATGTGCCTCACATTACAGAAAAAGAGGACAGTAGTGTGTGTGGTTTCTGAAATTAAACACTGCTTATTTTACATACTTTAAAGACCTAAACCTCCCTCTACACCCAATCACAGCGACTTCTTCACACCATCAACAGCCTTCTCTCCTCTCACTCACTCAGTCCCCACTCTGACCCTCTGACTCTGTAGCATATTTCTCCTCAAATAGCATGAACACTGGAACCTCCCTCGACTTAGTCACAGCGGTCCCACACAGGCAGTCTCACCCGCCCTCTGCCCACTCCGATTAAGGTTACGAACGGATACCCTCTGCGGGGACTGAGTAACTTTGGCTGATGCCCGGTGGAGCTGTCCTATGCAGCTATAGAGGAGTCTGGCCACTTGGCCATCACCTACCCAGCCGGTCATCGGACATTGTTTTTCCTTGTCTCCCCGTATGTCTCTTTTTCCCTCTCCGTTTGATGGAACTATGACGATGCCCCCTGGGCGGACACTAAAACAGTTTTTACCTACCGCGGAGCCCGAGCAACCTTGGCCGATGGCGCTGTCCTATACAGCTATAGAGGGGTCTGGCCCCTTGGCTGTTACCTACCCAGACGGTCTTTGACATTGTTTTTCTCGTCTCCCTGTTCATGTCTCCTTCCCTCCCCCTCTTCCTCCCTCTGTGATTCTTTGATTCAAATTGATGTAACTATGTAACCTGTAACTCGCTGATTCAACTGATATAACTATGTAGCCTGTAACTCTCTGATCCTCATGTAAAGCGCTCTGATACCTCCGGGTCTAACCAGCGCTATATAAAACTTTGCAAACAAACAAACTGCTCTGTCCTTGACATCTACAGCTGAACTCATTCCTATCCTTAATACTGTCAGCCTCTCTTTTACACAATCTCACTCTTTTATTCTTCACATTATCAAATATCTATCTTTCTCATTATGCACCCTATCCTTTCTGACATGAAGCTTTATCTATTCTATCATTTTCTGGAACTTAAACTTGATGCTTCTAAACAGCCACTCAAGAAACCTACTGCTTATCCATCCAAACCTGCAAACATTCGTTCAGTTTCACATATTCCTTTTTTATCTAACATCTTGGAACACCTTATTTAACGCCCCACTATATTTCTTCCTTCCAATAGCCCATAAACCTCTTCCGCTCCAGCCCTAGAACTCTACATTTCATTGGAACTGCTCTTTGTCATTTGTCTAACCTCACAACATCTGTGCACCATAGAAAAACACATCCATACTGATATAACAGGTCATGTCAACTGTATTTATAACGTCCATCATGACACTCTCCTTTAGGGAGCGTTAAATATGCAACTCAAATGCTTTTGCACCCGTCTCTGTAACCAGTCCTCTCTTGCCTCAAGGTATTCTTCACTATCTAGTCATCCTAATCTGCCAGTGGTGTTCCCCCCAAATATCAGTTTCGGGCCCTCCGCTTTTCTCTTTTTTATAATACATCCACAGCAGGCCATATTAAGAGTGTACGTTGTGGGAAAGTGCTGCGATTCTTGTCAAAAGACTCCAAAGACCTATATGAGATGAATATGGATCACAAAACAATATAGCAAAATCTGGCAGTCTGGACTCAACAAGAATTTACAAAACTCCACATTTCATCCAGTCAGATCCACCAATTTACCTGTATAGATATGTTTAGGAGTATTTTTATATTCGTCTTTAGAAATGGGTTGTTCTAGGATGTCCTGAGATCTCCTCTGGAAGCGCGGCAAATCAGGCATCATTTTGAAAAAAAGAGCCAACTCCTCTGGCAATTTTGAAAATTCTGAAATATAAAGGGTTTTTATAGTATTTCATGAAAGAATCTTGTATCTCCATTGCTGCTAAGACAAATGATTCTCTCTAATTCCTGACTCAAAGGGTGCACGTGGGATCCTCTATAAGAAGGCAAAATATGTGTCAACAGTATCCACTGTCTTAGTGAGGTTCCAATAACGATAACATTTACAATTACAAAATCAGTTCCAAGCATGGTGGTCCAAAAGAGACATGTGCTTTTTGAATGTTTAGTTTTAGAGATGCCATGGGTAGGGAGATTTTTCTAAATGAAATCTAATCATTTTGGTATAATTGTACGTTTTTCACTCTTAGCTATCTAAACCGTATCAGTTCTTATCGTTAGTATGTGAATTCATTCAATTTCCTGATTTACTTATAGAAATACAAACTCGTTTTTACATTATCGTCTCCACCCACACAAACATCAATAAAATACATTTACTTAGAAATGCCATAATTAAGTTCTGTCTGTTGCAATGAGTATTAATTGACACCTATTCCCATACCTCGGTTTTTTCCACTGCATATGTCAAACTACAAAAATGCACTGGGGAATTGTACAGGTATTTCCAATAGCACAGGCTTGACACCTCTGGGTAATTTAAAGGACTTAAGCTGCTGTATGTACCCTGTAATCCAATTTTAGGGAAGAAAAAAGTGTGCTCTTCCTTGCAAAAATGTATTTGCTTAACTCTTCCATGTGATTTCAGAAAATGAAGCCTGAAGTGAGGACAGATATGTCCATTTTAGGCCTATTTCTACAGTGTTTCCAAAGTATTTTATTCTGTAAAAAGTTAAATATATCTTTGGTGTATTGCAAATTGAAACCCAGAATGGTGAATTCAGTGTTCATGTTCAATTTACTAGGACCCCCCGCCCCAGACATCACAGCACACCCATCCTGCTCTAATGTATCATCAGAGAGAGGAACTGGAAAAGTTTCTGCAGTCTAAGTGCTTTGGTCACATGCATCATCTGGACAGGTCTACTAATGGGAGTTTTAGATTTTTCTGATGGCTGACCTTGTCCTACCCTGTTGTAAAAAGAGTAAATTCATGCAAATTTATTTTTTCTACAAATCAAATAAGCAGTGTAGTAAATAGGATTTCCCCCTAAGTTCTAAAACGTACGAGTGAAATGTATCTAAACCAATTTTCTCCATTGCACCATAACAACATAGTTTTCACAGGGTCATGTAGTGTCACCACTAAATGATGATAATTTGCAATCAGCCTGTAAACCATATTGAGATATGGAGATATGAAAACCATTATCTGGTGAAGCCAGATATGTTTGGCAACCCATGTTAGATGAGAGTCATGTTAAAACCTTAATGCCCATTGGTTGCTTCTTTTAGCGCCGGGGCACTCTCAGTGGCATTTACACTTTATATAAATTATTTTTTATTTATTTATTATATGTAGAAGACACTTGATAGCGTGAACTGCAATATATAAAATGCTAATCCTAGCTAAATTCTCAAACACTGCTATCAGCTCATACTCTTTACAACTACTAATTACAGTACTTTGTTTTTGTACAAATGTTCATGCCTTCCCAAAAACAAAACTTTTTTGTGCAGTTTGGCTCCACGACTTGCTACTCAATCTGTATCAGATGATGATCCATGAACACTTTCAAGAGGTACCAATTTGTATATGAAAGGCTAATTAATTGACATTATAAAGACAAGAAGTGACTGATGCACACATTACAGAGGGGTCTGAATAAATAAAAAACCCTCCTTGTTAAATACTGCGGGCAAAGAGTTTACAAAATGGTTCTGCCTAGCAACTTAATTAGAGAGGTGTATACTGAGTGAATAGTGGCTTTTTCAAAATCAGGAAAGGCAAACATTGCTGTTGAGTCTGATTACATCTTTCTTCCAACTGTACTTCTAACTGGGTCAGGCATTCTAGGCAATTACTAGAAAGAATGGCTATAGCACGGACTCCTGATTTGAGTTTAAGAGATTATGTTAGAAAAACAAGCACTGGCAAAGCTAATACTTCTTGCACCGTGTGAATAGCTCTACAGAGAGTGAAGCTAGTTTAGCAGTACAAAGAACAATTGATGGACAGAATGTTGAACAATGTCAAACATTCACCCCAATACAGAGATCTGGGCCTAAATCCATCGTGTTTGCTTGTCCCCATGCCATACCAGTTTAAACCCATCCATATGCAAATCAGGCTTGACCATGGTCCCCATGAGAACAGTCCAGCCGATCTGCCAGACCAGATCCTCCATGTATGTATGTATGTATGTATGTATAAACCATTTTATAGCGCGCTCCGTTACTTGAGAGTATCCTGGCGCGGGTACAGGAGAGGCAGACAGTAAGACAAAGAGAAGGCATCTTAGCTTACACTCTTAAACAAATGTGTTTTCAGGTGTTTTTTGAATTCAGCCACTGTAGGCATAGAGCGCAGATGGAGAGGGAGAGCATTCCAGGCCCGAGCCCCGATCACGGAGATCGATTGGCCACCGAGTCTTGCTCGTTTAAAACGGGGAAGATACAATTTGAACAGAGTAGAGGATCTGAGGGTGCGTACAGGGACATAGCTGGTGAATCTCTTCCTCAGATACAGGGGGCCTTGATCGTGAGAGGCACGAAACGCAAGCATCAGAGATTTAAACAAAATGCGTTGTGCAACAGGAAGCCAATGGAGCGTGCGTATCTCTGCACGGACACTCTTCCATCTAGGGATGTTAAATAAAAGACGGACAGCCGCATTCTGGATGATTTGCAGGCGTTTCACCAGATAGGCCGGAATGCCACTAAACAGTGCATTCGCATAATCCAGCCTTGCCAGTATGAGTGCTCTAGCAACCGTCTCCTTAGCATCCCTGGGGAGCAGGGGGAAGAATTTGCGGAGCATTCTCAGAGTGGCAAAGCAGGTGCCTGTAAGTTTCTTAATATGGACCTCGAATCTGAGATCCTCTGAGAACCAGATGCCAAGGTTTTTTGCAGGTCTCCCCATCTCTTTCGGGCTGGGAATATTAGGAGGCCACAGTGTGTTTTTGAACGAGGGGGGAAGGAACCATAGAAGAGCACTTCAGATTTTTCCTCGTTGCATTTCAACTGGGCCGGAAACAAGCATCCTGGGACCGGTTTCGGTGTTTCACCCCTCATTAGTCAGGCTAGCTTAACTCCAGTGGCATGGAGAGCATGGGGCACACGTCTGGGCATACCTTTCCCACTCGGGGTGACAAATGCAAAAAGAACAATTGATGGACAGAATGTTGAACAATGTCAAACATTCACTCCAGATCTGTTGAGTGGGGGGTGAATGTTTGCATTATTCAGCATTCTGTCCATCATCTGTTCTTTTTGCATTGGTCACCCTAAGTGAGAGGGGATGCCCAGACGTGGGTCCCGTGTTCATTACACCACTTAATTCAACCTAGCCTGGCTGATGAGGGGTGATGCCCCGAAACCGGTCCCAGGATGCTTGTTTCTGGTCCAGGGAGGACCTTGATTGGCAGTTCGGGCTGAACTGTTCCAATGAGGAGCAGAGTCAAGACTGATTTTCATATGGCTGGGTCCAAACTGGGGTGGCGTGGTATCCATAAAAAACGATGGATTAAACCCTGATCTGTTGACTGGAGGTTGAATGTTTGCATTGTTCAGCATTCAGTCCATCATCTGTTCTTTTTTCACTAGTTCAACAGCAAGCCTCTGGTGTGATACCCCACCTACAGTGAAGAAACTGTTTAGATACTGACAAATCTGCTCTGGAGGTATTTCCAGTATGGCACTAAATTTACGCATCACCAAGCCCTAATTAAAAGTCAATGGCATAGTATAACCATCCACAAAATGCTCTGGTCTTGTGTAGATCACAAGTGCTTGAACCGATAGGTAAACTGTCTGTAGTCAAACACGAGCATGAGCTGGTCAGATTCTAATACTCACTCAACTTCCTTACCCAAAGGCATGGATGTGGCAAATATTACCTGCATTTTAACAGACACCTCTCTCACTTGGCCACATGTCAGCTGTACTAAACAAATAGAATTTCCAATGTACAGTATTGAACTGGTATTTATATATTGCTTTCTGACCCCTTGCGACGTGCAAGGCTTCTGCTAATTCGTAAAGCAGCTATTATGTTTAAACCTAGTAATCATAGATGTGCAGTCTCATTCTATCTTTATTATAGAAAGCTCAGACTGCATTCAATATTATTGGCTGATAGCTATTCAGTCAAGATTGTCTCAACTTATTTTTATTACCAGATCAGTGAATTGCCAATTTGCTCCAAAGTAAGTGCTTTTTCAACAGTTTCCTGGCTTTTGCCAAATATAAGCTTTTATATGCTCTATTATGCCAAGAGCTAGAAATGTAGATTGCCTCTAGTCCTACCCTCAAAGTAAAAAGTGGAGGATGCAGGTAGATGGTCAGTGCAGTGCATCTGGGAAGAAGTCAAGAGGAAGCCTCTCCTGGGCAATTCAGACCCTAGATCCCAAAGAATGTTTTGCTTTTTTGACAAAAGACATCAGTATATAACGAATCCTGAAGGGAATGAATCTCAAAACAATCAGATAATAAACAAGTTCATTCACACGAATGCTCCTAATAGTGAGGACAGCTAATGGGGATCCTGTCTATTTAGGATAATGGAAGAAGATGATTTTATAAATATACCAATCTCCTGAGGGATTAAGTTAGCACACATCATATTCGTCCTGTGTTTTGTGACAGTAGTCACATTTTCAGAAATAAGATACTCTTACATTGAAAGTGGGCTGACCAGACAGCAACTGACAGCAATGAAAGGTCTTCTCAATGCAGGTCATCTCCACACTAATACTAGTATCAGATATGTTAAAACATGTTTGTTACATGTCACTAATGAAGACAGTGCCCCAATGCTGCTAGAAACCTCAAAACAGAACAAGGCAAGTAAATATTGTTAAACATATTCCAAGGAAGGTGAACAGAGTCACTGAGCAGTTAGCCCAAAAAGTGCTTTGTAGAACTTCAGGTGATAGGAAGTCAAATTAATGAAATGTGATGAGGGCTGCAGCCAAAATACACAGAAATCCATGACCCTTTTACTCTTGCAACGTTTTGCCCCATACACTTAACACACTGCCCTGGAATTACGGACAACAAAATCACTAGAAATGCCATCACAGATCACCTTTTGATACAAATGGACAAGCCTCAATAAATGCTGCAGATTTAAGTCACAATGCGGAGTGACAAATACCATCCCACCATAATATTGTAACCAAAATTTCAACAACCATATTATATAATCAAGGAAAGAATTTGTAAGCATAGATGTAATAGAAGTATCGATCACTGAACATATATGTAGACAATGTTGTGGTAGTTGACGTTCTGGATACAATATTTTGGCAAAAGGATATTTAAAGTTCGATGTTGGTAGAGCACTGCCTTTAACACATAGTAGTAGTAGTAGGGCCTTTACAGGGTCTGTTTCAGAAAACGCTCTCAAGGACACCAAAGGTATGAGGAGTGATGAATGCCACATTGCAAAATATGATGAATTCGGAGGCTCATACATGTGTAACAATAGCAATGGAGCTAGTAGTGACCACCACACTACAATTTCACACTGTTCACAAGGCTGCGGATAGCAGAAGTGTTTATACATCACTATAAGATAGGAGAAGCTACTGACATATATACAGTTGTTCGGTCTTATTTTACTAAGCAGATACAAAAAACAAAGTAGACAAACAAAAAAAAAACATTGCAAAGTTTTTACCTACGAATAATGTGTCTTTCTCATTTCATATGGTGAAGTCTACTTACTGAGACATCAGTAAGAGACAACATGTGCAAGTTCAGAGTAGTATAAAGGAGTACACCAAGAAATCACAAGTGAGAACTTGCTCTCGGATAGAGGGTGTCAATACTGTTTGTCTAAGGGAGCTAAAAGCAGCATACGAAAAAAAGTACAGAAGAAAAGTCATCAAATCCATACATTAGTGCCCTTGGAGCTAGGAGAGTATGAATGCATTATTCCATCGACATAATTGGGCAAAATTTCACATTTCACAACTTCATAAAACAGAAAATTTCTGATTTACTGCACTTATGCTTCCAACTCCTTTTCCCCATTTTTGCAGGGAAATTTACTTGCAAAAGTAAAATTTGCAAGCGTCTTTTTTCAGCAGCACAAGTGAAAAATGATTAAAAGGTGTTTTACGCGATCAAAATCACACATTTCATCAAATTTGATGAAATGTGAAAAGGTTTCCCAGATTTATGTGGAATTTTAAGAAGTGAAGATGCACAATTTCGCCCATTCCCACTACGAACATCGGCTTCGAGTCATGAATATTCAGTCAAAACTTGAAAAGAAAGGTTTGCGATCATTTACCTGCTGGTGGTTTTAGGAAAGGTGGCGGAATTAGGGGAACAACAATGGGCATACTCCCATGCTCCTTTGAACCTGCTGGTAAATCTGCAAGTCCATTTCCCGTGGCAAGACCTGAATAGCTTAAGTTTGTATTGTATGGCGAAATAACACTGTCTTCAGGTAATTTGGGTTTTGGCAAAGAGTTTTCTGGAAAAAAGAGATACAACACAGCAAAAGTGTTTCTTAGTTAAACATTTGTGCTTTCACAGTTATCTTCCATCACAAGAATCTGCAATAAATATTATGCACTTTTCCCAAATGTACTAGTCCTCTAACACCTACAATTGGGCCATAGGTCTTCTAAGGTTCAGTGTAGTAAAAGTAGCGTGAATGTTTGCACAGCATGCATCGATGCTGTCTTTATTATCAGTGGGCTGGCCACCACCCCAATCTTGACACTTTATAATCTATTTGAGTGGTATGAATGAGGTGGTTGTTCCTTGGAACTTTACAATGACTTAGGCCATTCCTTTCAGAGGTGGAGCCATTATTAATCCAACCAGTGCAATGCAGTAGGGGACAGGGGCCTGACGGGCCAACTGCACCCCATCTGTGACTTTCTCTACACAGGTGGGGGAATTACGCCCATTTTCTGGCTTGTTCTAGAGCCCAATGCACTTTACTACACCACTTATTTCTTGACTGACTGGCGGAGTGGGACCTACAAGTCTCTTACTTCCCACAGCTCAGCCAATGAAGCGACTGGTCCATCATTCTAGCAGAGTTGGAGGGTTGTTTGGAAATGGAACTTTACAGCTCAAAACCCATCATGTTGATGAATGGAGTGGAACAACGGTAGAAATATGGGGTACTGATTATGGCTAAATGGTGGGTATGGTTCAACATGACAATGTAAGAATAAATGAATGAATGAATGAACGAGAATACGCTAGGGTGCACAACATGCCACAAGGTTGCGTAGCATTAAAATGCATGGAGAGAGTGGAAAAGTGGCAGGAATACACCAAATAACAGAAATGTGTTAAAAAAGGATCCACCACAAGACGAAAGCTTCCTTTTCCTTAAATACAATAGTATAAAGCACTATGCAAGTTCCTTAAAGAGTTTCATATTCTTTGCCCTACCACTAACACACATTCCTGACAGCATGTGCTTGAACAATCCCATACAACAGTCCAATCAGTACCACAGCCCGGGTCACTAGGATCTGTTGCCATTCATGCTGCAGAGATTCAAATGCCACAGCCAGGGAAGCAGGTATAAAGAATACTCCTAGTAGACAGCCAAGTAGAGTTTCTAAAGATGGTACCAGATAAGGACAGCAATAAGGAAAAAAACACATGGATTCAGGCTTTACTAGGAAACCACTTGATACGCAACACCAGGGAACAGAACCACAGTGACATCCTTCTGATACTGGATTGTGTCAAGTGTCTTATACATACGATATGGATGACAATCACCATTAGCCCTGTATTAAGTCCTGATGAATGCGCTCGAGCCTTCACAGAACTACAAAATGCAGGAACTAAGCCTGGGCGGTGAACTCCGCTCCGCTTGCAGAATTTGCGGAGTTTTCCGCACTCCGCGGTACGCGGAGCTCACGCAGTTCTGAAAAACTCCGCTGCGCATAGGAGGAAAAACCACCTCTCGGCACGATTTTTCCTTGTTCGTGATCGTCAACATCAAGTTGGAGAGCGCGAGCGTGGAAAATAAACCTCCCGGCGAGATTGCTCAACGTGGTGGTGTCAGGCTTCTCATTGCGAGTGGTCGCGTATGCTCGCAACCACTCACGTTGAGAAACTGCCCGTTCGCGTTGAGAAAGCTGCAGCTCGAGTAAAAATCTACTCGAGCGATAGAAATGAAAGCAGCACCTGCTTGTGCTGTGCATGGTGCCATTCGCGATGATTGCACAGTGCGGACAAGCATCCGGCACTGAAAATCACAGCGAACTGCATTTTTCTAACGCACTCCGCCGCTTGCGGAGCTCTGCATAGCACAGTAGAGTTTTTTTTCCACTTTGCAGAGTTTCGCGTAGCACAACTCCGCCCAGGGTTAGCAGGAACATGTTGACACATTTCGATTTTAAAGGTTCATACTCAATGATCTCTGGATTTAAAATTTATGATGAGAGTCAGAATGAAGCTCATTGACCCACCTTCTGACAATTTTATTTTGGAGATTCCCAAGATGAAAGTCGGAGTGTGGCATTGAATAGTAGTCCATCACACCTATATATCATGAAAAGGCCGGGACCATATGGTTACAGTAATGACCCTCAGAGCTTTTCCCTACACCTCTTCTCCCACAGTTCAGAAACATCCAGTAGATGTTGTTTTCCCACACAGGAGTGCACCCAAGGATGAAGCATGCCACACTGTGTGGTAGAAGGTTAAGAAGCCTTTGCCCAAGCTAGACATTTCCAACATATTAACCAATGGCTTCTTGGTATTCTACAGCAAGGGAGCTTGCAAGCCTAGAGTTTTTACTTAGGATTGAATAGGCTTGTTGGGCCCCACTCACCTGTGTATCATTTATGTTGTTACTTATGATATTGATAACAATGTACGACTTAGAACCGTGCAGCACTTTTCTGTAACAATGTCGGATAAATTACATATATGAATTTTGTTCCAGCTCAGTATAATAGATGAGAAGTGTTCAACAATCACAGCCATGATTCTGCTAGCACAACTGCAAGCATATGATCAGGTATTTACATGGCATTATAAATAGAGATAGGGAAGTGATCTTTTCTCAGTGTGGACCTCTAGACTGGTTGGGGATTTTATCTGATACTCATATTTTGCCACATTGCACTTTAAAAAGAATATTGCATGTGAGCAAGAAAGGAACATAAGCAGGATACCACAAAATGGGTGACAGATACTGGTCCTTGTGTATGCATAAAAGGAGACCGTGTGGTTTGTCAATGTACATTACCACAAGCTTGGAGACAACTCGAGAAAGGAATACCAAACAGTGACCATCGACTGAAACGTGAGAGGAGGATATTCATACTCAGCAGAAAGAAATTGATCTTCCAACAATCAACATTTTAGAGCATTCACACCATAAGACCCCTCTCACCCAGTCAATATTTGTAAAAGCGAGTTAGACTTGCTGCTTGCATAGCAGTGTATTGTCACAGCAAGACTGTTTTTGTGATACAAATATATGCCACAGAGAGCGGTCTAGAGTCTGCTCATACCACTTAAACACTCAAAGTTGTGGTGCTTCTGGATACGTTATCTAGTTTGGTAATATTCAATGAACAATGGAGCGAGGGCTGCTGGGTACACAAGCCTGAGGGATGGAGATCAGGTCAGGGTCGAAGGCTGCTTCATCCCAGGACGCTTTACGGAAACTGCTTCAACTAGAGTTACAAGGAAGCCCATCTCAACATTAGCTGTCTCTTTGAGTACAAGGATGCGACTGATCAATGGGTGAATGATGAAATGAATGCATGGAAAAATGATCAAGCAAATGTTTAACAGGCTAAATTTGGGGATCATCTACACAAGATTAACTAGGAACCTGGTGGTAGAAGTGAGAGAATCGACTCATGTGCATAACTATTTTCATATATATTTCAGAAACGTAGATGAGCACAATTATCCACAAAAATAATTACAGTACTTTACATAGAACCTAAATCACCACGTCTCATGCTACAACTGCATATTAACATTTTTTGCAAACTCCCCACCTCAAACGAGGGACAATATGTAGATTAAACAATGCTTTTAAATTGATAAGAAAACAATGGTTCCATAACAAATGCAATACATTATTCATTGAAGCATTATCAAAAATTGGCATAGACATCGGAATCAATTCAAATGACTCTTAGCACAGACTGTAGTCCCACACAATACATTCATCAGTCAGCTCTTGGAACATTTTCTGTTGTCGCCTCTCTCGCCAAACTGGCATGGGTGGGTGGTTAAACCACACAAGACAGCCATTCTGTCTACTAGCAAATGGAAATGTTCTGCTAGATCAGGCAACGGGTGAACTATGAAATAACTGGCTTCAGCACCGGCGGAGGTCTATGGGTGACTTGGGAGTAGGTAAAGTGCAAGTGATAGTGTATGTGTGATGCATCTGTGGTGAATGCATAACTGCCTTCCGCGGACCTAACTTCTACGTCATTAAGTTTGACACTTATTTTGTCTATCCATAAATCAATATATTTATACTGGTCTCTTTACTTTTTTTTGTAAACATGCATCTATCTTACTTTTGACATACATACAAGCTTATCACTGTCTCCTTCTATTGGTGTATGTTTGTGTTAGTGTCAGAATATATTTACGAATTTCCACACTTTAAGGCCTTATTTGAGTTTGGAAGTCGGGGTACTTCATCACAAGCGTGCCAGATTTTTCATCCACTGTATTACAAGTGCATTATAGACCATGGCACTTTCCATTTCTATTCTATTCTATGAGCATCTATAAAGCGCAAAGCTACCCGCAGGTATACCATCATGGGATCCCAGCACTGTTAATATGTTGGACAGGATATTCACCACGTTTTGGTGGACTGTCCCATCCACAAAACTTATAAATATGGACAGCTCTTAATCTTGCACTGCATATTAATTAAGATGTTCTTCTGAGCTTTTTCTTGTAATTTTGGATGCTAAGAAGTGTGCCTTTAAAATTACCATCTTTATAAATATGGCGTCTGCTCATATATTTTATTTCTGGGGTGAAATCCTTCGAAACAGGTTCATGTGAAAGTTATCTTTTCCACTGTACGAAACAGCAGGTAAGTGTTTCCTAATCATCTCCTCGTTACATGGCTAAGGTTTGTATGTACTGTATACTAGTTCTTGACGGTAAGAACATAGATAAAAAGGCATTCAGTACGCAGTTTTTTCTTGATTAGATGTTGTACCGGTCAAGTATGAATAAACAGGATTAATAGAGACTTTCCAAGTTGTTTAATTAACGGGTGGAAATTACTTGTTGTTTTGTGTTGTTTTGGTCAGCCTTCAACAAGAAAATGGCTGTGATGGCCATATTAAATTTCATACACATGCTGATCGAATGACTTCAAAGAGATGACTTTCAGGACACTGCTGTAATGTTTTGCAGCACAGCTATTTAACCACATATAAAAGTCCCCTTCTCTTCAATGAACACCTTAAAATAGAATGTGGATACACCTACCGGAACCAGTAATTACTGACACAAGGTCTACAAACCACAAATTACTCGAACAACATCTGCAAACGATTAAAAAGCTTTCTAGAAGTCCAGGGGTCATTTCACGAACTAAGGAATGGAAGCACTTTCCATTATGCCTTATTTTGTGTTTTATTTCATTATCGATTTCATACAAGCTTTAGGCTATCAAACCAAATGTAGAGGCATTTTATAAATTTACTGAGATTATAAAATGTTAATTATTAAACAGCATAGATCTGTACACAATAAGGGAATATCAATAACACTGTGTTTCAAACTACCGCAGCAGAAGCATAAACAAGAACAAGTCCAAAACAAAAAGATCACCGTGGAAATGAAAGACTAGGAGAGGATTCTTCAAGCGTTTTGTAAAAAAAAAAAGAAACAAAGGAGATGGGGCTAGCTGAATAGCAGGAGGTAGCCAAATCTGTAAATGAGGATCTAGAAAGAGACAAGGACGGAAAACTGAACGGTGCAGAAAGGGGGTGATGGGAGGAGAGTGGTCCACCCAAACCTTCTCAACAAACAAAGGTGACAAAGCACCCAATAAATTGACCAAATCTATAAGATATGGAGGATTAAGTAAATTGCTTCATTTGAAAATGATACATCCGTAATCACATTCAGATCGATACACAATAGGCAAATAGAGAAGACAAGGTAGGTAAGAAATTATATGGACAAAGTTAAGTCCAAATAACGTGCAGACAGAAGAACTGAACAATAAACTGAAATAGAAGAACATACACGCGGAACACAAACATAAAAGGAAAAGGAAAAGTCTAGATAGAATAAGTGAATAAATAAGCAGTTTAGTTACAGACAAGGACAGAAAGGAGCGAATTTTCTCGATGTTATGCAACTGAAAACAACCAGTGCAAGAAATTAGAAGTAACAAGGAATATTTGCTTTTCACAACTTAATGATGAATCAAAGAAGATACTGAGATTGCAGGTGGAAGTGGAAGGAGTGATAACTGCTAGAAGGAAGGAAATGAAAGAAGGAGTAAAAAAAAATAGCCCAGTAGCTGGAAAGAAGAGAATTTCAATCTTAGGTTCAGATGAAGGAAATGGGAAGCCATCTAAACATCAGTAGCAAGGAGAGAGAAGGAGCGAGAAGGAGAGAGAGAGAGAGAGAGAGAGAGAGAGAGAGAGAGAGAGAAGGAGAGAGAGAGAGAGAAGGAGAGAGAGAGAGAGAGAGAGAGAGAGAGAGAGAGAGAGAGAGAGAGAGAGAGACACTACTGTGGCTGTGTCAGTAAACGTTGCAAATGAAAAACGGATTTGATCCACATCTGCATGAGGTTTATGTGAAACCAGTTAGAGGATATAGAGGATGGAAGAGAAATAGTGTACCTGGTAAAGAGTAGACCACCAAATGCCATTGCAACAGATGAGGTTATAAAACATTTCAAGGAGAATCAGAAGGAGCAGTCAGAAGGACTTGAAGGAACGAGAACCCAAAATACATGAAACATGGAGAAAAGAGAAGAGTGATTGAGAAAATCAAAAGCTGCAGAAAGGTTCAAAAGCACCAAGATAGAGAAGAAAAATGGTTTATGGTGATTGTGATGGATAGAGTCAGACAAATTAAGAAAACCAATCTTAGGGGACCAGTCATGGTGAAAGCCAGACTGCTGAGCTGGGGAAAAAATGTGAAGGGAATGATATTTCAATAACTCATTATGGACAACGTGTTCAAGGATTTTAGACACTTTTGTCAAGACAGAAATATGCATTAGAAGGGAGTTAGAGGAAAAGTCATTAGCAGACAAAGTATTGAAAGGTGATTTAACTGAAGGTGTGGGAGCCAGTAGCTAAGTTGGAAAGATAGTTAGTGATGTTTAGTCATTTCAAATGTTTGAAGAATACTTAATGTAACAAATCAGTGGCAAATGAGAGCAGCTAAAGGCTAAGAAGATGGATAGGAAATAAAAGATGGTCTAGAAACTAGGTCAGTGTTCTTAAACTCGGGTCAGAGGACCCCTGGGAGTCAGAAAGGCCTACTCAGGGGACTTTGACTGTTTTATGAAATGAAATAATAGTAACATTAATAAATCACAATTATTAAAATATATATAAATAAAGAAGCAATACTGAAATGTGAAAACTATATTTGATTGTGAATTAAACTAAATATTTCAATATTTGAGCATCTCTTTGATGCAAACTTGTTTTGTATTTTTATGTATTTTTTTAGGTTCATTTCATGGAAATTGCTCAGTCCGGTGATTCCTGGCTTCCAATAATGACTCAGAGGGGTCCCCGGATCCTAGTAAAGATTCAGTGGTGGTCCAACAAAGTCAAAAGTTTAAGAACCACTGATTGAGCTCATTTAGCAACACAATGCACTGATCTGCTCACTCCAGCATCTGCCCTGTTAATGTAGGAAACTACAAGTATAACATATTATTGGGCTTTGGCACCACAAAAACATCTGGCTAATCTGTTGGGAAGTTATACTAATGGGTCTTTGATCTCTGAATGTAGATTAGCTTCCTCTCATGTTTAAAAAATGAAACATGAAGTGATACAGAGGGTAATTAGTCTCAAGGGATATTTTAAAATGTAATCCTCTGGTTAGAGTTTAAGATGTCTTGTCAATTTAAATGTTTAAATGATAAGTTTCTACTTTGGATGCATCCGGACACTGGAAGCACACATTTGCTAGATGAAATATTCAGGCAACCCGATAATAAGCACATGGTTAATTGAGTTACTGAGGCATAATATTCTACCTAAAAAAATTATACTTGAATTCCGTTTAAGTCAGTAATGTTAACTTGAGCCTAAAGGTTGCTGATGCAGGTGCTCCCATCATGGCACTTCCTGTATGAGGAATTGTGGCACTGAAGTTTACAGACTGCCTATGCCATTACATTTGATGGAGTGCAAGTGCAAGGGCAAAATACCAGAGGTAAGAGTGACAGTACCGCTACCACAATTAGTAAACAAATGAACAAATAAAAGTTTATTTGTTTTAGTCATTGATACTATACAGAGCTAAAGATGCATTCTTAATCTTAGGGTAATACCTTCAAAAGAGAATCACTAGGCCTTAGAGAGGTCATTCAATAAGCCTGTCATGACTCTTTTAAAAGCAACAGACTTTCTACCTTGGTTTTTGCCTCATTTTTTATCATGGAGCTTCATAAAATTGCAATTACCGCACATGTATCTTTCACATTACAAATGACTTAAAATGCACAACCAAATCAGTGCAATTGTAGAGCTCTTCCATTTTCATGGTCATTTTTTTACTCAAACACTACCACCCACCACCTTTCTCCTTAACCAGAGGAGTTGCTTCAGAAACTAGCCTTGTCTTCAAGAGATCATTTAACAAATGACTAAGCTACCTTCATCAAATTATTGATGCCCCCAACACATGAAAGAACACTAACTCAAAACAACACTGCATTCAATATAGAAGTAATCCAAAAGAAATTATCTCAACTTTAGATCATTTTATATCACCGGACCTGGATCTATAACAATCTGAATATTGACAGTTCTCATACAAATCAGCCTAATGCCTACCAGCAATAACCTTATAGAAAAAGAAGCAGAGCTGTAAAACCAGGCCCTTAAAACCACCAACATCACTCTGACCTCCATAAATGTTAACCAAACCAAAGGAGCAAATTCATACCAGTCACAGTTCACGGAAGGGACTATGAAACCTAAAAACGAAAACACCAAAAGCAAATTAATCAGGTGGCTTACAGCAAGCAATTCTCCAAATTTTACTGCAAAAAAACAGAACTGCCACCCAGACACCACAAAACACTTTTACATCCAAGCAATCAAAGTGGTATGACTAAAAAAAAGAAATAATAATAAATAAATCAATCATTCAACTTGCTAACATATTTACAACCCCCACAATATTAGAAAATTCGCTCAACCTCTAATCAGAACACTTTCAGAAATATCTAGAATTCTTCATACATTTGATTCAAACAAGCAGACTTACCTACCCACATCAATCGAATAAGCCAGTTCAATAGCACTGATTGGGGTTGGTGTAAATAGTGTGGATCCCAGTATGCCCGATTTTCACCCTTCCATCTTACTCAAGTGGGTGGAATGTGCTCCATTCAGTTAGGAAATATGTACGCCTGCTTTTTGCAGTGTTACAAAAAGGCTTAAAATGCAGTAGCAAGAACTATTCAGAACTAGGAAGTATTAACATTATTCTCCCACAACTAAGAAACTCATAACAGCAGATCCCACAAAATGCACACTAAGCGAAATCTGTCCCTTAAAAAATGTCAACCTCACCGACTAGATGTAAACAAGTGAAGTCTTCCAAAGTATGAATTCCAAACAATCCGCAGGTGACTTTTAACCCTTAGTGGTACAGGAGAAATGTAAAGACATCACAATATGAGAGGACTGGCGAACAACTTATTGGAAAGCATATTCATTCAATTAAAACAATGTTAAATTACCTCACTTTGAAAAATCTTCCTTTATAGTTGCAGAAATCCCAGTGAGCCACCAACCAGAATCTAATAGTCAATGACAGCCAAACTAATAGAGAAAAACATTTTTGATACAAAATTGTTTGGCATGTCTCGGGACAAGAAAAACTACTATAAATGCAAATCACAGAAAGGCAGAAGAGTTACTCACCATAACAGAAGAGACAGACATGTCTATCCTAGTTCTCTACCAACACACGATGATCAAATTATTCTTAGAAAAACACAACGAACAAGACACAGTCATTGGATGATTTCTTCTCTCCCTGGCCAACAGACTTCATGGCACCTAATATGACCAAGACATATACAGTACCACCAGAATCTCCATGTTATTTAACACATGCAAAACCTTTCAGATGATCTGAGCAAATATCAGCATGGATTTCAAAACCTATGACAATTACACACTGCTATATTTCAAGACAATGCCTAACATAACATAAAACTCAAACATATTGAATTTCTATAACTCACTCATCAAGTTGCAAAATATCTCGTCCTGAACAGTACAAAACAAATTATTATGGTGTATTAAAAACTCAGCATCACCCAATATCTCCCTCATTATGAGTGGCCTGTAATCATTGGCAGCCAGGGATTTACTGGATTTACAAGAATTATTTGTTTTTGGTTTAACAACCTGCGGAAATCTGACACAATGTGATGGTTTCTGCATAATGTTCCCGAGTATACCTGCTTGAAACAGGTGAAATCTCTTTCAAGAGTGGTTCCGCTGACCTCCTAATTGCATTGGGCCCAGTAACTCCTGTTACTGGGTTCAACATTAATCTATGGGTCACACTGAATAAGAAGCTGAGGGGAAAAACTTTCAACCGCTGCCCAAATTGACAATGAAAACACTATTGGTCTGAAACATACTAGGCTTCTGCCTACCACCAAAAAATCAAGTAATCAAAATTCCCTAAAACCACAAAACAACTCTGAATAAAAAAAAACAGTGGAGGCTCCCACTTCACCTGCTAGCTTCCATTTTAAATGAAAAATAACTTTCAAAGCAGTCATAATCCTTAATAAAAACCATATGCATCCACATGCCAATCTATATGACACGGAAATAAAAGAAATCAATATCCGACCATTCCACCAAGAACTACAAAACAATGAATACAATGAAAAATCACCTAAAACAACCCTAACCCTCCACCTTATAAAACATGTAAAAGGAGAAAAGTAGACCAATTACCTAATCACCCAGAGGTTCATTAAGGACTAACAGGGCAGAGAAAAATAATCTGAAAACACTTCATTTATGCATTAGAAACCTGCATGTATAGTTGGAGAAATTCATCTACCTTATGTTTTTAACCTTTTATTTTCCTTTAAACCTTGGTAAGAATGACTGCCTTGTTCCCTGGGCGAGTCATTCTTGTGACTGTATCGGGTCTGTGTCAAAATGCAATTTAACTCATTGCAATGTAAGAGCTGCAATAGTAGCACCATATGCTTTTGTTTTTCTCTGTCACACTAGGGTCCAGATACTGTCATTGAATGGGTGGTTGACTGCTTTAGGTCCCTCCCTGGGGCCTAGGGCTATGCAAAATAGCAGTATTTCTTGTGAGTTGATGATGGATGGCAGTGTGACCAACGATAGTCAATGAGAGCATAAGAGTTGAGATTTGTGTGCAATTTACCAGTACCAATCCTTCCCTTCCCTAGAGACTTCCTCCAATTGGCATCCACTTTATTTAGCTTTCGTACAATTCCCTGCAGAGCTTGCTACTCTATTAGGGACATATTTACTTAGGTTTCTGACCATAGCAAATTATTCAATCACCACAGATATTGTTAATTAACCAGGGCCTACCCAAGGACACAGACCAAGAAAAGCTTTACTCCGCCTTTTAAGAAAACAGTCTTGAAGAATCTTTAAATGCTGATGTCCAATTCAAGGGAGAAGCACTTCGGACGGTGCTTAATTTGAGCCAGTGGTTTCCTGTGCTCGGTAACAGCACTTAATTGTCTACACCGGGGTTTGTGACAGTCTGTCACCAGGTGGCGCCGACTGGCTAATTTAGAGAGGACCACCACATCAGTTAAATATTAATTCAATATACATTGAAACCAACTATTACCTGCCACCCAAGCCATTCTTACACATTTGGGGGACTGCAATAGTCTGAATTGTCACACTTGTAGGTGTGTGATGGTTAGTAGATGTGTTGTTATTATCATCATCACTAAAAAACATAAAGAGTGCTGGCCCCAAAAGTGATTTAACCTCATAAATTGTGGGACTACAAACAAAGGAGAACCTTTTTGTTTGTGTGGGTTATTTTATTTAAACCCTTTTCTTATCAATTTTTAGTTAGTTTGCAAAACATTTCATGGGTAAGACAAACACTACTTACAAACATTTACAATATTTACAAACTATTATACATGCTCAATATCATACAGTGACAAAATAACATATAAGTGAAAAAATCCACATTTATACAAGCTTCTCAGACAAGAGAAAAAAGCAATAATTAGACCAACACAAATAGTAAATCTTTGCGAAGATTCAAATCATTAGAATGCCCAGCAAGGGTCAAAAAACAGAAAAAGGCAACAGAAATCTGAATTCGAAATCTTCAATCAATTAGATTTTATGAGAAACAACTCAAATGAAATCTTTTTATATCACAAATTGCCTATTTGCCGTTTTGCCGACGCGTTTCGAATCTGGATGCAATCTCAGATTCTCCTCAGGGCTCTATCAGTGTCGTATTCTTTACTTTTGGAAACGCGGTCCCGCGATCCAATTATTCAAATGCAGTAGGGCTTTTGATTTAAACAGAGTTTCTTAGCACTGTGGGGCACGGGAACGCTATTTATTCATTTCCTGCTCAAAATCCTCCACTCGCAAATCAGGGGCGCTGCCACCAATCGTGTGCTGTTCAAGACGATAGACACCCTGCAAACGAGTGGACTCTATTCCAACAAATCGGAATGTGGATCCAAATACTCAGACGCTCACGGCTGGATTTCTTTCAGTGGCAAAGTACGCGAAGTGCTGTGAAGACGTCTAGCCACCGCGAGGCTCGCGCCGCCAAACGTCTGAAAGAAATCCAGCCGTGAGCGTCTGAGTATTTGGATCCACATTCCGATTTGTTGGAATAGAGTCCACTCGTTTGCAGGGTGTCTATCGTCTTGAACAGCACACGATTGGTGGCAGCGCCCCTGATTTGCGAGTGGAGGATTTTGAGCAGGAAATGAATAAATAGCGTTCCCGTGCCCCACAGTGCTAAGAAACTCTGTTTAAATCAAAAGCCCTACTGCATTTGAATAATTGGATCGCGGGACCGCGTTTCCAAAAGTAAAGAATACGACACTGATAGAGCCCTGAGGAGAATCTGAGATTGCATCCAGATTCGAAACGCGTCGGCAAAACGGCAAATAGGCAATTTGTGATATAAAAAGATTTCATTTGAGTTGTTTCTCATAAAATCTAATTGATTGAAGATTTCGAATTCAGATTTCTGTTGCCTTTTTCTGTTTTTTGACCCTTGCTGGGCATTCTAATGATTTGAATCTTCGCAAAGATTTACTATTTGTGTTGGTCTAATTATTGCTTTTTTCTCTTGTCTGAGAAGCTTGTATAAATGTGGATTTTTTCACTTATATGTTATTTTGTCACTGTATGATATTGAGCATGTATAATAGTTTGTAAATATTGTAAATGTTTGTAAGTAGTGTTTGTCTTACCCATGAAATGTTTTGCAAACTAACTAAAAATTGATAAGAAAAGGGTTTAAATAAAATAACCCACACAAACAAAAAGGTTCTTCTTTGTTTGTAGTCCCACAATTTATGAGGTTAAATCACTTTTGGGGCCAGCACTCTTTATGTTTTTTAGTAATATTAGGTCCAGCTGACCCCTTGTCCCAGGACCAAACTCCGTTTCTTTACAAGTTATTATCATCATCAGCATGACAGGGGCAATGTGTGGTGCAAGCTGTGGTGGCCTCCTGAAGAGACTCCTGGCACTTATTTTTTTTATAAATTCAATTCAATTCAATTCAATTAATTTATATAGCGCGCTACATACCCAGAGGGTCTCAAGGCGCTTGGAGAAGGGTGGGGACTGACTTTAGCTGTATGATGGTCTAATGAAGAAGCTGAGCTATTGTCTTGCTTAAATTATCCAAAGATCAAACTGGGCTTCCCATGAAAATTCATCCAGGAAGTCTTGCTTCTCACACAAACAGGTGATCCACAGCAGCTTTAGGACCCTAGGCCTTGCATCAATTTCTGACAATGATTTGAAACATAGGAAAGCATAAACCACCAGACCGTTCAGTCTAGCAGTGTCTTGAGGTATTCAGAGATCTAATTCATGTCATCCATCTGCTTCTGGCGAACAAATGTCATTTTAAGCAATGCAAAGCATTATTTGCTTATTTTATACCTCAAGAAAATTTACCGAGGATTCTGAAGTATGAAAATAAAAACAATCAGGAGGATTTGGTTTAGGATCAAGTCAATCAATGAGTAGCTTAAACATCTTCCTTCCTACTCCAGTAACAGCACCAGCATGGAGATAGGAAAAGGACTTCCCCCATTAAGAATTAGCTATGCAGCTTCAGCAGTAGTACATTGATCAGCAACCACAGGGTGAAATACATAACCTCTTTAACCCCTTTGCTGCTCGCGCTATTTCCCCGCTGTGCTGGGGGGCGGGGGAGGGGGGCTCGTACAGCGCCCCCATGCTCATGACGAGGTCAGCTCGTCATGAGCCACGGCGCTCCGGTGCTCATGACGAGCTGAGCTCGTCATGACCGCGCCCGTTCCAATGGAACGTTTAGCACAGCAGGGGAATCAGCCCAGCGTGCGAGCGTTCCACGGAACGGGCGTGGTCATGACGAGCTCAGCTCGTCATGAGCACCGGAGCGCCGTCGCTCATGACGAGCTGAGCTCGTCATGAGCATCCAAGGAGTTAACTGCTTGGGTGTTAAGAGCAAAAATGCACCATCATTTCTACTCAGGATTATTTATAAATTTACTGCAAGTGGTTGCACGTTAGTGCTCTCATGTATTAGTTTTCCTAGATCAGCTAGCAGAGGCAACCAAAACAAATCTCACTGATCGAGCTAGAACTCTTGAGCTAATTTTGAACATTTGATGTTTATGCACATTTTCAATACCTGATATCTTTTGCAAGTTCTTGAATTATTTGACTAGTCTTCCTGTCTAGTTCATAAAGCAGCATTCATTTTTCACAGGACCTTGATTTTTCTTCTTAAATTATTTTAATTGGTCAAGAAAGTCATCACTTATATTTTACTGTATTTGAATTGTACTACTTTTATATTTGCTTTCTCAATCCTGTCATCAAAGGAGAATCCTTTGGGTAACTTTAAGAGGGAACAAAGACAAAGGAAGGTGGTAGGGGTATATAAGTTGCGCACGGTGATGCTACTGTATATTAGGAGAGAATAGTATCCATTTAATCTGTGGGAGTGCTCCAAGGGATTTAAACAATGACTGCCCCGCGTTGTTAACAGAAAGCAGCTGAATCCACACTCAAATAGCCAAAGCGAAAATCAAACTCCTAAGCCACATTCACAGAACAATGTAAAAAGTCCAATTAATAATCTTCTTAGTCCTTTTTTGTGATGGTTTATTCAGGTTTCATGCATAAATTCAATATACTTCACTCCATCAGTGTAAGAAGTAGCCACAAGTTGAGCCAACACGTGTTTCGTCTAGGCACATCACCTCAGACTTCATCAGGGCATACACTCAAATATCCAACGAAGGACCAATTTGCACGGTAACCATAGATCCAGCCAGGCACCAGAATTGCTGATAGCCTATAGACTAACAAGGTCCTAAAATCAATAGCTATCCAAGCGTTCAAAATCTCTTTGTAACCTTCGTGTTAGTTGTGAACAGTCAAGACAGCGACAGGAAATAATCTGTAGAAAGCGAAGAAAACGAAGGTGGAGAGTACTCCTTTCCGAAATGAAATAACGGCGTGCTGCCAAATTTAAGAGGGGTTGGAACAGATGTGTTTTGTCTAAACTAACTGATAAGTGTTGCAATTGGTCTAAAGGATGGTTAAGTTATTTATGGGTTTAGAGTTCTGGAATAATGGAGTGAAAGCTCAAGGATACCTCAGAGTCTTATCATTAAATGTGCATAATCATTGAATGGACAAATCTAGCGCCCACACAAACACAAATGTCAGGTCAGATATAGATATCGGGGGGGGTGCGATTCATGAGAAAAATGGGGGCAAACGCAGAAGGACAACCAGGAAGAATGTAAGATATGCATCCAGGAGACAATGTATTTGTCAGCAGAGCAAAAGAGGTCGATTTTGGCACTCTTTTTAAGTTCAGGTGATCAGGTTCAAGGTGATGAGTAGCACAAGGGTTGTCTAGAACATGGAGCTTAACGTGCAGGGAACCTCTCCCTTGATTCTGGGTGTCTGACCTAGGTATCTTGTCAGCTGGTATGATAGCACTCAGGAGGAGAAATCTGTGGTGAAACCATGTAGGGACCTGCAGAGCAGGTAAAATAGGATCAATTCTAGACATTCATTTATTGGTAGCCAGTAGAGAGCTGTCCTTGTAGCACTGATGTGGGCTATGTGCCACAGATCAAATATTGGTGGAAGGTAAATTATTGAGGTCATGTTTTTTAAGATTGTTGTGGGGAGCCCCTGGTATATCCCTTGCAAAAGTCATGGCTGGACATTCACACCTCATTAACTATAGTCGATCTTTATTGTGAGACAAGCACAGGTAGTAATACCCAAAGGATTAGCAAGAAATGGAAAGCACTCTTTGCTACACTATCACCATGTATCACAAAGGAAAGGTCAGTGCTGGAGAGACCGCCTAATGTATTAATTCTTTATGCAGGTAATGATGGGGCAATCCTGGATAGCTGCCATTTAATAAGAGCATATAAGATCCACACAGTGAAGAAGTGAGAGATCAATTTATGTACTGTTAAAAAGCCAGTTTGACAAAATGTAGCGCTGGAGGTGCATTAGGCAGTCCACTAGATGATGGTACCCACCACCTCCAACAGCTTGAGGCTGTTTTGTCCGTCATCAAAACACATGCGTTAGACAGTTCTGTAACAGCACTGCATGAGGGCCATTAGGAATACATTTTGAATAGAATACAATATATCCTGCTAATTCACAAACACTTTCCAAATAGGACCGTCTAGGCTACAGATGCCAAGAAGTTTTGCTATAGGTCAACAGATAAATAAATGAGCTAACTGGTGAAGCTGAGATAATAAATAAGATTACGATTTCAGCTCCATGAAATTTAGCTAAACCACTCTCCTATAAAAATACGTGAACTGCCTACCATTCTTCTCAGCAAGAAATGTATGGACAGCAAAGGCAAAGCCAGTAGGTGTAGCTTTTAATACGCGAATGCAAGCAGCGTAAGCAAATTAAAGCCAGACAAAAATTAAAGGAGGACTGCATTAAAGGCATTCTTGCCTTTAGTACTTTTCTTTTTTTTTGTTTCTTTTTCAAATAAAATCGGTTGACAAGGTAGCCTTCCTTATAGTCCTTCATTAATTTCTATGACATAGAAAGACTATAATGAAGGCTCCCTATCCACCTGACCTTGTCTGAACACAGAAAAAAAGACAGCGTTGCAGAGCACTCAAGTTTCCCATCTTCATGTATGATTAGTTTGTCCAGACCAGGATGTTTTGTTGCATTCTGGGACTTGTAGTCCTAGTTTTATAATGACTTAAACAGTACTACAGATTTCAGCATGCAATGAAAACAGCTGGGTTTGATGAGAAAATAATGCCTAGAACTGAGTATCTTGAGTGTTGAAGACAAGGAAACCTTCAAACTAGTCTTCAGGCTAGTCTACCTTCCTTTGCCCGCGGCATTTATAAGACGTTACTGGGAAAAAAGGAAGGAGAATGAGCAAACAGTTAGAATTTAAGAGGGGGGTAGGCAGGGAGGAAGAAGAACATAGTTGAGGAGGATTGGAAATACGAGAGGGTGGGGAGAGGAGGGAAATAAAGGAGGTAAAGGCAAAGGTGGGAAGGTCGGACGGGAGATAGAACATAATGGTGACTTGGAGAATGACACAGAGGAAGCAGGAGAAGCAGATGGGAGCTACCTGTGGGTGGCAGGGGGAACAAGGAGTGCACAGGGAAAGCGTGGGATAGGGAGGTATGGAGACAGAGTGACACATAAGGGATGCTGATGGCATTAGGCGCTGTACTTGATGTCAAGTCAGGTCATCCAGAATAGCGGACGGACATCAGAACTGTTCACATCAGAATTTATTCTCTCTCACCTCAATTCAGATGTGCTTTACATGCAAGAAGCAGGAAGGCCTAAATGACTTGCACAATAAGGGCACGCTACAGAATTGGAGGATGGGGGCACATTTGAAGTAGAAAATTGGTGAAGCGATTGGCACAGTTCTAGGCACCTCTATTCAAGCAGATGCCTGACCTGGAAAGTAAAGCTGTTCAGTTTCAAGAATGGTCACATGGCCTCAAGCCTCCCAATAAGGATTCTCTGCCTCCTAACAACGATTGTAATGCTGGCTCTTTGGTATCTTGGGGACACAAAGCCAGTGAAGGAGACCTTTCCAAGATGTCAGCCTGCTTGCTCGCTATTTCCGTAACTGCTGAAGAGTGTACTTTTGCCACTGTGTAGACAAAGGAACATTAAATCCCATTACCTTTGAGGACAGAAATATGCTGCCTGCTCTCCCCGTCGGCTGGGTAGTTTCTAATTTCGATATCTTCTCCATCCTTCAGCTCCACCTTATCGTAGCCGTACCAGCCCAGCAGCTCGTTCATGGTGCTCTCAGCAAAGTTCTGAAAGGGAAGGATTGCCAGCTTACTTAGGTGATCAATAATGGTTTGGCATGAATAGATGAGCACATACATTGAATTCCATTTGCACTGCCCGTGCGCTATTAGGCCAGTTCCCACTGCCCCCCTCCCCCCACAAGAAGTCTATCTTCCCAGTCAAGTAGACAAAATGGAGGGTGCTTAGGTCACTTGAGAGTATTATGACAGACCATCGAACGCTTGCAATGTGAAGACAATGAAGACATGAGAAATAGCCTCCATTACTATTGCCCTAGTAAAAGAAGTCAATGAGCCTTTTCAGCACAGGTCTATTTCCAGCCAAGTTTACGCGCATGCCAGATCCAAGTGTGCTGGATGGAAAGAGAGAGCAGTATACTCACCCTTTTGCGGAAAACAGCTGACAGTATGAGGCCTATGGTCTATGTGTAAATTAAATAACATATAAATATATGTATTTTGCTATCTTAAATAGACATGAACCAGCAAGCACTCGGAAAACACATTGCTCCAAAGCCCCTCATTTTGGTCTGGACAAGCAGGAAATGTCTGCATAGATTCATCCAGACTGATTCATTAAAAGACATATAAACATTCCCTGCTGAGCAAGACTCACTTCATTTCTAAATACCAGAGCCTTCTTACAGTTGCTGCTGGTGTTCACAGTTTTACTTTTTCCATAAATAAAATCTAATTCAAAAGATCATTCTAAAAAAAAAAGCAAACACAAAAACACTCAGACAATCATCACTGTCCATCCACCCAATTGATGGAAAAAATGTCTTGTTAGAATGTCGAGCTCTAAAATATATTATTGGTTTATGAAATTAGCATGCTATGGTTGGGGGGCAGGGATTATTTAATGACTGATTGTGCTTTTTGGAAGAATAGGATAGAATGTCTGTAGCAACATTTTTAAGTCTTGCCTACGTGAGCTAGCGCTCTTGCAAGACTTTTGTGTTCTATAATGGGCTTGGAACACGGCCATTACTTACCATCGGTTTAAAGAGCTCTCACTGGGCAGCAGTTGCCATGCATCACTTCCTTTTCTTTCAGTGGTGCATGGACCAAGCACAGATTAATTACATTTAACTAGTGTTCCTCCGCTGGCCATCCACTGAGATTCAGGTACTATTTCTTTTTTTTCAAAGCGCTATGATGTAGTCTACGTTAGCCATATGATAGCGTTTTTTTTTTACCTGCCCCACCCACCCCATCCTGTTTCTTCTTCCCAGTCTCTCCCCTAAAACCCTCCCTCTCTTCTGTTTCTTTAACCCCCTCCCACTTACATAAGTAAACAAGCATTGGCATAGCCAATATGTCTCATCTTTGGGACCTTATAAGTGTTTAGCCATGCAACAGTTGATGTTGTTGCACCAAGGATATTGTGCTGGATAACTAAACACTTATAAGGTCCCACAGGCGAGACCTATTGGCTATGCCAATGCTTGTTGACCTGGGGAACGAGAAGCAAATAATAATTTGCAAGGAGCAATGTAGGGGTAAACAATGTGACCAATGTTGTAAAAGGCTCAATGTCAGATAAAGGGGGGTTTACAAATAATGTATTTTTTCAATGTGGAACCAGTGAGGCTGGGAAGAATATGCAAAATAGAAGAACATCTGGGAAGGTTGAGGAGGAGCCGGCAGCATTTTGTACCATCTGAAGATGGACGGCAATGCCTTTTGCAATCCTAGGCATAACGAGTTGCCGTAATTCAAGGGAAGAATCATGATGGATGCACGCTGTTGCCTACAGTTTTCAGGTGGTAGAGGAAAAATATTGCTGACAAGATGAATATTGTAGACACAATTAGATGCAAGACAGGAGTTCTAAGTGGTGAAAGGGTATCATCAAACCAGACTTGAAGGTTCTTGGTGGTGTGGGAGGCTTATGAGGTGGACCCCAGATAGCCACCAAGAGGACTCGGCCAAAGGAGGGTGTTCTATAGCCAGCCCTTCAGTTGTATCCAAGATAAGTTTCGGTGCATTTTCCCTTATCCAGCAGACAACACCAGAGAAGCAAGTGTGAAAGTTAGTCTGGGTGAGGCCTATATTACTATCAATGCTAACTACAATGTGGGTGTCTTCGGAATAAGGTACAAGTGACTGTCAGCAGGAACAGATAAGGTGAGCTAAAGATTTCCAAAATTCAATACCTGGGAATTGGACTAGTCCATCCTTAGCATTTTTCATGAGCTTTCCTATGGCCCTGTGGAGGGTGTGGGTGAGGAGTGTCATGATTCTTGGTCCATGCATCAAGGTTTGTTTCTTCAAATGGAATATAAGAATCCCTGCAGGTCTTGGCAAGAATTCATAAATACTACATAGGATATATGATGTGATGTGAGTAAGTAAAATCTCTTGATCATACATACTCTTGACCTACTGCTGGGTATTATGAAGCATGCAAAACACAGAAGAAATACAGTAACACAATGGGGAAACTAGGGGGGGAGAAAACAGTGTATGAGGGTAGGAAGGCTGTGAGGCAGGTGGCTTCACACCTTTCTTGAACGGCATCAACGAAGACGTCCTCCGAGAGTCTTGGACCACATCAGACGAACGTCTGCTGGCGGGGGCATTCTTTGTGATTCTTTTGGATGTCCAAGCACCTGGCCACTGATGTGATCCCAGTAGTGTGCACCAGCAGGTATGACCTTAGTAGCAATGCAGTTAGGTTTGCTCGAAAGGAGTGACTTGTAAGTCACACAACAAACTTTGAAGTAAATTTTGGAAGGGCGGGAGAGGGAACCAACTGAGTTCGTTCAAGGTAGGCGAGATGTGATCCGACCTTCTTTGGTCCTGATTAGTGAAACCTCTGAAAAAAGAGCTAATGTGATGGGTTTCAATACGGACTCTTATTTTATGAAGCAAGTTGGGACAGTGAAAGATTGAGTCAGAAGGATAAAGATTTGGTCATCTGATTTGTAACTCTCTACGCAGGCTCTCTCAAACCCTTGGAGCTATATTACATTTTGTACATTTCTTTAAAAATCTTAAACGGTAGTAATCACTTTAAAGGAGAAGGGTGACATGCGGCTTATCTCAGTGAGATAATTACTCACTGCTGAGTCAACATTCCCTGTTGGCTCAACCTTTCATTCTGCCAATTTTGATTGGACGAAATTGGGCATTGGATTGGCTGCAGCAGAGAAAGTATCAGTGTTGTGTTGGTGAAAAGAGGTACAGCGGTCTCCTTTTTTCGGTATCAACTTAAGAATATGGGTGGTCCCTGGCAAAACATTTTTTTGGGGGCCCTGTACGCAACATATTTACATTTTCTTACCTGTTTCAATCCCACATGAAGCGAAATAATACTACATTATGTGTTAAATTTGAACACAGCCTCACAAATACAGTTGAAAAAAGTCACTTTCGAGCTGCCAAAAATCCTTAAGAAGATAATGGTTTGGGGTAAGGTAAGAGTAGGCAGAAGAAGAGAAGTGCGGAAAGATAAATAAAATAGGTAGATGTAAAATAGAGAAAAAATTCAATTTCCCTGAGTGGGGGTTGGGGGGCCCTTGGAAGGTGGGGCCCTTGGGTTATTGCCGACTTTTCCCGTGCCTTAAAACTTTCCTTCAGACTCTTCATATATCCGCGAGTTTGTTTGTCAGCATTAATGACCTGTATTTTTTAATAGAGCACTTTGCAGCTAATGAGGCAAAAAAAACACATATTCATTACCAAACACGAGGGTGTGACTTTAAAATGATGGAATGTTGAGTAGAACAGGTAACTACACTGTGACATACACGTCTTATCAGCAGGTGCATTAGTTCGCTGAGCCACCGAGCACCATACGTGCTAGGGACTCTCCCCAGATAATTCTTGGGTTAGGGAGTTTACTTCCAAACCTGTCCAATCTATGTATTTTAAAGTCGCCAGAAGTTGTTTCTGTATCAGGTCCTAAGAGTGATGAATCAATGCATGCATGCATGGCAGCGCCGTTGCTGTAGCCTGCAGTTCCCTGTCCCAGGGAAACCCTCCTTGCTGGACCTTCAGCAATGTGAAGCCCTCCTGGCTCACTCTTCAGCGCTGTGAAGCCCCCCTTCTTCGCCTTTCGGTGCTGGTAAGCCCTCCTGTCTCACCCTTCAGCGCTGAGAAGCCCTCCTGGCTCACCCTTCAGCACTGTGAAGCACTCCTTCTTCACCCTTCGGTGCTGTGAAGCCTTCCTTGCTCGCTCTTCAGAACTGTGATGGCTTCCTTACTCGCCTTTCAGGGCTGTGAAGCCCGCCTTGATCTTCCTCTTGCACTGTGAATCCCTCCTTGCTCGACCTTCTTCACTGTGAATCCCTCCCTACTCGCCCTTCAGCGCTGTGAAGTCCCCCTTGCTGGCCCACATGCACTGTGAAGCCCTCCTACCACGGCCTTAGGCACTGTGAAGCCCTCCCTGCTCTTCCTGCAGTGCTATAAAGCTCTCCTTGCTCGACCTTCTTCACTGTGAATCCCTCCTTGCTCGCCCTTCAGCGCTGTGAAGTTCTCCTTGCTGGCCCACAGGCACTGTGAAGCCCTCCTAGCTCGGCCTTCAGCGCTTTGAAGCCCTCCTTGCTCGCCTTTCAGTGATCCCATGAAAAGCCTCCCTGCTGCTTTAAAGGTCCTCCCGCTGCAGCCAGCCGTGAGGTTGTGCTGGGCTGGCTCCACCCTGCTGCCTTGTGAGGGATGAGGGGATGTGATTGAGGCTCTCACCACGGAGCGAGGAGTTTCAAAGCACCGGCTGGCCCTGCCGCCTCCAGACAGCCTCGCTTTGCCTACATGTCCGCCCTCCCATGTGCAGCCAGAGTCACCGCGCGTGGCGGGCACGGGGGTCGCCTCCAGCCTGCCCCCTGCGCGCCCCTCCGCCGCCAGGGAAGTTGCTTTTGTGAAGTGCCTGGAGGATGCTGCGCCCCCTCGGAGAGCTGTCTGAGGCACCCTGGCCCCCCGCCGCTGCTCCCCTGACCTGTGTAGGTGTGTCTGAGCAAGGTACGGGCGGCAGCCCACATTCTGCAGGTGCATGCGCTATTATTGTAAGGGGTCCATTCCAGGGGGTCATTTGCGTTCACAGCATCTTAGGTGGGAGACAGTGATGGAAGTACCCTCTCATGCTTGTCACATCTTCTGTAATTGTGTGCTTCAGGGATGAGAATGTAGCGAGATATGTGGTCCTAGATTCAGGCTGATGTCTCACTCCACCTGCCTTCACACAGCTGCCCACTGTCTGGGGTCTGGCTAATTCTGTACAGACAAACAGTGAGATGGGAACGCCAGCATTACCTGCACCACTGAGTAACAAGTTTGACGAGGAGAGGAGGGGGCCTGCGCCTGTTTCCCTTGCGGGAGCGAGCAGTAACCATCTGTTAATTGCAAACAGATGGTTTGAAAGCTCCCTCCCGCAAGGGAATCGCCAAACGTGCATGCGTTGCCATTGAAAGCAACGCAGCGCGTGCCCTTTTTTGGGCGAAAAACGGAATCGATTTCAAAAGGTCTTTTTTCTATGCGGCGCATGCGCACTGCGTAGGCGAGACAAAAAACGCTATGAGGGGGCTGGTGCCTGGCACTTAATAGCACTTTAACTGTCCCATTATCCACCCACTCCCCGTTACTAACCACCACCCGATTGTTAATGCCAATAGCTCGTCCGTAGGAGAGACCTATTGGCTTTTGCCAATGCTTGTTGTGATGTTTATCCAACAGACGGGCAGGACAGCCAGATCCGTGTCAGGTTTTCTAAATAATCATGATTTCCCTTTCAAATCAGCAGAATGTAAATGTATCTATGTGGATATGCAGAAAATGTAATTTGGATCCAGCCCTACTGGAGCTGTTTTGAACACCGCTGATTAAAAAATAAAAATGTCAACAACAAGTTATTTTCCCCAAAATACATGAAAGATGCACCAGAAGAATGGATACTTCTTTTCTTTTAGTCAGCAGATTTACATTCTAATGTTCGTGATGTCATCAAAATACAAAGCTAACTCTGTTGATGACATCACAGGTAGAAAACAGGTTGCAACAGGACTTGGCATTAAACTCACAAACACGTTAAAAAAATGTTGATACAATGTTTGGTCTCTTCTTCCACTTTTGCATGCTTTGAGCAAGAGAAAAGAACAAACCTGGAGTATCTTCGACCTCAATGCAAACCGAGCAGGAAGACTGGAATCACCGGATTAACAAAGAGATATGCCAACAAACATATAACCACACACACAACTGTTGTATACTCATTGCCAGTGCAAAAGACTTGTTGCTTTCTCAATTAAATTATAATATCAATTCATGACAACTACACTGAGAAAGCCTAGGCCCACCACAACAATACATACAGGAGAGTTTAAAGTCTGAGCAGAGACACAATCCTAGTACAGAAACAATAATTCTCAAAGCAATAGGTCTGACTGGAATTTTAAGATAAAACTAAAACAATGGAAGAAAGCCTGCTTTAGTAGAAAACAAAACGAGAACAATTGTTTCTGTATACAATTTAACTAGAAGATAACAACAAATGTGTATGATTCCATGTACTTTTGAGATGTAAAATAGTCCCTCATCTATTAGAATGCATACATGGCATAGGAAGTGAAATAATACACCAAACAACCTATATCATGAGGTAAGAGAGAAACACTTGTTTGGGAGTCAAAGTCCACTCTGTATATATTTTAAAGACTTAGTAACACGAGGTCATACAAACTACTTTGCTGTCAAGCCATACCGAAAATGTACCATATACCATTGAGGAGTCGGAGAAATAACAAGCATTGTCAAAGCCAATAAATAGGTCGCAACTTCGGAACCTATTGGCATTGTCAATGGATTTTAGCCATGCTGTACAGCACCCCCGATGCTGGGTAAAATTGCTAAACAATAAAAAAGAATAGCCTATGACGCATCCGGCCAAATCATTCTGCAGGTGTGTGCACGAAGCATGCACGCACAAACAAAATGATGTGGCCACTTTTTTCTTTTTATTTGCCAAGTTGGATTGGTAAATAAAATGAAAAAATGTGCAAACGAATTTCCTTTTTTTTTTGGACAGCAGATGGTGTGGGTAGCAACAATGGGTGGCGGAAACAACGGGGCAGAAGCAACAGGGGGGTGGCAGAAGGAACATGTAGGGCACAGGTGGGGAAGCAACACGGAGGGCACAGGTGGGGGAAGTAAACCACTTGGAGAAAAAGCAACATGGAGCTCAGGGGAGGGGGAGAAAAGCAAATGGGCAAGAGAGAGAATATTGTGGAGCTGAGAGTGGGAGAAGCACAGGGACGAGAAAGCAACGGGGGAGGAACACATGCAGGCTTGCACATCACAGAGGGAAGAAGGGGAAACGTATATGGGTAACAGAGAGCAACATGGAGTTTGGGCGGGACAGAATTACACAAAAGAGAAGCTGAAAAACACATGCACTCCCATGGAGTGCTTAATCAAAAATAAAAAAAAGTGGTGCTTGAAAAGCAACCAGTGGAAGGATACAAGAAAAGGCCACACAAACTAATGAATAAGAAGCAAGCAAATAACACTGACAAAGCCAATGGTAAGCAATGGGTGGCTCTAAGCCCACTGTAATTAGACAATACCTTTTGCAACAGACAGAGCATGCGCTGTCTAGTAGGTGAGACCTAGAAAAACACGTTTTTCTTAAAGGTCTTTGATGCAAGTTACTTGTCCATAACTTAGTTACTGCACTGGTGCAGAGTGTAGTTGCGGCTTTCTTCAGGATTTAGAAAGTATGACCAATTAAAATAACATATTTGCACACTGGTTAACTAGTTGGGAAGCCACCTCTGCTGTTCACAACATTTTGTTTTGGGTGGGCCAGGGGTAGGCATACTGCCAAGTCTTTTCCAAGTCATGAAAGGGCACATTTTTCACATAATGCTGGTATTATAGAGTGCAAAGATCTGTAAACATAGGGTAAGAGATGTTGAGAAAAAGGGTCAGTCCTTTCCAATCACCTAGCCTAATACACCGAAGAGTAACAAAGATAGCAAGGACCTGGGAAAAAATGGCAAACCATGAACAGCTGAAGGACATTCCATGTGACCCGCTAAAGCCAATACAACGAAATAGAAAATCAAAAATGCAGGGAAAAGGTAAGGATAATCTTCTCGGTCTGAATCAAGACATTCATTGCTACTCTATTGAAAGACTCTCCATTGGCACCTTTAAATATGGAAAATGTTACCAGATGCAGTCTGGAGCATGCATTAGAGATGAAAACTACATGCTATTGATTTACATTTATTGTACAGTGCTATAACTGTTGTTGCCAAGATGTAGGGGCAGATCAATTCATGAATCCCCCAACTCTTCTGAGTAGGTCCCTTATGTGGGGAGAGGATAAGAAGACAAACATTTAAACTGAAAAGGAAAGAAAAAGCAGAAGCAAAGCACTACTCCTGACATGAAAACAAGAAACGGCAATGTGAATAAAAAATAAGAATACCACGAAATGAAAAAGCAACAGAATTCGAACATAATTCATAGACTGTGTTCAAAAAAGAAAATATTACAGTCCTTTAACCCCTTGCATGCTGATGACGAGCTCAGCTCGTCATCAGCGTTACCTGCCGTGTGCTGATGACGAGCTGAGCTCGTCATGTAACGCAGTAATTTTTAAAATGCCGCATACCGCGGGAAAAGCCGCCGCACGCATGCGGTTAAGGTGAGGTGTTTTACATGCGAGCGAATACGGAGAAAACGTTTTTAGACCCGCTCAACCAGAATCCACTGTTTTCCCAAGGAACATTGAAAAATCACAACTCCAAAACAAGCACACAAACTGAGCAGCATAAACTGCTTAGGTAGACCCCCTGATGATCTTCATGAGCCATACACTTCAAGGGTTGAATCTGTGCCCACATGCTTTATCTGCACCACCTCAGTGAGCACGGCAGAGGTGAAGCCGTGGTAGCACTGCAGAAGGCAGGGAGATGAGATGATGTGATGATGAGAAAGGTCTGAGGCTGTCGACTAGAATCTTTAGGTCTGCTAACACTGAACTTGGCTTCTAACACCAGGGGCACAGTTTGTCATGAGAGGTCGTCCCCAAATAGAGCCCCGTGTGGGAAAAAGAGTGACATGGGTGGCCACTAATAATAGCTCAGGATGCTATTCTTTTCAGTGTCTTTAGCAGCCAATGTTACCAACTTCCTTCCCTGAAGGAAAAGCATGCAATACTAGCCAGTGAGGTGAGAGCCCACAGTGGGCAGAAAAGGCCATGACAAACAGAAGAATTGTTGCAGAGTCATCAGGGAGCTAGCAACTCAGATTCAAAGTAGCCAAAGATTTTCCCCAGAAAACTGATAGAGCATTCAATCATAAATAACAGCTCCCTTACAGGCCCACGGCAGGACACTTGGTAGGAAAGAACTCTGGTTTTCTATGCTCTTTTACACATAGCATGATTGAGAATGCCGTTGAAAGCGTGGTACAATGCAGCAGATTTCACTGAAGCAATCACTTTTGTGACTGCACCAGATTTGGTATCAGCGTAATAGTCTCCACGCTCGCCAAATCTCTATTAACTTCTCGCCTTCTGATTCTTTCTCTGGAATCCTTTGCTATAGACCCCCTGGCCCCAAAACGACTTTTCTTCACGAAATTTTTAAACTTATTGAGCCCTATGTGGATAGACCCTATTTTACTATTCTGGGTGATTTTAACTTTCATTTAGAGGCCACAGATTCAAAGGATACGCAAGCACTTGTAGAGGGCCTAGCTGCCTGTAGACTTGACCAATTGGTTAACGGCCCCACACACCTGGCCTCCCATACGCTGGACGGCATCTTTTCTAATGATGCTAGACTTAGGACTGGTACCCCTATTCCTCTCTCTTGGTCCGACCATCTGGCAGTCCCCTTCCATTTTTAAGTAAATTCCAACCCAGGCAATAAACCAAAAACTGATGTTTGGTCCATAAGAAGGAATTATAAAACTATAAATGATAACACTCTTTCACCTTTTATGAATGATCAATCGAGAATCGGCGCTCCGCACGTTTCTCCGCCAACTACAGTTCTTTGTCAATATCTTTCATTGCCCTGGCAAAATATTTATCCAAAGGGCCAAGTATTGAGACCCCCACAGAAGAAGGCAGAGAATTAGGAACACCTGAAGACATCTTGAAGGTTCCAAATATAAAATAAATAATCAAGAAGGAATAACAGGGCAATATATATTAATCTAGCGTATTTTAAGAACATAACATTATAGTAACGTAATTAACATACACCACCCCAAAATACGACACGATACCGTCAGTAGGAAAGGAAGTGTCAATGACAAGGCGTTAGAGAGCAGGCCCTGCCCAGCCTCCTACAGCCCCTGACGGCCACAGACGGCCCGCCCTTGTCCCGGGCTTCTCCCGGGACGCTCCTGCGCGCTCCCGCGTGCGCGTGCGAGTGTAAGTCTAAATAAGGAAGACTGTGGGGGCGGGAAGAGGACCCAGGTGCGGCCGGTAACAGCGGCGCTAGGCTACCTGGTCCTCGCAGTCCCGCAGCGGTGGTGAATATGGCCCCAAAACAGCGTCTGAAACAGGCAGGCAACAGCTTCCAAAATCGGCAAGTCCCCCGTTCTGTTGTGACAGGTAGGAGAAAGTTCAGCAAGTGACCTTTGCCTCGAGCGGCTCCCGCGAAGCGGGGGCCGGGAGGCGCTGTACAGTCCAAGGGGGCGGGCGGGAAGAGGACCCAGGTGCGGCCGGTAACAGCGGCGCTAGGCTACCTGGTCCTCGCAGTCCCGCAGCGGTGGTAAATATGGCCCCAAAACAGCGTCTGAAACAGGCAGGCAACAGCTTCCAAAATCGGCAAGTCCCCCGTTCTGTTGTGGCAGGTAGGAGAAAGTTCAGCAAGTGACCTTTGCCTCGAGCGGCTCCCGCGAAGAGGGGGCCGGGAGGCGCTGTACAGTCCAAGGGGGCGGGGCGGGAAGAGGATCCAGGTGCGGCCGGTAACAGTGGCGCTAGGCTACCTGGTCCTCGCAGTCCCGCAGCGGTGGTGAATATGGCCCCCAAACAGCGTCTGAAACAGGCAGACAACAGCTTCCAAAATCGGCAAGTCCCCCGTTCTGTTGTGGCAGGTAGGAGAAAGTTCAGCAAGTGACCTTGATCTTAGGTGTCCTTCCCTGGAGGATCCAAATAGGGCTGCTTCTGATCTTTCCATTGCCCTAGCTACTGCCATAGATTCTCTTGCCCCGGCCTAACGTCACTACTCAGCCCGTAAGAGCCCCTCTCAACCCTGGTTTTCAGACCGCCTAAAAACTTTGCGTCAGAAATGTCGGCAACAAGAAAGGTCTTGGACTGCTCATCCTGATCCACGGGGGAAAGTTCTGCATAAATCCCTTCTTAGAGACTATAAGAAGGCGATAATGGAAGAAAAAAGTCATTATTTTACTAACCTGACTACATCCTTAAAATCCCCTAGAGACCTTTTTAACATAATTGACACTCTCTCGGCACCCAGACAGGCTGACCCTACTATCGAAACCCAGGAACTTTGTAATAACTTAGCTAGTTTTTTCCATGATAAAATTGTTGAGATCTACAGTGCGCTTGAAATTAGAAATAAAGAGCTAAATGTTGAGGCACTAGGATCTTCTTCCACAACTCTTGATATAAATGAAAAGACTGATGTTTTGCCCAAACCATCGCTCACATGTTTGCCCCCTCTGTCTTTAGAAGATCTTAATCTTTTACTGGATGCCACAAAGTCCTGCTCGCCTCTTGACCCCTGCCCACTAAAAATCTTTAAAACTTGCAGAGGGTCGGTGCTTCCCCCTTTATTGGAAGTCATGAACTTGGCGATCCGAGAGGGTATTTTTCCCTCCTCGTGGAAAATCGCCATTGTTAGGCCTTTGCTTAAAAAACCCTCCCTAGACCCAGGGATTCTGAAGAATTACCGTCCTATTTCCTTACTCCCGACCCCAGCCAAGATTCTGGAATCATATATAAATCAAAATCTGTCTACTTTTATTGAAAATTCCAACATGCTTGACAGTTCTCAGCACGGCTTTCGATCAGCTCACAGCACTGAGTCTGCTCTCACTGTTGTGACAAACAAAATTCGATCTGAGGTTGACAGGGGACACCCTTCGCTGCTTGTGTTATTAGATCTCAGCAGCTTTTAACACCTTGTCCCCGTCAATACTGATCTCCAGGCTCAAGGACATCGGATTAGGAGGCTCTGCCCTTAGTCTGCTCTCCTCCTTTCTCCATCACAGGGAGCAGAGAGTAAAAATGGGGAACTTCCTCTCCAATCCCCAAAAGGTGCAATGTGGGGTTCCTCAGGGCTCCTCGTTGAGCCCTCTTTTATTTAACATCTATGTTACCCCACTTGCACAGGTGGTAAGATCATTTGGCCTGGATGTGTTATCGTATGCTGATGACACACAGATCTTGGTATCCATCACCCAGCCAGTCTGTGAGACTGCCTCCAAGTTTAGAACCTGTATGGAGGCAGTCTCCAAATGGATGACGTGTCATTTTTTAAAATTAAACGGCGAAAAAAACGAAGTTATGGTCTTCGGAGGGAGTCAAGATCTCTGGTCGAAGGATTGATGGCCTACGTCCCTAGGAGATTGTCCGACCCCCACTCCTATTGCTAAGAATCTTGGAGTACAAATTGATCCTACCCTTTCTTTCGACCCCCAGGTAAATAGGACAGTGTCAACTTGTTGTGGCACCATTAGAATTTTAAAGAAAATTGCTCCTTACCTATCCTTGGCAGCCCGGAAACAAGCAACAGCTGGCCTACTACTATCGAGGCTAGATTATTGTAATGCCCTCTATGGTGGCATCAATAAAGGTTCCATTCATCGCCTCCAAATGGTACAAAATGCAGCAGCCAGATTGGTGTTAAGTCTCCCTAGGAGAGCATCTGCAACAATGGCCAGAAGGGATCTTCATTGGCTTCCGATTCCATCTAGGATTTCTTACAAAATTCTCTGTTTGGCCCATGGTGCTATCCATGGCTCAGGATCTGAAGGCATTGGATCTCTTTTGTGTGCCTACACCCCTATTAGAACTCTTTGTTCATCTTCGAAGAATAGGCTGGTGGTTCCTAGGTTTACTAAGGTTAGATGGGGGGGTAGAGCCTTTTCCACCTTGGCACCCAAGCTGTGGAACCTCCTCCCCCTTGAGCTTACCAGTCAATCATCCTTAGCAATATTCAAAAAATTACTTAAGACCTGGCTTTTCTCTCAGGCATATTAGGCTCTTGCTCTCCCGCTGGCCTCGTGGTCTTGTCATCTGGAGTTTGGATTTCTATGTCTGTCTGTAGTGCGCCTTGATGCCCCTTGGGGCTAAGTTTTGCGCGGTATAAAAGTGCCTTTCATTCATTCATTCATGCACACTCTAATCAGGAGAATAATAATACACAAATACCTAATTCCTGCAAAATTGAAAGTGATTCAGTGCAGCCAACAGAAAACTAGTGGGGTGGAGGACTACACCCTGGACAGTAGATGGGGACGTGGCACTCAAAGACATCAACTAGGACCATGGATTGAGGGGCAACATGATCAGAAGACAGCAAAGTTACCAACATGTTTGACAAGGCCTTGGGGTGACACAGGGGAGGTTTACTCAGCAGGACCACATGGTACTGGTGGATCATCGCTTGCAATACGGTTTATAAACACCAGGCTCCACCTCCAAAGGTTAAGAGAAAAAGCTACAGAAGGTGTCCTGTTTGCAGATACACATGGGCTTGTTATGTATATATGGACTGGCGGATCAGGATTCAATGAAGTAATACAATGTGGCGCTAACAGAAGAATGGACACTCAGGACTCAGTGTGAGTGTGCTAAGCCTGACAGAACTCTTCAGAAACCAGAAAACAAATAGGGAAAGATGGCAAATGCAAGGACCAGCCATCCATCAGGAGAGGTTGGGCAAAGGCAGTAATAGAACTCTAGCATGACTGCAGCATTTTAACATACACAAGAGTAAAGCGATTATAGAGGCAAGTAAGATTGCATTAAGGACTGCTTGATCCGTTTCTCCGGCCCTCCTTGCAGCTTGTCCCTCCCTCTGCTCACCCCCGACATGCGTCACGCAAAGGATGATGTATATGGATGCACCTACTGTGCAATGCTGCAATGTCATTGTATTCATGTTGGGGAGAGGCTGTAGCCATACGGCTAGAGTGGTCGACCTTGAAGCTGGGGAACCAGGTTCGAGTCTCGACATCGAGGCTCAACATCCTGTGATTCTGGGCAAATCACTTAATCTCCCCATGCCCAACAAAAATGAATGTGAAAAAAAAAGAGAAAATTGAATAAAGATATATAATTTAAAATAAAGAGTATGCAGAGTAGTGGTTGGGTGAGGTGTGCTGCCAGTAACTGTATGTTGTCAGTGGGTGTGTGTGTGTACTAAAGACACAATGCTTGTTAACCTCTTGTTTCAACAGGTAAACAGGGTGAGTGATTACTACTGTCACCATCCTATGATACTTAAGGCATCGAAGTAGGTGACTAAGAAATAATCGTGGTGATGGGAGCAGCATCACTAATCACCATACTGTTGAAGTGAATAATCACTATTAATTGCGGCGTCTTTAAAACCCGCAGGGCCTCCTTTATGATTGCAATATTAAGAAACCCTTTGCTTTTAATACTTTACTCATAACAGTTGCATAATTGTTCATAGCTGTGTTAAACTATCCCCGAGTTCATTCTATAATTACTTGCTGTCAAATTAAGTACAGTTAATTCCCCTAGGGTTGGGATAATCTTTGTTGCCGGCCAAAAACACTGCCAGCAAGAGATACTCTGATCTACAGAAGTCTTTTGTGTGCTCGGGGTCAAAAGGTCATCAGAAAGGAAGCCTGGACTTGCCAGGCAAATGGTTTCATGAACGCAGATGGAACAGGCGATAGGCATACCCTTACTAAACAGTGTTCGACCCCCAAGACACTATGAGGGTAAAAAGGTTGCTTTAGGGAGAGATTAATAGAGGTGTACTCCATTTTATTGTCAAGGCTGCTGAAGTTTTGGGTCATAAAATGGGAGGACTGTTCTTCCTGATACCCCCAGGTATAGCACTTACAACAGGGATGTCTTTGAGGCTGGGTCACAGAAGTGTCCTTCAAACAAATGGAGCACAACGGAGGATTTATTTTTGGGGGCGGGGGTGTGTGTATTTTTTATATTTCGTTCCTTTCTCTTGAAGCATGGAAAAAGGTTCCAGATTTTTATGGGCACCGGACATAGAACAAGAATCTTCTTTTTTTATATATTCTGTTCTTGGATTGCGAATCGCCAGGTAGCCTTCCACTTTGTTAGCTCTGTGACGTACCAGAAAGGCACCAAAGTCTATTAAGGGTGCAGTAATGATTGGTGACAATGCAGTTGATCAAGTAGCCAATAGACAAGTGAGTAGCTGTGCTTGAAAACATCATTATATATTTTTAATCGTTTCAGTATTACCTCATTTAGGAATAAATGTTGTAACTGTGCTACACAGCACATGCATAAACCCTGTAATTAAGCTTTAATCTCAAGACCTACTGTCAGCAGAATTACCTGTATATGCTGGAGATTCAGCGCACATGAAGGCTGAGAACACAGTGGCAGTGCAACCTACCTTATGCTGTCTACCTAGGTAGGTTAGGTGAAAATGGCAGCCCTTTCATACATGTCCACATTTTTATGCACAAGCATGAACGTCATGGGCAAAATAACTTTGGGAACCGGAAGCTGCTGCAAACGGCCTGTGCCGTCAGTCTCCCAGAGCACGTCAGAGCATATGACCTAGTATACAGTCAAGCACAGGGCAGCCACAAACTTTTGGCAGGATCATAGGATAACACACAGATATGTAAACCTAGCATGAAAAGTCAGTTTAAAAAAAAAGAAAGAACTGTGCAGAGCTTGGAGGAGTTGCACATTGCTGTCAGGCCTAAACATTCAGATACAGATGAAGCAATCACTCCAAGCCACGCAGGCCAATATTTTCTACACTTTTTGAAGCGCTCCCATTAAAGGCACCCTCCTCTTGAATGCAAGTAGTTTAAGTCATGTGACTTCAATCTATCTGACAGGAGCTATGTGCAGGGATCTCTATCAATACGGAAGAAGGTCTAGGAATTGGTTGCATACATGCCATGTTCAAGAGCAAACTAAACAAACAAAATGTGAAGTGGGGATGGGCCAAGATAAATGTTACCAGGGTAAGGAACAGAAGCCCAACCACAGAGATGAACGGATACCACAACTCTAGCTCCTCTGTCCTCCTCCCCTTACATTATCCAATCTGCAAACTGGAACTGCAGGAGAGTGCCACTGATCAATGCACCATCCACAACAGCTGCAACCAGACCTCACACTCACACCACTTTCTGGCTTTGTGCCACAGCTGACAACCTGAGGCTCCGAGGGAATCACTGTCCACCTTCCTTGCCACTTGGGCTGACACTGTCACTTCAGTGATTTCTCATATTTTTATTATGTTCCGAGGGTGACAAGAGATAATTTTCTTGTTCGACCCTATGAACCAAATGTTTCTGTTTTCATTAATGTTCCTGCCTTGAATATATTGGGTCTTAAAAAGCACATCTACTTTCCAGCTCTTCAGGCTATGATCTTTCCTTCAACATTGTGCCAGGTCTAGAGAACAATAAAGATACTCTGTTTTTCCCCTTGAGCACCTTCAGGTTCACTACATCTTGTTGCTCCTCCTCAGTGTTCCATCTATATAATTTATATTTATTTTCAGAAAAAAGTGTGGAATTCAGTCACAGTTTCCGTGGTGACATCAACTCATCACTGAGCATTTCAGAGAGGCTTCACCCTGCTAAAGAAGCTCGAATACCACACTGCCCCCTAATCATGTGAACATCACATAGCAGACATACTTAGTATTTCCAGCATAAAATCTGAGCACAATAAAGACATAGGGATTAAATCAACTATATAGTTTTAACAAAATACTGGATACTACAAGATGTGCAGATGTATGGAGATGTAAATAACAGGTGGTAATATGACCAAGCTAATTGCATCTTATTTTAGAAGCCCGGGGAGAAAAAAAGGCGGGGTTTTCTCTCCCGTGTTTTAAGAGTGACTGTCAGGTTACACGCATCTTTGCAGCATATGCTTCAACGCCCTCAACTGTTTTACCATGTACATTTTTCAACAAACCTTTCTACATTCAAAAGTGTGTAAATGTTTTAGGCTGCACGCTTTTGTGCATTTCCTGTGCTTCCTAAGGAACACAAACTAGGGGGAGTGGGGGGGCAGGTTCACCAAAAACAAAACAACTTCAACAAGTAGATAAAATGTAAATAATAAATTATTCATTTTATAAAGTGTGCCACACAAATGCACATAATTTGTATTATTTTATTATTTCTCATATTTATATTACGTTCATATTTTTTGTTCTATATTGCAATTAGTATCAGTGGCAGTAAGTAGGTTGTTAATTGCATTCAGACACAATATACCCACAACAAATAATTAGATTTGAACTCCTCGCTATTAGGCTCGAACACTCATGAGCTCTGAAGGATCATGTGAACTCAGAATCTCATCTCTCTTTCTATTAGAAGCCCTGAGCTCCAAGGAAAAACACACCTTGACACAGTCCCTTTTAGATATTTCCCTGACAAGATGGAACTCCGTCCTGCCTATACTCGGAACCTATATGTTACTCCAAAAAGGACCTTAAATAACCTGTTTTTTGAAGACCATCTCCATACTTGCTTTTGTGAACATCTCTGATTTCTCTTCTATCTCCCAACAAAGTTACCCTTTTAACACTTCAAATAGATATATAGAATATACCAAAATAATAAATTAAACGCACCTTGATCTTGAACTACTAAACTACGGGTACTTATTTGCATTCTCTTTGGTGCCAAACATCCTTCCTATCAGGCCCACCATTAATCTTCGCCCATATTTGCACATCTCTCTTTTGCAAATTTTCTCTTATGTGTGAATCTCAACCCAGCAATGTCTTCCAAGAAAAGTTTATTACCTGAATAAAGACTTACCTCTCCCCACGGCACATAATAAAATGCTGGTTGACATGACCAGAATGTGCCTAGAACAGAATTTTTTCATTTTCAATGGCGCAATTTACCATCAGGTCAGAGGTGTGGCGATGGGGGCCTGTTTCTCACCTAGCTACGCGTGTCTTCACGTTGGGCTATGGGAGGAACAGGTCCTAGTCGGTCAGCACCATGATTTCTTTTCTTACAATATTGTTTTATATTTGCGTTATATTGATGATGTTTTCTTGATTTGGAGAGGTAGTGAGGAAGAGGCCAGAAAGTTTGTTGATTTGATTAATTTAAACACCATTAATCTGAATTTTACGGCGAACTTTAGCACTGAGTCTATCTGTTTCTTAGATGTTGAGGTACTTGTGGAGGGTACTAGTCTTAACACCAGACTGTACAGGAAGCCGAGTGCAGGGAATACTATCTTGCACTCCAACAGTCAACACCCAGCACACTTAATTCGGAGCATTCCCTTTGGGGAAATGCTCCGGATAAGAAGAATCTGCAGCACAGATGCCGAATGCGCGGCTGCGCAGGAGGCATGCAGATTACGCTTCCTGGCAAGAGGCTATTCCACTGAAATTTTGGCCAAGGCTATCATACGTTCCAACTCAGTGAGCAGGCAGGAGGCATTAATACCCAGAATGAGGAATGCTCAACTGAATAATGATGTGACCAAGGATGCTCAAACTTGTTCCTCCAGAGCTATTTTAACATTTAACCGACAACACGGGGCTCTTCGTAAAATTATCAATAGAAATTGGAACTTAGTTCGCAGTGACCCTGTGATTGGTCACATGGTGGACACTAAACCGATTCTTACTTTCAGAAGATCCCCCTCAATGTCCAAGGCTCTGGTTAACATTACTTTAGAACCTAAGATTTCTACCACTTGGTCAGCATTGAAGAGGGGTTTTAAGACTTGCCCCCAATGTAAGGCCTGCCGCTTTGGCAGCAATAGGACACATTTTAAAAGTCCTTTTTTCGAGCATCCTACCGCCATTTCTAAGTGGCTCACATGCAAAACAGAATATGCCGTCTATGTGTTGGAGTTCCCATGTGGGCTACAATATGTGGGCAGCACTAAGCTGCCCGCCCACAAGCGGATACTCCAACACATACGGGCAATTTCTGGACATGACCAAAATTATCCGGTTGCCAGGCATTTCCAGGACAAACATCTAGGTGTCCCTGATTTACTTCTGTTCTTTTTAATTGATTGTGTTGAGGCCTCGAGGAGAGGAGGTGACCGTGAGGCCAAGCTCCGTCTCCTGGAGACTCGATATATTCTGGAATTAAACACCAAAAATCCGAATGGCCTCAATGACAGGGAAGACCTTTATACTTGCCTCTAAAATCAACTTTTATGCCTGCCCATGCCTGTCCGGATATTTTAATAATCATTGAACTGTTCCCTGTAAAGTTGTTTCCTGTTGTACATATGATGAATTTTTCTCTTCTTTATCTTCAGTATATAACCGTTTCTGATTTTTACCTTGGAATCACTAATGATTAATACTTTGCACTTTGCTAAATTTTGCCCTTTACATTATGCACTTTATATGCCTATGACTATTATTGTGACTTGCCCACTTGGGCCCAATTCTGAATGCATATTTTTATTGTGTCATCCATTTGCTGCTATCGGATTCTCACTATTTGCACTATTTGTAAATATTATATTCTTTTATACATATCGGAATATTTGGGTTTTAACACTTCAGAATGTACATAGATGAATTTACTTATCGTGTGCATATATATGTTAGTGTTCTTATTGATCAAGTTTTGCAATTTCCACATGTTTTTATCTTGTATCTATCAATTTACATATATAATTGGTTGAAAATATGTAAGTTGCTCAATCATGAATCATGGTAGCCCACTTGGGCTTTACCTACTATTCCGTTGTATATGTTTGCAGCAATCACGTTATGAAGTATTTCCTTCATTTCTATGACACAATGTAATGCACTGTCACTTTAAAAGTCTAGCTCGATGCACGCTGTTTGTCATGTGATCAAGCCTCCCTGGAGGCGAAACGCGTCATGGCGGCAGCGCTGGCTCCTATGAAATAAACACCGTTCACCAGCACCTTTTGGGTCGGCTCTTTGTTACAAGCATTCGGACATCTGTTGTTCTGTGTGACAAGATTCGCCATATATATATATATATATATTCTTTATCAAGAATCTTAAATCCTGCATCTTACATATGTACCCGGTTTTTAAGTACTGTATTCAAACAGACATATTTTTTAAAGACCTTACCCAAGATAGCCTTGGTTGCCCGCCAATGTACCTTTAAATGATTAATTTAACAGCTGTGTTGCATATTCCAA